>NW_026000026.1:24719450-24817882 GCF_001458135.2 Marmota marmota marmota | reverse complement strand
CAGCACAACTCCCTCTTCCTCCTCCCCAGACTCCGAAGGGGTCTCCCCTAAGGCCAAGTCCAGGTAAGGACCCCCCGCCCCCAGTGTTGGGAACTGAGCCCAGGGCCTCCCACATGGTCTGTAAATGCTGTGCCACTGAGCTACATCTCCTATGTGTGGTGGCACTGGGTGTTGAACCCAAGGCCTCACACATGCTAGGCAAGTGCTCTACCTGGGACCTATGTCCCCACCCTTTCTAAAACTTTAATTCTTTTTCAGGGTCTTGCTGACTTTCCTAGCCTGGCCTCTAATTTCCAATGCTCTCCTGCCTTTGCCCCTGCCCTCAAGTCACTGGGCTATAGATGTGTGCCATCACGCCTGTCTCCATTACGCTTTCAGTATATTTTTTTGTTTTCATTTTTATCACGTGTTGGTATTGGGTGGGGTCAGCATTATACTACTGAGCTACACTTCCAGTCCCATTTTCTTTCCTTTTTTTTTGTAATGGGGATTGAACCCAGGAGGTGCTTAACCAAGGAGTTTCATCCCCAGCTTGTTTTATTTTTTGAGATGGGGTCTTGCTAAATTGCTTAGGGCCTTGCTAAGTTGCTGAGGCTGGCCTTGATATTTGAACTTCCTGCCTTAGCCTCCCAGATCACTGGGATATTAGGCATGTGCCACCATGCTGGGGCCTGTTTTCATTTTTTTAATTTTAGTTGTAGGTGGACTCAAACTATTTTTTTGAGTGTGTGTGTCTCACACAAGCTAGGCAAATGCTCTACCACAGCCACAATCCCAGCCCTTGTTTTTATTTTTAATGTTTAATTGTTGAACATTTACTGAGAATTCCCATCTATTGTCTATGGGACTTAGAAACTGGCGAATTTGGGCTGAGGATCTAGCTCATTGGTAGACTGGCATGGAGGTGTCCCTGTGTTCCAATCCTAGCACCACTCCAAAACAACCACAGAAACAACATACAGGTTGAACATTTTTGTGGGGCTACAAATGGAACTTGTCTTTGGGTTTCCCTTTAAAAGGTATCCACTGTTTAGTCTTATTTCTAGAGCTAGGAATTTTTTTTTTTTTTTTGGGGGGGGGGATACCAGGGATTGAACTCTGGGGCACTCAACCACTGAGCCACATCCCCAGCCCTATTTTCTATTTGGTTTAGGGACAGGGTCTCACTGAGTTGCTTAGCACCTGGCTTTTGTTGAGGCTGGCTTTGAACTCCTGCCTCAGCCTCCCAATCCACTGGGATTACAGGCAGTTACCACCCTGCCCAGCTCAGAGCTAGGAATCTTCTAGGAGACTTAGGCCTGGCAGCAGGGGCAGAGCCAATCCTGGGGAATAGAGTTCTCAGTCTGCCATCCTCCCTAGGCCCAATCCCAAGGAAAGGGCAGCAGGCAGGGTTGGAGGTTGTCTGCAGAAAAGTCTGGGGAAGGGCACTGGGAGAGGAGGAGGAGGGGCCTTCGTCCTTTCCATCCCCCAAGCAGCCCCACCTTCTCCGGTAAGCTTCAGCAGATCAGCAGTTGCTTCCTGGTGTAGGCGAGCTGGACAACAGCTGGGGCTCCAGTCTAGGCTTTCACTAGGGACCCCCCCCCACACACACACACCTGTTCCTGAAGGGTGGTATTGCTAGCAGCCCTGGCTCTCTGAATCTGGGCTGTGTGACAGTGGAAGCCAGAACAGTGAGCGTTACCTTGTGAGCATCATGAAGTTGCAGCACTCTACAGGAGACCCTGAAGGTGAGCAGAAAGAAACCAGCTCCCGAGGGTCTTGGGGTGTTCTGTATAGACCTGTGAGTAGAATGGAGTTTAGAGTAACTGGGCGGTATTAAATATGTTGGTCTCTATGACCTGAGACTGTAACTATCAGTGAAATACTGTTGCACTGAAATACTGTTGCAAATGCTTTTTTTTTTCTTCTGGCACAAGGGATTGAACCCAGGAGTGCCTAGCCACTGAACCACATTCCAGCACTTTATTTTTTAATTTGAGCAGGATCTCAGTTGCAGCCTGGCCTCAACTTTGCAGTCCTCCTGCCTCAACCTCCCTCTGCCCTGGCATTATAGGCAGGGGCCACTGCGCCCCTCACAAAACAGACCTCTTCCTCCCGCTGGTTGGAATCTGCTAAACTGGCAGGACACAGAGTGTGTGGGCTACTGTGCTCCTGAGAAGGTCAGTGCCAGTGATATAGGCCTGATTGACAGCTAGGTTGAGGTGGGCAGATTCAACCCCTCCCCAGGGAATTTGGTCAGTTTTTAAAAAGTTTATGTGAGATGCCATGGGCTCCTTGGTCAGCTGATTGTGTAAACCATTCACTCATCTGTCGACCTTTATTTTGCTATTTTTTTTCTTTGAATATAACTTGTCTAGTTTTTGTATTGTGAAAAAAAAATTGTCTTTTCAGTATTTAATGTACAGGACCTTTCTTGTTGGGGGGGGATATAAAAAAGCCCACCAACAGCTACAAGTGTTACATTTATCTGTAAAGCTGAGATTTCCTCAGCCAAGGGCAGGAGTGAACACCCCTAATCCCAGCTGAGGCAGGAGGATGGCAAGTTCAAGGCCAGCCTGAGTGACTTAGAGGGGTCCTCAGCAACTTACCAAGACCCTGTCTCAAAAAATAAAAAGGATTGCGGATGTGGCTCAGTGGTAAGGGGCCCTTGGTTCTGTCCCCAGCTACAACAAAAAACCACAAAGGAAGGGGTGTCCCAGGCCCCTTTAAGGAAAAAACAACCTGCAATAAGGTTGACAGGCTTCCCTGGAAGGTGGGAGCACTCCCTCTCCTGTCACTCTCCTGAGAGTGACTGAAAGTGGTAGCAAGGAGGACCAGATCTGGTGACCCAGCATTGGCCAGCATGCCTGAGGCCCTGGACTCTGTCCCCAGCATTGCAGAAGGCAGTAGCTCGGAGCCAAGTGTGGTGGTGGTGGTACATTCCGTGGTACCATCTGCATGGGAGACTGAGGCAGGAAGGCCACTTTAGTCCAGAGCAGCGAGAGCCGCATAACGACACCTCAGGAAAAGATGCAAGGACCAACACAACAGGAGTGAGTCCACATTCATGGAGTGGACATAGGCCTTCTACAGGTCTGATTTTCTTTCAGGAAGAGAAGTAGATTCCTACCTCATGCCAGGTACAAATAATTAGGTTGATTATTCAAAGGAAGAAATATTTCTTGGATGTGAGTTATCTAGCTTAGGGCAGTGGGTTCCCCCACAAGTCACCCTCCAGAGCCATGATTTTTTATGGGAAGAAAAATTGTCCAGAAGGGAAGGGGCTGGGTTGTAGCCCTTGCCTAGCCCAGGTGAGAACCACATAAAAACAAGAAGAGCCAGGCACATCAGTAATCCCAGCTGAGTAGGAGGCTGAGACAGAAGTTCAAAGACAGCCTCAGCAACAGCAAGGGCCTAAGCAACCCCCTCCAAAATAACTAAATAAAATAAAGGTTAAATCCTTTAAAAAAATTTGTCCAGAAGAACATGGCCCATTAATAAATAGGTTGTATTATGCAGATTTCTTTTTCTAAAAATAGCCCCTCCCAGTAGCAGGTTATTTTATTTTGGAGATAGGGTTTCTCTAAGTTGCTGAAGCTGACCTCAAATTTGAGATCCTCCTTTTTCAGTCATTGGGATTTCAGGTGTGCACCACCATGCCTGCCTCTCCTATTTTTTTCTGTGGATTGAACCCAGGGGTGCTTCTACTACTAATCTACATCCCCAGCCCCTTTTCTTTTGAGACAGGATCTAGTGGCTGAACTTGGCCTCCAACTTGTAATTGGCCTTGCCTTGCTTTAGTCTCCTGCCTTTGGGGAAATACAGGTATGCACCACTGTGCCCAGTGTCACTTCCCTATTGATGACCATTTGTGGACTTTGCTGGGACAAGCAGGGCTTTGTGGATCTTGGTGAGATCTTTGGGCAGGGTGGATTCCCAGTGGTGTAGAATCCTGTGTAACAGGACAGGGATGCTTGGCCGTGGACAATCTCAAGGTTGCCCTCACACAGGCTGAATGGTTGTCTTCACTGCACTGGTGTTCGGTGACTTGAGATTTAAGGCATTTTCATCTGTAGCAATGGGTGCATCACATTGCAAGGTCAGAGGCCTCGAGCTGGCCTTCCAGAATATTGGCCTCTTTGCTGTGCTTAGACCAGGGGGAAGCAAGGCAGAGGGTCGTAGGCTCTGGTTTGGCAAAGGGCAGATGGCGGGAGGAGTGGACTCTAGTCTAGTTTGTCTTAGCTTTTCAGTCTGTGTTCTTGGGATTATTATTTTTTTCTCTGTGAATTTCATGAAAGGTAATATTATAACTTAGGTCAATGACAACATTTGGTTATATTTTGGTGTCAACTCTATTCTGCACAAGGCTGCTAGGAGCATCCTCATAGCCAAATTTTGTAAGTTTTCCCATATTGGCAAATTCTTTGGGAATTCCAATTAGCATGCTGAGGCCTACCTTTTGCTATAGGATGACAGGGTGCTTGTGATCATGCCCTAGGGGCGCTGAGCAATCCCCAGACACCTCCTGAGGCTGGCAGGGTGAAGCCCTGCTGCTTTGGCAAATTTTGGGGGGCACGAGCTAAGGGCCTCCTGGGTAATGTACTCCACCCTCTGCAGCAGCCAAGAGCTTATCCCTCTGAGACAGAGCTGGAGAAATGGCAAGAGGGGAAGAATCTCCAGGGTGTAGGGTTTTAACCCCTATCCTGAGTGACAGTCCCCTCATTTCACTTGGGAATCCGCTCTCCCTTGCCCAGGCCCTGCAGGCAAAGGGATGTTGGAAGTAGGGGCTGTGGGGATCTTGCTTTGCCTTGAGGGGGGGCGGTGGCTGGAGGTGAGGCAGATATCCCAAAGGCTCCCCTTCCAACTACTTTCCCCTTCAGGCCCAAGGACACCCTCCATCCTGCATTGTGAGGCTTAATTCAGTTAACATTTACAAGGTGCTCTGAGCTAGCTCTGCTGTGCTGCCAGCCCATGGGAAATGAATGACATCAGCTTTATTGCAGGGTTGGAGGGGGCGTCCCTGGGTCTCCCCTGTTGAGCCTAATTGGGAGCCACTTACTCCCCCTGTCTGCCACATTGCATTTGAGCATGTCTGACCTGGTCCAATGCCACTGCCCACCACTGAATCACATGCTGGACCCCAGCCTCTGGGAAAGGGTCAAAGTTCACATTTCCTCTCTAGGTCAGGCAGCCCCCTCCTGTGAAAGTAAACACTCAGCTGGTGGACCCCGCCTCTGGCGCTCATCACTTTCATAATTCCTGTCTGCTTTGTGTCAGGGTGCAGTTAGGCAAGTGCCCTGGGCTGCCTGGGCATGAGACTTGGCACTGCCACTTTGCTGGGTGACTTAACTCCTCAGCCTGTTGAAAGCAGTTTGACAATGGAACCTGCCTTGGGGGAGGAGGTGGGGGTAAAAAGATGTTTGTAGCATGATTTTCTGCCTACAGGGACCTTTTGGGGTCTCTTAATCATTATTCATGTGAATAATGGCTGAAGGGCACAGCAATGTCCTAAAGCCAGCAAGTCTACCACTCTGGAAAAATCCCTTAGGGAGATACCACCTCCTTCCAGAAAGTATAATCCTCAGCTTATCCTCCAGGATGTTCATATCAGATAAAGCTGGTGGCTTGTGATGCTGGCTGATCACATTATCTGGGAAATGCCAACCTTGAGTTGTTGGAGGCCAAGGTGAGGAACAAGGGAAGAGAGGGAGAGATTTATATCTAGCATTAGATAAAATGTTATTTCTTTTCTGGGATTAAACCAGGAGCACATAAAACCACTGAGCCACTCCCAGCTATTTTCCCCCCCCTTTTTGAGACAGGGTCTCACTAAGTTGCTTAAGGCCTCTCTATGTTGCTAAGGCTGGCCTCAAATCTGTAATCCTCTTGCTTCAGCCTCCCAAATCTGTGATTGTAGGGATGCACCTCCACACCTGGCACAAATGCTATTTTTTTTTGGGGGGGGGTGGGTAACTGGGGATTGAACTCAGTGGTGCCGCATCCCCAGCCCTTTTTGTTACTTATTTTGAGACAAGATCTCACTAAGTTGCTGAGTCTCTCTAAATTGCTGAGGCTGGTCTTGACCATGTGATGCGTAGCCTCCCAAGTTGCTGAGATCACAGGTGGGCGCCATGGTGCCCAGCTCACAAATGCTATTTCTGCTGCTCATTTCTTGTGTCCCTGTTTCTAAGAGCATTTGATCAAATTTGTATGTTCTTATTTAACATCCCTGGACGTTGATTATGTCTGATTTCTCTCTTGGGGGTTAGAGGTTAACCTAGAACTCCATGTTTGTTAAGGTTAACTTGCTACTGAGCTACACCCCAGCCATGTTGTGTGCCTCAGTTTCCCCATGCCAGATAGGATAAAGTTAGTAAAGCACAGGATAGTCCAACACATAGTGCTGAAAAACACCAGATGAGCAGGTTGGTATGTCTCTGTCTCTAAGGGAGGAGCAGGTGACTTTTGGAGGAGAGACCCTGGGCAACATTTTTGGTTTTAAAGTCTGAGAAATGAGGAGACTGGAGAACCCTGCTTCCAGGCTGCAGGGACAGGGACAGCAGCAATATACCTGGAGAATGCAAATGGGGGAGAGGAACTCTCCTAGGCCTAGTCCACCTAGGCCTAAGAAGAGGGACACTTTTTGTTGACTTCTTGTAGAGTCAGTTAGGGGCTGGGACTGCCTGAGAAACCCATCCTGACCCTGGACCCTGGAACCAGAAGTCATGTCCTTCAGTTGACTCCTCTGTCACCCTCCAGCTCCTGAAGGCAACCTGTGTGCTCTCCTCCCCAGAGAGCTCCTTGAAGTGGTAGATGGGTCCACCCACCAGCCATGCCAGACCACTCAAGTTTACTTACTTAGTTCACTGATTTGGCCTGAGGTGAAATGCTTAAAATTAATTACAATTCCTAATTACATTCCAGCAGCTTTTCTGAGATTCTGGTTAACTGGTCTCCCTAGACCTGGCCATAGGTCAGCCAGCCTGTTCTCTTTCAGGTCAGGGTGGGGGAGAAGGGCTGAGTAGCAGCTGGTGGGTCTGGGTCAGGCCTGTTTTGGGGTGGGTAGGGGAGGAGGTTACCTGTGTGGGGGAAAGCCAGAGCCCAGAAACTGATCTATATATATAGACTCATGGGCCACACAGGGCAGAGTGAGCCTAAGTGCTGTGTATCAGTATCTCTAATCAGAACTATGCTTGTCTAATGTACTTATTACCCAGGGACCTTGGTAAAGTCTACTTAAAATCCTGATCAGTAGGTGTAGGACTCTGTCTTAAAATTCCTTGGTTGTAAACAGTAACCAGGTAATGCCAGTGCAGCTGTTTCAAGGGCGTGGTTCCTGGGGGCACCTGGGGAATCCCAGAGATCTAGTTGCCCAGAGCCCAAGCTTGGGGAGTGGGCAGGTCTAAAGAATGGAATTTATGCAAATCCACCTGGGGACGCCACGGACCTCTTCTTACTGACTTTCATAGCGCCCCCTGGCGGAAGTGGGGTCAATACAGCCCGCAGCCAGGCTGCCCCAGGTGTTATTTCTAGAAGGTACTCTGGGCGGGGAGCTTGCTTGGGTTATCAGGTAGGGCCAGGTGAGACCTTATCTGGATGCTTCTCCAAGACAGGCCTCTAGGGAAGGAGCTGTATGGCTCTAGAGCTGTTGATGGGAATCGGGGAGTGAGAGCCTTGCTCTGCACCGAGGCATTAATTTTTAACATTATTTATTAATTTATTTTTGTAGTATTGGGAATTGAACCCAGGGACACTCTACCACTGAGATATATCTCCAGCCATTTTATATTTTATTTTGAGACAGAATCTTACCAGATTGGCCTCAAACTTGAGATTCTCCTGCGACAGGCTCCTGAATCGGGGATTACAGGCATGCGCCATTTGCCCAGTGCCTAGACCCGGCTCCTAGGCTCTATTTTTGCAAACTGAAGGTGGATGAAAAAGAACAAAAACCAGTGAGTTTGGGCATTGGGGATTTTACCCAAAGACGCTTAACCACTGAGTACACCCCAAGCTCCCCGGCTTTTTTTTTTTTTTTTTTTTGTATTTTTTTTTTGGAGACAGGGTCTTGCTGAGTTGCTCAGGGTAGCCAAAGTGCTGAGGCTGGGGTTTGGACTCGTGATCCTCCTGCCTCAGCCTCCCAAGCCTCTGGGATTATAGGCGTTTGTCACTGCACCCAGCTCCAGTGGGTTTTTAAAATTTTTTTTATTCTTGTAGTTGGTCCACATGCCTATATTTTATTTTTATGCAGTGCTAAGGATCAAACCCAGTGCCTCACACTTGGCTAGGCAAGCACTCTGCCACTGAGCTACAGCCCCAGGGCCTCCAGTGACTTTTTGAAATTAATTAATTATTAATTAATTTTTTTTGGTATTAGTGTTTAAACCCAGGGACACTTTACCACTGAGCCTCACCCAGCCCTTTTTATTTTTTCTTACTAAAATGTTGAGGTTCTAGCTAAGTTGCTGAAACTAGTCTCTAACTTGTGATCCTCCTGCCTCAATCTCTCCAATTAATCTGGGGATTTATAAGCATGTGCTACTGTGCCCACCTGGAAATTAATGATTTAGGCGCCATGCCCTGAGACTTTAAATATGGTCTGTACCCAATAGTGGCCCCCCTTTTTTTTTATGTAGTACTGGAGATTGACCCCAGTGCCTCATGCATGCTAGGCTTTAACACTGAGCCACAACTCCAGGCACCCCCCTCCCATCCCTCTTATTTGTTTATTTATTGAACCCAGGGACTCCCACATGCTAGGCAACTGCTCTACTACTGAGGCACATTTCTAGTCCTTGGATAAAAATTTGTTTTGTGTTGCTGGGGATCAAATGCAGGGCCTCATGCATGCTAGGCAAGAGTGCTTCACCACTGAGCGGGGTGCGATCTACCATTGATGCTTGGATGTGAATTTTGACTCTGGAGATGAACTTCATTTACCAGTTTTCTTTTTGCATAAAATGAGCCCACAGTCTCCCTGGGAGAAAGGTGCAGACTCTTGTGTCCAACAAATGTCTAATTAGTGCTGGCTCTGTGGAATGGGCCACACTTCAGCTTCCACATTCCATGAGTGGTGTCTTAGCTGATTGACCTGGTGATACTGCGGTGACAGAAGGGACAGCATGGGGAGGCCAAGCCTGGGTGGGGGTGTGGGGCATTCCTCTCCTGTAACTGCCCAGGCTCTGCTCCTGAGCCTCCTCCATCCTTCTCTTCTTGGGAACTTGGGACTCCAAGCCCCAGCTGGTGAGGGAGGAGGGGAGTGAGTGACAGTCCAGCAGACCAATGGGCCCCTGAGGATGGGGTTAGGCGGGGCTTGTGCTGCCATGGAGAGGAGAGAAGCGGTTCTGTGGGGGAGGAGGGGGCGGTGGGAAGAGGACCTGGAGATTGAGGGGAAGGGAGAGAGCAAACAAAGGGGTCAGGAGGGAAAATAATGCTCTGGCTTCCTGAGGCCCTGCAGAGGCTGGGCAGGGAGAAGGGGCCAGGGGCAGAGGGACCTGAGGCTGGCGGCAGGCAGGCCTGGCCAGCTAGGTCCTAAATGGCATTGTCTGAAGGGGCCAGCTATTTGCACAGAGCAGCCTGAGCCTCAAACCCCAGCCCCAGTCCACTCCTCTGTCCGGGGTGCTGGCATCTGAGCCTTCGGGGCCGCCTGGCCACATGGAACCAAGTCCTGAGCCTCCGAGTTTGGTGAGGGGGCAGACTATGGGGGGCCGTCTGGGTGGGGTCCTGGGGTAGGATGTCATCCTCAGATTGGGTCATGGGTCCTCCCTTGGCCTGAGGACATCAAGCCACTGTCAGGAAGATGGGGGCTGTGCTAATCCATGCCCCTGCCTCCCTTCCACTACCCATTCTGGCCTTCTCCCACAGGAAACGATGAAGGGGGATACCAGACACCTCAGTGAAGAGGAGGGCGCCAGCGGGAGGGAGGACTCCATCATTCTCATCAATGGGGCCAGCAGTGACCAGTCCTCCGACTCCAAGGACGCCCCTTCGCCCCCCATCCTGGAGGCTATCCGCTCACCTGAGATCAGAGGTGGCCAGCCAGATGGGAGCCAGATGGGAGTCAGGGTGGGGTCAGGTGATACCTTGGGTGGGCGCTGCAGACAGACCTCAGCCCAGGGAGGATGTGGCCAGCCAAAGCCCCTCCTTCTCCCTGCCTCAGCCCCTCCCATTCCTCCCCTCAGCTGGGACTCTGAGGGGAGGGACACTTAGCATGTTCTCCTGTCCTTTGCCACTAGTCATAGGGTGATCCTGCCTCCACCGGCCAAGATTCTGGCCCTCCTACAGTGGGACCCAGCCCCTCTCCCAGGCCTGTGGTTGGGACTGAGGCTTGCTTTTGCAGCACCCTCCCTGTGGCACTTCCAGACCTCCTCACTAGGCCTTCTGCCTGTCTTGGTTTTCACACCACCCACCCCCATCCCTTCCTGTTCTGTGCTGTCCTCTAGAACTTTCTGTTAATGCAAGAGTGACAGTGGCCTTTTTCTGCATTGTTAACCCTAATAGCCACATGTCTGTGTTTTGGACATGTGGCTGAAAGGGCAGATGCAGAATTGTTGACTTATTATTTTTTTTGTACCAGGGATTGAACTTGGGCACTCCATCACTGAGCCACATCCCCAGCCCTATTTTGTATTTTATTTAGAAGCAGGGTCTCACTGAGTTGTTTAGTGCCTCCTGATTGCTGAGGCTGGCTTTGAATTGGCAATCCTCCTGTCCCAGCCTTTATTGATGGATTTTAGTGATGCCTGGAATCTGATCCCAGGGCCTGGTGCGGATGCTAAGCTAGTGTCCTATCAGCAAGGGACCTGACTTCCTCATTTAAATGCAGTTCGTGGTCACAGACTCAGATGGCTCCCCTCAGAACTGTTTTGGATCTGATTTTGTTTCTGTGCCTTGTTGCTTATGAGTCCATGGTAGGGACAAGAGTACCAAGGGCCTGAGAGTTCATTCCTGAGGCAACATGGTCCGCAAGATCTCAAGCCACAGCCATCAGCAAGGCTGTGCTCCGGGCGGGGGCCTGCTCTGAAACTCTGCTCCTAAACTCTGCTCTGCTCCCTAGGCCGCAGATCCAGCTCCCGCCTGTCCAAGAGGGAGGTCTCCAGCCTAATCAGCTACACTCAGGTAGTTTCCCATGTTCCCCTTCCAGGACATTAGCTATAATATTTTTATCCATCCAGTAGGTCTCTGAGGCTCAAATTGCTACTGACAAGTGAAGCTAATCTTTTTTTTTCCCCAAACTAAATTGAGAAGTTTTGTTTTCCTGAATGCTTCCTGTGTATGAAATTATTTCTTAACCTGGACAGCTATGACATAATTCATAATTCTTTTGTGTGTGTGTTTGTGTTACTAGGGATTGAGCCTGGGGTGAGTTGTATTCCCAGCCCTTAGTGAGATGGGGTCCTTCCTAAGTTGCTAAGACTGGCCTCAAACTTTCCATCCTCCTGCCTCACCTTCTTAAGTCACTGAAATTACAGGTGTGCCCCACTGAGCCTGGCAGATTTTGTTTTGAAATTCATTTACTCATGAATAGAATGAATAGAAGATGTGAGTTTTCACATCTGTGGTTTTGATATCAGGTTATCTGGCCTCAAGAAAATTTTTTACAAGATTTTAAAGAATTGTTAGAACTGCTGTAATATTAAAGATTTTACTTCTTCAGTTTTACCAACATCTTTTTTTTCCATCATGTTTGTTTATTTATGTCCTTTTATAATTAGTCTTAGTTTTGTCCCTTGGGTTGCTCTTTTTAGGATTTTTTTGTAAAAGATGGACACAATATCTTTATTTTTATGTGGTGCTGAGAGGCAAGCGCTCTACCGCTGAGCTATAACCCAGCCCATGGCAAGCCCTGGGGACAGTCATGAGCAGAAGTCAGACAGTGAGCACACATACATCTTTCTGCGGCATCTGTTGTGTTTTAGTGGTGGTCCACCAAATAAGGGATCCAGGTGGTGCCCAAAGGCTATGGAGGGTTAAAACAGACTGGATCACAGCTTCAGGAATGCTACTGTGTTATCCAGTTAGTTATCAGTAAAAGTAATGAAATCCATCTGAGGATTTCCTGTGTCTAAGCTAAGCCTGTGTTATTTGAGGCTTGTTATAACCCTGTTGTGCTGTGTGTAAACATTATTCCAATTCTAAAATAAGGGGAATGGGCTCCATTTCAAAAAATGAGACTTTTGAAAGCTTTAGCCACATCTGGCTACTCTTGGTTTCAATTTTTGTGCTCTGTGCATGTTGGGTGCGGCTGGAGCCTGCATTAGCGTCTTCATGACACAATCCCGGGTTGGTGGCATTGCTTCTTGTCATTATATCAAGAAGTGTCTCCAGTGAGCAGTTTCCGTGCATTTTCCCCCATGTGCTTCGAGTGGTGGAAACTGTCCTGGTGTCCCTTGCTCATCATGGTGAGCTCTGGGACTCATTTTCCTTATCAAGTCTTATTCCTGTGACTTGATGATTCACTGAGGTTTATCTTTCCTGTGATCCTGTGGCAAACTAATGCAAAAGCCTTTAGACAATATTTCTTGGTGTCTTTGCTTAATTTTATGAAGGGTTTCTGGGGATCCAGTCTTTAGCTACTTTGCCTGTGTGACTTAACATTGAAAAATTGATCTTATTCCTTCAAAAGGATCTGACAGGGGAAGCAGATGGTGAAGAAGATGGGGACAGCTCTGAGGCTCCTGTGATGCCAAGACTATTCCGGGAAACCAGGACCCGCTCTGCAAGCCCAGCAGTAAGTCCCACGTGCAGAGCCCAGGGATTCCCACCAGGGATGGGTCGATCCCCCTGGGGGGACATGGAAGACAGGTGAACAAATGTATTGAAAATTCAGGAAATCACAGCCAGACTCACGAATTATCATAGTTTGGAGGTTTATTTCAGGTGCGGTATCTTTTCTATGGCAGATTTCAAGATCTTTTTTTTGGCCCTCTCTTGAAAATGGTAGGGTGATATAGAATTTTCAGAGTAGACAGCTTGCTCAGCTGCCAAGTCACTTCCGGGGCCCTTGTCATTTCTGGAGATAGATGCTGTGGCTCTACCGCAGAATTTAACATCTGAGGATGGGATGTCAATTAGCACTCATGATCCCCCAGCCCCTAGAGACTAGGCAGACACTTACTGACTGACTGACTTCCAGACATGGATTACTAGTCTCATTTTCCCAGTTTAATATGTGTATTTAATTTAGTTTTGTTTTTGGTACGGGGGATTGAACCCAGGAACACTGGGCTACATTCCCAGCCCTTTTTATTTTGAGACAGGGTTTCCCTAAGTTGTGAGGCTGTCTTCCTGCCTCCTTTAACTTCATTGTAGAGATTAAAGGCCTGCTTGGCTAATTATCCCAGTTTTATTTTTTTTGTGGTGCTGGGATTGTGCATATGAAGCAAGCACTCTACCCACTGAGCTATGTCCCTAGCTCTATAATCCCCATTCTAGACACACAAAGATTCCAGTAACTTTCCAGGATTAAACATCAAGTTTTTTTTAATTTTTTTTTTTTTAGAGCAAGAGAGAGATTTTAATATTTATTTCTTCTTTAGTTTTCGGCGGACACAACATCTTTGTTTGTATGTGGTGCTAAGGATCGAACCCGGGCCGCACGCATGCCAGGCGAGCGTGCTACCGCTTGAGCCACATCTCCAGCCCCAAACATCAAGTCTTATAGAATTGGAATTGGGCTGCAACACTCAAACTCATACCATTTTGAGAAAGTGTAGTATAATGGCCTTTCCTTCCTGGATGAGAGCCTTGGCCTTCCTGAGAAAAACAATAATTGGCTTTATGCTCCTTTTGGGGGGAAAAAAGTGTGGTTTTTGGTAATTGTGCATTTATCCTCATTTGCTGGTCTCCTCTGGCCAGGTTTGTGTGCTGTGACTAGCGAAGCACATCAACTTCCTTACTGCCTTCCAACCACTAGGTGTCCTCGGTTGTCGTGCGGCCCTGAGTCCCAGTCCCCATACCTCCAGTCACCTAAGGCCTGGTGCCTATCCTGTCTTGCTTCCAGGTCCGAACCCGAAATAGCAACAACAGTGCCTCCAGTCGGGAGAGGTACAAGTCCTTCCCACATCCCACCCGAGGCCGCCAGGGCCGCAGTCACGTGGACGAGTCTCCCGTGGAGTTCCCGGCTACCAGGGTTGGTGCCCCTGCCCAGCCGCTCACGGGGAGAACCCATGGCTGGTGCAGGACCCGTGTCCTCTCTTCACGGCTCTTTTTCAGGATCTTGATTTTCCTTTTCTCTCCTGGGTTTTGGAAAGCTTCTCCTCGGCTGAATGGCTTCTCTCCTGGCCTGCTCTTGGGTGGAACTTCCAGAACTGTCCTGTCGCCTCAGTGTCTTCTGTTCCAGAAAACTCCACTGCTCTTTCCAGTGGGGACACAATAGGTGGTTACAGGATCCCCCTTCTCAGATGGGGCTTGGCAGCCTCTTGGCACTTACCCGTCATTGTCCTTTCTCTGGTCCTGATGACTTTCACCACTTAAATGACACTTCTTCCTTTGAAAACTGTCCTGGGTGATTTTGAACCTCCTCAATTTCTTTCTTCCCTCTTTCTGCTACTTGGGAAGCCACAGGGGAATCACTGGTCTCCAATCACCTGGTTTGCTTTGCTGTGACGCAAACTGTGTCCTTCCATCCACAGTCCCTAAGGCGGCGGTCAACAGCCTCACCAGGTACGCCGTGGCCATCCCCGTCCACTCCTTACCTCACCATCGACCTCACGGAGGACGATGTGACACCACAGAGCAGCAGTACCCCTTGTGCCAGCCTAGCTGAGAGCCAGCAGGAGAACTCGGAGACCTCCCAGGTGGACGCAGAGGGGAGAGACTCTGACAACACTGAGTACCAGGTACTCCTCCTGCGGGTGCCCCAGGATGCCGAATGTAAGAACAGGCGCCAGCCACTGGTGGCTTTGCTACCACTGAGCCACATTCATCCCCAGTGTTTTTTTTGTACCTGGGATTGAACCCAGGGGCACTAACCACTGAGTCGCACATCCCCAGTCCTTTTTTTTGTATTTTATTTAGAGACAGGGTCTCACTGAGTTGCTAAGTGCTTTGCTAAGTTGCTGAGGCTGACTTTCAACTTTCCATCCTTCTGCCTCAGCCTCCCGAGTTGCTGGGGTTACAGGCATGCGCCACCATCCCCAGCTCATCCCCAGTGGTTTTATTTTTAAACATTTTTAATTTTTTAGCACCAGGGATTAGATCCACAGGCTCTTTCGCTAAGAGGCTGAGGCTGGCTTTGAACTTGGGATCCTCCTGCCTCAGCCTACTGAGCCCCTGGATTACAGGCAGTCACACGACACTCAGGCATTCCCAGTTTTTATTTTTGAGTCAAGGTCTTGGGCGACTGCTAAATCTCACCTGGAACTTGTAATTCTCCTGCCTCAGCCTCCCAAATCACTGGAATTATAGACATGTGTCACCACCACGCCTGTGTACTGTTGATAATTTTTTTTGGGGGGGTTATGTGGGGTTCTTTCTCACTGGGCTGAGTCCCCAGTCCTTTGTGAGACACTAAGTTGTTTAGGCTTTTATCCTCCAGCTTCAACCTCTTAAATTGCTGGTTTACAGGTGTATCGCCACACCTGACCTATTGTTGATAAATTTTAAAGACTACCCAGTGGTACTACAATTTGTCATTTTTACCATTTTTGAATTCTAAATTTTCTATATACAACATGGTCCTTCCCATTTCCCCCGAGACATTTTAAGTCAGGCACCAGAGTTACTGTGTGAATTGTGATTCTCTGAACATCACTTATTTGTACGTAGATGTAAGTACTGTGTTTAACACATAGTACATAATGTGGTTTCTGTTTGTGCATTTGATTGTAGCCCAGCTATAATTGCTTTAGTTATGCCCTACGTATGTTTATAATCGCAAGAGTTATATCTGGCTATATGCCAGATTGCCAGCACTGCTTACTTTCATCTTCTTAATGCATGCAGGGATCTGGACGATGGTTTAATTGAGTGTTGCTGAGTGAAGCCTCCCTTCCCATGGAGGTACTTATGGTACAGGATGTACTCTGTGCATTATGTCAGAGGACATTGTACTGTGGATACACTTGATGAGTTCCTTTCTTTCCTTGCGGCTGGGTATGCGCCCGGGGTTGCTCACATGCTAGGCATGCCGTCTGAGCTCCCCACCAGTGACATCTCACATCTGTGCACCAAGCTTGTTTTGCTGAGGGGGTCAGTGGAGGGGCAGGAGGAGCTGGCCAGGTTGACATGTCTTCACAAATGTTTTTATTCTATGTGGTTTCTCTTCCAGGATGGGAAGGAGTTTGGAATAGGGGACCTGGTATGGGGCAAGATCAAGGGCTTCTCCTGGTGGCCTGCCATGGTGGTTTCTTGGAAGGCTACCTCCAAGCGCCAGGCCATGTCCGGCATGCGATGGGTCCAGTGGTTTGGTGATGGCAAGTTCTCTGAGGTGAGTCCAGCGCAAGGCATAATCTCAAGTCGTGTAGATCTGAAGTGTTAGTTCCTTCCTTAGGCAGTTAATTTGCGATCTTTCTGCAGAAGGATGCAGCAGTCTTCTGTAAGGACAGAATCTTCCTATACTCTCTGCTTACCTGTACTCCCTCCTTACCTGTAATCCATGCTTACCTGTACTCCCTGCTTATTGTATTTCCTGCTTACCTGTATTCACCTGCTTACCTACCTGTACTCCCTGCTTACCTGTACTCCCTGCTTACCTGTACTCCCCTGCTTACCTGTACTCCCTGCTTACCTGTACTCCCCTGCTTACCTGTATTCACCTGCTTACCTGTACTCCCTGCTTACCTGTACTCCCCTGCTTACCTGTATTCACCTGCTTACCTGTACTCCCTGCTTACCTGTACTCCCTGCTTACCTGTATTCACCTGCTAAGCAGATACTTGAGTTTATGGCAAGAGAGCTCATTGCACTTTCAAAGGGGATAAGCAAGGGGTGGAAAGTCCTGGATTCACCAGGCTATATTTACTTATTGGATTTATTTCTCTGGGGCAGATCATATACCTATCTGAGATTTTAGGGGGTATCTTCCTGAGTTGGCACCCAAATGTACTCAATAGAAAGGTCAGAAGGGATGGTCACCATCTGTTCATATGAGGCAAGTTAGGAAAAATTTATAGTTCAGAGCCTCTTGGTGATTGATATGAACCATTTAAAAAATTTTTCCTTGACCATGAATTCTGCTGGAATTCTCTGTTTATTTTTAACTATTGAGGTGCTGGGCCTCAATAGTTAATACTGCTGGGTCCAGGGCCTCATTTATGCTGTATCAACTGGGGCTATATTACGTTTTTATCTCCTGTAGAAAGCCTGAGCAACCCAGGAGTCGTGGCACACGCCTGTAATTCCAGCAGATTGGGAGGTTGAGGTAGGAGGATAGCAAGTTCAGAGCCAGCCTCAGCAACAGCGAAGTTCTAAGCAACTCAGTGAGATACCTTGTCTCTAAATAAAGTACAAAATGGGTCTGGGGATGTGGATCAGTGGTCAAGTGCCCCTGACTTCAATCCTCCATACCCACCCGCGCTGCCCTGCTGTGCAGTTAAGAGATCTGCAAAAAATTTTGGTTTGAGTAGTGCAGGAAGAAGACCTTTTCTGACATGGTCTCTTAGGAATGTCAGTCAACACCTGTGTGCTTACCTGTTGGTGGGCCTATATTTCTAATAATTATAATTTTATAGTATGAAGCCAGGCTGGTCAACTTAGTGAGACTCTATCTCAAATTAGGAATATCTTGTCTTGGTGGAGCATGCCTGCCATCCCAGTGGCCCAGGAGGCTGGGGCAGAAGGATTACAAATTGAAAGCCAGCCTCAGCAATTTAGTGATGCTGTAAGCATTTACTTAGCAAAACCTTTGTTAAAATAAAAAAAAGGCTGGGATGTAGTTTAGTGGTTAAATGCCTCTGTTCAATAAGAAGGGAGATGGGTTACCCAAAAAAAAAAAAAAAAAAAAAGGCCAACAATGTGGCCCTGGGTTCAATCTTCAGTATTCTTTCAAAAACAACCAAAATGTTGGTCCAACCTTTAATTCCCAGCAGGTTTTATGAGGTTCCTATTTAACAAGCTGGGCGAGATGAAAGCAAATGTGGGAATGAGTTATCATCTAATTTGTTCCTGGTTTCTAGCTTCTAGTTTTTCCATGAATTGGCCTCTTTCCTGCCACTTCTCATAGACACTGAGATTCCCCAAGGCGGATCACAGACATGTGACTGCCTGGTGACACTGCATGCAGATGTCCTCTCTGACCAGCAGAGGGAGCAGAAGGACAAGTGTCCTGGGCTTATTTTAGCCACGAAGCCCCTGATTGTATGTACATGTACAGGACACCTGTGCAGTGCCGTGGTCCAGAGAGGGTTACTTCCTTAGAATTGTCTTGACCCAGTGACATTGAAAATGGTTTTCATGATACGGTCTGATGCCAAAAAGAGTCATTATGGGACTGTTGGAATTGTGGGATGAGATCCTGCACAGTGCATGCCTGTGGGTGGCTCCAGCTGGTAGCAGTTGGCCATTTCTACAGGAATGGTGGCCGCACCTCTTCATGGAGATCAGTCTGTGTACAAAACGGAGGAGAGCCTTGGAGTGCACTCTCAGGACCACTGCACTGCACATGCGTCCTGTACCTCTGATCAGCTGCCACTTTCATTTCCCACTTGGCCTGGGGACTTGGCATGTCAAGTTGCAATACCTAAAATCAAATAACTAAATGATCAAATTGATTATATCTGAAATTATTTAATCCAAAGCTGAAGAGAAAACTACCAGGCTTATATTCAGGAATGAGGAAAGCAAAACATCTCACACAAAATGTATGCACAGTGAATTACAGACCCAAGCCTCAGGGTTGTTCCTGGAAAAATGATCTCGCCCCTCACACCTCAACATATATACCTGGTTTGTCCTTCTGAGTATCTTGTTCCCCACCTCTGGAGGGGAATGTGCCATTGCTGCCTCTATTTGTATCAGGACTCTGTGTACCATTTCTCTTATATATATATATTTTTTTCTTTCCTTTCTGGATTGACATCTGTGAATTTTGTCCCCAGGAATGGGCTATCACATAAAGTGTGTGAAAATCTTCCTTCCTGGAGTTACAGATGTTAGGTAGATGTTGATGATGTCTTTCTCTTCTAGGTCTCTGCAGACAAACTGGTGGCCTTGGGGCTGTTCAGTCAGCATTTTAACCAGGCCACCTTCAATAAACTGGTGTCATACAGGAAGGCCATGTACCAGGCCCTGGAGGTAACATGGGAGTGGGGAGTGAGGTCCTCATCCTGGAGGAAACGAGGTCTACTGAGAGCTAGCTCAGGTCACTGAGAGGCCAAGTATGGCTTGGAGGGCACAGTGCCATCAGAGAGGAGGTGAACATCACCAGTGTTGGTGTCCTGATTGGGAGGTCTCCCACCTGCTGCTTGTCATTATTAGTGTCTGAATCAGGAAGGGTGTGTATGTGGGAGGTTGATTCATGTCAGTATATTTCTCCAGAGACCTCAAAGCTCCCCCTGGCTCCATGATTGTGGAGTGGTTCAAGGCCAAGCTTGGAGAGCACCTCAGGCCACCTTGTCTGTGGGCCATGGTATCACATGTGAACTGTTAAGTGCTCTCCCTTCTCCTACCTTGCCTTGACATTGTTTTGGTTCATGTGGCATTCCTGAGCCAGCTAGTTTCTCTGAATAACACCTGCAAAGCCTAATGGTCCACGTAATAAAGGATGCTTGACTGCATTCTCATTTTCATTTCATTATCCATCTTGAACGAGGTACAGAGGTGTTAAGGTAGAGCTGACAGAGACTTCCACTGTCACAAAGTGGCAGAGCTTTTCTGATTCCTCTGGTTAAAAGAAAGCTCATTCCCTACAGGAAAGAGATCATACTTGGTTTCCATAGGGCAAGATACAATACTAACCATCTCCCACCCCGAGTTCCATGATTTCTTGCCTGTCTCCCTGCCCAGGCTATTCTTCCTTCCCAGGTCACGTGCTGCAGCCCAGGACAGCTGTCCTGCTATGAATGGGGTCCAGTGTCAAGGGGAATGTTGGCCTTGGCAGGGGGAGTCCCTGGGTGCACCCTGGTGAGCAGTATCTCCGCCCCCATTCACCACAGACTCTGCCTTTATATCTTGGCAGAAAGCCAGGGTACGAGCTGGCAAGACCTTCCCCAGCAGCCCTGGAGACTCTTTGGAGGACCAGCTGAAGCCCATGTTGGAGTGGGCCCACGGGGGCTTCAAGCCCACTGGGATCGAGGGCCTCAAACCCAACAACAACCAACCAGGTGGGAATGAGTCCCTGAGGCAGCGCCCACTGCCAGCTGCCTCTGCTGGTGGGAGAAGCCCTTGAGAGACCGTGCCACCCCACCTGCCCATGCCCCACCCAGCTGATCTGCAGCCAGACTCCTCAGAGGCCCACCTCCGTGGCCTGTGAACTGTGTCCTGTGAGCCCAGGCCTGTGAGAAACATCTAGCGCAAATGAAGGCCATTCCAGGCTTTCTTGGCCTCCGCAGACACTTTCATGCTAAATTAATGTCATATACATAAAACCGAGATTGAATCTCATAAAAAGTTGAATAAGCAGGAAGCATCCTTTCTTTTTTTAAAGGAAAAAAAATTATTAAATTGGTCATTGGAGAAAACCTTAAATGTGACACCCTAAACATTTTGACCAATAACCATATTTCCACCATTATACCCATGGTTTCCTGAAATGCAGGATGTGTCTTAACAATCCATACATTTAATGTTTTCTGTTTTGTTTCCCCTACAAAGTGGTTAATAAATCGAAGGTGCGTCGTGCAGGCAGTAGGAACTTAGAATCAAGGAAACACGGTATTCCCTTCCCATCTATATTCTATTTTCTTTGCTCTTTCAATTTCTTGGCATATGCAATGGTCACTGGAAAAGAATCAAATTTCAATCTGAACCCCCTCACTCCCCCCTCACTCCCTCCCCCAGGTTATCTTGTTGGGTTGCACATCCTTAGCCTTTTCTGAACCCCTTTGGATTCCTACTGCCTTCCCTTTATTTCTCAATTTTCATTGTCTAAGCACTTATTAATTGTGATTTTTGTCACTAAAAGAGTACTTATGATTTTGATGGCTATATAATTTTCTTTCTCAAGGGCAGAGTCAAAGTTAACCCTGATGGTTAAATGAATGGGGTTTTATGTTTCAATAGAAAACTGAATGGGATTTAAACAAAGGAGCCACCATATTATTTTCTAGTAGTTTTCATTGAAAGGGGACATGGAAAATTTAGTACTCATACATTTTAACATAACGTTTGTAGTATTAATGGTAGTGTAATATAAAAATTGATTTTTCACCTTTGTTTAGTACTTTCTTAAAAATTAAGTATTTTTATAGATTTTCCTATATACCTTAATTCTGGGATTGAACCAAAGGTTGTTTACCACTGAGCTACATTCTAAGATTTTTTTTTTTTCTTTTTTGGTGGTGAGTAGTGAACCCAGGGGTTCTCTACTACTGAGCTGCAACAACTCCAACTCCTTATATTTTTATTTATGAGTCAGGATTATGTAGCCTAGCCTGACATTGAATTTGCGATCATCTGCCTCAGCCTCCTGAGAAGCTGGGATTGTAGGCATGCATACAGTATATATCATCTTGATTCTGATGATAAATGTTGATGCAGTATAGATGAATTAAATACAAATATCAATTGTCAATTGAATGCAGTTTAACCAAATCATTTCCAATGTAGATTTAGATGTCAAATTAATATCAAATGAACTTTTTTTAAAATGAGTTACCAGATTTTCAGTTGATATTCAAAGACAAAGGAAATTCTTCAGTCACTTGGTTGCATTTCAAATGCTTGGTTACCACATGTGACTGCTGGGCAGCGTGTTGGACAGCACTTGTAGATGTGTCAGGGTTTAGCTGTGGATTGCGTTTTATACTTCCTCTTGCGAGTCCAAGAGGACATGCTCTTTCACCCCCCACATAGGAAAGATCCTGCAACCTGGGGTAGGGTTTTAGATTGGCTCCTCTTCTGGTGGCCTGTCATGGACATGTCCACCCAGTGTTAAGTCCCCTGTGATGCCCTAGGTGTAGATGGTTTTCAGCACAGTGTTGTCTGCCCGGGGGCCCACCTATCCTGTATCCTCCTCCAATCAAGCCACGGCTGCTATTTGCTTGCCTTTCACAGAGAACAAGAGTCGAAGACGCACAACTGATGATTCAGCTGCCTCTGACCACTGTCCCCCAAACAAGCGCCTCAAGACAAACTGCTATAACAATGGCAAGGACCGTGGAGAGGAAGATCAGAGCCGAGGTGATTGTTGGGGAAGGGGAGGTGACGGTCTGCACTGGCAGGTGTGAGGACCACCCTGTAAGGAGGGTGCAGATGAGAACACAACCCTGTTGTCCCTGAGCTCATCTCCTTACACGTTCTCCCTCTCTCCTCAACAGAACAAATGGTTTCTGATGTTACCAACAACAAGAACAATCTGGAAGGTAACATTGACCCCCCCCATCTACCTCCCCTCTGGGTACTACCCAAGGCCTGCCTGGGTTCTCCCACAGATCTGGGCTCAAATCAGGGCTTCCTTGTCCTCCTTTGTGTCCCTGTTGGAACATTGTACAGACTGAGTAGGATAATTTAAAAAAATTTTTTAAATTGAGAAATATTTTTAATTGAGCGAGCAGGGAGGTGTGATGAGAGAATGCAACTGCAGGCACTTGAGCCAAGACAGCCTGAAACCAAGGTCCTCCAGGAACTAGCTTTTAGGTGAATGGTGGGCACACACTGTCATTGTCCCTCTCTAGTGACTCTGTTCAGCATGTGCTAGCTGGGAACTTCCTCTGGATTCAAGACACAGAACAGACCTAATGATACAGACCTAATGAACGGGAGGAGGTACCTGCAAGCCCCTTCTTCCTCAGCCCGGTGGCCTTTAGTCCACAGATGTGTGTTGAGTAGGAAAAAGGTAGTCCCTAGCCCAGGGAAAGCCCGGTTTTGGAGCATCCCTGGACACTCTGGAACCTTCAACCTATAGTTATCCATATAACCTGAGACCCTTTTACTGTAGAAGGATTGGTTTGTGGCAAGAAGTCACTGAAACACTTCAGACCTACTGATAGGACACCAGGACAAAAATAGCATATTGGTGGGGACTTGGGCTCAGAAATTACAGCTCTGTGTTGTATAGGAAATGCCACGGGCAATTCCTATCCTCAGCCATCAAAAGCTATTTGGAGTCACTACAAATGCTTCAGTGTTATTACCGCCCCCTCCCTGAAAAAGGGATTAACCCAGGAGTGCTATTGCACCAAATTTCTGCCCTTGTATAGGGGTAATTTTTAGCCTGGCCTTGATTATCTCAGCCTCCCAAATTGCTGCCATACCATGGCCAACTTGTCCCACCAGGTCCTCAAAACATATTCCTCTGTGGGAGGGGCTGCTATTGTTATCCAGTTTGGCCTGCCCTTTGTGTGTGTGAGCCTGGCGTGCCCAGGCTCTGGGATGGGCACACTGCAAGTTTGCAGTGATTGCTCAAACTGGCCTTGCGGCTGTAATTGCCATAACCTGTGGCCCTGTCTTTCTTACAGATAGCTGTTTGTCCTGTGGTAGAAAAAACCCCGTGTCCTTCCACCCGCTCTTTGAGGGGGGGCTTTGCCAGACGTGCCGGGTAAGTCCTCCTCCCCTTGCCCTGCACTTGCCTCTTCCTGTCTCCAGAATCTTCCAGGTCCTTTCCCTGCAGATGGTACTTGCACAGGCATTAGTGAAAGTCTCCCAGGTCTCCAGCGCCCTGCAGTCTTCCTTTTGGAGGGGAGGGTGGCCCGGTAGAGAGCTTCATCTATAATGGCTTGCAAACCAGAGTCATTGTCCCCTAAAGGATACCAGGCCACCTCTGACTTGTTCACGGACTTTTCTCCATGACTGCAGGATCGCTTCCTTGAGTTGTTCTACATGTACGACGACGATGGTTATCAGTCCTACTGCACCGTGTGCTGTGAGGGCCGTGAGCTGCTTCTCTGCAGCAACACAAGCTGTTGCCGGTGAGCACTGGGCCCTATGGGTACATCCTCAGGCCCCGGGGCAGAGTTGTACCCTGCAGTTTCTGCAGTCTTGGGACACCTGCCTGTTTTTGCAATCTTAGGCCTGCACCCCGAGAGCTAAGGTGAAGTGGAAGTCGTGAGCACAGCCATCGTGTGCCATGCTGATTGTAGTTGTCCTAGGACTAGAAATGGATAAACAGGGATGTGCTCTGCCCCATGGGGAAGAGTGGGTCAGGGGGCTTCAGGGAAGACTCCCTCTCTGGAGCTTTGTCCATTGGTAGGAATTATAAGAAGTGCCGAGCATACTCGTCCTTTTTTGAATCAAGGGCCCACATCATGCGGGACCTTGCAGTTCATGCTGAAGTTGTTAGGCAGTGAGTTACCATCTACCTAGGGAAGGCGTCCTGGTCACAGAGCTTCTCCCTGGCCACTGGGTACAGGTGCTTCTGTGTGGAGTGTCTGGAGGTGCTGGTGGGCAAGGGCACAGCGGAGGACGCCAAGCTGCAGGAGCCCTGGAGCTGCTACATGTGTCTCCCCCAGCGCTGCCACGGAGTCCTGCGGCGCCGGAAGGACTGGAATGTCCGCCTGCAGACCTTCTTCACCAGCGACATGGGGCTTGAATACGTAAGCCACAGGCCCCAGGGCCACTGGTCTGAAGATAGCCTTCAAAAGAATGCAGGTGTTAAGGGAATCAGATCATGTAAAAGTGGCCTCTCAGGGCCTCAGGCAGCCTGCTCTGAAGGAGGCCTCTTTGTCCCTGGCTTCTCAGTGTGGACCTGGAATCCTGGGACATCTCAATTTTTTTTTCTTTATAGTTTTTTCCTGTTCTTAGCCAGAGCACCTAGATAATTGCTGTAGAGGGTCTGTCCTTTAGTGCTTGGCCGGGCCTCCTACCTGGGAATAGAGCGGCCACTCCCTGCCCCGGGCATGGTGGCACATGGTGTCTTCCCTTGCCAGTTCTCATCAAAGCTTCTGTGGCAGCCACAGCCGGCTTTGGACCCCTCTGAAAGTCATCCCTTCCCTTCCTCAGAGGTTGAGTCTTCCCCCTGCTCCTTCACCTCTGTGACCCTCCTTCCTTATCTGGCAGGAGGCCCCCAAGTTGTACCCTGCGATTCCCGCAGCCAAAAGGCGGCCCATTAGAGTCCTGTCACTATTCGATGGAATTGCCACAGGTAAGTTCACTAGGGAGGCTCTGCTTCCACAAGGGTGAGCAGCCAGGGAGTCTCAAGGCCTCGGATGTCCTCTGGGGCCCTGCCCGTGGCTTCTCTTCCTATTCTACCTTCTCCCTCATTCTGAGTCCTGTTTTAGTGTTTTTTAATTCTATGCAGGCATCTAATTTTTCAATCCACCTGCACAAATATACTGTCCATCAGTCAGGTGACAGTTACCACCGTCTTGGCTCTTTCCAATTTTCAGTTCCAACAGATGGAGTAGACACAGCCTCTGCCTGGTGCCCCGTGGCCTTCGCCTGCGCTGACTCTTACACTGCCAGTTACTGTAGCGAGGAGTGTCCTTGTTCTGCCAGGGCAGGAAGCCGTGGCCAGCCACCTGCTCTGCCCTTGCTCTCATTGTGTTCAAGTGCCCGCCTCTCCCCGTGCAGGTTACTTGGTCCTCAAAGACTTGGGCATTAAAGTGGAAAAGTATGTCGCCTCAGAAGTGTGCGAAGAATCCATCGCCGTTGGAACCGTGAAGCACGAGGGAAACATCAAATATGTGAATGACGTCAGGAACATCACAAAGAAAAATGTGAGGGTCACCTCTCCCCGGGTGGGCATGTCTCTCCTCTTGTTTGCCCCCTATACCCTGAATGTCCCCTACTCCCATGTGAGCCTTGGGGTTTCGGGTAGAAGAGAGCCTGTGTCTTTTACTTACCACAAAAGCGAACCACAGACTGGTTTCCATCTTGGGCAGTAGTGAGGAGGGCATTTCCTTGGAGTTGCTGACCAGGGAAGATTCTAGAAGGAGGTTTTCTTGGTAGTTCCCTGGGAAACACTCTTGCCCTGAGCCTGTCTCTTTTGGTCCCTCAGATTGAAGAGTGGGGTCCATTTGATTTGGTGATCGGTGGAAGCCCATGCAATGACCTATCAAATGTGAATCCTGCCCGGAAAGGCCTGTATGGTGAGCAGCTCTTCTTTGTCCCATAACAACTTTGTCTCCCACAGGCAACACCGGAGTCTGGTCCAGTGGAACCTCCTGAGAAGGGACCTTTGTTTTAGGTGCCTCAGGCCCTGTCCAAACCCCATTGTACATCCTTGACCCACAAAGAAAGGACACTGTCCTGCCTGTTTTTATGGTTAGAAGCAGCAGTTGGGTACATTTTGACAAAATCATGCCTACAAGGAATTTGATTTCAATATCCATTTCTCTGTCTTCCTCCCACATCTTCCTCTTTTCTATTGATTTTTCTTTCCCTTGTTTATTTCTGATTGTTCCCTTTGGTATCTTTATATATACTTATAACTTGATTTTGTTAAATTCATTCCATATTTCCTCCTCTCCCCCCCTCTCCCTCCCTCCCTTCTCTTGTTCTTTTTCTCCATTGATCTTCCTTACATTTTTATGAAAGCAGATTTTCCACCCTGAGCTATTAGTTAGTCATTCCACAGGACCTTAGGGAGATGAACCCATGGTGCTGTCCTTACTGTGGTTTTAAAGAACTCTGGGGATTTTGCTGAAGGCTTTGATTGGTCCCCTTCTCTCCTGTCTGGGCATAGAGGGCACTGGCCGACTCTTCTTCGAATTCTACCACCTGCTCAATTACTCACGCCCCAAAGAAGGGGATGACCGGCCATTCTTCTGGATGTTTGAGAATGTTGTAGCCATGAAGGTCGGCGACAAAAGGGACATCTCACGGTTCCTGGAGGTAAGGATGCCCAGAGGGCTCTGGTGGTCAAAGGCAACCTGGGCAGGGAAGGCCCTGCTGGCAGTATAAACTGCTGGTGTTTCCCAGGGTCTTGGCTGGGCTGTGACCAGATCCCATAACCCACAGAAATCAGCGACAATGCAGCCACCTTCTGCTTTTGCTATGAAATTTGACTCAATGTTCTTGTTGTGAAAATGGATGCTTTGAGGATTCAGGGAAATTAAATTATGTTCTGTTTAATAGACAACAAGTCCTGTTAAATACTTTTTTGTGTTTGCCAAAATGTTAATAGCTTGAGCCTCAGGGAGGTACCTATGTCCCTGATGCTCTTCGAACTTGGCAGCTAGAGGTACAGAGCTGTATATGGCCCAGATGCCCTCTTTCACCCCGGATCTCTACTTGCCAGAACTGTAATATGAGTTGCTGTTTGGGGGTACCTTTTCTCAGAATCTGAAGGTCTGATCTGTTCCCTTTGTCCATCGGGAATAGGTTGACCATGGCCTTATCCACCAGGTGGATCTTGGCCTATATCCTGGTTGGAAGATCCATCCTTCTTCCATAGCCAGAAGCAGTTCAGTCACCTGCATCCATCCCTCACGCCCTGCTCTGAGTGACCACTGGCATCTGATGTGGTCTCCAAGCAGCTCCCCTTCTCTCTGTCTCTGCAGTGTAACCCAGTGATGATTGATGCCATCAAAGTGTCTGCTGCTCACAGGGCTAGATACTTCTGGGGAAACCTACCTGGGATGAACAGGTAACAGGGGACTCTTAGTGGGACCCCAGGTAACAGCCAAGAGAAATTCAGATGTTAGCTTTCACATTCCAGTCTTCTAGAAAGTGCTGTCTGTACTGAGAAACAACCCCAGTCTGGGCTTCAGAACAATCTGCAGTATCTCAGGGCTGATTCCTGTTTGGTATTTCAAGGAATCTTGGGCCAGGACTTGAGGCCTACTTATTTGTTCCCGATGGTGAGCAGACAGGCCTGGTTCTTAAGAGTGCCAGGTGCTGGAGCCATGTTGATGCCAGGGATGCCTCTTGTTGTTCCTTCTGGGCTCTGCCTTTCCTCCCAGCTGCCATAGCAGTACCCGTCAGGACATGGAAATTGTTATGATTCCCATTCCCCTTGAAATAAAGGATCTGGACCAGGTGTGTGACAGAGTTGAGATGATAAATGGTAGGCCCCAAACATCTCCCTGAGGTTTCCTAACATTTCCACCTTTGCATTTTTTACCAGAGCTAGCTCAGATCTCTTTAGATAGACCCACAACAAGGGGTTTTGCCAAGGATTGAATATTGTGTCTATTCATGGTTTAAGAACAACTCGTTAATTAAGATGCAAAATGTGGCAACTGACATCCCAGTTCTGGGAAAATGTTAGCTTGAAACACCTTCTTTTACAAGGGAATGTTGGAAGCATGATAATTTTCTGGCATTTACCAAAATGTGAGTAGAGGTGAGGGGGTTTTAGAGTGGTTCTGAGAATTTCTGTTGGATATCATATCTTTTTAATTGGTTCGTCAGCCAATCAAATGGTATCATGTTCACGTTTAGACCCACACACCATTGTGCTGCTGCCAATCTAGGATTGGACACATTGATATGCTAAAGGATGATCACAGGTTCACGTTGGGGGTGGGCTTTGGGAAGGTTCATAGGTATCCCGTTTCTTGGTGGAGTGTGGGTGAGTCGATGGGTGCTGCCACCGAGCTCTCTGGGGTTATGGGTGCGTGTCGAGCAGAGACCAGGGGCTGAGACCTGAAATCATCTAGTTTGTGTAAGTCACACCAGGCTAGTCTTTACTAGTCTGTGGTTTTGCCCTGCCCTGTTGCAATAGAGGGACAGGAATAGGGTGACTTTGGAAACCTAGAAAGTGAGGAGGAGGAGGTCTGCAGTCTAGGGAGAGGTTTTGTGTGGTTCCTCGGCCTCAGTGGACAGTTTCCACCTTCATGTACGAGTTCCTTCTGGCCTTAATAACCGGGGACTGCCCTGTGTTCAGCCACTCTGCTTGCAGATGTCTTGTGCCTTTCCGCCCTGGAACTGCTCAAATGCTTTGAGTCTGTCCCTTGCCCTTCTTGGGCCTGTTTGCTTCGCTTTATTTGCAAAATAGGTTTCCAGAGTTAACTGTTAAGAGCCCAATTGATCCTTATGTGACACCTCCCCATCACTTTCCCATGGGGCTCACCCTACCTTCCAGCGTCCTCAGCCTGCATCCCCAGTAATGAGCCATCAATTCTGTTTGCTGTCCTGGTGTATCAAGTAGTCCCACCAAAATCCAGCCCCAGCTCTCCCTATAAAACCGAAGCTCAGTTCTGGATCACCTAGCATGCACAAGGCCCTGGTTTCCCCGCCAGCACTTCCTTCCATGGAGCTGGCTTGACTTGATCAATGAGCAAACCGAGGGATTCTCTGTCTCCCTGTCCACTGTTCCCTCCTTTCCTCAGAGGTAGCATGGCTTTGACCGATGCCAAAACTCAGGAGGTGAGGCAGTAGCTGCAGATATTGGAGCGTCCCCTCCAGCGGCAGGTCCATCCTTGGCACCCAGACTAGTCCTTAGGCCTAGTGTGTTGCCCATCACATGACAGGAGCATGTTCACTGCTTGGACCCATTTTTGCAGCAAAGACCCTCCCTCCTCCCACCCTGGGAGGGGCCTGAGCAAGGCCTTTGCAGAGGGTAGAAAGTAATGGGTTTTGGCTGTCCCCAGGCCTGTGATAGCATCAAAGAATGATAAGCTCGAGCTGCAGGACTGCTTGGAATTCAGTAGGACTGCAAAGGTAAGGTGTGCTCCCAGATGGCCGCCCCACCACCCTCCTGAATGCTCACTGGGTGACCCCAAGGCGGGTACTTGGAAAGTGACCTTGGTGGTGTGTCCTATTGGTGTCTACTCCCCTCTCTCCACATGACTGTGGTACTGGGCCTCTTTCTCCCACACAACTGTTCTGTTCTTAAGTGTAGGAGACATTCTTGATAAACAAGTAATCACTGTGGGAAACAGACAACTTGCCTTTCCAATTGTTAATGCTGGATACATAAGAGGCAATTTCAGCTGGCCCTTCCAGTAATAAACGTAAATGATGCTCTTGCAAAAAAAATTATCTACTGTCACATCACAGATAAATACATTAAGACGTCTGTGAACCTAATTCTCCATGTCTGCATCAAGCAAAGAACCATTTCTGCAAACTCTGGCTGCCTTTTATTTATAATAACTCTGTCTTCTTGGCCCTGGCCCCCCCTCCCGGTGATCTCATGCATAGGTACCTGGTGCTCATTTCATTCTCTCAAGGCTGGTCTTTGCTGTGCCTTACCTTCTTGGCATTTGTGGGAAGCACACAATGTTCTTGTCCTTCGTGAGCTCCTTTTCTCACTCTGGCTGCCAGCTCTACCCTGCCCCGTCTCCCACACACCTGCCCTCTGTGCTCCATCCATCTTTTCTCAGGGCTTTTGAGCCTTGAATCCCACCTGGATCCTTTCCTGCTGTGCTTACTCCGTGATATATCGTTTTGTTCTCCAGTTAAAGAAAGTGCAGACAATAACCACCAAGTCCAACTCCATCAAACAGGGGAAAAACCAACTTTTCCCTGTTGTCATGAATGGCAAAGAAGATGTTTTGTGGTGCACTGAGCTCGAAAGGTGAGCAAGGCTGCACAGCGGCAGAAAGGGGAGGAACGAGCCGTCCAGGCCAGCCGCACCAAGGGGCAGGTGCTTGCCACATCTCCACAGTTTCCCAGCCTTGTGTGTGGGTTTGGTGGAAATGCCCTTATAGAGCCAGCCCTTATTTCTGGGCAGAAGTGGCGGGCGGTGGTGAGGAACCTGAGATTAGCAGACTGGGCATCACCGGGCACCGCTTGTGCTGCCCTGAGAACTCCTTGTCCCGGGGCCTAGGGTGTGTGAGGGACCAGCTACAGACCTGCTCTTTCTTGTGCAAAGTTGCTCATTCTCTAGCTGATTCCTCCTCAGCCACAGTCTGTCTCTACCTTCTTCTAATTTGATACCAAGAACCAGCTTGGATGTAAATTTTTTTGTTTTTACCATTTTGGTCTAACTTGTCTTTTGCAAAATTATTATTTGCAAGTCATGTTAAAGGCTATGAATTTTCCTCCTTACATTTTGGTTATATTCAGAAGACTTTCATAACAATATTTTCATTCTAGATATTTTAACTCTGGTTTGATTTTTTTTTTTTTTTTTTTTAAATTTCACTTAGCTATATCTTGGTATTGAAGTAACTTCTGACTGGCAGAGAGAGAAAACTGATAACAATGTTACTCATGAATGTATCCACATCGGGGTGAAGATATGATGGAAGGGTTGCTATAGATATTTGTCCCAGGGTACATGCTATGGCAAAGCAAGACACAGGCCTGGGGTGTTGCACACTTTCGGTTATTGGTCCATTGATTTTATTTTTAGTACTGGTTCTAAACCTGGACAATTCAGCACATCTGTAGCTTTTTAAGAGGCCAGGTAAATCCCTATGGACAAAACTGGAATGCTTAGATATATTCACTGTAACGTACCCAAGTCTGATGGAAAATCATTGTGGGTTTTTTTTTTTAATTTTTAATTTTTAAAACTTTTTTTGTGTCTGGAATTGATCCGAAGGGTGCTTCACCACTGAGTCACATCCTAATCCTTTTTTATTTTTTTGAGACAGGGTCTTGCTAAGTTGCTGAGGCTGGGCTTGAACTCATGATTTTGGAGGAGCCATGCCTCATGACGATCATTTGATCAAGTTTTCCTGACCTCCCCCCTGTGTGTGTGTGTGTGTGTGTGTGTGTACACATACTGGGATTGAACCCAGGGATGCTTAACCACTGAAACACATTTTCCGCCATTATTTTTCTTTTGAGATAGGGCCTCACTAAGTTGCTGAGGCTGGACTCATGACCCTCCTGCCTCAGCCTCCCAGGTTGCTGGGATTATAGGCATGTGCCACTGCGTCCATCTCATGAGCAAGGGCTCTGAGGAACCAGCCCATCTGGACCTCCTGGTGTTCAACAAAGGGTTATTTGCAGGCCCAGGGGGCTTGAGTTAAGGGAAGGGACTTGTTGAGGTGAGGATTTCCTCCCCAGAGGCTGTGGGCATGCTAGAGGGATGGGCCCTTCTCACTCCTTGTCTTTTCCCCCTGGCGCCCTCCCAGGATCTTCGGTTTTCCTGTGCACTACACGGATGTGTCCAACATGGGCCGCGGTGCCCGCCAGAAGCTGCTTGGGCGGTCCTGGAGTGTGCCCGTCATCCGACACCTCTTCGCCCCCCTGAAGGACTACTTTGCATGTGAATAGTTCTACCCAGGCCTGCTGGGGCACCAGGGTTCCTGGGACAGAGCCAGGACCCAGAAGGCACCCTGATCCCTAAAGGCACCCTCTGCCCTCAGCTGAGCTGTGTTGGGTCTCCCCTTAGTCCTCCTGCTCACTGGGAGCAGAGCCTCCTGATCCTCTCTTGCAGGGGTGGCCAAGGTGCCACCCCCTTGTGCACAATTCCGACCTGGCTGCTCTGAGCAGCCAAACACGGTGCTCATTTTTTTCTTCTAAAACTTGAAGTAGATAGTAAAATGGCTTTTTTCCTCCCTCTTGGGTTTACCACTCAGAGAAACAATGGCTAAGATACCAAAACCACAGACCCACAGCCCTCATATACTCAGGTTAGAATGCCAAATCACCCAAGACTGATTGCAAGACTTTTTGAAAGTGTCTACAGCTCTGTGTGCAGTTGTAGATGGTGAGGGACATTTTAAAGGTCCAGCATGAATGTTTTTTCCCTAGGGCTACCAGAAGAGGAAGTGATACCTATTTGTGATACCACATTCCCTTTGTCTCAGTCCAAGGCCATTAGCCATTAGAGTATTTCTCACCATGATGGTGATTCAGCAGGGATGACATCATCATCATCATCTCATTCAGGGCGATTTCCCTCCCCATAAACCCAAGGGCAGGAGCCCCCCTTAGCTAAATCCCTCCTGGAATCTGCAATAGAAGTCTCTGGGGCACTCAGGAAGGGGTGGGCCGGAATTATATAAGCTGCCATATATTATGTAGGAGAAGTTAGCTTCTCAGTCATCTTCCTCTTTCCTGTATGAGGGGCATGAAGGAGGGGGCTGAGCTAGGTAAGACCCCCCCATCCGTGTACNAGTGTTATGTTTAGGTTTAGGGTTAGGTTGATCTTTAGAAATAGGGTTATTGTTATGGTCGGATTCAGGGTCAGGGTTAGTTTTTGGTTCAGCTTAAAACTCGAATTAGGGCTAAGTTTAGGGTTAGGCTTAGGGTTTGGTTTAGGTTTAAGGTTAGGTTTAGGGCTATGTCTGGGATTTGTTTTAGCAGTAGGGCTAGGATTAGGGCTAGTTTTAGGATTAGCATTAAGGTTAGGGCTAGTGCTAGGTATAGGTTTATGCTTAGGGTTAAATTTAGATTTACAGTTAGAGTTAGATATAGGTTAGGGCTAGGGCTAAGGCTATGGCTAGGATTAGGCCTAGGATAATTGTTCCAGTAAGGTATAGGTTTAGAACTAAGGATGGGGTAAGGGTGAGAGTTAGAGTAATTCTTAGGGCTAGGGTTAGGGCTAAGGTTAGGGATAGGCGTAAATTAGGGGTAATATTAGGGCTAGGGTTAGGGCTAAGTTTAGGGTTAGGTTTAGTGTTGGGGTTAGGCCTAAGGTTATGGTTAGGGTTAGGATTAAGGCTAGGTTTAGGGTTAGGATAAGCCCTGGGGTTTCTGTTAGTTTTAGCGCTAGGATTAGGGCTAGTGCTAATATCAGGTCTAGGTTTACAGTTGCAGATAAATTTAGAATGTTTTATGGCTAAGTCTAGTGTAATGGATAGGTTTAGGGTAAGGGTCAGGTTTAGAGCTAGGGGAATTATTAGGGTATGGTTCAGGGTTAGAGTTTGTTTGAGGTTAGGTTTTAGAGTGAGGGCTCTTTAGCTTTAGGGTCAGGGTTAGGGTAATGATATGTTTTTGTTTAGGGTTCAGTTTAGGTTTAGGGTAATTGATAAGGTTAGTGTTAGCAATAGGTCTAGAGTTAGCATTAGGGTCAGGGTTATGGTTAGGAAAATGAATAGGGTTAGAGCTAAGCTTAGGGCTAGATTGATGTTTAGAAATAGGTCTTGAGTTAGGGTTACGGTTAGGGTGAGATCTAGGGTTAGGGTTAGGGTTATGTTTAGTGTAAGAATTGGGTTTTGATCTAGGTTTAGGGCTAGGGCAAAGGTTAGTTTTAGGGTTAGGTCTAGGGATAAGATTACAGTTCGGTTAGGGTTAGGGTTAGGGCTACAGTCATCATTAGGGGTAGTGTTAGGTTTAGGGTAATGGATACGATTAGATGTAGGTTTAGATTTATGGTTAGAGTTAGATTGAGGTTTAGGCTTAGGGTTAGGACTATGGTTATGGTTAGGGTTATGATAAGGTTTAGGGTTTGAGCTGGGGTTAGGTCTATGGTGATGGTGATATTTAGGGTTAGTTCTAGGATTAGTTTTCTGGTTAGTTTTAGGGTTAGGGTTAGGCCTAGGGTTATCAATAGAGTTAGGGTTATGTTTAGGATAATGGGTATATTTAGAGTTAGGTTTAGTGCTAGAGTTAAGGTTAGGATTAGGGCTAGGTTTAGGGTTAGATTTAGGGATAGGTGTAGTTTTATATTTAGGATAAGGGTTAGGATTTGAGCCAGGGTTAGGACTAAGGCGAAGGTGAGGGTAGGGTTAGGGCTACGGTTTGTGTTTGGGTTACGCCTAAGTCTAGGTTAAGGCCTAGGATAAGATCTAGGTTTTGTGTTAGGTTTAGGCCTAGGGTTAGGGCTATGGGTAATTTACGAGCTAGGGTTATGATTAGAGCTAATATTAGGTTAAGAGTTATTGCTAGGTCTAGTGTTAGGTTTAGATGTTGGTTAGGCTCAGGTTTAGACATAGGTTTACTGTTAAAGGCAAGGTCAGTGTTTAGGTTAGAATTAGGGTTAGGGTGAAAGCCGGAATTAGGACAAGGTTAGGTTTAGGGGTAGGGTGAGTGTTTGTTTTAGGTTAAGGGTTATTGTTTGAGGTAGGACTAAGTTTTGTTTAGGTCTTGGGCTCTAGAGTTATTACTAGATTTAGGATTTGGTTTAGGTTTAGGGCTAGTGCCAGGGTGATGTTTAGGTATAAGTTTACTATAAGGCTTGTTTGAGGCTTTGATTTAGGGTTAGGTTCAGGTTTAGACCTATAATTATTGTTATTGTCAGAATAAGGGTGAAGTTTAGGGTTAGGTTTGGGGTTAGAATTAGAGCTAGAATGAGTACTTGTGTTAGGACTAGAAATAGGGTTAGGCTAAGGATTAGGATTAGGACTAGAGTTAGCATTATGCATAGTGTTTGTCTTAGGGTAAGGTAAATTGTTAAGGCTAGCTTTAGGGTTAGGTTTAGGACTAGGGTTAGGGTTAGTGTTAAATCTAGTGTTAGGGCTCAGATTAGGGCTATTTTTGTTTTAGGGTTAAGGCTAGTGTTAGGGCTAAGGCCAATGTAAGAACTATATTTACGATTAGGGTTAGTTTTAGGGATGTGATTTGGGCTGGTCTAGTGTCAGCATTAGCTTTAGGGTTAGGGTGATATTTAGAGCTATGGTTAGTTTTAGGCCTAGGACTTGAATTAGAGCTAGGGTTATGGCTAGTTTTAGGATTAGGGTTTGGTTTAGGTTAAGGTTTAGTGTTAGAGCAATGGCTCGGTTTTCTTTTAGGGCTAAGGCTAGGGTTAGGGCTAGTTTTAGGATTAGCAATGGTATTAGGGCTGGTGGTAGAGTGAGGTTTAGGCTTAAGTTTAGGGTTAGAATTAGAGTTATGGTTAGATCTAGGGGGAGGCCTATGGCTACGATGAGGGCTAAGTTTAGGGCTAAGGTAATGGATACGGGTAGAAATAAAAATAGGGCTAGGGTGAGAATGAGTTAGTCTTAGGACTAGGGTTAGGGGTAGGGTTAGGGTTAGGGCTAAATTAGGGCTAGGATTAGCGCTAGAGTTAATGTTAGCGTTAGGCCTATGGTTAAGGCTAGGGTTAGGGTTTGTGTAATTGTTAGGGTTAGGGTTAGTTTTAGGGGATGTGATGGGATTATAGTTAGGTTCAGGTCTTGGTCGAGGGTTAAAATTAGGGATAGAGCCAGGGTGAGGGTTGGGATTAGGATAAAGGCTAGGTTTAGGGCTAGGATGAGGGCTAGGTTTTGTGTTAGGGTAAGGTCTAGAATTAGGACTAGGACTAATGTCAGGTCTAGGGTTATGGTTAGGGTTAGGTTTATGGCTAGGTCTAGTGTAAGGTTTAGATTTAGGGTAAGGGTCAGGTTTAGAGCTGGGTGTATTATTAGGGTCAAATTCCAGGTTAGGGTTTACTTTAGGTTAATGTTTAGTGTTAGGGCTCAAATTAGCATTACGGTTAGATTTATAGTAATGAGTAGGATTAAGTTTAGGTTTCAGGTTAGGTATAGAGTAATGTATAGGGTTAGTTTTAGGGATAATGCTATGTTTAGGCCTAGGGTTAGCATTTGGGATAGGCTTAAGTGTAGGATAATGGATAGAGTTAGTGCTAGTCTTAAGGATTGGGATAAAGTTCGGATTAGGACTAGGGTTAGGGTTAGGCCTATGGTTAGTGTTAGGGTTAGGTTTAGTTAAGTTTTTATGGTTAGGGCTAGGGCAAGGTTTAGGGTTACATTCAGGGCTATGGTTAGAATTAGGATTAGAGTTAGCACTAGGGTTAATATTAGTGTTAGGGTTATATTTAAGGTAATTGATAGAATTTGAGGTAGGATTTGTGCTATGGTTAGAGTTAGGATTAGGGCAAGGGTTAGGGTTAGGGTTAGGTTTACATTTAGGTAAGAGTTAGAGTTTGAGCTAAGATTAGGGCTAGGCAAGTGTGAGGGTTAGGGCTAGGGCTAAGTTTAGGATTAGTTTTAAAGCTATTTTTTGCGCTACATTTAGGTCTAGGTTTTAGGGGGAGGATTATGTCTAGTGTTAGGACTATGGGTAATGTAAGAACTAGAATTATGTTTATGGCTAGTTTTAAGTTTAGGGTTATGGATAGGTCTAGTGTTAGGGTATGTTTTTGGTTAGGATAAGGTTAGGAGCTAGGGTTTGTGTTAGGGTAAGGGTCAATGTTCAGGTTAGCATTGGATTTACTGTTAGGAGCCCAATATTACTAAGGTTAGTTCTAGGGGTATTGTTAGTCATTGCGTTAGACTGATGGTTATTGTTAGTGCTGGAGCTAGGTTTTTGTTTAGGGCTATGACTAGAGTTATGGCTATATTTAGGATTATGTTTAGGTCTAGTGTTAATGTTATTGTTAGGTTTAGGTATAGGTTTACCCACAGGGCTAATGTTAGTGTTTGGTTTAGTGTTAGGGTAATGCTTAGACCTAGGGTTAGTATTAGGTTCAGAATAAGGGCACCAGGGTTCCTGGGACAGAGCCAGGACCCAGAAGGCACCCTGATCCCTAAAGGCACCCCAAGTCTGCCCTGAGCTGAGCTGTGTTGGGTCTCCCCTCATACCGTAGTCCTCCTGCTCACTGGGAGCAGAGACACCTGATCCTCTCTTGCAGGGGGTGGCAAAGGTGCCACCCCCTTGTGCACAATTCCGATTGGCTGCTCTGAGCAGCCAAACATGGTGCTCATTTTTTTTCTAAAACTTTAAAACTTGAAGTAGATAGTAAAATGGCTTTTTTCCTCACTCTTGGGTTTACCACTCAGAGAAACAATGGCTAAGATACCAAAACCACAGACCCACAGCCCTCATATACTCAGGTTAGAATGCCAAATCACCCAAGACTGATATTACAAGACTTTTTTAAAGTGTCTACAGCTCTGTGTGCATTTGTAGATGGTGAGGGACATTTTAATGGCACAGCATGAATGTTTTTTCCCTAGGGCTACCAGAAGTGGAAGTGATACCTATTTGTGATACCACATTCCCTTTGTCTCAGTCCAAGGCCATTAGCCATTAGAGTATTTCTCACCATGATGGTGATTCAGTAGGGATGACATCATCATCATCATCATCTAATTCAGGGCGATTTCCACCCCCCATAAACCCAAGGGCAGGAGTCCCCCTTAGCTAAATCCCTCCTGGAATCTGCAATAGAAGTCTCTGGGGCACTCAGGAAGGGTTGGGCCGGAATTATATATAAGCTGCCATATATTATGTAGGAGAAGTTAGCTTCTCAGTTATCTCCCTCTTTCCTTTATGACGGGCATGAAGGAGGGGGCTGAGCTAGGTAAGACCCCCCCATCCGTGTACCAACAGGCACAGATCCCCAGATGAGAACCTGGATGCTCACATTCCTCATCCTTTCTGGACATTCAGGGACAGAAGCACATTCCTCACACTTGCCCCTCATCTAAGAGATGGCAGGGGAAAGCTGCAATAAAAGCTGCATCCTTCCTCCAGAGATTTTAAAATCCTTTTTTATTCCATGATAACGTCATTTTTAAGGGGAAAGGGAGGTCGGACAAGCTGCATTTCAGAAATGCTGTTGTAGTGGTTTTTAACACCTTTTACTCTTATCTGGTGCTATTTTTAGAATCAGGAACAACCTTGACAACCTTGGCTTTTTATACACTTTTTAAAAATACTCTCAAGACTTCTATTTTTATGTTTAACATTTGCATTAAAAAATTTTTTTTTTGTAACTGGAGCCACATAACAAGTATGGGGAAAAACCGTGCCTTGTTTTCAACTGTTTTTGCTAATTTTTAGGCTGAAAGATGACACGGATGCCTAGAATTTACCTTATTCTGTTTAATTAAAATCAGTATTTCTCTATAACAGGCTGGCGTTTTGTTCTTCCTTTTGTTCTTCTGCAGGTCGGGTGTTTGGGGGTGGGCTATGGGAGGGCCTGGCCAAAGTGGAAGGGTTGGTGTTGGAAATAGGTCATTTCATTCATTCAACAGTGTGGAATAGGACAGTAGCCCAGGAAGACATGGGCCCTTGGTGTCTAGCGCAGTGTCCTGAGAACTCTGCATCCCCTGGAGGACTGTGACAATTGATTGCTGGTCCCCCCCTTCAGTTTATAATGTATGCTCTAGGACTTTGAAGGTGCTCTTCCTTGACCACACTGAGCTAGTCTGAACCTTGGTACCCAAACATGGTTATTTCATTTAAAGAAAGCTGAGACATCTGGGAATCTGATATCCACCAAGAAACCCCAGGGTTGATTCTCCTTGTGGTTTCCTTGGCACTTCTTCCAAACTTGCCAAGTTGTCCTTCTCCACCCGTCCTGGTTGGGATAGAGTGTGGTTGGTTCTCTGTGAACTGACATCCCAGACTATTCCTTGAGGATTTATTGTATGTGTTTCTGCCATTAAGCCAGAGCCCATCATGGACCCCAGACAAACATCTCTGAGGTTAAACGACTCCTTGTCAACAAGTGAATGCAGAAAGGGAAGGAGTGAGATGTGAATGGGACCCTCTTGGCCACCAGTTAATCTGTTGTGCACCAAACAGACTCTGATACTTTTTCTACCTGGGTTACAATCATGCCCTTCTCTATGGTTACACGCCTTGGTCCACCATGCTTCCAAAGGCTCTTGCCCACAGTTGGTTAAGTGACTAAGCTTGGGGAGTGGAAGGATGGGGAACCAAATGTGTTATTAGAAAGTTGCCACTGGCTACAACAGCCCAGGTGTGAGTTGCCATGGTGAGACAACTGGTAATTAGCAAGAGGCTGGGCCTGGCCTCCTCCCCGTGAGGTGTAAGAGACCCCAGGGGCCCTGGTTGCCCAATTAAGTCATCTTGTGTACAGTGCTGCTCTAAATGCCAGGACAGGATGAAGCAAAACAAACAGCCCCGGCCTTGGAATCCCAAGAGAAGAGGTGGACTAGCCCTCCAGGTGAGGGGTCCTGGGGTATGTTGATCTGTTTGTGCAGCAGGCTGGGGGAGGCATCAGAAACTGTCCTGTGTTTCCTCAAGATGGGTGCATGGTTGGATCCGAGTGATTCTGGCCTGTGGCAATGGGAGAACATAATGTAAAGAGCTCAGTTTGCATCCCATGTAGGAAATTTTTGAAGCAGTTTTGTGGGTTTGTGTCCAGGGTCTGTGACATTGCCATCTCATGATGGTGGTGTTGGGGTTCAGTACTGGATAGACAAGTCTCTGCTCCAGGGCTGTACTTGGTCCTTGTTTTCCTCCATGGAGCCAGACGGAGTTCCTGTTCTGCCTTCACCCAGCAACTGGCTGGAGACCTGGGCTGTACTCCTCTGTGCCCTGGTTTACCCAGCTGTAAAGCAGCCCTTCCCAGGGCTGATACGTGGAATCTAGTAATTCAACGTTTGGGAAGCACAAATGAGAACTGCTTTTTATTATTAGGGAATTCTAGCAGCCTGAGGTGAGGCCTGATTACCATGATTATAGGAGCCACATCCCCAGCCCTTTTAAAAATATTTTATTTACAGATAGGGTCTCATTGAATAATTTTAGCTAAACTGCTGAGGCTGGCTTTGAATCTTCCTCAGCCTCCTGAGCCAATGGGATTACAGGTGTGCACCTCCACGCAGGTAAAGCCTACTTTGCGGATCTCACCTCATTTGCGTTTGTTTTCCAGCCTGGGGGAGAAGCTGCTGTCTTCCCTGCTTCCTTTCCTTCTTTCTTGCTCCTTAGCTTCTTTCTTACCTTTCCTTCCTTCTTCCTGATTAAAAGTTATTGGTTTTTAAAAACTTATAAAATAATTTTAGACTAGACTTAGAGAAAAGGTGCAGAACTAGTACAAAGAATTCCGTGACAGCCATTCAGATATGAACATTTGGCCCCATTTTCTTTGTCATCCTTTATATTAATTTTTTTTTTTTCCTGAGCCAAAGTGAAAGAAGCAGACATGGTCTCTCTGTCCCTTTAAATCTGTTAGTGTGTATCTTCTAAAACTAGAACATTCTCTTATGTAACTATAGTACATTTATCACAAACGGAAAATGAACATTCAGCGGGGTGTGGTGGGACCAAGGCAGGAGGATCCCAAGTTCAAGGCCAGTCTGGGAAACTCAGTGAGCCCTTGTCTTAAATGAAAAAGGGTTGGGGGGTGTAGCTCCACCAGAGAGCATATCTGAGTTCAATATCCAGCACTGCAGCGGGGTGGGTGGGGGAATGAACAATCATCCATTTATTTATATAGATTACAAGCTTTATGTAGGTTTTGCCAATGGTTCCAATTATACCTTTTGTTATTTTTGTTTTTCCAAAAATATCTTCATAGAGAAAGAAAAACATACATTCTTTTTTATACTGGGGATTGAACCCAGGAGTGCTTTACCACTGAGCCACCTCCTGGCCCTTTTTATTTTTAATTTTGAGACTTTGAGACAAGGCCTCACTATATGCTTAGGGCCTCAGTAAATTGCCAAGACTGGCCTCGAACACATGATCCTCCTGCTTTAGCTTGCTGAATTGCTGGCATTTATCACTGGGCCTAGCTCTACATATATTTTTGTTAGGTCTAGTACCCATTCTAGAATCACATGCTTGCATTTAGTTTTTAGTTTTTGTTTTTTGAGTTGAAGGACAAGAGATTTTGTTATAAAGGGCAAGGAGAACACATTTGAGAATTGGAGGGTGGGCGATCTCAGAATGGTCACCTTCTTTTAGATTTTTAGTTGTGACATACATAAGTCACAGTGCATTAAGCCTGGGGCTTCAGGTCTTGGAGCCTGTCTCTATTTTCTGAGCTTTGGCTTATCCTGAACTGACAGCATTGCAGAAAGAAAACAGGTTGGCTTTACTAGTGTTGACAACTGTTCATTTTGAGTCTTCATATATCTCTGCTTGGAACAGCCTTCTCTTCTGAGAAACCTTCCTTACCCCTGTTTTAGGCAGGAGAAGGGCTCTTCCCTAATTGGAGTCCTCTTTCCCTGAATTCGGATGGAAGAATCCATGTCAGCACATGGATTATTATTATAATTATTATTATAATTTCCTATTTTTGTAGTCATCTGTTCCACTAGCTTATGAAACCCTCAGTACAAGTTCTTTTCTTTCTTTCTTTTGTGTGGTACTAGAGATTGAACCCAGAGACACTTTACCACTGAGCTACATCCCACTCTTTTTTTTTTAGTACCAGGGATTGAACTCAGGGGCCCTCGACCACTGAGCCACATCCCCAGCCCTATTTTGTATTTTATTTAGAGACAGGGTCTCACTGAGTTGCTTAGCCTCTTGCTGTTGCCGAGGCTGGCTTTGAACTCGCGTTCCTACTGTCTCAACCTCCTGAAGTGCTGGGATTATAGACATGCCGTTGTTCCCAGCTACATCCCATTTTTTAATTTTTACTTTGAGATGGGGTCTAAGTTGCTGAGGGTCATGCTAAGTTGCTGTGGCTGGCCTCAAGTTTATAATCCTCCTGCTTCAATCTCCTGAGTTGTATGCCCTCTTGTGCCCAGTTCCTCAACACAGTTTTTTAATTATATAAAGAAGAGATTCCCCTACCTCCATTTTTTAGTTCAATGAAATTGTCATACACTTCTAAAACTCAGGCCTTGAAGACAAGGTGTTTTGTTTTTGCTGAGGAGACTCACAATTTCTATTGGTGATCATGAGGTTATTTCACACTTTAAAACAGAAGAGCTTCGGTTGTTAACTCAGTGGTAGTATGCTTGCCTAGCACATGTGAGGCACTGGGTTCAATCCTCAGCATCACATAAAAATAATTAAAACAGTTGCTTAAAGGTGCATATTATCATCTGATGTGGTGATACATGCCTGTAATCCCAGGGATTTTGGAAACTGAGGCAGGAAGATTGCAAGTTTGAGGTCAGCCTGGATAATTTAGCCTAAGCCTGCCTCAAAATAAAAATAAAAAAGGCTGGAGATGTGGACTCTGAGTAGGGCTTCTCTGTCATCTCTTTGGGAACTGTCGTGGGAGGGTGAGTGAGTTTTATTTTAGAGGATCTTGTTCAGAAACCTCCTGTGATTCACTATGTGTTTAGAAGCAGGTCTGGCCCTAGATGTGCTTCTTGGCTTTCTCTACTGACCTCATCTTCCATACTAAAGTCCTCATTCCCTAAACAAAATGGCCTGTAGGTAATGCTGACACCAATTAATTGACATCATTTTGTGTGTGTGTGTGTGTGTGTGTGTGATAATGGTGATTGAATCCAGGCCTCATATGAGTATTAGGCATGCGTTCTACCACTGAGCATGCCCCCAACCCAATTGATATATCTTGATAATTAACGTTAAGTTAAAGGATCAGACATTGTAACATTTATTTTTTATTATTTTTTTGGTGCTGGGGATTGAACCCAGGGATGCTTTACCACTGAGCTACATCCTCAGTCCTTTTTACTTTATTTTGATCCATATACTCCTCCTGCCTAGCACTGTCTGATTTGAAATTAAATAGGGATTTCTGTCATTGTGCCTCTTTGCCTCCTATTCCATACTAGAAACTTTTAACAGGTTAGAGATTGCTTTTGATGTTTCGGTCTCACTATGTTGCTGAGAGTCTGGCTAAGTTGCAGAAATTGGCCTTGAATTTGCAATCATCCTGCCTCAGTCTCCCATGTTGTTGGGATTATAGGTGAGTGCCACCATGCCCAGCATCACTGACATTTAGTAAGCACATACTGTGTGCTGAAAGTGGGCCAAGAACTTTATACACTTTTTTTTTCCTTTTCTTTTTTTGCAGTGCTAGGGATTGAATCCAGGGCTTTGCACATGCTAGGCAAGTGCTCTACCATTGAGTTACCTCCACAACCCTTTTTTATTTTAAGACAGTGTATCACCAAATTGCCAAAGCTGACCTTGAATTTGGAATCTTTCTGCCTTAGCTTCCTAAGTAGCTGGGATTACAGGTGTTTTCCTCCACCTTCAACTGCTATTGCCTCTTGCTTGCCCTCTCCTTTCCCAACTCTTCTGCTAGACTAACTCCTCATCTTTCAAGATGAGTGTCCTCTCAGGGAAGTCATCCCACACTGTGGGAGTGATGTCAAGTTTTGTGATATGCTCTTGGAGTAGCACATGCCACAGAGACTACCAGTATGTACTGGAGGTTGGAATATCAAAAATGTTCCCAGGCGGGTTGATAAACAGCTCCCACCCCAGCTCCCCATTCTTCTCTGAACGCTTGCTAGGCTTCAGCAACTAAGGGGTGAGACTTGTCCCAGAAGGCACCTTTAGGACTCTACTCCACGTAACACAAGTGCCATCACCCCTGCCGTATACTCCTCCTGCCTAGCACTGTATGATTTGAAATTAAATAGGGATTTCTGTCATTGTGTCCTCTTTGCCTCCTATTCCATACTAGAAACTTTAAGAGGTTAGAGACTACTTTTGATGTTTACGGAGCTCACCATCAAATCCCTAGGACCTTCTTAGGAAAAAGTAAATACTTGTTGAATTAACGAATAAAATTATATCTAGACAAAGAAACCAGCCCGAAGTCTGGATCAAGCTCTGTGATTCTGGGAAGTCAACTGGCCTCTCTGACCCTCAGTTTCCTCTCTGGTAAAGTGGTGTGATTCTTTCAGTAAAGTTTTAATGAGAATCCAGATACAGGTACTGGACACGGCTGGAACAAAAATAGGAGGTTTGCGTCTGTGGATTTTATGGAAAGACACATAATAAAGGAAAAGACAAGTAATAAGAATAACTTCAAGTACTGTTAGGAAGAAAATAAACCAGATATTTCAGAGACATTATAAACAGGGCGGCCACACACATGTCTCTGAGGTGAATTTCAAGATTTTCTCTAAGGCACGTACCGAGTATCTTCTCAATAATCCATTTTTGTAAAACTTCATTATAAAACCCATTTTCTTTTGGATAACGGAGAACATGTAACTCGACCCCGCCTTCTAGGCAGTCACACCTTGCCTGAGGCGGGACTTCATTGGCTGCAGCAGACCACGTGCTCCGTAGCTGCAATCGGCGCCCCGCCTCCTGGACCTTAACAGCTGTCGATCAAGGGCTGAGCTCCGCCCCCGGCGCGCGGCCGAGTCCCTCTCTATAAAAGGAGCCGGCTGGCGTGACGAGCCCTTACGTCGGCGCGTCACGGGCGGTGGGTGCGTGTGAGGTCATCGCGCGGGCGGGCGGGGTCGGGCGGTTTGAACGAGACGAAGACGGAACCGGAGCCGGGCGCGGGCAGTGGACGCGGTTCCGCCGAGAGCCGGTGAGGCGGCTAGCGGGAATAGGGCGGCGGCCATGGGGGTGGCCGGGTGAGCCACGGCAGGCAGGCACAAGCAGGCCTTGCGGGAGGCCGCTCCACACGGCAGTGCGGTTCAGGCCGGGTGGGGGAAGGGCGGGGCCGTGACCCGGAGCGCGCGGCCTGGGTTGAGGGGCGCGCGCTGTGCTCTGCTGGGGGCGGGGCCTCGGGCCGGAAGTGGGGGCTGCTCCTCCTCGGCGTGGGGGCTTCTGGGTCGCCGCCGAGGTGTGGAACTCGCGCGGTGGCGATCCGAGGTCCTTGGGCCGTGGACCCGGAGTGGGTGTGTGAGGGAGGTGGGCCCGCCGGGCGCTCTTGGAACCCGCAGAGTGCTAGGCGGTATTGCCTCTTGGGTGGGCTCGTTGTAGGGGTTCAGACGTGGCCTCGATTCCTTGCTCGGCGACCCTGGGCAGGTGCTGTAATGTCTGGGTTTCAGCTTCCTCATCTGTAAAACGTGCACAGTAATACAACGTACAGAAAGGGCTTTGCATGGTGCTTGGCAAAAAGTAAGCCAGCTCCTTGTACTCCTTCCTTCAAGGGATATTTGTCGAGTGGCCCACTAGGTGCTGGGCATCGTGCTACACACCCGGGAGTAGGCAGGCAAAGACATGCTCTCCAGGAGTCTGCCTCGTGAGGAGAGAGCTAGGAAAAGAAAATGAATACATTGACAAGATAATTTCTGTAATTACTAGGAGGACAATGTAGGATGATATCACAGTGTATTTCCAGGTGGCCATTTCTTAGCTGCCCTGGGGTGCTACAGGGCAGAAACTGACCTCTGCTCCATTTTGGGGAGGAGGGTCCTGAAGCCCACTGAGGGAAGTTATTGCCAGACCTGGCCTCCACCTCTTTGATGGGACGACGGGAGAATAGTAATAAAGATGGATCTTTATTAATTGGCACTTGCTGTGTGCCAGGCATTGTGTTCAATGTTTGATGTGGCATTATTTCATTTATATTCACACTGTCTTTTAGAGAGCTTATTTATTGATTTTGATGCTGGGTGAATCCAGGGCTTCATGCATGCTAGGCAAGAGCTTTATCACTGAACTATGTCCCCAGCCACCTTCATTTTACAAATGAGTCTGAGACTCTGAGTAGTGAAGAGACTTGCCTATGCTGCTTGGCAAATGACTAAACCCGCACCTGTGGCTCCAGAATCCAGGCTCTTAACCTTTATTTCACACTTTTCTTGAATTTCTGAACTAGAAAGCCCATTTTGTTTAGATGGGCCTTTGGTTGTGGTGTGTCAGAGTGTGCATAGCAGTTTCTGACACAAGGGAAACTTGGCACCGGTGCGCTTTTCAGTTCAGTGTTTTCAGCTAGATTCTCATTTAATTCTCACCACCACTCTGTTTAAAAGAGTGTTTTACCCATTTTACAGATGAACCATTTGTAAAGTTTTTTTTTTTTTTCTTGGATTTATTTAGTTTGGTGCTAGGGATTGAACCTCAGGTTGTATCAATGAACTACATCATTTTTATTTTTAATTTTTTTTAATTAGCTAGTCCTTTTTATTTTTGATCTAGAAATGGAGTCTTGCTAAGTTGTTGAGGCTGGCCACTAGCTTATGATCCTTCTGCTTCAGCCTCTGAGTCACCACTGGTGGGGAAAGTGTTTTATCCAGGGTCACATAACTCTTTTTGGCACCTCCCTCCCGCTTTTTCTGTAGGACACAGGGTTGTGCCTTGAGAGTAACTGGGTGCTCTTCAGCTAGCATAGAATTAGAACAAGTGATAGAACCTGCTAAGAGAGCTGCTGAAGGAAGAAAGAGGGGGGGAGAGAGAGCGAGAGAGCGTGCTGTGCTAGCTGGTTAGACAGGGGGGCTTGTTCATGGTGATCAAAACTTGGATTGAAGAGTTCTGGGAAGGTAAGGTTTGTGGGTAGTCTTGGGTCTTCCATTGAGGGCAGACAATGGGATTCTTTTTTTTTAAATTTTAACTTAATTTTATTTTCTTAGTTATAGATGGACACAATGCCTTTATTTTTTTATGTGGTGCTGAGGATTGCACCCAGTGCCTCACATGTGCTAGGCAAGCACTCTTACCTCTGAGCTATAACCCCAGGGCCAGGCAATGGAATTTTTAATGAGGAAGAGCTAGAGGGAGCTATCGGTCTGAGAACTAGGCTATTTTGACTGCCTGGAAGAGCTGCTTAATTGCTCAAGTCAGTGAATGTTTATTGCACATCCACAGGGTGCCTAATCCTGTGTATTTAGTGTCTGAAGAGTTTGTGGAGCACATGGGACTAGCTATTAATCTACTGCTAATGAAAGAGTTTAAAATTATATGATGATGAAAGGCCACTAACCTTTTCTCAGCTGAGGTGTGGTCAGCAGACACGTGGCTTTATCAGTAGCTTAAATTTTATGGTAGCAATGCACAATACCCAGTGTACACATGAATGTCATCAAGATAGACTGCAAGTGCTCAGCCTGGGACCATGTTTTTTTGTTTGGATGTTTCTCTTTGGTATTTGATATTAGCATTTTGCACATAATATACATTCCATTGATTTGCTCAGGGATTTAAAACAGGAGACACTATCTTATTTGTGATTCAGGAAATTCTTTCTGGCTGCTGTGTAAGAACAGATTGAGACAGAGTAATTTGAAGACTTGACAGTGGATCTCCATGAGGGATGGTGGTAATGGGTCTCAGGTACTGTTTTTAGTACTGAAGATAATGTGTGAAACAGGGTGGCAGCCTTGTCATGTTTGTTGAATTCCTCTTATGTTTAATACAGTGGAGAGTATTTTATTTCTTATCTCATTTAAATTTCTCCCTGCATACTTGGGAAGTACTTTATCACTGAATCACATTCCCAAGCCAAAATAAATAAATAAATCTCCTTTTCAAATAGGTTGTTTTAAGTTACAAGATAATTGATGTACCTTGAGTTTCAGTAACTTGCACAAGATCACACAACTAATGAGAGATGGCCTCACATTAAAACCCAGGTTCTCCTGGTTTGAAATCATTGGCTCTGTGCATGGAGTGGATTGCTTTCTGATCCTTGCCTGACCTAGGAATGGTTCAGAAATGAAGAAATACTGCCAATCTAATGTGATGATTACAGCAATCATAGAGGTTTGAATGAAGTGTTCTGGAAAAACAGGGATTAATTTCCAATGGAGTCAGGAACTAAATTGTTTGGCTCTCTTGCATAACATGTTTTTATCAGCTGATTTCGGGAATGTGAGAGTGTTGATGGATTGCTTTCTGAAAAAAAGTTTATGTAGATACTTTTTTCTCTTTGTCATTGCCCTGTACATCCTGACAGCAGGTAGCTTTTAGTAGCCCTCACTGTGTGCAAGGCTTTGTGTCAAGTACAGTTGGGATCTCTGAGGGCACAGAGCTGGTAAGTCATTTAACTCTCTAGACCCCATTCACCCCTGCATAAGGAGATTGTATGGGTGGATCCCTGACTATTCTTGCTCTCACATTCTGTGTGAGAATGTGACTTACAAGGTAGATTACTGAAGAAGGTGGATGTGGGAAGTCCAACTCGTACTCTAGGTGAGGGAACGAGGTGCCACAAGAGAGCAAAAGGCTGAATTTGATGATAGTTCCAGATTGCTGTGAATCCCACCCCTCTTGCACCATTGGCAATGTTGATGTCTAACGAAATGAGGAAAACTATTAGTGTCAAGGTCACTATAAAATCTGTGTTACGGGGTATTCTCATGGTGACTGCCCAGGGGTTTCATTTAGATCTGAGTAGCCTGTCCTTATTCTTATACTGCATGAGTCTTCCCTCTCTGCTTCCTTTATCTCATATTGCTTGAGTCATACCTCCCTGCCTTCTCCTCTAGCAGCAGTTAAGGTGATCTTTTTCAGACTTTAATGAGATGAGACTTTGCCCTACTTAAAACTCAACAGTGGATTCATGTAACAGAATAAAGTCCGTATTCCTTACTGGGGTTGAAGAGCCCTAACATGATCTGGCCTCTTGACTTCTTTTCCCATTTGTGTTCCTGTTTTCCCTCTTGTTCATTAGGCTGTAGCATCATTCTTCCAGATGTGGTTGCTTCCTTCTGATTCTTAAGCTCTGCTGTCACTTCAGAGAGGCTTCCCCATCCATATTCCACAACCCACTTTGGCCAAGTGTTTGGTGTAAAATGAGATTTTTTGTGTTGGGTCATTGTCAGACTTCCCAGTACTCGAATGTCACCTCCTACAGACAGGCACATTGTCCCTCTTGCATGTCTGTTTTCAGGTTCCTAGAATAGTGCCCAGCCTGTGGTAGAGATCAGCAAAATATTTATTTTTGGTACTGGGGATTGAATACAGGGTTGTTTAATCATTGAACCATATCCCCAGCCCTTTTTTATTTTTTATTTTGAGACAGTTGCTTAGGGTCTGACTAAGTTGCTGAGGTTGGCCTGGAATCTTAAGATTCTCCTGCCTCGGCTTTCCCAGTCACTGGGATTACAGGTGTGCACCACTATGCCTGGCTTCAAGAAAATAATTTGTTGAGTGGGTGATGGATGATTCAAATGGGACTCCTCGACGATGGTATCCACATTTATTAGTGTTTTATTTGTTTTGTTTTTTGATTTCGCAGTGCTGGGGATTGGACCCAGGGTCTCATACATGCTAGGCAAGTTCTCTACCACTAAGCTAGATCCCCAGCCATTTGTGTTTCAAGTGAGATTTATTACCTCAGTGTGGTGGTATGTGCCTATAAGTCCCTGCTACTTGGGAGGCTGAGGCGGGAGGATCACTTGAGCCCAGGAATTCAGGGCCAGCCTGGGCAATGTAGCAAGACTCTGTCTAAAAAAATAAAATAGTTATAATTAAATTCAATGAGATTTGTTGCTTTATGTTTATGTTTTGAATTTGAAAACCTGGCAGAAAGGTGAGGGCAATGTTTTCTGAGAGTGTGGCTGATGGGTCTGGGCATGCTTGGCTGCCAATCCCCAGGGCCTCCCTTTCTTCACTTATAAAATGAGGAAAGTGAAAAAAAACAAAAAACAAACAAACAAAAAAAACACAAAGTACGCGTATAAAGACATGAATTGGCGAGAACATACTTTACATACAAAGATATTAAAAATTGTGCTCTCTATGTATAATAAGAATTGTAATGCATTTCTGCAGTCGTGTATTTAAAAAAATAAAGTCAATAAAAATAAATAAAGAAAGAAAGAAAATGAGAATGAAGTGGATCTTGCAGAGGGTTGTCAGCAGAGAATTAGTATCAAGGACTCTTCACTTGTAAGATTGTCATTTGACATACCTTTATAGTATCTAGGTTATTGAAAATTATGAAAGTAGATATAGTCTTTAAAGACAATTTGGTAAGTATTGAAAATGGTAAAAAGAAGTAATGAAAGAAAACTAAGCATTTTGATGTCTTAATAAAATACTTGGACTGATGAGTGTGTGTGTTCATGGTGCTAGGGATTAATCCCAGGACCTCATGCATGCTAAGATTAGGATGCCCTCTCTGAACTACACTGGGACTGAAGTCTTCTAAATATAGAGTTCTCTTTTTTTGGTAAATATTTATTTTTTAGTTGTAGTTGGACACAATATCTTTATTTTATTTTTACATGGTGCTCAGGATCGAACCCAGGGCCTCACACATGCTAGGCGAGCGCTCTATCACTGAGCCACAATCCAAGCCCAATGTAAGAGTTCTTGTTTGTGCACCAGCCTCCCTCCATAAAGCCCTTTCCCTTTATTTAGTGCCTTTTATAGTTAAAATTTTATATCAGTCTCCTTAAGATGGGATCTAAATTTTAGGCTGACTGGTGTTGGAAAGTTTATTTCAGGCCATTTTTGTTTGTTCACCAGGGATTAAACCCAGGTGCTTCAGAGCAACATCCCCTGTCTTTTGTTTTTGGGAGGGGGCATTAATAGGATTGAATTCAGGGTCACTTGACCACTGAACCACATCCCCAGCCCTATTTTGTATTGTATTTAGAGACAGGGTCTTACTAAGTTGCTTAATGCCTCACTTTGGCTGTGGTTGGCTCTGATCCTCCTGCCTTAGCCTCCCAAGCTACTGGGAATACAGGTGTGTGCCACTCTGCTCAGCCCTCAGTCCTTTTTATTTTTATTTTGAGATATCATCTTGCTTGGTTGCTGAGAATCGCATTAAATTGCTGAGGCTGACCTTGAACTTGTGATCCTCCTGCCTCAGCCTCCTGAGTTGAGATTACAGGTTATGTGCTACCTTGCTTGGCTTCTAAAGTCATTTATATACATGGAAGCCCAGGCTTATGACTGGAACACTAGTGTCTCTGGTTTGGCACCTTGGGGAAGAAGTTGAGGCTTACAAATTGGGTATTTTCTCAGGTTGATGCTGGGTGACTAGGAAAGGCTTTCCTTCACTTGCATGCCTACCATAATATGAGTCCTTCTCTTTTCTATGCATGTTGTAGAAGATGGCAGTGAACGTATACTCGACGTCAGTCACCAGTGATAACCTAAGTCGACATGACATGCTGGCCTGGATCAATGAGTCTCTGCAGTTGAATCTGACAAAGATTGAACAATTGTGCTCAGGTAAGAGAAATTCACTAGATCATTTTTCTAGGAATGCCTTTAGGTTCTTTGGGTGCACTCAGGCCTGTATCTGCCTACAGAGCCACACAGAGAAGCTGCCATTCCTTCCTGTCCGGCCTACCCTGCTTCCTCTTCTAAAAGGAGCTATGCTTAAATAGGCTATGCTTCTAGTCTGCATGTCTACCCTCTTCTGCTGCAGAGACTGCATTCTGTGACCTGGAGCTCTGCCTCAACTTCTGTCTATACTCTTGAACATCCAGATTTCAAATGTTTTGTTTGAGGACATTAATTGTAGTACTGTTGTAGGCTTTTTTTTTTTTTTTTTGTGGTGCTGGAGATTGAATCCTGGGCCTTACTCATACATACTGAGTAAGTGCTCTACCACTGAACTACACCCCCAGTCTTCTAGTTTTATTAGTTTATTACTGGCATTTACTACTTATGGAAAACACATGACCAAAGTCAGGCAAATGCCATTTGAGCCTTTTTTTTTTTTTTTAAGTTGTAGATGGACACAAAACTTGATTTTTTTTTTTTAATTTTTTAATATTTATTTCTTAGTTTTCGGCGGACACAACATCTTTGTATGTGGTGCTGAAGATCGAACCTGGGCCGCACGCATGCCAGGCGATCGCGCTACCTCTTGAGCCACATCCCCAGCCCACAAAACTTGATTTTATTGAACCCAGTTCTTCATATGTGTTAGGCAACTGCTCTACCACTGGGCTGCACCACCAGTTCCTTTAGCCAGTTTTAATAGAACTGCAATTTGGTAGAGAGGTAATGATTTTAAAGCAAGAATAAAAATGTGGTCCGTTTCTGTATGTGCTGACTGTATAACATTTAGAAAACTAGTAACCAAATAAAAAATACCTAAAATTCCATTTTCCAGGAAAGCCACTAGTTGGATCCTTTCTGTCACATTTCTGTGTATAATTTGTGTATGTGTGTATCCCAAGTTTTTGCAAATTTAATATTATATTGTGCATATTCTCCAGTATCATTAATTTAGAAATACTACTTTGAACGGCTGTATACTTTTTTTTGTTGGTACTGGAGATGGAACCCAGAGCTTTGTGCATGCTAGGCAAGCACTCCTATCATTGAGCTATATCTCCAGCCCTTTTTGTTTTGAGACGAGAGCTTGCTAAGTTGCCCAGGCTAGTCTTGAACTTGTGATCCTCCTGCCTCAGCTGACCAAGCCACTGGGATTATAGGCATGCATCACCATGTCCAGCTCCTTTATGGACTTCTCTCTCATTTCTTGAGAGTTCTGCTGACTATTTCTGAGTTCTAACATAGTAAAGAACATGTCAGGCTTATTAAAATTGGATTTTCCACCAATAGGAGATGATATCAGAAATATGCCAGAAAAAGGATGGGATATGTGTCCTACTAGTACTTAAATTCGTGCCTTGGGGGTGGGCATGTAGCTTAGTGGTAGAGCACTTGCCTAGCATAAATAAGGTCCTGGGTTTATCTCTAGCACCACTCCCCCCCCCAAAAAAAAATTGTGGGATAGATAATCAGAAACCCTCTGTCTCTCCTAGTAATAAGAACAGTAATCATTTACTTGAACACTTGTATGCCAGGGTAATTTAAATGCTTTTGAAACCTTTCCATATATTTCTCACTGTACTTTGATGAGGTAGGTATGGTTGCTCTCTGTTTTCAGATGAAAAAGATGGTTTAGAGAAGTAACAAGACCAGCTTTGTACAGCTAAGAACAGAATTGGGATCTGAACCTTTGTCTAAATCAATAACCTATATTCTTCAACCCCTACACCCTAGTTGCTCTTTGAACTTTCTCTTTATTAACAGGTGCCATTTGGATTGTTTAAAATTACTGCTGTTTCTGATTTTTGTTTTCCTCCCAAGTTCATTTTCTGTATTTCCTCTGCATCGTACCACTCCCAGGACCTACTCTTGGTCTTAGTTTCATTTGCTAATTTCCCCTGTGAGGTTTAATCTCTCTCTCTTTTTTTTAATATTTATTTTTTAGTTGGACACCATATCTTTGTTCATTTATTTTTATGTGGTGCTGAGGATCAAACCCAGGGCCTCGCATGTGCTGGGCGAGTGCTCTTTCACTGAGCCACAACCCCAGCCCCTAATCTCTATCTTACGGTCAGAGGGAGGTTACCAGTGAAGTGGTTCCCAAGAATTATGTTTGTTAAACATTAATTACTTTGCTAGTTGTAGACAACAGTTTTTAGCCTTAGATTTGTGTTGCTTTTCTCCTATTTTTTGTTAAGTTTCCAGAGTATTCATGCCCCCATTTGTTTGAGACTTTTAAAACACTTGTTTGCCTCATGATCTGTGACTGATGTGGAGATGAGGTCATCCTTGTTCTCATTAGAGACAGCTTTTTTTTTTACTAGCAGTTTCTCCCTAAAATTGACTTCTTTCTATAAATACCTTGCAAAGTATATCTCACTTAGTTAATTGGAAAATGCATTCTTTTTTCATGTGTAGATAAATTGAAATGTGCCAGTCTAGCCACAGGTCCTTCAGCCAGGGAGATGTCATTTACAGGCCTGGGCATGTAAAGATGCTCCAGTCTACCTTGAGCCATGTGACTTTGGACAAGTTCTGTTATGTTCTAGTTCCTTATTTGCAAACTTGGACAGTAGTACCTGGCCTGGCCCGGCCCACCTGTTCGGTTGTTATTGAGAGTCCCCTGTAATAATAGCTCCTAGGTATTGATTCTGTGTCACACCCTGGAGATGAGTACAGATCTCTGAGAGGGCACATCTTCATTTATAGGCGGGAAGATTGCCCATGAGGCATAGCTTGTGCATTCCAGATCCTTGTTTTCAATCTATATGTTTCTGACTATCCAACCCACATGCTTTCTACTGCCTTACATATTATGTCTTTTTTTTTTTTTTTTTTTTTGGTATTAAGGATTGAACCTATGAGTGCTTAACCACTGAGCCACATTCTCTGCCTTTTTTGAGACAGGGTCTTGCTGAGTTGCCAAGGCTGGCTTGAATTTGTGATCCTCCTGCCTCAGTCTTCTGAGCTGCTGGGATGTAGGCATGAGCCCCAGCGCCCAGCTACATGTTATGTCTTAAAGAAGCATTTGGAAGAGAATTAGACAGATTTAAATTTCATGTAATTAATTACAATGACATTGTTTCACTGTAGAATATGTGAGGTGTTTCAATTTTACATGATGCCTGCCACTTTTCTTATCTGAGATAAAGTACTTTTCCCTGTTAGAAAATGGTAAGTGCAGGGTACTTCTGTGTTTTGTAAATAAGGTTACTCATTTATAAATAGTCTTCCTCTTGAAAGCCATGTAGGATCTCTCTTAGAGTATGGTGCATTTTGTTTCATGTTGATGTTTTGAAAACTGGATCTTGCTTCTAGTGTGAGAAACAGGATGAGCTGTAAACACTGCCCTGAAGATGGCCTGCTACCAGGGTTTGGAATCAGGGAAGGGGAGACTCCTCAACTCTTCGTGCTTTCTGAGACCCAAGGGAGATCCTCAGCTGTTCTTACTGGTGCCTCATCCTTCCTGGTCTTATAACTAACAAACACATGATCAAGTAGACCAGAATTCTCCAAGCTTAAAAAGTAGGAAGTTTTCCCTTGAATGTAAGAAAAAAACAGATTTACTGTTCTGTCAACTCCCTACTTTGGAGACCCAGTTGTCAAGTATTTTGGAAAGAGTGATCAAGGAAAAAATCTGACCACAGAGAATGATTTTGATGGGGAATTGCTTTTGTCAGAAAGAGATTGCTGTTTGCATTTTGCCAGTCGTAACTCTGTCCTCACAATTCCATTCCATGTCAGACTGTAATGCATTTTTCTCAAAGATCCTGCATGTTGCTTTGTACACAGAGGGACCTCACTAAATGTTCTCCATTCTCCTCTCCGTATTCTCCCTCCCTACCTGGCCTCCTTCATAGTTCTTGTTCTGCAAAAAATAAGAGGGGTATATAAGCTTCCTTTTCTTCCAGTTTATTGTGTGGCCCTGATGGCCATTGAGTTCATATAAGGCAGCTGTCAGTCTTATTTATGCTGCCTGTTAATGGCCTTGGCCTTCTACTCTGACCAAGCCATTAACCAGGCCTCCCCTGCTGCCTTCTGGTCTGGTATTGCTGTCTGGTATATTTTTTCCTACCTCTCTTATTACCTAAATCCTAGCTTTGTATTCTCCTCAAGGTGGCTTCCTTTTCCAAGTACTATTCATTTAAGGACATGATTCTACTTTACTCCTAGTGTTTAAGTAACATCTTTTGAAGCTAATTACAAATTCTCTTTGTCTTCTGAAGGATCTTTGAGATCTACCCCCTTTCCCATTAGCTCACTGCTGCTACAGTGGCTTCCTAAAAGGATACTGGGTTCCTTCTAACTTCCCTACCCGCCTCCTCCTCTTACACTGCATCAGTCTGCAGCATTTCTTTTTTGAGGGGTGGGGGGGGGTGGGTACCAGGGATGAATCCAGGGGTGCTTGACTACTGAGCTACATTCGTAGCCCTTTTTATTTTTAAATTTTATGTATGTATGTATGTATGTACTGTATGTGTTTGTATAAGCAAAAATGGCTGTTTACCTGTATGCTGAGCGTATGGGTTCTCTCCTTTGACAGCGTGTTTAATTACTCTGTCCTAAGCTCGGCACAGTGGGACATGCCTCTAATCCTAGCTGCTCAGGAGGCTGAGGCAGGAGGATTGCAAGTTCAAAGCTAGCCTCAGCAATTTAACAAACCCCTAAGCAACTTAGTGAGACCCTATCTCAATATAAAAAAAATAGAAAGGGCTGGGGATGTAGTTCAGTGGTTAAATGACTCTGGGTTCAATCCCTGGTACCCTCCCACCCACCTCCCCTGCAAAAAAAAAAAAAAAATAGCACAGTGGTTTTGGATTTTTTTTTTTTTTTTTTAATCTCAGAAGCCACTGTATTTTCTTTTATGGCTATGTGATATTGTGATTTCTTTGTGTCAGTCTTCTATTGATGGAATGGATATTTAGTTTATTTCTAGTCTATTGCCCTTGGAAAACCATTGCTGTAATTGACGTATAAGCACACTTGTGTTGTACAACTTTATTGCCTATTTTAAAACCAAAATTGTATTTTTCCCATGTTGAAATATCCTGAGCTTGAATTTTAATGTTTTTATTAATGACTCCTCACAGCCCTCTCTTTCCAGATTTTATTCATCATTTAAGATGACTCAAGTTTCACCTACTCCATGAAGCCTTGAACACTTTCAATTTAATAGTCATGTGTGTTTCCTGTATGTTAATATTAAAGCGTTGAGAATTCTTAAACTTTGGTCTTCTGATAGGTGAGCATCTCTTTTGTGCAGACTATTGGCTGCAGCTTTCATTTAACTCCCCTGACCTGAAAAGGTTGAGCCAGTGCACTTGAGATAAGCAAGCGTTTGACACTGGTGCACATCCTGCTCTTGTGTTGTGGTTTCTGCTTGTAGCACAGGGCCTGTTAAAATGGCGCTGTGGCAGTCAGTGCCATGATATATCCTACGCTCTGTGAGTCCTTGAGCCATCGATTATGTGGGCCTGTACTTATTTTGCAGATTGATGGGCCAGAGGCACCAAAGTGAAATCTTCTTCTAGTCCGCTTCCTTGTCTTGGTCACATTGTCATTAAGTCAGAGACTGGAAGGAAGGCCCCTTTTACACATAGTTGAGACATAGACCAGGAGTTTTCAACTCTTCCTGTAAAAAGCATTGATGAGCTTTTTTCTTTAACAAATTTAACCTTTTTTTTGGTACCGGGGATTGAACTCAGGGGCACTCAACCACTGAGCCACATCCCCAGCCCTCTTTTGTATATTAGAGATAGGGTCTCACTGAATTGCTTAGCGCCTGGCCATTACAGAGGCTGGCTTTGAACTCGTGATCCTCCTGCCTCAGCCTCCTCAGAAGCTGGGATTACAGCCGTGCACCACTGCGCCTGGCAGAAATTTAACCTTTTTTTGTATTCTTATTATAAAAATAATATTCTCTGTAGTACATAGCTAAATATTGAAAAACTATAATGCATTCTACATCATCCCTCATGGTCATTATTGACCATTTTTACTCTACAAAACAAATTCCTATGGCTTCATTTAATACTTTGTTTTCTTGGTTTTTGTGTGCATATGTATTAAGATATTTTTACACATATAAAGATACCTTATGGTTATGTTTTTCTGTCTTGCGTATTCATTAAATGTTATATCTTGAGGTCCCCCCCCCCCCCAAAGTGAACAAACATAGTTTGAATGTTTGCATGAAATTCTGCGAGTACCACATATTGTGGCTCATGCCTGGGGATGCTGAGGTAAGAGAAAAGTTTTGGGATTTATAGGTTCCCTTTACAACTTTTTGTTAATTGTGGCCCAGCTACTAGGGATGCTGAGGTAAGAGAATTGGAAGTTCCAGACCAACCTGGGCAAATCAGTGAGATACGGTCTCAAAATAAAAAGGGCTGGGGATGTAACTTCGTGGTAGAGCTGGGTTCAGTACTCAATAATGGGGAACAAATTTTTGTTAGGATTTTATGCTAAAAGTTATGTAGTTGATCTTACTGTGAGAAGTATGGTACTTAAACAGTTTTTACTCTGGTGAATACAGTTATAATCAGTTTTATACATAAATCTTTGTCCTTTAATTTTTTTTTTTTTTTTTTCTTTTTTGGTACTGGGAATTGAGCCCAGGGGTGCTTAATCACTGAGCTCCATCCCAACCCTTTTTATTTTCTTTGCTTGTTTTTGGTACTGGGGATTGAACCCAGAGGTGCTTTGCCACAGAGATATATTCCCAGCTCTTTTTTTTGTTTTGTTTTTAATCTTTATTTGTTTATTTTTTTATGTGGTGCCAGGATCAAACCCAATGCCTCATGCATGCTAGGTAAGCGCCCTACCACTGAGCCACAACCCTGGCCCATCCCCAGCTCTTTTTATTTTGAGACAGGGTCTCTTAGATTACTGAGGCTGGCCTTGAACTTGCAGTCCTCCTGCATTAGCCTTCTGAATTACAGGCGTGTACCAGCCCATTTTTATGTTTTATTTTGAGACAAGGCCTTACTGAGGGCCAGCTAAGTTGCTGAGGCTGGCTTTGAACTTGCAATCCTCCTACTTCAGCCTCTGTTGGAGCTAGGATTACACGGTGCATCACTGTTCCCTGCTAGGAATTGTTTCTTTACTCAGCTCTACTGTGTCCTGTGAAGGCCTCTGGTGATACGGAAAAGAATTGAGGTTACTTGGATGTGGGTTGGTCTCTGGCTTCTGTAGTTTTGAGTCACAGTTTTCGGATATCAGTTTAAATTTTTTTTTCCAACCTTTCTTTTTCTTCGGTGCTGAGGATTGAACCCAGGGGTGCTTAACCACTGAGGTACATCCCCAGCCCTTTTCATTTTTAATTTTGAGACAGAGTCTCCATAAGTTGCTGAGGCTGGCTTCAAACTTGGGCTTCTCCTGCCTCAGCCTCTTTAATTGCTGAAGTTACAGATGTGTACCACTGTGCCTGCTGTCATCATGATTTCTAATAAGAAATAGGAGATTTAAAATTTCACAGATATTCTTTTTCTTCTTGTTAATAGGCTTCCAAATTGCAACTGTGTTGTGGAATTTATCAGGTAAAACCAGTGTTGTTAATAGATTTTTAAAAATTGACTTTGAACTCAAGAAGTAATGAAGCTTTTAGGTTTTTTGGGGGAGAGTACCTGGGATTGAATCCAGAGACATTTAACCGCTGAGCCACCCCAGCCCTTTTTGATTTTTTTATTTTGAGACAGGATCTTGCCAAGTTGTTTAGGGCCTCATTAAATTGCTGAGGCTGGCCGTGAACACAGTTCTCCTACTTTAGCCACTTGCCTCAGCCTCCCAGGTTGTTTGATTATATAGGTGTTTGCCACTCTGGCGAAGTTTTGGGATTTATAGGTTCCCTTTACAACTTTTTGTTAAGTTGTATTTGGGAAAAAGTTCACGTTTGTGGTGTTTATGGCCTTTTTGTTTTGTTGTTCATTCAGGAGCTGCCTATTGTCAGTTTATGGACATGCTATTCCCGGGCTCTGTTGCCTTGAAGAAAGTGAAATTCCAAGCTAAGCTAGAACATGAATATATCCAGAACTTCAAAATACTACAAGCAGGTTTTAAGAGGATGGGAGTTGACAAAGTAAGTAAATTTTATTCCTTTGTTTAGATTATTTTTTTAACTAATGATTATTACTAAAGATACTTACGGTAGCCCATGACTTTTGGTGTTTTCTTTTTCTTTTCCCAATTTATATAGCTATCTTTTCTCTACTTAACATAATTTATAGAGAGCGAAGTTTCCCTGTACTGTCCTACCTCTACATTGCCGTCTTCTGTCTTCATTACCTGTGAATGTAGTAACTATTTGGAAGCATCAACATATATATATATTTTGGGGGTGGGGTGGGGTGGGTACCGGGGGCACTTGACCACTGAGCCACATCCCCAGCCCTATTTTGTATTTTATTTAGAAACAGACTCTCAATGAATTACTTAGTGCAATCCTCCTGCCTCAGCCTCTTCAGCAACTGGGATTCCAGGCATGCACCACTGGGCCTGGCCAACGTATATATTTGTTTATAATGATTTAAAAAAAAAACGTTTTTGTAAATTCTCTAGTAGTTTAATCTCTGGATTTACTTCTGTAAAGCATTGTATATGAATAAGTAGTTTCAATAGAGAAGATTCTAGAAATATTTCCTTTTTATGCAGAGGCTGAGGAGGATCCCTGGGGAGTGCTGGGAAGTCCCTGCTGTCTCAAGGTTATTTGATGGTACCAGAAACAGTCCACCAGATTTCATTAGCTCAAGCATATAATAGATTGCAAAATTAAGGAGTTAGCAGATTTATCTTTTAAAGCCATTTTTAGGAGTATAACTTTTGTTCAGTAAAACTTATAATACCCCCTAAGTATCTTGCTGGTATATCTTTATATCTTTTTTTTTTTTTTTTTTTTAAGAGAGAGAGAATTTTTTAGTATTTAGTTTTTAGTTTCAGCAGACACAACATCTTTGTTTGTATGTGGTGCTGAGGATCGAACCCGGGCCGCACTCACGCCAGGCGAGCACGTTGCCGCTTGAGCCACATCCCTAGCCCTATATCTGTTTTTTATTTATTTTGAAATCAGTCTTAATAATTATTTCTTTCATTTGTGTATATTATATAAAATAAGCATTTATAAGAGCATCATGTAGTTCCTAGGCATGATTTAAATAGTTGTAGCTTATACACAATAATTTTTCTATTTTTTATGGAATTATATATGTACTCATACGTGTGTGTATGTAAGAGTGTGTGGTGTGTGTGTGTGTGTGTGTGTGTGTGTATATGTGTATATGAGAGTTTGTATTGGGTGTTTTTGGTGGTGCTGGGGATTGATCCTACGTTCCCACATCCCTAGCCCTTTTGAAAACAAACTGAACAAAACTTGGCTGGTAAACTTACAGGGGCTTAGCATCAAGTTCTCTAAAAAATTTTATGTTTTGGTACTGAGGATTGAACCCAAGGGTGCTTAACCAGTGAGTCACATCCTCAGCGTATTTTGTATCTTATTTTGAGATAGGGTCTTGCTAAGTTGCTTTAGGGCTTCGCTAAGTGCAGAGGGTAGCCTTGAACTTGGAATCCTCCTGCCTTAGCCCTCCGAGTTGCTGGGATTACAGGTGTGTACCACCAGGCCCAGCTCTAAAATATTATTTTTCTTCCCTTTGGCAGAACTTTGTACTGATTTGAGGCATGGACAGATTGAGTGCCAAAAGCTTCACTTTGGGCTAAACAGTCTTGGTTTTTCTTTGCAGATAATTCCTGTGGATAAATTAGTAAAAGGAAAATTTCAGGATAATTTTGAGTTCGTGCAGTGGTTCAAGAAGTTTTTTGATGCAAACTATGATGGAAAAGACTATGACCCTGTAGCTGCCAGACAAGGTCAAGAAACCGCGGTTGCTCCCTCTCTTGTTGCTCCAGCTCTGAATAAACCGAAGAAACCTCTCAGCTCGAGCAGTGCAGGTAAGCAAACAACCTCCAGACATCATTTCCAAATAATAATAGTATTCCAGATATTCATTCATTTGATATCGAACCAGGTTTTTAAAAATTTTATTTATTTATTTTAGTTTTAGGTGGACATAATATCTTGATTTTACATTTATGTGGTGCTGAGGATTGAACCCAGTGCCTCATGAATGCTAGGTAAGCACTCTACCACTGAGCCACAACCCCAGCCCTAGAAGCGGTTTTTGATATAGTTGGAGAAGATATATGTGGTACCATCCTGAAGTAAAATCTTAGCTGAAGGCCGTTGTGGCGGTGCACTTCTGTAATCTCAGCAGCTTGGGAGGCTGAGACAGGAGGATCACGAGTTCAAAGCCAGCCTCGGCAATTTAGTGAGGCACTAAGCAACTCAGTGAGACCCTGTCTTGAATAAAATACAGAACAGGGCTAGGGATGTAGCTCAGTGGTCAAGTACTACCCCTGAGTTCAATCCCTGATACCAAAAAATAAAACAAAACACCAAAATCTCATCTGAAGATTTTGGAAGGCAGGAGCCATAAGTCTTGCAGAGGAGGGAGTAGTTGGAGACTGGGAGGCTTGCTTCCCTGAAGGGATAGTTAAAATCGGTGGGAAGGCCAGTGTAGGAGAACTTCAGCAGTTGAGATTGGGAGGGGTTGTGGTGTATTAGGGGAAGGTTTGAAATTGTGTGACTGTGCTTTTTTTAGTGCTGTAGAAGGTTTGGGAGACTTAGGATGCAGTGGCTGAAAGTTGATCCTGGAAGACTGGGATCAAATTCTCATACCCAGCTGGTTGGTTGATCTCTACCACAGAAGTATTTTGTTTGGCCTGCACATCTTATGAGGTTTTTTTTTGTTTGATTGACTGATTTTAATTTATAGGAAGAATTTTAGGCTCTTCCAGTTTGCCAGAGTCCTTTGCCCACTCTGTTACTGACTTTTGGCTCATTTACATGATCTGTCTGGCCTTCCTGAAAGTATTTGAATTTGTAGCCTTCCTCCTCCCCCTTTTTTTGGTTCTGAGGATTGAACTCAGGGGCACTAGACCACACTAGACCACACTAGACCATAGAGGCACTAGACCACATCCACATCCCCAGCCCTACTTTGTATTTTATTTAGAGACAGGGTCTCACTGTTGCTTAGTGCCTTAGTTGCTGAGGTTGGCTTTGAACTTGTGATCCTCGTGCCTCAACCTCTGAAGCCGCTGGAAAGGCATGCACCGTTTGCCTGGATAGGGATTTCACATTCTTAACTCATTGTGGAGAAGTTACTTTGAGATCTTTTACATTGTCTCATCTGTACTTGATCTTTTAAAAGTATACTTAGGGGCTGGGGATGTGGCTCAAGCAGTTGCGCGCTCATCTGGCATGGGTTCAGCCCGGGTTCGATCCTCAGCACCACATACCAACAGAGATGTTGTGTCCGCCGATAACTAAAAAAAAATATATATATATACTAAAAAAATTCTCTCTCTCTAAAAGTGTACTTAGTACTTGCAGCCCATCTCATTGCTGCTGGCCAAATGTCAAATAACCCCATGTGCCTGATGGCTACTGTTTTGGCCATTGTAGGCCCAAAACATTCTCCTTAGGCTTCCTAGGTTGTGGCTGTTGCTTTACTATAAGGAAAGGTTTTAAAAGTGACAGTGATTACTGGATTTTATTTTTGTTGGTGCTGGGGATAAAACTAGGGCCTCATGTGGGCTATGCAACTACTCTACAACTGAGCAACACCCTTAGCCTGCCACAGATTTTTAATAACCTCATAAAAATAAGCATTAGAGGAGTACCACATGAAAGCTAGTGACTTAGTCATACATATTATTTCTTGTTTATACATAGTTATTGAGTGATGTTGTGGATAAATGCTGCATTTGGCCTTATAGGGGGCACCCAGAAGCTGGATTCTACTTTGGTGGCCTTGATGATTTGTAGGACAGAGGAAGATTTAAATGCGTTTGTATGGTTGGCACTAGTGAAACATGAGTGTGTAGGTGGGGATTTGATGCTAATATTGCCTTTTTAGACTATTTTGACTTTTCTTCTAGATCACTAAGGTTACCTTCTCTTGGATTGTGGAACTGAAGCTCAGGCAACTTTCTGTTGCCGGGGTTACTCAACTTTTGTCCTTATCTCTTTCTTGTGTCCCACTTTGGGGCTGTTAGTTTTTTTTTTTTTAATTTATTTTTTAGTATTTTTAGGTTGACAAAATATCTTTATTTTGTATTTATATGGTGTTGAGGATTGAACCCAGTGCCTCATGCATACTAGGCGAGCACGCTACCACTGAGCCACAACCCCAAACCTTGGGATGGCTGTTGGTTTTTGCAGGCTGCTGCAAAGGTAGAAGTGGGTGATTTAGCTTTGCTTGCCACCAGGCAATGGTAGTATTTTATTGGCATTTAAAATGTTTATTATTTTTGTGTAGTGGTACTGGAGATTGAATTTAGGAGTCCTCTGCCCCTGAGCTATATCTTTTTTTATTTTTATTTTTTAAAACAAGGTCTTGCTAAGTTGCCCAAGTTGGCCTCAAACTTGAGATCGTTTTACCTTAGCCTCCTGAGTCACTGAGATTACAGACATGTGCCATTGCACTTGGCTTAAATTATTTTTGAAAGTGATTTCTGTGATTGATATAGGAATGGTGTTAGGTTCTTTAGAATCTTGATTTTGGTTTGGTCTGTTCAGGACTTTGATGGTGAATTTTGAAGTTAGGGCTTTGTGTTCCTAGTAGTCTGCTCCTCGTCTCTGAATGCTGTCCCCACACCTTTTCTTTTTCTTCTTTTTCTATGGTTCTGGGTATCAAACTCAGGGCCTTGCACGTGCTAGACAGGTGCTGCTGTCCTGCTGCGTGCGACATGCGACTAAATCATTCAGGGTCACTCCAGGTGAATTTGGGTTGGCACTAAATAATCACACACAGAAAGTACCTTTTTTTTAGGGTCCAGCGACAGCTCCTCAGCCCCAGCTCCCACAAAGGAAGCAAGAGAGGCAGACAAAAAAGAGGGCGCATGCCTGAAATCATCTTATTTATTGAGGGGAAGGCACTTGAGAAAGTTCCACCCAAATGAGGCAAGGGATCAAATTTCAGGGGGTAGAGTCTAGCTTTGTGATGTCTGGTGGTCAGTAGGTTGACATCTTGGCAAGTCACACCCATCTTAGGTGCTTTGTGGAATTAAAGGCAGAGCAAGCAAAAAGGACCCATACGTGCACAACAGCCCAGACAGAGCAGCAACGTTCGGATTGTGCGTTCAGAATGCTCATAGCTCACACAGCCCATGGTTGGTCTGCAACACTGTCCTACTGAGCCACACCCCCAACTCTTTGAATGCTACTTTACTGCAGGTTATGAAGGGGAGCTTCCTTCCACTCGAGGATGGGGACTGAGCTCCTCAATTGTGTCTAACTGTGGGGATGCTAGATCAGCAGTGTGCTTCTGCTTTTGTATCTATATATTGAGAAGGTCGGACTCAATCATTTCTAGTGCCTTCTGGTACTTTCAGAATTTGCTGCTGCTCAGATTGTTCTCAATCTTGCACCTTTAATTTCCTGGTTTGGCTTTCCATGTTGCTTTGTGGCCCTAACCTTTAGATTGAGGGTTTTATGAAGGCTTTATGCTGCATGATATTCCATGCAGTTTTCATTCAGTGAGAGTTAAATTAATTCATTTATCAGCTGGTTGCCGTGGCGCACGCTTGTATATCTAGCTGTTTGAGAGGATGAGGCAGGAGGATTGCAAGTTCAAAGCAATGTGGCCCTAAGTAATTCATTGAGACTCTGTCTCTAATTAAAATATAAAAACGGGCTGGGGATGTAGCTCTATGGTTAAGTACCTCTGGGTCCCCCCATGCCCCCCCACCAAAAAAAATTCACTCATCATAGATTTGAATACACTGAAATGAAGATGTAACATGTCTAAAGTACACAAAGGATTGTGGGAGTTATTGTGTCTTTTATTGCTCTTGGCTAGGTAGAGTCCTGACCTAAATGTTGAGATTTATTTTTTAATAACCTCTGTGGGAATCAGCCCCTCAGTGAGACTGGAGGGGGATCAGGCATCCCTTGCCATTGACCTCCACATGTAGCCAGACTTGGACATGATTGACCATTTCTCTGGTAAGGACTCAGTTTGCGATTATTAGCCACCTTGCCAGCCTGGGTTGCCTCACACTTCATTTCCTTAGTTTTTTCTTCTTGATACTTTCTCAGTCCTTGAGAAGTTCCTGCAAGTTTCAAAGTATAATCTTATAGTCTGCCCTGCTTTTATGATCAAGGTTTCCTTGAACAAGTACGTAATACTTACGTGGAACTGAAAAAAAATTGATATTAAAATGAATTGGCTTTCTGTCTGTTTGACTTTGATTGAATACCATAACATCTTTGGGGTTAAAAGTTTGAGTGATATTTTATTGTTGCACTAACGCTAGATTTCTCTCCCTTTTCAATACCTTGCATAGGTCAACGTGTTGAAACTTACTGTTGAAGACTTGGAGAAGGAGAGAGATTTCTACTTTGGAAAGCTAAGGAACATTGAATTGATTTGCCAGGAGAACGAGGGGGAGAACGACCCTGTATTACAGAGGATTGTAGACATTCTCTATGCCACAGATGTATGTGTTGACACATTTTCTTTCCATTTTGCCTCCTAAGGGGAAATAAGATTAGTTGGTTTCAGCAAACTTTGTGCTAATTCCTATTGTGTTCCAGTGTAGCTTTCATAAAAAGATTTCATCTTTGATTCCTTTAAGTACAGGGCACCTCTGCCTTGAGGTCAGTGAGCCTTAGAGGAAGCAATAGGACAAGTAGGTGGCTGTTTTACCTGCCTCCTATAGATTGTAGTCACTGATAAGCCACAAAATACATCATCCAGAAGCACCCTTCACCTCCGTCCCACTCTCTGTAGCTTGGACCCCTCAGGTAGACCCCCTCAGGACCTCAGGCATGCCATTGGTCCTTTTTCACTGTCTGCGCCCCCAGTTGTCTAAAATGTGCTTTTTTTCCTTCCCTCCAAGGAGCTTGCCCTGGTACCCATTCCCTGAAAGTACTTTATGATCAAGTTTTTTTGCATCCTTGTTTATCACACAGCCAAACCTGCTGTTTTAGTTATGACACGTTAGCTCATTGGAGAAGTCTGATTTTCTGTAGATTTAGGATTTGATAACTGTCTATCTATTGATATCTAGGATATTCCAAGTAAGATAGGAAGAACATCTTACTTGGAAAGGTTTTAAATATGTTTAATAGGTGTATTTATATTTCTGCATGCCTAGCAAGGTCTGTAGGACCACACTACTCAAGTATCTGTAGTATGTATAACATTATACAAATATAAGTTAATAATAATGCTATTATTATGACTGTCTTCTAAACTTGTCTTGTGAATTGTGAAGGATTAATCCAGATGATAAAAAAGTTGATAATTTGTTCAGTAAATCTTTAGGACTTGTTGTGTACTGGATAATGCAAATAAAGATGATGAAGGTATAGGTCCTTTGGTCTAGCTTATAATTTTAGTGGACGTGCATCTTAATTCAGCTCTAGAGATTTAGTGTAAGAAAAAGAAAAGATGGTTGAAGATACTGGGGATTGAACTCAGGACCTCAAACATGCTCAGTTGGTGTTCTAACATTGAGCTACATCCCCAGCCCTTCTTGAAAATTTTTTTTGGAGACAAGGTTTTAGCTGAGTTGCCCAGGCTGGCCTTGATTTTAAGGTCCTCCTACCTTAGGCTCCCAAGAAGCTAGGATTACAGGTGTGCACCTTCATGCCAACTGAGAAGTTAATTATCATGATACAGTAGTGTATCCATTCTCTGTTGTAAGTGTATGGGGAATGCTCTACAGTTGGTATGAAATGGAAGCCATGAGTCTGTTTTTTTTTTTTTTTTCACACTTGGTTTTCCTACGTCATTAATTTAATTGTGCTTAGTTTTGACTTTTTGTAAAATACAGTTCTACTGTTCAAGAAATAAAATAAAGATGACTTGGCCTGTGTGATTGTCAAGTGTGTAGTAGAGATAGGAAGAACATCTTACTTGGAAAGGCTTTAAATATGAAGAAAGTGACCCACAGTAGAAAGTGATCATTCATTGTTGAGTAATAGCTTTCCGCTCTCATTTTCCCATTTCAGGAAGGCTTTGTGATACCTGATGAAGGGGGCCCACAGGAGGAACAAGAAGAGTATTAACAGCCTGGACCAGCAAAGCAACATCCGAATTCTTCACTCCAAATCATGTGCTTAACTGTAAAATACTCCCTTTTATTATTCTTAGAGGATTCACTGGTTTCTTTTCATAAGCAAAAAGTACCTCTTTTTAAAAGTGCACTTTGCAGAAGTTTCACTCCTTTTCCAATAAGTTTGAGTTAGGAGCTTTTACCTTGTAGCAGAGCAGTATTAACATCTAGTTCGTTCACCTGGGGATCAAAGAGGCTGACTATGGGGCTCACGATGTGGAATGCTGGTCACACTGATTGCTGGAGAAGGTGTTTTTATGTAATACACTGAGGTGGTGACTTCAGTAAAGACTGAATTGAGTTTTAACCTAATGTGAAGTCTTGGCAGAGAACGTTTTAATAAATAAATGCCTTAAGAGTATTTAAAATATGCTTCCATATTTCAAAATATAAAATGTAACATGACAAGAGATTTTATGTGTCTGACATTGTATCTGGGAAGGAAGGTCCAGACCTCAGAACATTTGGAACCTGCAGTCACAGGCCTTGTGGGGTTGCTTGAATCCCTACAGGCCTAGGCTTTGTCCCAAAAGGATAGTTTAAGCAATTGCTCTGTAAAACCATTTTGTGTCATTGACCAGTTGCATCCCTGCTAAAAGCAAACAGCTTGGTTGCCTGGATGAATAGAAGGTAATTCAGCCCTGAAATGTTTGAGGTGAAGAGTGTTTCATTGAGTGTTTCTCTGATGATTTTTCCATTTATTCCTGAAATTTCTGATGATTTTTCCATTTATTCCTGAAATTTCTATGTGTTGAGGAAAATGAAGTGTGTCCAGTTTTTAAATCTAATAACTACTATTGGAGAATTACCCACATCCTTGGGATTTGGATGGGGGTTGTGTCCTGTTTTACTTAAGTTTACATTTAATATGTTTCTCTTCTCTGTCCCCTTGCCCCCTGGGGACTCCTCTTTGGCTCCTTAAGTTTGCTGCTTAGCATTGGAAGTACAGCAGACAGATGATCATGCTGCAAGTGGATCTCTAGCAAAGGGAGTGATCAGTGAAGGCCAGCGTTATCTTGGGATCTACAAGGCTGGGGTGTTTTCTGTATCTGCTGTCCCTGGCTCTCCACTGTTACCCAAATACTTTGCCAGTGCACTAATCTCTTTGGAGATAAAATTCACTAGTATGTTACTAAATGTTAATTTCTTTTGCAGAAAATACAGTACCATGTCTGAATTAATTATTAATATTTAAAATATTTCATTCCTTAACTCTTCTTTATTTGCTTTGCCCATGGCCTATTCAATCCCTTGTTTGGCAGAATTCTGCAAAATGTATGTTACCCACTACTGAGATTGTTCAGCCCCTGATGTGTTTGTATTGGTTTGTTTATGGTGGTAGCTTGTCCTAAAATGTGTGTAGAAAACAGGTATTTTATGATAAAATTGCTGTGTAGTGCATGCTGTGTGTGGAATTCAGAGGAAAACTCAGACTCATTGATTAACAATGCCAAAAAATGCAAGTAACTAGCCATTGTTCAAATGACAGTGGTGCTATTTCTCTTTTGTGGCCTTTTAGACTTTTGTTGCCCTAAAATTCCATTTTGTCGGGAACCCATTTTCCACCTGGTCTTTCTTGACAGGGTTTTTTTCTACTTTTAAACAGTTTCTAAATAAAATTCTGTATTTCAAGAGTGTCATGTCTTCTGAAATTTGTCTTGCCCTGGGTATAAGCTTTTAGGTTCTATAGATAAGATAAGGTACCTGTACTTCTTTCTTAAATTAGGACTGGTATTTTCAAATTCCCCACTCCCCCCCCCACACACTAAATGTGCTAATTTCTAAGCCTACTTCCTTTTTCTTCATTCACAGTATATTTCTTAGTGTCCTAATTTCTTAAATTCCCATTATTGTGAGAGGTTTTTCCTCCCAGAAGCCCAAGCTTAGCCTAACTGCTTTGAAGCCTTCTTTAGGACATTTCCTCCTGAGAAATTTATCAGGATAAAATTTGGTGGATGACCACAGGGATGAGATATAGATATGTATGTATATATTTTTTTCCCTGAAATTATGTTTTAAAGACAATTTAACACAATCTCAGTCTATAAAATAATCAAGTTGTCACCATTTTTTCCCTCCCTTAAAAAATTCTGTACCCTTATAAATGAGTTTAAAAGGCAACTTATTGCCATTTTCAGTGCTAAATAAAGTTAAATGGTTGGAAGGTAGTTACTTATGCTATCTTTACCTCCCATAATTCTGGGTGCTCTGAAAAATCCATCTTGATTAGGGTTGTACCACCTTACTTTCTATGGAAGTTAATGATATGATACCTTCCTTGAAATGCTACACACTTTCAAAGGAATATGAAACCCTTGGTGTTCATAATCTACCAGAAGATACCGCCAGGAATGCATGGAGTTTGTGAAGATACTCTTGGGTGCTGTCAACTAAGTTACTTGGTAAGGAGTGAAGCCAATGTTGGTTGTACCTGTGACCTAAGCCCATTGATTTGGCTCTTTAGGTTAAGGCACATGAAGTCTTGGTGTGACTAATAATAGGTTAAAATACTCGTGTGGTAAACTCAGTGAGCTGCTTGGTTGCTTGGCAAGTTCTGTGTTGCATGGAGGACAGAGCAACAAATGGGTTCTCTGCTTAGATTTGGATTCAAGATCCATTCCTTAGGCTGACGGTCTCTGTCTGATGGACTTCAGAGTCTTCTGGGGAGTTTGAAGATTGGAAATCTGCATTCTACTATGTATCTCCGTGACCTATGTTTGAGCTAGTAGTCCGGCTCGTTCTTGGGCCTTACGTAAATGTGTGCAACTTCAAGTTTTAATTCTGGCAGAGGAGACGTCAGATTTGAGTCTTTTACCCTTTTGAGTTTTAGTTGAACTCTCTTGTTCTTATCTGCAAAATAAGGATGATGATGTTGGCTGAAGTACATTCTTCAGAGGGTGCTTGTTGGGATCTGAGCTGATGGACAAGAAAAGCAGCAGCAGTATTAGAAAGTTCTGTACGGACAAGAGGTATTTATTTATGGTCTGGATACTTGAGATTCAGACTGAAATTGTAGATTAGAAAAAGTTTAGAACAGGGTTTTTGTATCTTGTAAATTCAAGAAGGGGGTTCCTTAAGATAAGCTTTGGGTATTTTCTAAAATGAGTAACAAGTTCTTTTAATGTTTCTTTTTCAGCTTGGTGGTATTGACAAGTCCAGCTCTTTTCTGTCTTCAAACTATGATTTTTCATCCTGTTTTTTCCTAAGTGGAATTGAGGTCTAAACACACATTTCACCATTTTCTTTTAAATGAAGATTTAGTGACTCAGGTTTATTGGTTTCAAAAAACAATCATATTTTCCTCAAGGATTACTTTCTAGGATGTAATATAGTTGTAAAAAGGAAGTTTTCTTTTGCTTTAACCAAGGCAATTTTCTACTAAAATTTTTCTTTAAGGATTGTTCTATAAGATGTATGAAGAGCTCATTTTCAAATGAAACCCAGGCCTTAAACCTGATCAGCCTGGTCAGATTAGCTTGCTGTCATGTGGTTGACCCAAATCTGACTGTCACCAGCAGAGAGTAGAAGTAATTGCTTTGAACCATGATGAACTTTAGCCTGTGGTCAGTGTCCATGAATCACCATTTTTCTGACCTAGCACTCTTGCTGTCAGTAATATGTTATGTTATACTTTGAATTCACTCATTTAATTAATAAAATTTTAAAATTGGATGAGTTCATGTTCACTTTCTGTATCTTCATGACATTTGCTGCTTTTTACTCAGTTTTTGAAAGTATGAAAGTACCATGTAACTTGAGTGTGCAAGCCCAAGGGCGAATTCTGTACTTGTACACTGAACTTGACTGTAGTTAGAACCATTAACCTAGATGACTTCAGCTGAATTGTTATGTAGCTTTAACTTATGAGGGTTCCTCTGCTTCCTCTTTGGCTTACTCTGATTTGCAAAGTATTGTTACCTTACTTCTTGGAGTTGGTGCTGTAGTCAAGTAGCTTCATGAATTTGGTTATCTAAGTGAGCAGGTCTAGCTTTAGAGTCAAATTTCTAGGTTTCTTAATCTAGAACTTTAAATCTTTGTTTTATTTTCATAAAATTTAAATAGGCCTCATGTCTTTTGCATTGGAGGCTCCTTGATGCTGAATGTGTAGTGGAGATGCCTTCCTGGGCACGTTTCTGAGGTTGGAAGAGGCAGTTCTTAGTGCAGTGACCAATCAAAAGCAAATCAGGCTGACCACCAAAGGCTAAAACTTTGTAAATGGCCTCAAGAGATAGATTTAGAATTGTAAAATATCTATTTTAGCAGTTTGGAAATCTATACCTTGACTGACTTTTAAAAAATTTCTCTGAACTGGTGGGGGATGTAGCTCACTGTTAGAGAGCTTGCCTAGCATGTCCAATCCTGGGTTTGATTTCCAGCACTGAAAGTGGGGGGGGGGGAATATTCTCCCTTTACTTTTTCTGGCTTAGTTTAAATGTTTTTGTGCAGTTTGCAGGTACTGTTGATAAGATTGGTTGGCTGGGCACAGGTATGAGTAGAGGAGGAAGAGTAATTTGTCCCATCGACTACGGATGTCTTTAGATCAGCTTTCAGTTCTGGTATAAGAATGAGATGTAGGAAATTTTTGATAGGTGAGATTCAGTCCTTCAGGGTAACTCTTAAAAGCTGGCTTTATGACTCTTACTAGTTTCTGGTAGGTAGATATGCTATTTTAAAACTTAACCTTATGGATGATTCACAAATTGAAATATAGAGTATTGAAATTAAGTTTAAGGTCACACATACAAGTAGGCGGACTACATATAAATAGGGTCTATGGCTTGAGCCCCCCTTTGACCTTTACCAAAATAAATGAAGATGACAGTGTTGTGGGAAGGCCAGAAATTGAGGCCAGTGTCTTCCTTAGACTCTGCCTCCTGGATCTGCAGATGATGACTTTTCATTAGCTCATGGAGGTGAGCTTTTGTTTGGTTTATAAAGTTTAAATGTATAAAAGCCAAGAGGAGGCTGGAACAAGAAAGAGTGGGAGAATGAACACTTTCTAGCAGATATTATCTTTAGAGGCTAATTTTTGTCAGATGAAGGACATCCTCCCCCACACTCCCATACTGGGGATTGAACCCAGGGGTGCTTTATCACTGAGATATACCCCCAACCCTTTTTATTTTATTTTTATTTTAAGGCAGGGTCTTTCTAAGTTACCAAGGTTGGCCTTGAACTTGGGATACTCATGCCTCAACCTCCCGAGTAGCTGGGATTACAGATGTGTGCCACCAAACCTAGCGGACATTTTTGATTCAAAGAAAAGCACAATGTTTCTTAGCATCTGTTGCATATGTCTTACATGTGGAATTTTTGGAAAAGTTTTAATGGTGAAACCATAAGTGTATAATTTCTGTATTTTAATTAAAGTACTTAGGTTTTAACTCTGTAGGAAGAAGCTTTGACAGGAGAAATAGCAAATAGAAATAACATGCCTTTGGCCATTTCCCATAGGTTACAAGCTTCAGGGAGAGCCCTCTAGTAAGATCTGTCCCCAAATCATCATTTAGTGCAAGAATCTAAATGAGTTTTACCAAAGGCCTGTCATGATTTATCCCATCTAAATTTGAATGATTTTCAAATTTCTTTCTATTTGTGCTTGCTTCTCTATTGTTTGTTTCTCATATGGGACCCGTTTACACATTCAGAAGTAGGTCTGGTGATTTTAAGATCCAACATAACCTCAAGGCTGTCTAGCATTTTAGGATTTTCTAACCTGATAGTCTCTTTTTTTGTATTTTATGTTTTTCTACAAAGTAATGTAGAGTTAGACATATAAAATTATACATGATTGCTGTTTTTACTTTGAAGTTTTAAATCTTGCCTAGGAGAATGGAATAAGCTTATGTGCTTTTTAAAAAAAATTTTTAAAAATTTTTTAATAATTTTCTTTTTTTTTTAAATTTTATTATTTATTTTTATTGTTTAATTTTCGGCGGACACAACATCTTTGTGTGTATGTGGTGCTGAGGATCGAACCCGGGCCGCACGCATACCAGGCGAGCGCGCTACCGCTTGAGCCACATCCCCAGCCCCAATAATTTTCTTTTTTGACAAAGGTCTTTCTGATTGCTTAGGCTGGCCTTGAGATTGTGATCGTCCTGCCTCAGCCTACAGGCATGTGCCTCCATGCCAGCTGGCAAGCCGTGTGTTTTTGCAGGTAGTTACAGGCTCACTCAATTTGCCCCTCCCCTTTTATCAGTTCTAAAACCTGATTTGAAATTTAATGTGGAATGAAATAAACATTAGGACTAAAAGTCCTAAGGATTTGTGGCTGACTTAATATTCCCAAGCTTTAAGAAGCACTTTTTTTTTTTTTTTTTTAATTAAAGCAACTACTGGGCCTCATTGCTTTTTTCTCGAATATTTGGGACACCCAAACCTGAAGTTTTCTTTCTTTTTTTTTCTTTCCTTTTTTTTTTTTTTTTGGTGGTGCTGGGGATTGAGCCCAGGGCTCATGCATGCCAGGCAAGCACTACTGGACTGTCGACACCTCCGCCCCTTGTCCTTTTCTTTTGAATGGTCTCTGTTGCCAGTGGCTTTTTTTAAAGGTTCTTTGCCTTGGTCTGTGAACATACACAAAGCTGTTCTCTCTTGGTTGAAGATATATTTCTCTTACAGTTTTGAAATAATTATATTTAAAATAGTTGTAGAATTGTGTAAAGAATCCCCCTTCACCCAGATTTGGCTTACTGAAGCGACCCACCCTCTTGTGTTTTTTGTTTTCTCCTTTCCCCTCAAGGTAACTTCCCCTTAAATGTTAGATCCCAGATTCCCAGGTGTTCGTGTTTCATGTCTATCTGGACAGCCTCTTGTCATGTACACAAGACCACTTTCACTCTCTGTTCCCCTGGAAAGGATTCACTTCCCTCAGTTATTCTGGTTCTTTACTTGGAAGCCTCTTTTCCCTGCAGCTGCTTTCTCTCCTTTGGTCTTTACATCTGAACTGTATTCAAGACACCATTAGGAAAGGATGCTCATGATGGATCCTCTGTCGTTTTCCTCCTCCTCCTCTTGCTCTCTATCCTGTGCTGAGAATTTTCATAATTTCCCTTTATTTCATTCAGTCTCCCTGGGAAGATATTTAAGATTTTGCATTTTGCTTACAATTTCTTTTTTCCACTCTCCTCTCCCACTGTTGCTCCCTCCTTCGCACCTCCTCCCAGTCCTTGTTCAAGCCAGGTATTTCAGTTGGCCAATCCCCTGTGCATGCCAGGCTTGCCTTTCCTGGTTTGCCTTTCCCTGTTTTACCCTGGCTTGCCTTTCCCTGCCACCCTAGAGTGGCCCTTCCACTCTTGCTTGGGGGGACTTGCTGATGAACTAGATTGGTTTCTAAGGATCGTAACAAAGTATGGGCCCAATAGGAATATGCCCTTTACATTCTTAGAGCAGAGCTACAGGGAATGCAGCTCTTGCCTGATCCTCATGCTGCTAAAAAGCGAGTTCCCATGGGCTGGGGTTGTGGCTCAGTGGTAGAACGCTTGCCTAGTATGTGTGAGGCACTAAGTTTGATTCTCAGCACCTCATATAAATAAATAAAATAAAGGTTCATCAAAAACTTAAAAAAAGGAAAAAAAGAGTTTCAACCTGGGTGTGGTGACACACACCTATAATCCCAGCAGCTTGGGAGGCTGAGGCAGGAGGATCACGAATTCAGTCAGCCTCAGCAAAAGGGAGGCGCTAGGCAACTCAGACCCTGTCTCTAAATAAAATACAAAAAGGGCTGGGTATGTGGCTCAGTGGTTGAATACTCCTGAGTTCAATCCCTGATTACCAAAAAACAGAGTTCCTTAAGCTCTGCCCCATCCCTGAGAAATCCTGCCTGCACGGGCATGGAAGGCAGGCTGGGAGGGTTCTGGAAGTTCAGGGCTAGTTTTGCCCCACCTCTGGTGCATGTCTTTGACCTTTAGAAGTGGACCTGCCTCTGGACCTGTTTTCCTGTGAATTATTATTATTTGTTATTATTTTTTAGAGAGAATTTAATATTTAGTTTTCGGCAGACACAATATCTTTGTTTGTATGTGGTGCTGAGGATCGAGCCCCGCGCCGCGCCCATGCCAGGCGAGCACGCTACCGCTTGAGCCACATCCCCAGCCTTTGAATTATTTTTGAACTACCATATGGTTCCCTAAATTTCTTCTGTAGGAAGATTGATACCTGCCCCCCAACCTTTAGGAAGCCTCTGGCTTTAAGTCAGAAGTAAAGTAACTTGAGAAGCCCCGTAAATTCAGAAGTAGGACCACTCCATTCCATTAGGGAAAGGAAAGCTTAGTTGTCAACTTGGGGGCAGTTCTGTGCTAGAGAAGACTCTGAAAAAAGGGATGTTCTTCAAATGCTTGCTAGGAGTATCCATGGGTAATGGGCAGCCACCTGCCCCCCTTGATCGTGTCTTTTCCTCTCTCCTGCGGCCTGGCTAGGTCAGCCACACATGGTCCTTCAAAACTGGAGTTAAAGTGACTGTGATTCCTTGTCTTAGGTTAACATCACAGTCTTCTGAGAACTTCGAAGAAAGCCCTCAACCTCAAAAGGTAAGCAGACCACCAGAGTGAACGTACAGTGCGGGGGTGTTCTGGATCCACCCTGAACTCACAGTGAGCACAGGAATCCATTGCTTCTGCACTAGGTGTTGCAGACTCAGGTGTTCACAGGCCAGGTAGGTAGTGCACTGTAAACAGCACCCGAATTCACAGATCATCCATGGCCCATACTTGATTTTGTCCTACAACTAAGTGGTGATAAGGGTGAGATGGGCTACACTGATTATTCTCAAGATAGGTAAGTATGGAGTAGTAAGTGCTTGGGGCTGGGTAATAAGATAATTAGTATAAATTAAGGAAAATTAATGTGCCCTTGCTTTCAAAATCTGTGGCTTGGGGAAGGGATGCGAGAATCCCAAGATAAAATAACTTGTAAATGGGGGAGCCAGGCAGAATTCTAACCCGAAGCTCTGAGCCACAGCCATGATGTTTTCCTGACATCTTGCTGTCTACTTGTGTAGCTAGATGCCTGCCAAGCATGGCAGGAATAGGCAGAGCACCTGGAAATGTGGAGGTGGCAGTGGTACTTTTCATCGGAAAAGCTCTTTGAAGGAGGTGCCATTTGAGCCAGCCTCTGCAGATGGGTAGAAGTTCACCCAGGGAGAGGTGGGGTAAACTCTGCATGGGGACAGAGTGCATATAAGAGGAACACTTGTCATACAGGGGTGGGAGAGCAGTTGGTGTGCCTGGAATATGGTTTGTTCTTGGAAATTAGAAAGGTAGATTAGAAGCTGGGTGCACTACTGTATGCCTATAATCCTAGCCACCTGGGAGACTGATGCAGGAGGATTGCAAGTTTGAGGCCAGCCTATCTTTAAAGAAAAAAAAAGCACTGGGGGTATATAGCTCAGTAGTAAGGCACCTCTGGGTTCAATCTCCAGTGACACCCCCTCCCCCCAAAAAAAGACCAATAATAATAATAAGGGAGAAGAGGGAAACGCTTAAGGTGGTGTAGTGCTGAATTTCTACTAGGGGCCTGGGTAGGTGGTGAGAACACTGACTCCATCTCTTGGGCTACGTAGAGGCAGGGCTTCCTCGCAGGGCCTCCTCGCTCGCTGTGCCCACAGTGCCAGGCACGCAGTGAGCGCGTGGATCATGGGAGTGAGCATCCACAGGAGGATGAGCACGCTTGCTTTATCACTGGAGCCGAAGCCCTTGTGTCTTCCCTGAACCTCAGCTGTGGCATCTGGAGAAGGGGGGAACAAGGTTAATTCCTCTAAGAACCACAGTCCATATTTTTCTTTTTCTTTCATTTTTTTTTTCTTTCTTTCTTTCTTTCCTTCCTTCCTTCCTTCCTTCTTTCTTTGTGCTGAGGACCAAACTCAGGGCCTCACACACGCTGGATACTTCTACTACTGAGCCATATCCCTGACCTTACAGTCTAGTCTAGATTTTTTCCTGATCTTTCTAGGCCTCAAAGTGGGCACGACTTATTTGTTTCCATTAGTTGTAGTAGTCTTACACTACTTGTTCTTCCCCAAAGATTTTCTCTTTAAGTAAGAGAAATGTACTGAAAAATGCTTGTCTCAAAGATTAACTCTCTCAGACCCTTATTTTTGTAGTCATATTTGTTCCAGCCATCTAGCCCAGGTGAATTCCAGGACAAGGAGGCTCCCACACCCAAGATATCATCCATCACATGTGGCCAGATGCCTGAACATAGGACTCCGCTGTTTTCTGAGCTACACCTGGCCAAGTTAGAGAGAATGTTTGCGGAGAACATTGATTCAAATGGAGGTAAAGCATACTGCAGTTTCAGTCTTTTTGATTTCTGAATAGGACCCCATGTCTGGGATGTGTTGAGGGCTCAGACCTGACAAACACTTTTGGGTACAGCATCTCATTTAAAACTTTTTATCATCCAGGCATGGTGGCACATGCCTGTAATCCCAGCAAATCGGGAAGCTGAGGCAGGAGGATTGCAAGTTCCAAGCCAGCTTCAGCAACTTAGCAAGGTCCTAAGCTACTTAGTGAGGGCCTGTCTCAAAATAAAAAAAAGTGCTGGGGATGTGGTTCAGTGGTTAAGCGCTCCTGGGTTCAATCCTGATACTAAAACAACAACAACAAAAAACCCTTTTAAACATTGTTTAAGCAGTGAAAGCATATTGAAGGTTACCTGGGATCTATTAAAATATATCTCTAGTCCAAACACGCAGAAGCAAACTGCTATTAGCATATTTTGTTGTATTTTTTTCTAGTTTCATGTATGTTGTACTATCTATTGCTGTGAAACAGTAGCCCCACAATTTTAATTGCTTATTATACATTTATTATCTCTCAGTTCTGGTGGGTCGTTAGCATGACCATGGTCATAGCTCTTCTGCCATAAATCAGTTGTCAGCTGGGACTGTAGTGCATCTGGGGCTTGACTGGTAAAGGATCCATTTCTAAGCTCACTCCCAGAATTTAATTCCTTGTAGCAGTAGTACCGAGGGTATCCATTTCTTGCTGGCTGTTGATGGGAGACTGCCCTCAGCTCCCAACACTGCCCACAGTTTCTGGCCATGTAGGAGTCACCAACATGGCTTCTCAAAAGGCTCAAGTCAACCAGGGAGAGAACCACTCCAGCAGAACTGTGTTGCAATCTCATAGAACAGTTATGTGGCCATATGCATATAGTCTTGCATATCCTGTCACCTGTGCCATATTCTCTTGGCTAGAAGCAGGTAACAAGTCCTACCCTACTTAGCAGGAGGGAACCACAGGAGGGCCTGAGCTAGGAAGCAGATATACTGGGGGCTTCCTCCCTAGCACAGATGGCATTTTGTTTTCATGTATCTGAATCCTTCCATACAATAGATACTCCTCGACTTAAAATAGGGTATGTTCTGGCAAACTGAAAATATCACAAGCTGAAATGCATTTAGTACCCCTAACCTACTAAACACCACAGATTAATCTAACCTAGCTTAAATGTGCTCAGCTCCTAGTTGGGCAAAATCATCCAACACAAACCCTGTTTTATAATAAGGTGTTAAAAATCTACTGAATACTATAAAAATAGTGCACTCCTGTACTCCTAGGGACTCAGTAAGCTGAGGCGGGAGGATCGAAAGTTCAAGGCCAGCCTGGGTAATTTGAGATTCTGTCTCAAAAAAGCAAAAAATAAAAAAACACTAGGGATATAACTCGGTGATATAGCACCCCTGGGTTTAATCCCCATCATCCCTTCCCCCTGAAAAAAATAAAAATAAAAACCATTAAAAACAACAATGATTTTATGGGTGTTTATTTATTTGTGCTATTATAAAGTCAAAATATTCTTGCCTCACATACGTGAGGCACTGGGTTCAATCCTCAGCACCACATAAAAAATAAGTAAATATAATAAAGATATTTTAAAAAAGAAAAAAAATAAAGTCAAAAAAATTGCAAGTCAGATACTGTGTATATGTAATTTCAGACCCTTTTTCACTTAATATCTTAAGGATTTTTCCTTATTCCTATGTAGTCTTCTAAACTATCATTAATAGATCTAAGTGTTCCCTGGTTGACTAAGCCATTCCCGTATTTTTGCATATTTAGATTTTATCAAGTGTAAATAATGTTTTGAGGATACTCTTTGCACATCAGACTTTTTCTTTCTTTAGAACTTGAATTCTCCCCCTTGGGACAATACTCCTAAAAGTCTAATAACAGAAATTCATTAAGGCATCTTTCTTTATAGCCACTAGAGACAGGGCCCCATCTACTTTCCTACTTCATTTTTTTTTCTTTCTTTAATATTTTTTTTAGTTTAGGTGGACCATTATTTTATTTATTTGTATGTGGTGCTGAGAATCGAACCCAGTGCGTCATGCAGGTTAGACAAGCACACTACCACTGAGCCACAACCCCAGCCCCTCCCATTTCTTTCTTTATCTTTTTTTTTTGTTGTTGTTACCAGGGATTGAATCCAGGGGCACTTAACCACTAAGCCACAACCCCAGCCTTTTTTTATATTTTATTTTGAGACAGGTTCTCACTAAGTTGCTTAGGGCATTGCTAAGTTGCTGAGGCTGGCTTTGACCAGTAGTCCTCCTGCCTCAGCTTCCTGAGCAACAGGAGCCATGTGCACTGTTATGTGACCATATGCATTTAGTCTTGCATGTCCTGTCATCTGTACCATATTCTCTTGGCTAGAGAATATGGCACAGGTGCCTCACGTATTTGAGGCAAGACTTTTTTGACTTTATAATAGCACAAATAAATAAATACCCATAAAATCAATTACAGGCATGTGCACTGCTCCTGGCCCAATTCATTTCTTTTGAGCTTTACAACTATTCTCTGATGTGGGCAGGAAATATGACGAAGTGATGCCTCCAAGAGGCACTTCATGTCTGACCTGAAGATGAGATGGCTCCAGCTGGGGTTTTCCAGTGTTGATGTTTGCAGCCAGGAGGTGCCAGTGTTACCTAGCTAGGCCCATTTTTTCCTGCCCCATAGTATGTCAATCACTGAAACAACAAGTTTTGTAAAAGAGAAAGTATTTAAGATGCAGCCAAGTGTGGAGGTGGGAGACCCCAAGTCTCAAATCTACCTCCCCCAGGAGAGGATTTGGGGACATTGATGGGATAAAGAAACAGGGAGATTTAAGACATGGAGAAAGGTGACTGGAGGTGAAGTAGTGGCCTGAGCATGTGTAGTCAAATTGTGTGGCTTTCTGTGGGCCACATGTTCAGAAAGTGGTTGTGTCAGCACAATCTGAGGGTGGGGTTTTGGGCCTCATGTCAAAAGGTCACCCATGGGAGGAGTTGGTGGTTTCAACAAAAGTGGCCTTCAGGTTCCTGAAAAACAACCCAGGCAACCATCGTTATCATAACCCACATGTCAGAGGTGCTACCTAAACAGAGCTAATGACAGACTAATTACATTTCTCAGCTGTATGACGTCCACTAAAAGCAAGAAACTGGAGTCAAGTGAAGTGCGAAGGTCTATTCAGACTTTCCCTTGGTTTTACCACCACTGAATCATGGAGGACCTAACATTTTTTACTTTAGCCATGGTTCCTGTCATGTACGGGTTACTTTTGAATACACAGTGTGTTCACACAGTTCAAATGCAGAAAGTACTTTTTCCAGGATACCTTTTAGTATGTGGAGAAAGTCTTTCTCCCCCATCCATGCTGCCCAGGTGTGTTGCTGCAGGCGGTTACTGCTTTTCCTGTGACCTTTAGAAGCAAGATGGCGAGTTCTATGCCGTAACAGCTTGTGACCCACACTGTTCTATTTACTTTTTTCCCCTGCTTTGATACTGGGGGTTGAACCCAGGAATGCTCTCCTGTTGAGCCACACCCCAACTCTTTTTATTTTTTGAGACAGAGTCTCACTAAGTTGCTTAGGACCTTGCTAAGTTGCTGAGACTGGTCTTGAATTTGAGATCTTCCTGCCTCAGCCTCCTACGAGGTTGGGATTACAAGTGTGCACCTCCATGCCTGTGAGGCAAGTTCTCTGCCACCAAGCTGTATCCCCAGCCCCTCCTTGATATTTTTTAAAATTAATTTTTCACAAGTTTTCCACCTTGGTTTTTAAGTTTTTATTTTACTTAATATGTATTAGAGATATATTTTTTAATATTTATTTTTTAGATTTTTCGGTGGACATAACATCTTTATTTTATTTTTATGTGGTGCTGAGGATCGAACCCAGCGCCCCAGGCATGCCAGGCGAGCATGCTACTGCTTGAGCCACATCCCCAGCCCGAGATATTTTCATATCAGTCTAAAAAGAGCTTCCTTGTTTTTAAAGGCTGGCTGTGGTATTAATTGAGGGAAAGGAAAATTCTCCTTTCATTGATGTTTTAAAGTAAGGGAAAATATGATCATTTTTCTCTCTTAAAAAGCTTTCAAAGAGCTGGTGCCATGGTGCATGCTTGTAATTCCATTGACTCTGAAGGCTAAGTCAGGAGGGTTCCAAGTTCAAGGACTGCCTAGACAATTGAATGAGACTCTGTTTCCAAATAAAACCTAAAAACAGCAAGGGATGTAGTTCGGTGGTAGAGTGCCCTGCATTCAATCTCCAGTACCTAAGATTAAAAAAAGATACAAAAGATAACCAAGTGATGATGGAAACCTCAGAAATCAATTGGGCCTCTGCTGGGGAGGTAAAGGAAGGGTAGATGGGGCCAAGCAAGCGACTCCGTGCGGGGCTGAGGAGAAGGCAGCTGCCTAAGGCTTCTTTCCGTTTCCCCTCCAGTGATCCAGCTGATTGTCGTGGGGGAGGGAGCAGAGAGTGCCTTGAACTGTAGGCACCCAGTAGATATCCTCTCCTTGTGTCCCCTTAGCACCTATGGCCACCATGGCCCTCTGTGACTTGTGATTGAGTGAATAATGTTTTCTTCTCTCTTTAAGTCCTGGATCTGGGAGTTTTCATTAAGACCATGAAGAAGGTTCTGCAGAATGTGTCAGATGAGATGCTGGAGACCTTGTTTTTGAAGGTGGACTCAAATTGTAATGGCTTCATCACCTGGGTGAGGAGGGTATCCTTGTTGCTTCAGATATCTCGGGGAGGCTGGAGGATACAGTCCTAAACAGGTGGAGCAAATGGAGGTATGAAGATGGGAGGCAGTCACAGCATCAGAAAATCTCCCTTTGGATTCTGGCACTAGCTGGCGTGCTTGCCAGGTAGAGGAACCTTGGTATCTCTCTCTCTCTCTGGTACCTGGAATGCTTGACCACTGAGCCACATCCCCAGCTCTGTTTATTTTTTATTTTGAGATAGGGACTTGCTAAGTTGCTGAGGCCAGCTTTGAACTTGTGATCCTCCTGCCTTAATCTCCCTAGTTGCTGGGATTACAGGTGTGTGCCACCATGCCCAGGGAGGAAACTTGATGTCTCTTAGGAGTCCTTCTCGAGACTTCTGTCAGCAGGGCTCATTGCAATTCATTCTGCAGTGGGATATGGGAGAGTGTGTGTGACAAGTATCCATGGTCCTTGTGTGAGACCTTCTTGTGGGGTATCTCTGACATGTGGCTATCCTGCACACCAGCCTCTTATGCAGTTTGGGGAATCCAAGCCAGTATTATGACCATCTCATGGCTCTTTATAGTCACTCAGAAGACGAACCTGTGGCTGTTAAATCCAAAAATATCGGGGTTTTATAGGATAGCAGTAATAGTGGTTTTGTTTTTTCTGTATTTGAATGTTCTATAATGAGCACATATGGCATATAAACATATAGCAAAGTACAAACATAGTATGACATGTGGATGTAGTAAAGATGACATAGGGCACCGTGCAGAGCACTTAATAAAGTGTGAGACCTCACACTTTAAGGTTTACTTAAACCTCACAAGAATTCTATGAGGTAGAAGTGGGAAACTGAAGCATAGAGGTTAGGAACTTGCCCAGGGTTGCAGAGCTATCTAATAGTTGAGGCAATATTCAAACCCAGGGAACTTCTTTAAGGTCCATTTATGAACTACCATGGCATCCCTCCTACCCCCTTAGTTTAAGTATATATTGCAGGTTTTATTTTTGAAAGTTTTTTGCTTTTATTTCTCTAAACATTCTTTAGTAAATGGTTCTAGCATTCTCCACCATCTACACAATGATCCTTCTTTTTCTTTTTCTTTTTTTTTTTGTGGGGGGGGGGTACCAGGGATTGAACTCAGGGGCACTTGATCACTGAGCCATACCCTCAGCTCTATTTTGTATTTTTTTTAGAGACAGGGTCTCACTGAGTTGCTTAGCGCCTTGTTTTTGCTGAGTCTGGCTTTGAACTTGCAATCTTCCTGCATGAGCCTCCTGAGCTGCTGGGATTATAGGCATGGGCCACTGTGCTTGGCTACACAACAATCCTTCTTAACACCTTTCTCTTTTTCTATTTTTTGTTGATATGAGGTCTTGGTCTTGCTGTTGTTGTCCAGGCTGGTGTTTAATCTATAGGCTCGAGCAATCTTCCCGTCTTTACCTCCTGCGTAGCTGGCGGGTACCACCACATGTGACTCCTGTTTCTTGTTTTGGCTCTGGCAATATTTTCATGAAGTTATTTGGAGCCTAGAGTTGCCCAAATGGCCCTAGTTATGGGTTCTCCCCAGTTGTTAACTTGGTACATGAATTTGGCAATTCACACATGCTTACATAAGGGGCTCCTCCTTATCTCTACAGTGGAGGGTGAATAGAGAGCTGTCCTCAGCATTGCTGAGGGAGTTCAGGAGAGGGGTTGCTTTGCTGAATTAACAGATGCTTGCAAATAGGCTTTCCCATGTTCAGGATTCAAACCCAGGTCTGTTGTTTAGCCACTTCCCTTGAGTGCTCAGGAAACAGCCCAGAAACCCTTGGAAGGGACTGGGGAGGGATGAGGAAGACACTAGAAACCACTTGGGTTTCCGAAGGTGACTGCTGAACTGCTAATATCCACCCTCCCTTTCCTGATTTTTCTGAGGCAGGAGAAATATATGGATTACATGATGCGTGAGTTCCAGGGGCTGGAGTTGATGAGGAAGAGCCAGTACCGCCTGCTGTTCCAGCTCCCTATGAGGATCATCCCCCTGTAAGGAGCCTCTTCCCTGGACCTGGGGGTTTGACTGAATAAGCGCTGGTGCCAGTCCTGCAAGGAGCCCCCTTCCTAAGGTCATAAGCCATTCTTTGCTGGTGCCAACCAGGGATCTGACACTGGACTTGATGCTGAATGCCTTTTAGTTCTTTTCTGCCTCACAATCATGTAGGTGTTCATTAGGATGAAGACAGGTGATTTGTTCCCATTTCACATATGAGGAAACTGGGGCTCAGAGAGGCCAAATGTCTTGCAGGCCAATAGACAGAAAGTGGTAGAGTTGCACTGTTTGGCCCTCTCCACTCACCTTGGGTCTGTGTCAACTGTCTTAGGCAGGTGGCTGAGACCGGGGAGCCAACTCCTGTGGTATAAGCTGTGGTGGCCTGCACTTGTGTCCTGGTCAGGAGGGGGCTGTGGGTAGGTATTTCCTCAGGAGTACACCCAGGTCAGGCCACAGGAAGACCAAGAACTAGAAGTCATCCTTGCCCTGCAGTAGCTCAGAGTTTAATAAGGTACTTTAAATGAGAATTGTTAGGGGGACTTTGTAGGTGGAATTTGGCTGGGATTTAATTGAGGAATAGCCAATAAATATGAACATTAAAAGGTTTTATGACCATAATTTTGTCATAGACACTACTCACTGTAGTCATACCTGTGCTGGACTGCTGTTTGTCCTGAGAAAAAAGTGTCAGAAAGCTTGTGTCTTAGTTTCTCCATTTCATTTGCTTAACCTGCAAACCTAGAAAGCATTTCCAATTTTTGGGAGGAAATAGCCAAATATTATTTAGTTGTCTTTATAAGAGGGTAACTTTTTATTTTTATTTTTGGCAGGGAGCCGTACTAGGAATTGAACTCAGGGGCATTTGACCACTGAGCCACATCCCCAGCCCTATTTTGTATTTTATTTAGAGACAGGGTCTCACTGAGTTGCTTAGCCTCTCACTTTTGCAGAGGCTGGATTTGAACTCTAATCCTCTTGCCTTGACTGGAATTACAGGCTTGTGCCACTGCGCCCAGCTGAAAGGGTAATTTTTAATGGACTCACTTTGGGTTAGGGGGATGTGGCTCAGTGGTAGAGCACTTGTCTGGCATGTGGGAAGCCTTGGGTTTGATCCTCAACACTGAGTCATCTAAATGAGCCCACCCAGGCTGAGTGCGCCCAGTGCACTGTCCTGTTTGATCCCACTGCTGTCCTGGGAGGGGTGCTGCTGTCAGCCTAAAAGGAAACCATGACATTGCCCTGGGGCCATCCTAACTTTTCAGAGCTCTTACTTGTGTCTATTTCTCACAGTTTTTGGTCTTGACAGAAGTGGCAGAATTGGAGATGATGATTAGAAAGGCAGCTGAGAGTTCACCATTGTTCATACAGAGCAGTGGGCTGAGGACGGAGTAGCAGGAAAACAGTGTCCAGCTACATGTTTTTCCTACTCTTCCGCTGAGATGGCAACAGCAGCCGAGTTTCATAGGGGTGTGGGTCATACTTAAGCCAGAAGTCAGATCATGTCCACAGCAAGGCTTGGAGAGGGCTCTGGGGGAGGGGGAAGATGCTTGGGTTCTAGTTTTAGCTCAGTTGGAAACCAGTGCAGAACTTCAGGTATTGGTTCTTTGTAAGATGAAGTGACATCACTGCCTTGCCAGGGTCCAAAGATTGGACACATGAAGTGTCAGAGTGCTTGATGATGCTATGTCAGGAAGTCAAAATGGTGGTCATCCTTTCTAGCCAGATGGCTTAGCCAGCTTTGGCGCAGGAAAGAAGCCACTGGAAGGTAGCACTGAAGCATGCTGGGAAGGCTGCCGGTCTCATCCGGTGAGGCAAGGTCTATCCCTGGAACTTCTCTCTGTGTTCAGTGCATGGCCAGGAGATGAAGAGTTGGCTGCCCAGGGCCCTAATTCCTCACTGTCCTCTGGTGTACCCACCTCATGCTTGGGTTCTGTTCTCCACCCCAGAGCACTGGAGCAGTGGCTAGAAAGTGTTATTTCTCAGGTTTCAGTCACATGCCCCACCCTGCTTACCCTTGGTGGGCTGCTTCTGCTAGAAAAGAAGACCTCAGCTCTCTGCCTTGTTTGTCCCATCGCGCACTGGTGAGGAAGTTGGCTGGTTATTGCTCAGGATAAACTTTTAGAGCCCATCTCATGCCATCGTCCTACATAGCTCTTATTCTTTTTTTCTTTTTCTTTTTGTGGTGCTGCGGATGGAATCCAGGGCCTTGCACTTGCTAGGCAAGCCCTGTACCGCTGGGCTACATCCCAGCCCCCACTGGGGCTCGCTCTTGTGGCCATTGTCAGTCTAATAGAAATCTGCTTGGAGGAGGGGGCAGCCCATGTCTCAGGGGGCCAGCCACTGTCCCTTGGTGCATGTGTGAATGAAGCTGCTCCTGCTTGCTTTTGTCCTTCCTCCCCTGGGTTCTGCTCTAGACTGCTTGGTGGCCCACCACCTGTCTTCCTAAATAAAATTTTATTGAAACATGGCCTTGTCTGTTCATGTACGTATTTAAGGCTGCTTATTTATGGTACAGTTGAGTAGTGATAACCCTCCTTTCTGAGCTGTTTCTGTTTGCTTCTCACCATTCAAAGGAATCATGGGTGTGAGATTGTGAAAGTGGAGTTTTTCATCCAACGATTCAAGAAGATTGGGTGTTTCCTGACTATCACCAAAGATGGGATCCTGCAGTTCTGGTCTGAGTCTTTCTCACTGATTAACTCCTTTATGGTGAGTGGGGTGGTGCATGTGGAGCACACGTAGGGTTACCGGAGAGCATCGCCTTAGCACCCTGACATTGAAGGTGACCTGGACCCAGTGTGGGCTTGTTCTTGGCATTTGTTGTCTAAGCAGCCTGGACTTGTCACAGGATGTGGGTCCATGGTCTGGCTTTCCTGTGGGAGCCTCACACTTCTTTTCTGCTAAGGAGGACTCCACCGTGACGTGACGCCCAATAGACATCTCCAACCTAGTTTGTCCAAATAGCATGTCACTCCAGCTCCCCCTGCCCACAGGGCTATTTTTTTTGAGTCATCTCAGCAAATGCCATCATCGTCCAGCAAGGCTCCTGCACTAGAGTTCAGCCTTCTTTCCTTGCCTTGTCACACTCATACTGTCTCCATGTCCCGCTGGTTTTAACCCATTACCTGGACCAGGTAGGAAATCACCTGGTTGTGAGCATGGACCCTGGAGCTCAATTGCAGGCTCAGAATCCCAAATGGACCACCTTCCGGCTCCAAACCCCGGCAGGGTATGATACAGCTCTCCAGGCCTCTGAGTCCTCATCTGTGAAAGGGGGCTTGTTGAGAGGATTTAATGACCTCGTACGTGGGTTGTGCTTGATTAGGACAAGGCACACAGCAGGTGCTCAATAAATAGAAGCCAACATTGTCGCGGTCTTTCTGCCGCCAGGTCCTGGCCCAGAGTAGTAGTGATAGGACACTCAAGAAAAGCTGCTGTGGGCTTGATATCGCCAGGTTACTCCAAAAAGCTCCAGAACAGGAGGCAAGCACTGTTCTCCAGGGCTCTGCAGGAGGGCTTGCGGAGAATGCTGCCAGCCGCCTGAAGGGCTCCCCTCCTGTGGGACTGCCCAGGGCTCGCAGCAGCAGCAGCAGCAGCAGCAGCAGCAGCAGCCATCCCTGGGGGTGTGAGGGCTGGATGGAGCTGAGGTTCCTGAGGTTCCCTGAGGCTATGGCTTCTGGCAAACTCCTGCCTTTTCTGTGTGTTAAGGGAGGGTGCATTGCTGCCAGAGCTCCTGGTGGTGTCTGCTACACAGTCACCTCAGTGCCCCTTACGGGCCAAAGCCTGGGAAGGCTGAAGAAGACAGAGGAAGGCTCCCTAGGAGGGGTCCTGGTAAGGCTTGGAGGACCTGGAGGTTCTTCCTGCTTTGGCAGGTAGATTTTGGCAAGGGTGAGCCATCTGTGAACACCTACTCTGGAGTCTGAGGTGGGGCCTGGACTCCCATCACTAGTACTGTGACCTTGGGCAGGTCACTGGAACTTCCAGGGCTCCTGGTTTCCCATCTGAATAGTGTGGATGCTGGAGGTTACCAGTTTATGGGGGTGTGTAGGTCAGACCCCACCCAAGATGGGAGAGGACCTTGGGGGTTTCCAGTCATCGTCCTCACTGTCCGAGGCATGTGGGGGAGTCTGAGAGTGTAGGGCTGTGGTCTGGGTGTTCTGTCCATTCTGATGGAACAGCCTGTTCTTTGTCCTCCCTGTGGGAATGCCTCACTAGTTCTGGGCATCCATCTAGAGGAACTTCTTTGAAACATAGCTTCTTTCTTTTTTGGGGGGGGATTGAACCCAGGGCCTTGTGCACAGGAGGCAAGCACTCTTCTAATTGAGCTATATCCCAGCTCCGGCCTTCTTTCTTTTTCAGACTCCATTCTGCTTTCTTTAGCTGAGAGCCATTGTATTAACCATGGAACAAAGGAGTCTTAAAAATAAGACTCCTTGGGCTGGGCGCAGTGGAGCACACCTGTAATCCCAGTGGCTCAGGAGGCTGAGGCAGGAGGATCAAGTGTTCTAAGCCAGCCTCAGCAACTTAGTTGAGATCGTGTCTCTAAATAAAATATTTAGGGGTGGGGAGGTGGCTCAGTGGTTAAGCACCCCTGGTTCAATTCCTGGTACCCTCCCCACCAAAAAGACTCCTGGGGTGGCTTACCTGACTCATCTCATCCTTCTCTACACCCACCTGTCAGGCTGCTTTCTCTTCCCATGGAAATAGAAGGGGACATGACTTTGCTCAAGGCTTTCCCCTTGGAGGACCAGCTCAAGTTCGTCTGAGTAGACAGCTGCTCAGAGTGAAGGCCCCGGACCCTCACTGGATGCCTTCGCTCCCTTCATTCCATCCATTACTCCCAACCTGGCAGAATACATCCTTGGTAACAAGCAAGCCCCGTGACTGGGTGGCACCTGAGATGGTAAACAAGACTCAGACATCGGGAGGGGCAGACACAGGGAAGTCAGGTTCTTTTCTCTAACCCTAATTCCTCTTCCTGGAGACATCTGCTGTGTCCAGTTTTGGGTCACTCTTCCATGGGTCACTTACATATGTGTCCCCCTTTTTCTTTTTTAATTTAATTTTTTTTTTTAATATATTAGGGATTGAATACAGGGGCACTTTACCACTGAGCTACATCCCCAGACTTTATATAACACTTCTGCTAAATGTCTTAGGGTCTCACCAAGTTGCTGAGGCTGGCTTTGAAAGATCCTCCTGCCTCAGCCTAAGTTGCTTGGATTACAGGGGTGTGACACCACACCTGGCCCCTCTTCTTTGTAAATGTACAGATGGTGTCACAGTGTAATGCTGCTCTCCATCTTGCTTTCTCACTTGGTAAATATATGTGGCAACTCTTCTTTATTGGCAGGTGTACAGCCCTTCACTCTTTGTGTCTGGTGGTGGCCCATAGTAGTGTCCCATTGCTTTCATGGCACGCTGCAGCCCCTGCCTTTGCACACACTGTGGGTTTGACTTGAAAACAAATCCCTGGATCCCAAGCTCTGTACATTCAAGACTTTGGAACAACCTATTGAAACTATAGACGAGGACACTGAGACCAGAGATGTTAGGGAGCTTATTCAAAGGCCTGTCATGAGGAGTTGGTCGTAGCACCAGGCTCTGTGTCTGTGCCTGCTCCAGGGTCCTGTGTGGCAGGAGAAGGTTTACAGCCCGTGCTCATGGTGTGCTCTGCTGGGGAGTTCCCCAGCCCAAGCCTCCCCTTGTCTTCCTCTGCCAGCTTAGCCAGTTCCTGCAGCTCCACAGCCAGCAGATGTGGGTCACAGACATGGTGTGCCTGCCCAACCTGAACCTCATTGCAGTTTCATCTACCGAACTGAAGATAGGTGAGTCCTGGGCTCCCCAGGCCTGCTTTCTGCACTTGCACTTGGGCAGCTGTGTCAGCTGAGCACCCCGTATCATGGATGCGAGCCCTCTGGAAGCACTGGTGGGAGGAGAGGCCTGGTCATCAGGTGCCGAGTGGCTGCTGAGTGCTGGGTGCCATAGGAGGGACCGAGAGGGACCAGTCACTTGTTGACTGCCCAACTCCTCTCAGTAGGCAGGGAATGCTTAATGAATACCTGAATATTGAATTGATCCAAATTTATCGACTGGAGGCTATAACCAGTCCACCTCTAGCCCTGATTCTCCCCTCTCCAGCCACCTGCAGCCTGGGCCACCCTGGGCTCTCACTTGAGTGGCACTGAAGCCTTGCTTGCGCTCTTCCTCTCAAGGCCCACGGAGCAGCTTTCAAAATGCCTTTCTGCAGAAAGCTTTCAATTCGCTCCCCTGCTCTTAGCCTGGTGATGGGATCCTTAACTTGGCCCCAGGCCCTGGAAGTCCTGACCCCTATGGCCCCACAGTCTTCTCTACCTGTTGCTGTCCCTGGAGCCTGAGGCTACTGTGACCTTCTCTCCCCTCTTCTGATGGGTGCTGCGGCCTCCGTCCCTGTGCTCCAGCGATCCTCTGGCACCTCTCCCCACCCCCACAGCGTCTACTTTCCCTTTAGGTTTCATCTCAGATTTCACTTCCTCCAGGGGTCTTTTGTGACCATCTCCTCCAAGTCAGTTTCCTCTGTTGAAAAGGCCTGTGTGAGATTGTCCCTCTCCCAGTCAGGGTCCCTTTGAGGTACAGTCACACGTCCTAGTGTGGTTCTGTGGTGCCTGTTTCCTCCTCCAGCCTGAAGGCTCCCTGACTTCCTGCAGTCAAGGGCTGCAGCTCTTTTACTCCCCTGTCTCCGTGGCTGGCACCTGTGAGATGTCTGGTGGCTATTAAGTGGGTGGAGGAGTGAGTGAATGAAGTGTCCAGCTGTCCCAGAGGCAGAGGTGGAGGTGGCACCAGCAGACTGGAAAGTGATCGGGGGAGGAGAGACAGTTGTGAGGCTGGAGCTCACGGGGCAGAGCTGAGGTGGAGGATGAGCCCCTGCTGCTCTGGAAGAGGCTGGGCCTGGGTTCAGACCCTGCTCCTGCCCGCTGTTGGTGTGACACTTTGGGCAAGTACTTTACCTCCCAGGGTTTCAGATTACCCAGAAGTAAGATGGAGCCTATGGTTAGTGGCTTAGTCGTTAGGTGTGAAGCTCACGGCCTGTCTCCTGGCATCTAGTAGGTGTTCAACCAATATCAGCCTGACTATGAGGTTAGATTATGTGATAAGAGAAAGTGGTCATCGGTGAGCGCAGGCAGTCTGGGGGAGGTATCTGAGACCCAGGGAGGGCCTCAGTTGCAAATACATGTTTCCTGAGGACCAGGTGCTGTCCCTGTCTTCTTTCTTGTCCTTCATTCCTGAGAGACTGGCATGAGAATCTCAGAGAGGATCGTGTCATCACAGCCCTCCTCACCGAGCAGCTGTCATCTCCCGGGAACACTCGGTCAAGGCCAGAGGCTCACCAGCATGAGCCTCAGCCTCTGTGGCCCAGAGGCCTGCCCTCCCCTGGGATCCACAGCCTCCTCGGTGGCTGGCTCCTAGAGAGGTGGAGGGGGGAGAGCTGTATCTGGGTGAAGACAGCTCCATTAGTGAGGCTGCTGCTCATTAGATGGGGGCTGAACTGGAGCCCCATCTGTTGGAAGCAGCTGGACTTTTTTGAGAAGGGTTTTGAGGTTTGAAGCAGCTGGGTGTGAGGACCCCTTTGAAGGGTTTTGAACAGAATGAAAATAGTGTTTTCAAAAAATTAGTCTGGAAGGGCTGGTTCAGGTGGGTAAAAGAAGGGGCGAGATGGCAAGAAGCCGTCTCTTCTCTATCCTAGTGCACCTGTGTGGAGTCTGCTTACCTGGCCTCGGACCCGTCCGGGGTTTCAGTGGTGGGACGCGTGGGGCTGGGCCCTGGTCCTGAGGAGGGAGTGGCAGGGTGGTGAGGAAGTGGGTCTCCCTGTCCCTGCAGTGCAGGGATGGACAGAGCAAGTGACCAGCTGAGCCAAGGGGCAGAGGCACCCCGCTGCCGGCAGAGCCCAGGGCTCAGCATTTCCCTGCATTTGCTTGTCACAGCTGTTGTTGGCAGATTCCTCAGAGCCTAGGTGCTGTGCTGGGCACTGTGGGTGCCACACTGCAGAGGAGAGACAGACCCTAAGACCCAAACAAATTAGATGTTGAGATAGGTGCCATGAGGGAATCGATAAGGCCTGGGTCCAGGGAACGACCTTTCTGAGAGGACATTTGAGTAGGTCTTGAAGGAGTCCCGGGAGCGTTCCGGGTGGAGGGAACAGTGGGGAGGGCCTGGGGTGGGGTGAGCGTGTGGCTGGAGCCTGGTAGGCCAGGGCTGGGGTGGCAGGCGGGAGTCAGGACAGAGGCAGGAGTGGTGGCCAGGCAGGATGTGGATGGAGTGCAGAGGCCCACGGGCTGTCCTACAAGCCCTTGCCACTATGGTGGGCTCTGGAGATTCAATCTAGCCGCAGTGGGAAGCACTGGCTTGGTGACTTTACTCTGATTGGCTGCCTCTGGTTGTCACAGGGATACTGAAGGGGTTTCAGTTCCATATGTGCCTTTTCCTGCTCTTCTGTCTCTTCCCCAGAGTTCTTTGATATTAGTGACCATAAATGTGTCCGGACCTTCACCTTTATTGATCTGGACTGCTGTGTCTTGGCCATGAACTACTGGTGAGTCCCACAGAAGATGGGAGAAGGGTCTGGGCAGGTGCCATATCACAGGAGGGGCTGGGGCTGGGGTCTCAGAACACCTCCCTGTAGACAGCCTGGAAAGATCCTCACTCCACTGGTTTGAGGCCCTGTATCCTCTTTCCCTCAAGCTGCTTTTCCCCTGGGGTGGCCTTTATGGTCACTCTGACCTTGGAGTTGTCGTTGCTTCTCTCCCTATCCCTCTCCTGTCCAGTCAGCTGTCAAACCCTGGCAGAGGCTGGTCCCACTGTAGCTGAGGACTTTGGGAACATCATAGTCTATAGGGAGGGGTGGCTTGATAACGAGAGTTGGAAGACTAGGGATTAATTTGTTTTGGTTGAAACAAAATACCAAATTCTCATTGAGTATCAGTCTGGATCTGGGCCACTGGGCAAGGTTGGGGAAGTTGGTTGGAACTGCCCCGGATCCCGAGGTGGAGGGAGCTGTGGGAGGCAGGTGGGTGAAGGACAGGAGGATCCACAGCCTGTTCTGTCCCCATCTTTCCTTAGGTCTGACTATCACAGAGGCGTGTTCTGCTATGGGGACACCAAGGGCAATGTTATTGTCTTCATCTCTGACAGTGTGACCACCGGACTGTTCAACCCCCACATCCTCCCCAGACTCTCCAAATGGGGTAGCTCAGATGCACAGGAATGGGGCAGAGGTTGGGAGTGGGTTGAAGTGGGTCCTGAGCTGGCCCTGGCCCTGGGGTGCTCTTCCCATTCCATGCTGTGGACCTCTGGGGAGGTGGCCAAGGCACCAGTGGGTACTGGGCTGAGTGGCCTATGGGAGAGGGAGTGGTGGGGGAGCAACAGCAGAAGACCAGGGGCTGAGAAGAGGTCCATCCTTTTGCAGGCAGATCTTGTGCAGGTGAGGACCAGGGGCTGCAGGACACTCCTTACCCAGGAAGAAGGGAACATGCTGGGTATGACCTGAGGAAGTCCTTCCTGCCTTCTGAGGCCAGGGTAGTGGAACTTCCTTGGATGATTGTGAGGTGGCTTCTGCTCTCCTTGGCCTTGAGCTGCCTTTGGGTGGGTGGGGGTGTGGTGGAGGGGCCCTAGAGGTGGCCTCTGGTGGGCCTGGAGGACTCCTGGCTGGGCAGGAACGTGAGTGAGTGTGGTTGCCACTTTTGAGCAGCTGCATGCAGGGTGCCTGTGTGTCACCTCCCTCAGTCTCCACCTACTGCCCCGAGGGAGTTAATGAAGGAGCGTTGGTGGGCTGGAGCCACTCGGTGCGCAGCTATTGAATGGTGTCTGAGGTCTGAAGCCAGGGCACCTGCCAGAGACTACACTTTTAACCATTTGCTGGGCCACATCCTAAACTGCTTAAGGATGCCATTTGGAACTTCTCTGCCAAGGAGTTCCAGATCCCCAGCAGCCATGGGACCTGGGGCTGAGCTGGGGTTTCTGGGCCACTTCATATCCATTTAGAAGAGCCTAGGCAGGCCACCAGGGGTCCCAGCCACAGGGACCCTGACCCCCCTCCATCCAGGACACCAGCCCTGCCCCTTGAGCAGCGTCCGACTTTGGGACTTCCTACCACACTTGTTTCCGCCCTCAAGGTGGAGCTGGTGAGCAGCAGTGAGATGCATGGCCTAACCCCCCCCCTTCCCCCGCAGCCTCTTTCCTCTGCATTCCCTGGCAGTTGCCATCAGACCCAAGGCCAGAGTGTCAGGCGTTTCCAACCTACTTCCTTAAATTGCCCCTGAGGGTGGCCTGTGTGTGTCCCCTGGCCCACCCGTCTGTGTCCAGCTCGCTTTCCCTGGAGGTTCATTAGCTGCTGCCCCTGGGTGTTTGGTGGCCGGGAGGTTCACAAGGGCAGGGCTGTGCTGCAGCAGTACCTGCTCGTCAGAGTTGCTCGTTTTATGATGCATGGGTGCAACCTCTACTTGGAACTTGAGCTTTCTGAACAAGGGGTTTGGTGGCAAATCCCCCAAGAATGACATTTCAGGACGAGGGGAGTCTAGAATCTCCATTTGTTTCCACTGGGGAGAAAAATTGGCGCTCTGTAGTGAGGTGGCTTGTTTAGGACGCAGCACTGAGGGAGAATGTGGGCCCTGGCCTCTCAGCTGTGAGCCGCCTGAGTGGTGGCACCCACTAACCTCTCAAGTCACAGTGAGGCTCCATGCGCATTTGGCTGAAAAGACCTTTGAGAAGCAAGGAGTTGACAGTCAACTCCAGACATCATCTGAGAGTCTGCATGGCTGGCAAAGAGGGAAGCTAGTGTGGACCTCAGTTTTCCCCCCATCAGATCACTGGATCAAGGTTTCCATGCCAAAACTCTTAACTGAGAAGTCTGCTGTATACAGAAGTTACCAGCTGAGGGTAAGTTGTACCTTCTTGGCCAGTGACCATGGTGAACGTCCAATACACACACCACCCAAAAGTAAATGCAGAAAGTAGATTCACCTCCCGGGTCCAGTCTTAGCTCTAGGGATCGGGCCCTAGAACCAGAGCCAAGGCAGTTGTTGGAGGCCGTGGGTTCCATCTGCATGATATGCGTGGGTCCCAGCGTGGCCAGGCGTTCCCGCTGCTGCTGCTGTGGCCTGGCCCTGCAGACATCCCTGTCTTCTGGAGTCCTACAGCGTGTCTAGCTGGCTTCCCCACTCCTTTCTCTATGCAGCTTTTTCTCCTTTTGGCAGTCACAGGAATTATTCATTAGAATGACTGTCGTGTCACTCCAGTAGCTTCTATCACATTTGAAACAACTTCTCAAGTCCTTACCACAAGCATCAGGACATGAGGCCCCTGACTTGCTTTAGGTCTTGTTTTCTACCTTTTTTCTCATTTACTGTGCTGCAGAGACATAGGCTCCCTTGCTCTCCCCTCCCAAAATACCCCCAAGCCCTTTCCTACCACAGGGCCTTGGCACATGACATCCCTTCCAACTGCAGTGCTGTTCCCCTAGGTTCCTGTTTACCACCCTCTACTTGTTTCCCAGGATAACCTGCTGCCTCCTCTGTCTTTTCTCCCTTCACCCTGTACTTTCCACTCCCAACTTTGTATTGTCCACCCATTATTGTTGCCCTGTGATCCTCACAAGATTGACAGCTCCTTGAGGACAGGGACTTTGTGTGTTGTGCTCTCCGGTCCATCTCTAGTGCCTCCAACAGTGGGCTCCTAGCACATCTGTTGAACAAATGAGTGAATGAGAGCCTCAAGGTAAGCCTGAGTGGGGTGGTCGAAGGCTCCCGAATGTTGTTTCTGCGTGGGCTCTGTGACTTTCGTAGGAGGAGGCACCTACGACCTCATCTCCTTTTTATTTATTTATTTATTTATTTTTAATATTTTGTTTTTGTGTCATCTCCTTTTTCATCTTCCAGTGGGAATCTCTTTTGGGGCTTGGTTTTTCCTCCAAGTTGCTTAATGTCCCAGGTCTCATTCAGTGCCTTGGATTAGTGCCTCCTTGTGACGGACACTTGGTGAGACTGGAAAACCTGGCTTGGTGCCTTGCACACAGAAGGCACTGAATGAGTGTTGGATGGTCCCATCTCTCCCACCCGCCTCCATTCTTTCCTCTCCTCCATTCTTGTTGTAGACAGGAAAGTCTCCAGCTGGGGAGGCCAAGCTCTGGTCGAGGTCACAGATCCCAAGCTGGGGAAGTCAGAGGCCAGCCAGCCCACTTGTGTTCCTTTTCTTGTTAAGGCTGCCACAGGTTGTCCTTACCTCCCAGGCTCCCATGAACTTGTCTGACAAACTTAGAGGGTGGCAGTGGGCCAGAGGGACAGGTCCACGCAGTGGGCGCTTCCTGTGGAGGATGACTCCATCCATTCTCCCCTTGGGAGAATGACACTTGCACAGGCCCAACCTCATGGGTCCTTTCACGGACAAAGCAAATGTTCAAATGAAATGCCTTTAAGCATTTTCTGAGACAAGGGATGGCTACACTTTCCTGATCACTGGACCTGGGCTAGGACTTTGGGCCACTTCAATTTGTTCAAGCCATGGTCACTTCGTTAGGCTCCATCATCTCCAGGCCCCTCCAGCCCCTCACCCTGGCCATGTTCCAGGGGCTGGGCCTGGAATGCAGCTGTCCTCTGGAGGGTCTCCCACGAGGGCGGCTCTCTTCCCCAGGCTCTCCATCCCAACTGGTGTCAGAAGGTCAAGTTCATTTCCGATCTGAACCTCGTGGTCTCCTGTTCGGCCGTTGAGAAGTCCTCTCTGGTGCTGACAGTGTTGCCAGCCAAAGACCTTGAGAAACCCAGGTAAAGAGCACCTTTCCAGGCCGAGGCAGCATGGCTGAGAGGGAGGTGGGCAGTGAGTGGGCCTCGGTGGGTGGGTTCACATCAGCCATGTGATGTCCCTGCCAGAGAGGACTCACCTCTGTGCTAGTGGCATCTCCGTGAGCAGGGCAGTGTCCTGAGGATCACACCATGCCTAGGCGCAGGCAGTATGTGTCCTATGGGCTGACATAGGTCAGGAATTAGAGTGCACACTCTGGAGTCTAGTTTCAGTTATTGCTCCAGCCTCCACACCAGTGCTAAGAATGTGATAGGGTTCTTCTAGCCACAGCTCAGCACAGAAGCCAACAGCTCCTTCTTTCCCTCCCTTTCTCCCCTCCTTCATTCCTGTACTGGGGATTTAACCCAGGGGCACTTAGCCACTGAGCAGCCCCACTACCTTTTTTTTTTTTTTTTTTTTTAAATTTTAAACGGTCTCACTAAGTTGCTGAAGGCATCACTATGTTGCTAAGGCTGGCTCAAACTTGCAATCCTCCTATCTCAGCCTCCCAAGTTGCTGGGGTTACTGGTGTATGCCACTGTGCCCATCAAGACCATTCCTGAAGGAAGGAGTGAATATGAATATGAATTGGTTCAACTCTGTGACCCTCAGTTTGCTTATCTGTAAAATGAGTTAAGGAAAGCACTTACCTTAACTTAATAAATATCTCAAGGATTCCTTGAGGGAATAATGCTGTACGTGGAAAGTGTTCAACAACTGGTAGCATTTATTGTTCAGAGATGATTCCAATCATTTTTTTCATTCTAGATTCCTCTAACCCTGAGGAAATTTGTTTTTTTTATGGTACTGGGAATCAAACTCAGGGCCTTGAGCATGCTAAACAAGTGCTCTACCACCGAGTGAAACCCCCAGTCCCACCTTTCCTTTACAAAAAAAAAAAAAAAAGGT
>NW_026000026.1:24673338-24719428 GCF_001458135.2 Marmota marmota marmota | reverse complement strand
AAAAAAAAAAAAAAAAAAAAAAAATCTAGCCAGGCACAGTGGCTCATGTCTGTAATCCCAGGGCTCGGCTCCAGAGGATGAGACAGGAGGATAGCAAGTTCAAGGCCAATCTCAGCAATTTAGTGATATCCTGTCTCAAAATAAAAAATAAAAAGGGCTAGAGATATGGCTTAATGGTAAATTGCCCATGGTTTAAATCTCCTGAACCCAAACCAAAACTAAAAATCAGTTATTAGTTGCACAAGTGTATATTAAATGCATATCTATGTCAGAATCAAAGTGTTATAAATATGGTTGGAGTCCCGTGGGATTCCCCTTGTCCCCATGGTCTCATTGTTGGCAGAAGCCTGCCGCCATTGTCATTTTGGCTCACACCTTCCTTCTGCTGTGTGGCACATCTCAAGGGTTCCCTCCTATGGCGCTCCTTGGCTGGTTTCTCCTGCCCCCACAGCCTTCCCCTCGAGTCCTGGGCTCTGTGATGCTGGGCTCCTGAGCAGCCTGCACGATGGTCTGTGCCCCAGGCATGTCTTTTGGGGGAATAAAAGAGATGGGAGGTCCCTGTTGGGGAGTCGCAGGGTGTGACACGGTGCTAAGGGCCATGCAGGCCCTCACTGTTACTTTCTGCTGGTTGTTTCTCAGGAAAAATCCAGTCCTGAGGTCACAGGGCTCCTTGGGTGGCCTCTTCACTTTCCAGACAGGAGCCCGAGGTTCAGGGAGGTGCTGAAGACAAGTGACTGTCTTTGTTCGTTTGAGCCAGAGCTTGATCTCAGGCTGCTGTTCAGTCCAGTACCTTTTAGTCCCCCAAACTGTGCTCACTCTTAACCAAGTCGTGGGCTCACCCCAGGTGGGAGGGGCCCTGCGAATGTCTGGTGTGTGTGTGTGTGTTGGGGGGCTCTGTCTTGGCTCCGTGCCTTGAGCAGGGCGGGGTGGTGGGGCGTTGCTTGGCCCTGGTGGCTGAATGGTCTCTGCCTCTGTTCTGCTGCTCTACCATGTCCCTGATACCTGTTTCGCTCGACTTCTTGTTTTTGGGGAGCTCTAAGGCCTGGATGATATCAGCGGGTCCCCCTACCATGGCATGTGGGCCTCCGTGGATGGCCCTGCTGCCTTCCTGAGCGCCCCTCTTCCCCTCAGCTCCAGCTCCACTGGCCCCTTGAGGTTCAGGAGCGCCCCTGCCTCAGGCCTTTGCCTTGTTCTCCTCTGCCTGGCGCGCTCCTGCTTTCTTGTTGTTTTTATTATGAAAACTTTCAAACATACACAGAATAGAAACACGTAGCACTCCTCTTTATCATCACCTAGTACTTAGTCCAGGTGTCTCAGAAGATCTCTTTATGATTATTTGGAATCAGATGTAAGCAGAGTTCTCCTGTGGTTTTGAGCAGAGGAACAGTGTGGTCTGAGGCATGTGTTGGACATGCTCGGGCAGGAATGCAGGTGGGAACATAAGTGAGGAGGCTGTTGCAGTGGTTCAGGCCACGGGATGACCCTGGAGTTGGTCATGGGTAGAGATGGAGGGATTGGAGTGTATAAATTTGGCAGGGGCGGGGTTAGGCTGGAGAGTATATTTAGACATACACACTCCCAAGACACCTTCTTGTCTGAATGCAGTACAGTGCCCTGGGCAGCAGGGGGCACCATTGACCACTTTCTGGTCTCCCATTTTTGAAGACGCTGTCTTGGTGTATGGCCTCTGAAGGTTGGGTCAGGCATAGCCAACCTAAACTCTTCCTCCTTTTCCTCTGCCTCCTCCTCCCCTTCCTTCTTGTAATTGAACTTAGGGGGCCCTCTACCACTGAACTAATGTCCCTAGCCATTTTTATTTTTATTTTGAGATGGGGTCTTGCCAGGTTGCTAAGGCTGGCCTCAAAATTGTGATCCTCCTGCCTTAGCCTCCCCAGTTGCTGGGATAATAGGCATGTGCCATTGTCTGTGGCCCCAGACTCTTCTTCTAGAGTCGGCCTCGACTTCCAAGGAGTGGGCCTGCGGGTCCGACTTCCCATAGCTGATCTCTGCGCTCTTTGGGTGGTTAGGGCCAGAAGTGAAGCTGGGGTAGGAGCAGCGAGGTTGAGGGGTGGGTCGGGAGCCAGTGTCTAGAGGGTGGATGGACCCACAACACCTCCCTTTCGTTGAGGCCACTGTCATCTTGCACCCAAGCTGCTTGCCTTCTTAGCAGCCCCACTGCATGCCCTCTGGCCACTGTCCCTGCCTGCGGTCATCTGCAAGTCTCAGCAGGGGTCCTCCTGGAGCCTTCAGTGGTGTAGACCTGCCTCCTCTAGCTGTCCTCTCGTGCCCTCTCCTCCTGGGCCCCTCATGCCAGCCCCGTGGCCTTGCACTTGCAAGGCCTCGTCCTCCCCCCAGTGCTCCTGTGGCCAGTTCCTTCTCCTCCGTCTCAGCTTCTCTGTACCCTCCTCGAGAGGTTGTCAAAATTAATCTGCCTCAGTTTCCCTTTGTCAAAGCCACCTCCTTGTTTCCCTTGCAGGACTTGCCACAATTTGTCACTGTTCCTCTCCCTGTCTCTATGTCCTTGCTGCTATTTCCCCCAGAAGGGAAGCTCCATGTGGCAGGGGCATCGTAGCGATGCCTCTGGAACCTGGCAAGGAGCTGGAGCTGGCAAGCCTTTGTTGAATGTGCGAGCGGATCAGCCTGGATTGTTCCTGCTAACCATTGGTGACTCTTCTTCCAGAATATTTTCTCTGCATATAAATGCATGGAGGGCCAGGTGTGGTGGCATGTGCCTGTAATCCTAGTGGCTAGGGAGGCTGAGGCAGGAGGATCATGAGTTCAAAGTTGCTGAGGCAACTCAGAGAGACCCTGTCTCTAAATAAAATATTAACATGCTGGGGATGTGGCTCAGTGGCTAAGTACCCCTGCACTCCATCCCCAGTACAAAGAAAAATGCATGGATCAAATGCATTCTGCTGTCATATATACCTATTTAGAATAAATAAATAAATAAATAAAAAACCCCCAAATTAGAATGGAAAATGAAATAAAAAAGTAAAATTAAAAAAAAATACATGGAGGAGGGCAGTGAATATGACTCGACCATAAATGAAATACACGCACTTCCATATGTTCTTCTTGAAGCTTTGATTTTTGGAGGAATCCTGTGGCTGTTGACACGAAGGGAGGGTTTGAGGGGGAGCAAGACCAAAGGTTAAGAAACCAGCTGGGACTGACACAAAGGTGAAGACACCTGAGCTGGGCAGAGGCATGTCACCGTGGGCAGTGGGTAGGGAGGATTTGGCCTGATGGGATGACGGAAGCCATTGTGTCATCTGAGGTGACTCCCAGGTGGGCCAGTTCAATGGAGAAGGCTAGGGCGCTTTATGACAGGGCTCTTCAAACTGGGTTTTTAAGGGAACATCCCCGGTAGAAGGATCTGGCAGGCAGGATGGGTGTGGGCAAGAGGAAGCCACGTGGGCAGAGGCACAGAGCAACGTGTGAGGGCCTAACTGTCCTGGAACTCCTGTCTGGGTTCTCTGGCTCTCCAAGCCTTTTTCTTTCGTGCTGATCTCGGCCACTTCTTGCTGTACCCACTCAGCCTGGGGCTAAGTCCTCTACCCCACGCCAATTTGTTACCTGTGTGACCTTGGGAAAGTTCCTTAGCGTCTCCTTTTAGGGTCTTTGTCTCTGGCTCAGGGCCAGTGACACTCTTCAGGGTTGTGTGTGGGGTCCAGGTGACCCATAAGAAGGACCAGCATATTGGAGGGCAGCCAGGTCAGGACACTCTCTGGACCTGGGAGCCCTCACTTTTTTGATTTGTGTCCTGGCTCGGAAGATACCTGTCCCAGTTTGGTTGATGTGAAAATCATGTCAAGTTTGCCCTTGACACCAGGCAAAACACTTTACAAATGCCAGGCGCTCCTCCTCCTTTGGAGCCAACAGTTCATGGAGGTGAGTGCTTCCTCCATGAACTGTTGGTCTGGCATTTGTTTTGCCCACAATGCTCAGCTCTGGGCAGCTTCTAGGGCGCTCTTCTCTCTGGTTGGAGAGGTGGTGCCTTTCCCAGGCCTCCCAGGAGCCCTTGCCTCAGCTCCCTCAGAGGCCCCTGAGGCTGCTGTTCCCTGCCCTGCAGCCCTTACCCCTTCCATGTTGTAGGTTCACAGTGCTGAGTTTAAGAAAAGGAGTTCTTTGCTTTGATTACTGCTCAGACAGGAACTTCCTGGGTGAGTCATCTTCCTGTCCCCCATAAGCTGTTGGTCCAGTATCCGGCCTCCCACAGGGCTTCTCTCCTGCTGCTCTTGTCAGCACTCATGGGCACCAGAAGGCGGTGTAATGAGGAAGGCTCTGGTGGGCAGGTGTGGGAGGATGGGGCAGGAGGGGCGGTGGTGGGTTGCAGGGATCCTCTCTGCATCTGGCAAGCCTGGCGGGCATCCGAGGGCTGGCGCTGGGCCTTGTACATCCAGTGCAGGCCCAGGGGCCTGGTACTCATTTCTCTACCCCAGCGACTGGTGGCTATGACTCCCACATCTACCTGTGGAACCCCTTATTCTCCAAAAAGCCTGTGTGGGTGATGAAGGGACATCAGACCTCCGTGATGCACCTCCTCGTAAACAGCAAGAATAGCAGCATCCTCATCAGCATCTCCAGGGACAAGGTGCTGCTCTCAGTTCTGTTTCTTGGAGAAAGACACTGATGCTGGGGTAGTAATCTGGCTCAGCCAGCCCAGGGGACCCATGCTGGGAGGCATCTGAGGCCTAGAGGAACAGGGTAACGTCCCTTCTCAGCCAAAGGCCTATAGAGAGGTGCCTGGCATCACCATGAAGATCTTCGACAGTCCCCAGTAGAGTCCTGATCCCAGCTCACATCAGTCCACCAGAGCAGGGTTCCCATGTAGCCCAGTCTGGCTTCTTTACCTGAAAGAAAGCCAGTTTCCTCATCAATAGGCTGGTTCTTGAATGGTTTAGAGGAGAACAGGTAGTAAGAGAGCAGGCAGCATCTGGCACACAGTAGGTGCATGAGACATCTGAGTCCTGTCCCTGCTGGTCCCTGCCCCACCCACATCTGCACGCCTCAGCTGTCCCAGTGACCCCCTCCTTGGTCGCCCTGGCTGTCAGCCTGACTTGACCTTCCTCAGTGCCTGGGGCGAGGGGCATCACTTTGCTCAGGGGCAGCAGTTAGTTCAGGATGCTGCGCCTCCTTCTTGCTGCTCCGGCATCCTGGCCAACATGCGGAGGAGGCCCATGGCTTCCAGGGTCTCCTTCAGGAAACAATTTGAGTTTTCTGGCTCAGCAGATGGAGAATTTTCAGAGCCTTGGGTCACTGGGCCACCCTTCCCAACATGTCCTCACTCAGGCTGCTAGGGGACTCTCCTAACACCTGCAAACTGGTATCCTCACCTCTGGTGAGGGATCTGAGGTGCGGGGTGGGTGATGGAGATGGGCCAGCTGACATCCTTGTGACAGCCATGGGAAGAGCTGGGGCGTGCACTGGTCTGGTTGATTCTAAGTCCATCCTTGTGTAGCTCTCTGAGGTGGCTCTGAGCAATGGGTCCTGGGGGGACTAACATGGGGCCTCTCTAAGGAACTTTCCTCAACCCAGAATGACTGCACTGGGGCTACTTTGGGGACACACAGGCCATTTTGGCAATTAAGTTTGTACCTACTCTGACTATGTCCTAGGCTGGCTTTTCATGAGTGAGGCTGAAGTGGGAGCTGGTGGGGGTCTGGGTGGGGGTGTTCTGCAGGGTAGAGGCCTAAGGGAAAGCCCTGGGATGGAGCTGTGTTCTGCTGTCACTCACCTGTGGCTGGGCTATTGGAGCATAAGTGTAGACAGTGCAGGGTTGTCACCAGTGCAGGGTTGTCACCAGCACAGACACTTAACGCAGTGCATGTGTGTTAGGGGTGCTTGGGTAATGTGTCCCCGAGGATCCCCCACCATTTGCCTGTTTCCCACCCAGAACATCCGCGTGTGGGACATGCAGGACTACATCTGCCTGCAGTCCTTCTGCGGGAAGCTGTTTGCCCTGGGGAACTGCCCCATCACCAGCGCCTGCTTCCACGAGACCGACAACACCCTCATCTGCAGCACCTATTCCGTGAGTGTTGTCCCGGGAGGGAGGGAGGGAGGGACTCCTGGCCACGGGCAGAGGGGGCACATCAGCTAGGGACACCCAAGAGTCTGTCACATCCTTAACAGCAATCTTGAGACTGCTGACGCTGCTGGCCTCCAGCCTGGCCTATGAGGCTCCTGCTCTCAGGCCTCCCTGGAAGGCAGCGTCTGGGCCCTGGCCTGCCTTCCTCTCTGCCACTGCTACCTCCGCTCACCCCCACCCCCGCATTCCTTGGGCTCTCCTCTGGAACCGCTTGCCCCAGGTGGGGTCAGGAGTCCTTTCTGAGTCCCCTTGGCCCATCACGGTTGCAGGACTGTTTTTCCTACTAAATCATGAACATTAGGAAGGCGGGGCTGGGCCCAAGCAAGATTCTGAAGGAGAGGTCCTTGGGATGACAGGAGTGGTGAGTGGTGACCACGCTGGTACCTGCAACAGGTCCTGCTCCTGAGGGACAAGCATGAAGGTGGACTGGCCAGAGTGGTGGTGGGGCCTGGGACCAGTTGGGGCTGTGGGAGTAACCAGCAGCCAGTAGGCGGGGCAGTCCTGACTAGGAAGGAGAAGAGGACGTCATTCGCGGTGGAGCTTCACCGAGTCCTCGCGCCCTCTGTTGGCTGGGCCACTCTAGCAGAAGATGCACATGTCCTCTTGTGCCTTTGTTGCCTCTCCCCACATAGCAGATTTTGAAGGAGGGTTGTGGGTTCCTCCATATCTTGCTGAGTGCTGGACCAGCTGTTGACCTCTGTCAAGTTAGATCTTCCAGGTTCCTTTTAGTCATCAAACATGGTTAACCTCCAGTTCTTTGTCAAGAGCTGAGAATATATGAATAAGACACTCCCTTGAGAAGGGAACCCTGATAGAGGATTTAGCCTCTCAGAAATGATAAGGAGAGAGGGACCTTGGACTTCTGCCTTGGGGTTCTAGGGACACTAGGGTTTGAGAGGCCTAGCTCTGGGAATGGAAGCCCTGGAGTAGGGAGAGTGGCCCAGGAGCCTCACTGGGTGCCATCTAGACATCTTGATGGAGTGATTTATGGGAGCCATCTCCCCGGGGCCAGTCACTGAGGGCCCATCTCACTGAAGGCAGAGCCCCTCTGACTTTCCTCACCTGCAGATTGGGATCTTAAATGGCTATTTGGAGTGCCAGCAGCCTATGAAAACAGGAAAGCTGTCAACTCACAGTGCAGCCGTGTGCAATGTCCTTTACAGCAAGATCTTTAAGCAGGTAAGTGATCAGGACTTACCTCCAAGGCTGGTGGGAGGGCCAGGTGACATGGGGCAGGACCCAGACCTCGCCATGTGCCCGGGGGGTGCATTTGAGGAGCAGGCAGCAGCCCTGCAGAAGGATGGCCATGAGATGAGGTTTGAACGGCACCAACTGGTACCACACAGCTACTCTCAGCCCCTGGGCCATGGGCTGGCTGCCCGAGGCCTCTCTACATGAGTCAGCTGGAACGCTGGCTGTGGGGTGCTCTTTGGGGCTTCCAGCATGGCTCTTGTTCCAGGGCGCTAGTTTTTAGGGAAACTGTTGTTTGGCTCTATTTATTGTAGGAAGCGGGCAGGGGAAGACCCAGGTAGTGGGCAGCACCCTGGGCCTGAGTAGAGATCTCTGGGCCCAGAGAGGCTGGGCACAAGGAATCCTTAATGAGAAACGGGAACAGAAAAGGATGCCAGGGCCTCGCCCACCCTGCTCTTGCCAGCCTGGGCCCTCGAGCCGGGGCAGCTGCATCTGCTATGGGGGTGTTTTTCTGCACAAGACCCACACTAGCTTCCTTCACTTCTCGTGCCTCAGGCTCTTCAGTGCTGTCGAATAGTTCCTGCTTTGTCTTTAAGTAACTCCAGGCTTCTCTAGATGTTCAGTGGGAGGGCGGGTCTGAAATAGCTTCACCTGCTTCTGCTGCGTGGTGACAGTTGTTGCAGCAGCAAGCCCTGGAGCGGCATGACCATCCTCTACTCTCCGCAGAGGGTCCAGTTAGTATAAGTTAGGATATTCTTCCTTTCTTTACCTTCTTCTTTCTTTTCATCAGGATAATGATGCTTCAGCCAACATTTTTTTTTTTTTCCTGAATCAAAGATTACTTTTTTCTGGATAGATTCTGAGTTAAGGAGACTTTACCTTCTAAAGTAAGAGCTGAGGAAGGCTGTAGCGTGGGAGCTGGCACTGACTGGAGGCATGGTTTGCCCTGCAGCAGGAGGGCCCTGGAGCCTGATCTCTGGGTGCGCGGAGTGCTGGGGCAGCACAGGCTGGAGGCCCTGGCATGGAGGTGCTGCTGTCCTGGTGCTGTGTTCCCCCACAGGTGGTGAGTGGCTGCCTGCATGGCACCGTGTGCGTGTGGGAGCTGTTCACCGGCACAAAGATGGTGGATTTCTCCGTGTCTGGCACACATTTTGTGGAGCTGACCTCCATGGCCCTGGACGAGTCCGAGCGGTGTCTGCTCACAGGTTTGCGAGATGGCACCATGAAGATGTGGAACTACAACAGCGGGGAATGCCTCCTGACCTTTCCCAACCCAGACAAGGTGGAGGTCAGTCTGGTGTGTTGCGGAGCCAGGGCAGGACCCTCAAGCAGCTAACCGCAGCTCCCGGGCGCTGGAACATGAGTTTTATGTGTTCCTGAAAGGCCGTACCATCTGGGCAGACTCCTGTCCTCAACCTGCCTGAGCCTTGTGGCATCTTACGTCAAATAAAGACAGGCAATAGTGGCTGTCTTTATTAAGTTTCCACAAGTGCTCCTTACTTTCTAAATTTGTTAGCACTTCTTATTTCACATATCGGAGTTTTGGATTGCATTTCTAGCTGGGAAGGGGGAATGGGATTCAGAGTTACTGTACTCACCCTTAATTGGAAATACTTGAGAAGGTCTTAGGGACAGTCTGTGGGTGTGACATAGAGCAAAGCCAGCCCTATGGGACTTGAGCCCTATAACGCAGTCCTTTAACCAACGCAGCAAGAATACTTGGCCAAGAAGACTGGGGTTTGGATGCTGGTCCAGATGCTGTCACTTAGTAGCAGTAAGTGACCTTAGCCAGGTCACTTGTGTGTTTCCATCCCTCCCTCTAGACAATGATCATGGGTACCTGCCCTCTCTGCTTCCTTTAAATCTGTCAAGTTCGATGGTCTAGGTCCATTAAATTAGATAATGGGACGTGAAAATACTCTGAAAAATGCATGCTGGCAAAACTCTAGGGAATCCTTATGACTGAGAGTTTTGACTTCTTGCTGGCACATTTAGGAAGACATTTGGGGTCCAGAGCCATGCTCTCTGAAGAGCTTTAGAGCTTTAATTTTCTTTCATCTTCAACAGATTAGTGGACTTGTCCATATGAACAAAGCATACTACATGACGGGGTGGAGTAAGAGAATCACCAATTTCATGTGAGTAGCCAGCACGCGCAATGAGGGGAGGGCAGCTGGGTGTTCTTGCTCTCTGGGTTCCTCCAGTCCTAGCTCCATGGTAGGTAATGGGCCACGCTCCATCTGCCCGACTGTCCTTTTCATTCGATACTCATTGAGGCTGATATGTCTAGGCCTCCTGCCAGATTCTGGGTGATCCTAAGAAGCAAGTACCTTGCTTCTTCTGGAACATTTCATTCAGTGTGGGGGGGGTGTCTCCGTCTGTCTGGGTTTTTATAATAGAATAGTGTAGACTGGGGTGGCTTATACACAACACACTTATTTTCTCAAGGTGTCAGCAGGTTGCTGTCTGGTGGGGGGCCCACTCCTTGTTCATAGAAAGCTCTCTTCTTGTTATATAACCGTACCAGGTTGAAGGGTGAGGGGTCTCTCTGGGGCTTATAAGGGCCCTAATCCCATTCCTAGGGCTCCACCCTCACGACCTCATCTCCTTCCCAGGCCCCGCCTCCTAATACCTCACATAAAGGATTAGATTTTAATATATGAATTGGGGAGAAGACAAAGTTCAGTCTACAGCACTCCACCTCTGGCTCCCCCAAATTTGTGTCCTTTCACATGCATAAATTCTTTGGCCCCAGGGTTCCCCCAACATCGGTTCCTTGGTTGGCTGAGCTAGATTATTACCCGCAGTATTGATATCTTTCCCAAAGGATGCAACTAGTGTGTGGGGAGGGTATACGGGGCATGTTCCATGAGGTGGCACTTTTTCCAGCATCAACTTTAAAGTCTAAGCTCAGTCCCCATCTAAATATTATCTAAATCAGCATGAGACTCAAGGTGAGGCCAGACTTCCTCAGCTGTGACCTGTGATACCAACTTGTAGTGTACTTCTGAACTACAACCGTGGGACCGGCATGGAGTAGATGAAACAGAGCAATAGGAGAGAAGAAAGGAGTGGCAGATTATGAACAAGTCCAAAACTCATTAGGACAAACTCCTTCAGACCTTAAGACTTTAAGTAATCCTCTTTGGCTTAATATTCTCGTCTCCAGGCCCACTGGGGTGGAGGTCCTGCTTTCAAGACTCACTGGGCAGCCATTCAGGTAGGGGTTGGGCCTCTGGTCTCCAGGCAGCCTGCCTCCATGACTATGTAGCCCTGCTGCCTTGGTGGCTCTGTTCTAGGGCCTGCTCCTGCAGTGGTTCTCTGCGTGGCTGGGGCTTTGGGGCTGGAGTCTGAGCCCGTGACTCTGCTGGAAGGCTTTGCCCTTTGAAATCCAGGTGGTGGGAACATTCAGGCCCTCTTGGCTCTGCTGTATATGGGCCACGCTGTAAATGGGGTGGCCAAGGAGCATGGTGCCAGAGTGGAGGATGGAACCTGTGAGGTGAGGTGACTGTGGAGGGTGATGTGATGAGGCCACCCTTCTTCTGCTGAACCTGTGGTGGGGGAACAGTTCTAATCTTTGAAAAACGACCTTTGGGGTCGTTTTTCCATTGTCTTGGAGAATAATTGCCTGTCTTCTGTTGAGCTGGCTGGTCCTTTCCCATCTCCTCTTCTGACACATCCCAGCAAGCTTGCTTATTTCTGTCAATAGGGAAAGGCTGTGAATTTTGGCTTCCCTCATGTCCTTGGTGGGGGAGATTGCTGGGGATCAAACCCCCGGCCCTGCCTGCTCTAGCGTTTCTTAGAAGATCTACCTACCACAAACCCCAGAATGCAAGCACAGTTCAGCCAGGCTCTGCTGCTTTATAAAAAGGAGGGCTTTCCCTCCAGTTTCTAGGCACATGTCCCCATTTCCTCCTGAGGCCTCATCAAAGTGGTCTTTATCATCCATATTTCTACCAATGATCTGCTCAAGATCACTTAGAGGTTTTTGTGTTTTTTAGTACTGGGGCCTCACATATGCTAGGCTGGTGTTCTGTCACTGAGCCACATCTGCAATCCCCACTTAAGACATTCAAAAAGATTGAGAGCTGTGGGTATAGCTCAGGATAGAGCACATGCTTAGTATGTGTGAGGCCCTGGATTTGATTCCCAGCACTGCAGTTTAAAAAAAAAAAAAATATATATATATATATGTGTGTGTGTGTGTGTGTGTGTGTGTGTGTGTGTATTTATTTATTTATTTATTTTTCCCCTTATAATGCTGCTCTTTTCTGTGTCCTCATCAGAGTCACTCTTAATGGACCAGGTGTGGTCATGAGGGCTTTTTCTAGCATACACCTTGACACTTCCCACCCCTGCCTAATTCTTCTAATTCTTCAGTTCCCAAGCCATGTGTGCGTGCGTTCTCAGGTGTTTTCACAGCAGCAGCTCCTTCTGGTGCCAGTTTGTCTTGGCGTCTCAGACAGCTGTAACTGGATACTGTACCGTGGGTGGCTACAAGGAATGGCAATGTATCTCTTATAGTTTGGGAGGTTGGGAAGTCCTAGATGAAAGCACTGGCTCATTTGGAGTCTGAGGAGAGCCCACTTCTCATTACCAGGTGGCCATCTTCTCACGGTCACCTTACATGGTGGAAAGGGCAGTGTATTTCTCTGGGCCTTCATTTCACAAGGACACCAAGCCCATTCACAAGGGCTCTGCCCTTGTGACCAAATCGCCTCCAAATTCCCTCACATTGAGGATTATGGGTTAACTTATGGATTTGGGGGAATATGAACATTATAAATCAAATAATTTCATTTATGAAGTGTTCTGAGTGCTGTGAAAGAAGAAAGCCGAGGTTTCTATGGGGGAGGTAGAAACATGGCTTTGACTTGGGGGTGTCAGGATAGCTGAGCTGAGGTGTCTGGGTGGGGTGTGATCTGAGGTACTTGGGGCAGAACACACATTCCAGGGGGTAGGAGCACCAGGAACAGGCCCTTCCTTTTCAGAGGGCCTTTGTAGGGTCATGATTTCCCCCTTTAAGCCTTAATCTTTGCCAGGTATCTGAACAGGGGTGGATTAAGACTATCTGTAAGCCCCAAAGACAGCTGTTATACAGTAAGCATGTAGTAGATGCTTAGGAAATGAGGTTGGTGGGCTGGGCTTCCAGCCAGCGCCTACAGCAGAGAATGTCTTCCTCTGAGTTGGCTCCCCAAATCCTAAAGGCCAAGGTTTCCCCCAAAGAGCATTAAAGGCTGAGCTCTCGGCCCTCCTGCCTCTGGCCATGTGCACAGGTTCCACAAGACCAAGCCGGTGCTCTTGTGCTACCACTGGCAGACCTTCCACACGGAGGATGTCCTGAGCATGGCCAAGTACCAGCACCAGTTCCTCGGCACCTCCTCCTACAATGGGGACATCCTCTTCTGGAACGTCAACACAATGAAACCCGTCCTGAGATTCAATGCATCCTTCAGCCCCTTGCCCTTGAAGCCCAAGAAGGTATGGTGGCGGCAGGGGGAACGCTCGCCTCTCACCCTTGTCTCTGCTGAGGGCAGCCAGCAGCAGGGGGGGGACAGGGAGGGTAGGGGGCACCTGGGAAGCAGAGGGGAGGTGGAGCTTGTTCTGGAGAGGCAGAGAGCCGCAGATAGATGGCAGTTTCTGTTTATCTTCATGTGACCGAAGAGAAAACTGAGTCTCAGAGAGGGTCCACACCTTTCTGGAGGCCACACAACCCACAAGGGGTAGATCTAAACTTGGGCAGTCCGCCCCTGAGCTGGTGCTGCTCCTGTCCTTATTAGGTGTTGCATAGACTGCTCAGCAGGCTTGGGGAGGGAATTGGGGAACCTGTGTGGTCAGAGTTACCATGTCTTGGCAGACTAACGCTGGAAGGGACTTTAGGGGTTATTTCCTCCTTGGGTTTCCCAAGTGTTTTGGGGAGGGGTGCTTGAAAGCTCTGCCAAGTTGGGTGGTGCTTCCCCAAGAACAGCTCAGGATATTTTTGGTTTTGCTTCAGTTTTGAATCTGTTTTATCCTCTGGACGTCCCTAACATTACGCACAACCATGACAATATTTGGAACTCACAGTCCATTTTATAGATGGGAAGACTGAGTTCCTCACAGGAGCAGTGTCCTGCCTGTGGGCACTCATGGTGTCAGTGGTGGGCCCAGGGATGGGGTTAGAGGTTTGGTCTGATGTCTTTAAAGGGACAAGGTTTCTAAGAGCAAACCATGGGTGCCGGAGGGCCCTGTGGTGCCGGCCTGGATTTCTCTCTAGACGATGCAGAGCCTCAGGGCTGTTTTCTCCCTGGCACAGGTGCTAACTGAGGGGTGCCTGGCTGAGAGGCACTCCAACAAACCCTGCATGAAGCAAAAGAAGTGGGTACACAAGGTGCCCCAAAAGTCCTCCAGGGTGACAACCAATGCCAACCTGAGGCGGAATCTGGTGTCAGCACCCCCTGTGATGAGCCACTCATTCTCCCCCTCGCTCCCAAGACACCAGAGATCCTACATTCCTGTGCCCTACAAGGTGGGAGAAGCGCCCGCCATCTGCGTCTTTCTTGTTGTGTTTGTGTTCTTATTTGGATGCACCTTTTCAGGGTGACTTCACCATTGGCCCACTTGTTTTGAGATGGCCAGAGAGCAGAGTCCTTCCCTGTCCTAGACCTACTGCATCTGATCCCCCGTGCTGCGGCAGGACAGACCCTGCTGCCTTCCAGGGCAATGCCAGGCCAGGCTCAAGAGTCTGAAGACTGAGAGTCAGGACCTGCAGGAAAAAACCCTGGAAACCTGAAGTTGGGTATTAGATCCTGGGCCAGTTCTCAAGCTTGAGCCCCTAGCCCCGGCCCAGGAGTGAGCACGGACCCCCTGGCTGCTCCAGCAAGCCTTGCCTCCTTGCAGAACAGCCTGCAAAGGGGTGAAGCAGAGTTGCAGGCCAAGTACTTCCTTCCTCCTCTGAGCTGTCTTGGCCCCAGGGTGGACCCTTCCAAGGTTGAATGACTGTTCTGTTCGGGGGGACAGGGAGAAAGCAGGAGGAGCTACTTCTTTTGACATCAGGAGTGGCTGGCCTTGGGCTTGTAGCAGTGACCACAGTATCCCCATGATGAGCACAGGGATCTCTCATGTGGTGCTCGAGGAGCCACTGTGTTCATTTCCATAATCAAGGCCTAATTCCAGCTCCTGGGTGATGAGGCTTGGGTGAGAAACACACCTTCTCCAAGTGCATGATCATTGCCAGGCATGGGGCAGTGTAGACCAGCCCAAGCGTGATCGGCTGGGACGTACTTTTGCTAAAATGCATACACTTTATATACTGTGAGACACTCAGGCCATCTTTGAAGGCTCAGGGTTACCCTGCAGTTAAATCTTCTAGAGCAGTGGGGCCTCGGGTTCCTTGAGCCTCACTTTTAACCAGAGTGATCACTTCCAGGACAAAGGAAGGGTCTTCTCCAAAGATAAACTCAAGTCTCTGTCCCAGAGAGCAAGACTGCTAGTCACTTAAAATGTTGATTCCCTAGCCATCCGCATGTCCTAAGGCTCAGGACCCACCAGATACTCCACTGGACTTTTCCCTACTGTGGGAGGCCACGGGTGGCTGCTCTTTAATCATCCACCTGATCAATGCTCTCATGGTGACCCGGGAGACCTATTTTTCTTTCTAGATGCTTCTCAGCCTTGATAGATCCGGGCTGGCAAGAGACACCTTTACCAAACAGTCAATGTACAAAGAGGCCCAAAGGAAAAAGGGGGAACTTCAGAAGAAGCTGCTGCTGCAACAGTCCAGAGCCTCTGTGGAAAAGGTCGCTGTGCTCAGCCAGGGGCCGGGGGGCAGGGGGAGGGGGCGCAGGGTGTGGCTAGGAAAGGCCCCAGTGCCCAGGGAGCATTCTGGAGTCAGGGTTTCTGTCTGGGAACAGCTCCTCAGGGTGGGTCAGGGAGAGCCAGGGATGTGGGTGGTGTCCCTCCTAGTTGGGGGCTTGGGCTGGGGAGGGGAGGGTGTTGGGTACCTCATGCAGGTGGGGCTGGCTCTTTATTCTCTTCTCTTCTTCTTCTACTTTTCTCTGTCTGACTCTGGATGCCCCTCCTGAAAATGCACTGCATGTTCATGTTAGGGTGCGGCAGGCCTGTCCCTTCATCCAGCTGCAGGGACCAAGGACTCAGAAACAAGGGGCAGGTGATACCTTCAGATTTGGCCCTGTGGTGGTGGGGTGGGGATCTGGGAGGAGCTCATTCCCCTCTTCAGGTTATGAATTTTCTTCCAAAAATACCTTTAAAAAACTTTTAAAAAGTAATAATGCAAGTTAATAAGAAGAAAACAAGTATGTATTGGGGCGAGGGAGGAGATCCCGGATATATCTCACTCCTGATAAAGAGGGAGACCTGACAGTCTTCAAAGCCTGAGTTCTTTTAACTCTTTGGATGGCTACTGTTGGGAAGTCCTTGGGCTTTTTGCTTGGCCTGGTGGTCTAAATATAATAAAGATTTGTGTCATGAATCTTGATTGGATTTGTGTGACTGACCCTGGTGGTTTCTGTGTGAGGCCGCCCTCTTCTGAGGCTGACCTCCACCCCTGGCTTCTAAGTGCCCTTCTTCTTACTCCAAGAGCAGCCATGTCCCTTCTCTCTGGGAGTTGGGTGGTTGGTTGAGAAGGTCCAGCGCTTTTGGGTCACCCCTGGTTTTGATACCACTGGTGACCAGTGTCCTGCTCCCTCATGGTTGAAGCATAACATTGGAGAAGCCCGCCGAGGGCAAGCATACGAAGCAGGGGTTATTTAAAAGGGGGTAACATAGACTTCTCCTGGGAGGGAGAAGGGGGCCGGAGCTGGTGGCCTGGTATCCCAAGCAGCGAGGGTGTTCTGCCTTCTTATGTGTCCTAGGCTTCCTTTGTTCTCCTTTCTCTCTGTCCTTCCTGCTAGCTCACACCTTGGTGGGGGGATGGCCAAAAGGTGAGAAGCAGATGGGCTATAGGGGCCAAGTTGAAGTGCTCTGGGCAGGAAGGGGGCTAATTAACAACTCCCTAGGGAGGGACAATCCCTGAGACAGATTACCTTAGCAGCAGGTTGGAGCAGGGGCAGGTTATCCTCTGAAGGAATTAACTTTTCCAGTCCCTCTATTCTCTGGATCTGACTCTTGCCTGTCTGCCTGTCTAATTCTGGCTTCAGTTTTGGTTCTAGTGGAAGAAGAGCTCAGGTTGGGTGGGGCAATGATGCCTTGGCAGAAGGGTCTTGCCTGGGGTCTTCCTGTCCACCGCTTCTATCTGACCATCTTGGAAGCAAGTGTGACAGGGTACTGGGAAGGCAGCCAGCGCAGGGGGCTAAACTGTGCCCCTTAGAGCCTGTTGATAATGCATATGCCCTGGCCTTCTCAGTAGTGGTCAAGGACCTTTGGTCCCCTGTGTCTGGGGCCACTGGACTGAGCAAGCTAAAACGCCCAATAGGAAGTGGGCTAAGTATCTTGTTTTGGACTCAATGGCAATAGGGATAATCAAGATTTTGTTGTTGTTGTTGCTTGACAATATGTTTTGGGGACACAAAAGCCATCACACTGTAAAGTTATGACTTAGCAGAAGTGGTAAGGCCTCCAGTTCCCTGCCTGATTGGTTCTGCCATATGATGGTGCTCTCAGCTTCCAGCAGGAGACAGCCAAGAAGCTCTCTTCATGCTCACTGTGCGGAGTGGCTTCTTACATGGCCCCATGTGGGCCTCAGGAGTGACATGTAAGGCTCAAGTGAGCAGAGGGGGGATTATCAAAGGGATGAGCAAAGCAAGACTTGAGCAAGAATTTGGTTATAATACTCTCTCAGCAGTTGGCTAGAAAACATGGGTATTTTGCTGTAGGTTTATGTGAGTGGGAATGAGCTCCTTCCTCAAATCACTTTGAGTTACTAGGTCTTGAAAATTTCTGTTGGAGCCTTATGACAAATCAAACCAAGGGGAAGGAACAGGGAAGTACTAGGGAATGAAATTGTGTATTTTGTTTTCAACAAACATTTATTGATCTTGTACTATGTGTCATTGTAGTTATTGTGCTATTATCACTGTAGCTACTGAGGACAAAGCCATAACAAAAACCACACTCAAATCCCTGCCCTCAAGTAGCTCATAGTCTAGTGTGATGTTTCGCATCACCAGCTGAGTAGAAAGGGACATCTAGGAAATTGGGGACCAGGTTGGTATGGTGACTTGCCCAGGTCCCAGAGGAATGTGTGACAGCAGCCAGAGTAAATGCTGGCTTGCGGCTGTGCCGAGCCAGGCCTACTTCTCCCGCAGATCATCTTCCTGCAGACCAGGCCTCGCCAGCCACACACAGCTGCCATGCTGAGCAGCTGCATCGACGGCCACATCTACGCTTGGTCCATCCATGGGAATGGAGGCCTGCTGGGCAAGTTCCCTGTGGACCTTAAGGATAATGGGGATGTGGTTGTGGGTGCCATGGCCACTGATGAAAATGACTGGATCCTCATCACAGGGGATTGTAAAGGACACATCAAGGTGAGGAAAGACTGTTGAGATTGGGGGACTGGCATCAGTCAAATGCTGTCCACCCCTTTGCTCCAAGGTCCTTATCTAACCCCTGCTTCCTCTGGGTACTGGATTCATTTGTAAAACACTGGGGGTGGATTACTTAGGAGTCCCTTCCTGCTCTGGCCTGGGCACCAAAATGGCCACCAAAAGGCCCTTTCAAGAAGCCTTTCTCTGTGATTCTTCTGCTCCACTGTTATCTTACATCTCCATCCCCAGCCAGGTGTCTCAGGTGATCAGCTGTCTCAGGAGCTGATTTTGTGCTTTATGGGGCAGGCGTGTCTCATCCTTGAGCCAGTCACACAGCCTGTGCTGGCTAATCAAGGGGTGTGGCTGAGAAGACCCTAAGGCCATGGTTATAGTCTGAAAGCTAGAAGAACTGCTCCTAAAGAGTAGTTTGGGAAGAGTCCACAGAGCAGGATTGGGTCAAGGGCTGCTAAGTCAATAACCCACACTTTGTGCCTAGATCTGGGACATTAAGGATTACTGCATACTTATCCACCAGCAGCCACTGCATACCAGTGGGAGCAAGATCCCCATTGAAACAGAGAACAAGTTCCGGATCTTAATTCCTAAACGGTTCCAAATGAACATCCCACACTACATTCCCTTGAAGGAGACGGAGGTAGGAAGGTTACTGGAGGGTCAGTCAGAAGAATGTCCCCATAAGGAGCCGGTTCACTTACTGAGATTATGACTCTACTTATGTGGAAAATTATTATTTTTTGGATGTTAATTCTTTTCTTAAAATTTTTTATTTGTTCTTTTTAGTTAAACAGTAAGTAGAGTGTATTTTGACATATTCTACATCCATGGAGTGTAACTTCCCATTCCTGTAGCTACTGTGGTCGTACATGGTATGCAGTTGCACTGGTCATGTTCCTATATGACCATAGGAATGTTATGTCTGGTTCATTCTACAGTCTTTCCTGTTCCCAACCTGCTCTACTCCCCTTGCTCCTCCCTCTTCCAATCAGGTGAACCTGCAACCCCTGCCCTCCAACCTCTTGTGAGTCAGCATCCACACGTCAGAGAGAAGATTGGACTTTGGTTTTTTGGAATTGGCTTATTTCACTTATCTTGACAGTCTCTAGGTTCCTCCATTTAAATGTAAATGCCATAATTTCATTCTTCCTTAAGTCCTTTGTTTATTTTTAAATTGGGTTGTTGCTGTTGAGTTGCTTGGGTTCCTTATATATTTTGAATATTAACCCTTTATGAGATGTGTGGTTTACAATTATTCCCCCCCCGCCAACCACACACACACACACACACACACACACTCTTCTGGGTTTCTTCTCCCCTTGTTGATCGTTTCCTTTGTCGTACAGGTTGTCAGTGTGCTGTAGTCCCACTTGTTTATTTTGCTTTGGTTCCCTATGTTTGGGGCCATATCTAACAAGTCATTGCCCAGACCAGTGTTCGCCCTAGGTTTTCTTCTAGTAACTTTACAGTTTCAGATCTTATGTTTAAGTTTTTAACCCATCTTGAGTCAATATTTGTATACAGTGTGAGATAAGGATCCAGTTTCATTTTTCTGTATGTAGATATCCAGTTTTCCTAGCACTATTTATTGATGAGACTGTCCTCCCCCATTGTGTGTTCTTGCCATCTTGGTCAAAAATCATTTGTCCATAACTGGAAATGTACCTGTAGGCTGTCTGTTCTGTTCCAGTGCCATGCTATTTTGATGATGGGAGCTTTACAATATATTTTGAAGCCAGGAAGTGTGATGCCTCCAGCTTTGTTCTTTTTTAAACTTTTTTTATAATTGTGGATGGACAGGATGCCTTTATTTTATTTGTTTATTTTTATGTGGTGCTGAGGATCGAACCCAGTGCCTCACACATGCTCAGCAAGTGCTCTGCTACTGAGCTACAGCCCCAGCCCCAAGCTTTGTTTTTTTTGCTCAAGATGACATTGGCTATTCAGGGTCTCTTGTGGTTCTATGAAATGTAAGGATTGTTTTTTCTGTTCAATGACATTGAAATTTTGATAAGAATTTCCCTGGATCTGTAGGTTGCCTTGGGTAGTATGGACATTTTAACAATCATTCTTTTTAAATTTAGTTTGTATTGGTATCTATTAATTATACAGAATAGTGGATTTCATTGTGGCCTGTCCACTTGTGCATATTGTTCTTGATTAATTATTCCAACCCATGAACCCAGGCTATCTTTTCATTTATGTTTTTTTCCCCTTCAATTTCTTTAATCTGTTATATAATTTTTAGTGTATAAGTTTTCTATGGATAAATTTACCCCTAAGTATTTTTGTTATTGTTGTTGCAATTGTAAAGAGGGTTGTTTTATTGCTTTCCTTTTCAGATATTTCATTATTAGTGTTTAGAAACACTACTGATTTTGTCTGTTGATTTTGTATCTTGCAACTTTACTGAATTCATTTATTAGCACTAAGAGTTTATTTTTGTTGTTCTGTGGTAGAGTACTTGCCTAGCATGTTTGAGGTGCTGGGTTTGATCCTCAGTACCTCATAAATATAAAATAAAGATATTGTGTCCACCTATTACCAAAAAATAAATATTAAAAAAAAAACAAGTGGTGGGAGTGGGCATTCTTGTTTTATCTTTGATCTTAGAGGAAAAGCTTTCAAATTTTTATGTTGAGTATGAGGTTAGCTATGGGTTTGTCAGAGGTGGCTTCTATTGTGTTGAGGTACATCCCCTCTATACCTAATTTAAAAAAAATATATTTTAGTTGTCAATGGACATTTATTTTATTTATTTATATGAAGTGCTGAGAATTGAACCCAGTGTTTCACACATGCTGGGTAAGCGCTCTGCCACTGAACCACAATCTCAACCCCTGTTCCTAATTTCTTGAGAGTTTTTATTATGATAAGGTGTTGAGCTTTTTCAAATGATTTTTCTGCATCTATCAGATGATCATTTTGTTAATGTGGTGTCACAGTTATAAATCTGCATATGTTAGCCATATAACATATTCTTGAAAGTCAGATCTAATGATTAAGTGATATATTTTACTTTATAGAATTATAAATATTAATTGTATAAAAGAATCATATCATTTAACTTGTTACCTATTATTGGACTTCAGGGCAGTTTAAAAATTTTATTATAAAAAAATGGACAAAACTTAGAAAAACTTTAACTAAAACTGACTAAAGAAGAAATAGAAAATCTGAAGAATCAATCTGAATATAACAAGAATAAAACTTCCCACCAAGAAAAGTCAAGGTTCAAATGTTTTCAGTGAATCCTACCAACTATTAAAAGAATTAATGCCAGTTCTCCACAAATTCTTCCAAAAGAGTTTTATATGATACCAAAGCCAGAAAAGGTATCACAAGAAAACAAAACTACCAACCAGTATTTCTTATGAATATACATGCAAAAATCTTAAACAAAATTCTAGCAAATTGAAGCCAGCAACATATGAAAGATTCATATACCATGACCAAATGAGAGTTATCCCAGGGAGGCAAAGTTGGTTCAGTATCTAAAATCAATGTGATACAATATATTGACTGAGAGAATACAAAAGCTCATCTCAATAGATGATGAAAGAGCATTTGACCAAATTGACCAACTTTTCCTGATTTAAACACTCCATAAACTAAGAAAGGAACTTCCTCAACCTTGTAAAGACCATCTATGAAAATTCACAGCTAACTTAATGTTGAAATACCAAATACTTTCCCCTAATATCAGGAATAAGATAAGAAAGTCCAGTCTTGCCACTTCTATTTAGCATTTTACTGGAAGGTCATTTGGGAAAGAAAGTAGAATAAAAGGCTTCTATATTGTAATGGAAGTACTAAAACTATCTTTATATGTAGATGACATGATTTTGTAAATAGAAAATCCTAAAAAATCTACTAAAATTCTATTACAGCTCATAAATTAATTCAATGGAATGGAATATATAAGATCAATATACAACATCAAGATATTTTGATAAACTAACAATGAGCATTTAAAAATTGAAATGAAGGAAAAAATGTATCCCTTGCAAATGGCATTAAAAAAATTAAAATAGGAACTAATTAGCAAAAGAAGTGCAAAATCTGTGCTCTGAAAACTGCAAAACGTTATTAAAAGAAATTAAAGAAAGCCTAAATAAATGGAAACACATCCCATGTTCATGTAGTAGAAGATTTAACACTATTAGTATAGCATGCTTTCCAAAATGATTCATTATAGTTTAAGTAAAAATCTCAGCTGGTTTTTTTTTTTTTTTTTTTAGACACAAAAATTCATGTGGAAATGCGAAGGATCTAGAATAGTCAAAAACAAAAACACCCCCTCCCCTAAACTCCCCAGAACCAAAACCAAAACACATAGCATGATAACAACAATAAATCTTAAAGTCTTAAAAAAAATAAAAGAAAGAAAGGAAAAGAAAAAAACAGCATGATTCATTAAAAAGTACTGGGATACCTGATGAAATATTAAGAGAAAACCAAATCATTATCTTATATCTTAAAATAAATACTTAAATGATCAAAACTTAATCCAAAGCCACAGTAATCCTGACAGTGTAGTGCTGGCATAAGTAAAAACATAGGTCAGTGGAAATTATATATTTGAGAAGGGACTAGTACTAGAATATATGAAGAACTTAATTAAATATAAATAACCCAATCAAAATATGGGCAAAAGAGCTAAACAGACATTTCTTCAGAGAAGATATGCAAATGGCCTGTGAGTGTATGAAATAAGACTGAATATTGTGAGCTATCAAGGAAATGCATGCAAAACAATAATGAGGTCCTACTTCATACTGAGTAGCTTGGCTACAGATAATAATAAGCATTGATTAGATACAGGCAAATTTTTGATTGCCTATCACTTTCTTATTCAGAGAAAAGGTAAATGTTTATTCTTTTTTCTCCCCTATACTGGGAATTAACACAGGGCCTCATATGTGTTAGGCAAGCACTCTACTACTGAACCTTCAATTATTATTTCTTTTAAAAGTTTGTTGATTCTTTAAAAATAATCTTCAAGGGGCTGGGGTCATGGCTTAGAGGTAGAGAGCTCGTCTACCATGAGTGAGACGCTGGGTTCGATCCTCAGCACCACATAAAAATAAAATAAAGATGTTTTTTTTAAAAAAGAATAATCTTCAATCATTTAAGTATTTATTTTAAGATATAAGATAATGATTTGGGGGCTGGGGGATATACAGATTACCCGAAGTTGGTGGAGTGCTTGCCTGACATGCACAAAGCCCTGGGTTCAATCCCCAGCACCATAAAAAAAAAAAAAAAAAGAGATAATGATTTGGTTTTCTCTTAATATTTCATCAGGTATCCCAGTAATGTTTATTGAATAATGCTTTTTATTACTACTATTTTTTTTTGTACCAGGGATTGAACCAAGGATGCTTAACCACTGATTCACATCCCCATCCCTTTTTATTTTTTTATTTTTGAGACAGGTTCTCACTAAGTTGCTTATAGCCTCGATAAGTTGCTGAGGCTGGTTTTGAACTCGTGATCCTCCTGTCTCAGCCTCCTGAGCCACTGAGATTACAGGTGTGCGTCACCATACCTGGCTTCTATTGCCACTCATACCAAAGTTTTATGTATATTCAGGTTGGTTTTTTTGAGTTCTCAGTTTTCTTTCATTGTTCTGTTTATAGTTTACATTATTCTGACCTAACTATATACTTGACTATAGCAGAATAAATGCCCCTTTTTAATCTTGTTAATTTAAAAATGGGCCTGTTAATTTTCATCCATTTTCCAGTTAAGTAGAGTTGTGTTATCTGTGGTATGATGTTATATATTACTTACTCACCCCTAGATATTTTGGATATATATCTTCTCCCAATGTTCAACTGAAGAACTTTAGAATACCTGGACTCTTGTCCTGGCAACATCTCTAACTCTTACTTATCTCCTCTGTAAGACGCGGAGAATCTTATATGTCCTGTAAGGTGGTGAGGTTCAAAAGGGGTAATCTGTATAGGTGATAAATAATGTAGACATTTGAAAATGATTTTTATGATTTTACCAAAGGAGACAGGGCCAGAGAAGTTCTGGGAAATACCAAAGGTCACCAGTGAGGTATGTGGAATGTGTCCAGAAGAAGAATGCTCAAGATCCAGGGCCCTTCCACTGGGCTCTGCTGTCTGCAGTCCTGAATGCCTGCAGATGAATTTGTGTGACAGCCTTGGAGTAAGTCATTTCCTGTTCCCTATAGGTTGTGGCTGGTCAGATCATTTCCCTGGTTCCCCCCAAGCTCCTAAATACCTGGAGAGGCCATTTGGAAAGCATTGTGGACATCCTGTACATAGACACCTTCCAATTGGTCATCAGCGCTGGCCAGGACCGGGACGTCAAGGCTTGGAAACTCTCCGGTGATGCCATTGGTATGGGGCCTACCAAAGCATACCCATACCCATGTTCATTCTTGTCCCTGTCCCTGATAGAACATAAGCTGGCATGAACGTGTACCCTGTGGGTAGGGAGGTCTCAGACCACAGCCACTGCCTTTGCTCAAATAGGATTACAGGATGCGCATCTGTCTGGTCGCCCATTCAGTACTCTGTCCATTCAGCCGTCAGCCATCCATCCACTCATTCACTCACCCACCCACCTTATTTCCCTTTGTATATTTTTGAAAGTCATATATATGATAAAGTATGTTCTTTTCTTTTTTTAAAAAGTGAACTTAATTGTTATGTTATACTTAAAGAAGAACCACAAACCTAAAGGATTCATCTTGGTGAATTTCCAGAAACTAGCACTCCAAGGTCTCCCCTCACATTTCCCTCTGGGACCATCACTAACAACTCCTCTTCAGAATTAGCATCACCCTGATGTCTAAATCCATATATTAAGTGTGTCTGTTTTTGAATTTGGTAGAAACAGAATCATGTAATATGTTCTCCTTTCTCTCAACATTTCGTTTGTGAGAGTCATCCATTTGTGTGGTGTGGTAGTTCATTCATTCTTATTGAACTGGACACCATAATTTACTTGTCTTTGTTGTTGTTGGGCATTGGGGTTGTTTCTAGCTATTTTGAGTAACTAAAAATAATGCAGCTATGAACATTCTTATATGTATTCTTTGGTAAACAAATGTAGGCATTTTGTTTGGCTATGCATCCAGAAATGAGATTCCCAAATTACAGAAAGCATAGTATTCAGTCCCAATTGATGTTGCCAAATGATTTTTCAAAGTAGTTATCAATTTGCCTTCTTTCACCGGCTGCGTTTGAGAATTTTCATTGCCCCATAATTTTGACAACACTTGGTATTGTCAGTGCTTTGCATTTTAGCCACTTTGATGAGTTATGTAATGGCATCTCATTGTGGTTTTATTTGATTTTCCCTGGTGACTACTGAGGTTAAGTGTCTATATATTGGTCACTTGGTGGTTATATTCATTTGTTAAATGCTTGTTCAGAATTTTTCCCATTTTTCTGTAGAATTGTCTTTTGAATGTATGGGAGTTACTTATGTTTTCTGCATATGAGTCATTTGACAATTACATATTTTATAGATTCTCCTTCCATTTTGTGGCCTGCTTCTCATTCTTGGTCATAAGTTTTGATGATCAGAAGTTATTCATTTCAAAGGTAGATCATTTTATCTGTCTCATCACTTCTGGCTGATGTTTTGCATCTTTTTTGTATTGTAGCATAACCCAAAGGACATAAAATACACTCTCTTAACAAAATTCTAAGTATACAGTATTGTTAACATACATACTCTGTTATCTCTAGAACCTTTTCATCTTGTATGATTGAAACTATACCCATACATGGCCACTCCCCACTGCTCTCCTCAGCCCCTGGCATTTGCAATTCTGCTTGTGTTTTGTGTGATTTCATTACTTTGATGTCTCATGTGAGTGGAATTGTGCAGTATTTGTCATTCTGTACACGGCTTATTTCACTTAGCACAGTATTCTCAAGGTTCATCAGTGTTGTAGGTATCACAGATTTCCTCCCATTGTAGGGCTGGAAAATAGTCCATTGTGTGTCTATATCCTGCTCTCTGGGTTCATTCACTCACCAGCAGACACCTAGGTTGCCTCCATCTCTTGGCTGTGGTGAATAATGCTGCATTGAAACCTGGTGCACAATCTTTGTAATCCTGTTTTAATTGGTTTTATTTTTAAGTCCTTAGTATTTATTTTGGATAAATAACAAGAAGGGGATTGCTAGATAATGATGGTAGTTCTATTTTTAATATTTTGAGGAACTGTCCTACTGTTTTGCATAGTAACTATACAATTGTACATTCCCATAAAGGTTTTGATTTCTCTGAATCTTCTCCAACACTTTTTATTATCTGTTTTTCTGATAACAACCATTTTAACAGGTGCAAGTGATACCTCTTTATGGTGTGGGTTTATACTTCCCTGATGATTAGGAATATTGAGCATCTTTTAATGAACCTTTTAGCCCCTTTTTATGTCTTCCCTTTGGGAAAATGTGTGCTGAAGTCCTTTGCCCATTTAAAAATCATCTATTTTTATTGTTTTGCTTTTAGCTTGTAGGAGATATATATATATTGGATACTAACCCCTGGTGAGATACATGGTTTATATTCACAAAACATTTCCTCCCATTCCACAGTTTGCCTTTTCACCCTCATATTTATTTCCTTTGCTCTTTGAAGCTTTTTGGTTTGATGTAGTCTCATTTGTCTGTTTTTGCTTTTTGGTGTCATCTCCAGGAAACCATTGCCAAAACTACTTTTAGGAAGCTTTTCCCTATGTTTTCTTCTAGGAGTTTTATAGTTCCAGGTTTTATTTTTAAGTCTTCAGTATATTTTGAGATGAAGGTCCAATTTCCTTCTTTTGTGTGTAGATACTCAGTTTCGCACATCATTTGTTTAAGAAACTGTCTCTCCCCTTTTTAATAGTCTTGTCACTCTTGTCAAAGATCATTTGATTATTTCGTTTGCTATACAGAAACTTTTTATTTCCCACTTGTCTGTTTTTTGCTTTTGCTGTCTGTGCTTTTGGCATATGGGTGGGTTTATTTATGCTGTTTGGTTTATGTGCTTGTCTTTATGCCAGTATCATACTATTCGATTACTTAAGCTTTGTAATATGTTTTGAAATTAGGAAATGTGAGGTTTTAGGCTTACCTGCTCCACTTTCTCCTCCCAGCCAGGTTTTCTCTTTTACTCCAAATATTTTGGCTATTGAGGGTTCCTCTGTACTTTTATATGAATTTAGGAATGTTTTCCCTATTTCTGAAAAAAAAATGGCATTGAGATTTTGATAGGGAATGCACTGAATCTGTAGGTTACTTTGTAGGGACATTTTAACAATTTTAAGACTACCAAATGATGAACACCCGATGTTTTCCCATTTATTTATGTTGTCTTTAATTTCTTTCAGTAATGTTTTATAGATTGCAGGATATAATGTCTTTTGCCTCCTTGTTTAAGTTTACTCCTAAATATTCTACTCTTTGATACATTTTTAATTAATTAATTTATTTTTGCAGTGGCTAGGGATTAAACTCAGGAGTGTTCTACAACTGAACCAAAGTCCCAGCCCTTTTTTAAAAATTTTATTTTGAGATTGGGTCTCTCTAAGTTGGTAAGGCTCTTCTTCAACTTGTGATTCTCCTGTTTTAGTCTCCTGAGTTGCTGGGATTAAAGCCCTGCCACTACTGTGTCTGGCTTGATGCATTTTTAAATGGGATTATTTTCTTAATTTCCTATTTGTATTGCTCATTGTTATTTTTAATTTTTGGTACTGGGGATTGAACCCACAGGCATGCCACCACTGAGTCACATTTCCAGTCCTTTTTATTTATTTTTATTTTTTTCCTTTTAGTTTTTATTTATCTTTAATTTTTATTTTTAAATTTCTTATTTTTTTCCTTTTTATTTTTATTTTGAGACAGGATCTCACTAAGTTGCTAGGCTGGACTAAAACTTGCAATCCTCCTATCTTATCATCCTGAGTAGCTTGCTCATTGTTCTTGGGTAGAAACCCAACTGTTTTGTGTACATTGATTTTCATATCTTATAAATTTTCTGAATTCATTTATTAGTTATCACAGTTTAAAATTTTTTTGATGGTTTTCTACATACAACTTCATGTTACCTGCAAACAGAAATACTTTCTTTCTTATTTGGATGTCATTATTTCTTTTTCTTGCCTAATTACTCAAGCTAGGATTTCTAGTCCTACACTGAATAGAAGTGATGGAAATAAGTATCCTTGCCTATTCCTGACCTTAGAGGAAAAGCTTTCAGTTTTTCACAATGGAATATGATGTTATCTGTGTGCCTTCCTTTATTATTTGAGGCAATTTCCTTCTGTTTCCAGTTTGCTCAAAGTTTTTATCACGAAAGAATGTTGAGTTTTTTCGAATGTGCTTTCTGCCCCAACTGAAATGATCATTTGTTTTCCATCTTTTGTTCTATTAATGTGGTATGTTGTGTTGATTGATTTTTTTTTTTTTTTTGTATGTTGAATCATATTTGCATCCATGGGTGAATCCTATTTGGTCATGTTGTGTTATCCTTTTCATATGCTGTTGAATTCCGTTTGCTAGTATTTTGTTGAGGATTTTTGCATCTCTATTTATCAGGACTGTTGGCCTGTAGTTTTCTTTTCTCACAATGCCTTTGCTACAGTTATTGGCCAGGTTATTGTGGCCTCAGAAGTTGAGTTTAGAAGTATTTCCTCCTCTTCAATTTTTTAGAAGAGTTTGAGAAGGAGTGATATTATTTCTTCTTTGAATGGTAGAATTCTTCAATGACTTCATCTGGCTCTAGGCTTTTTCTTTTTTGGTTGGGAGTTTTTTTAATTTAATTTTTTCTTTATTTTTTGGCATGGGGGATTGAACCCAGGGGCCCTTTGCCACTGAGCTATATCTTCAGCCATTTTTATTTTGAGGCTGGCCTTGAACTTGCAATCCTCTTGCCTTAGTCTCCCTTGTTGCTGGGATTATAGGTGTGTGCCACCACACCTGGCTTGTTGGGAGGTTTTTGATTATTGATTCAAACTAGTTCTAGGTCTGTTCTGATTTTCTGGGTTTTTGTTTTGTTTTGTTTTATTTTTTATCATTCAGTCTGATAGATTGATTGCTTCTAGGAATTTATCCATTTTTTTCCTAGGTTACTTAATTTGTTGGTATATAATTATGCATAGTAATCTATCTCTCTCTCTCTCTCTCTCTCTCTCTCTCTCTCTCTCTCTCTTTCTCTCTCTCTCTCTCTCTCTCGTGCTGAGGATTGAATCCAGAACCTCATGCATGCTAGGCCAACACTTGACCACTAAGCTGTACTCCTAGTCCCATAGTAATCTCTTGTGATCCTTTATATTTCTCTGGCATTAGTTAATAATGTCTTCACTCTCATTTCTCATTGTATTTATTTGAGTCTTTGCTATAGTTTGGATCTGGAATGTCCCTGAAAAGCCCTTGGGTCAAAGGTTCTATTGGGAGGTGATGGAAATTTTAAGAGGTGGAGCTTAGTGGGAGGTCTTCTAGTCACTGGGGAGTGTGCCCTCAAAGGGGCACATTTTCAATGGCTATAACAAAATATCCAAAAGTAGAGATTTTATAAGGAAAGAAGATTTACTTAGCTCACCATATTAGAGGTTGAAAATTCATCTCTTCACTCTGGTGAGCACTCCTTGGCTATTTCACAACATGGTGGATGTCATCATGGTGGGAGTGCAGATGAGAGAGAGATTGCATTGTGAGGCAGGAAGCCAGAGACCTGGGAGAGGCCAGCTCTCTTTTTATAAGACCACTTTCAGAGAACTAATTCACCCAGGAAACCAGCATGAATTCCTTCTGAGGGTAATGCTCCCAGTATCATAACCACCTTTCATGAGATCTCATCTGTTAAAGGTCCCACCACCTTTAACGTCACTACATATTTTATCATTTATCTATTTATTTTTTAATATTTTATTAGTTGTAGATGGACATAACTTTGTTTATTTTTATGTGGTGCTGAGGATCGAACCCAGGGCCTCACACGTGCTAGGCAGGTGCTCTACCACTGAGCCAGAACCCCAGCCCTTTTTTAACATTTAAAAAGAAACTTTCAGTCTATCCTTGTATTTAAGTGTGCCTATTTTGTTGTATTTATTTACTTATTTTTTGGGGAGTGCTGGGGTTTGAACCCAGGACCCCATGCAGGCTAAGGGTTCACTCTACCACTGAGCTACATCTACAACCCCCTAATTGTGCCTCTTTTAAACACTGTATAGTTGAGTCTTATTTTTTTTTCATCTTGTTTGGCAATCTATGCTTCTTAACTTGATATTTAGTCCATTAAAATATTAATTACTTCTGTAGCTGGGTCTATCATTGGCTGAGACCCATGCAGCACCAACACCTTTACCGCAGGATTAGGGGCTCTTTCATTCTCCACAATCAGTTTAATTTATTTTCTGTTTATCACATCTGGTTTTTGATCCTCTTTTCTTCTTTTAGATGAATCAAATATTTTTAAATTACTTTGTTTATCTTTTCTATTATTTTGTTTTATCTCCTTTATTATTTAAATTTTATTTTATATTATCTATTAAGAAAAATATTGTTTTATCAATAATCTATGGCTAGAGATTATTATATACACTCTTAGTACTATGTCTATGGAAGATATTACCTTCCCCTCTCCAGCTGTTAGGCTATGATCATATATTGTACTTGTACCTATGTTCTGTCTCCCTTTAAGACATTTGTCCTGATGTTGGGTTAGGCAGTTTTCTTTCACATTTACCCAGATATTTGACATATTTGGTACTCTTCATTCTTGAAGTTCTGGTTCTAGGATGTTCGTAAATCATTTACCTTCAGCGTGAAGAACTTTCTTCTTTTTCTTTCACGCCAATAATGGGGATTGAACCCAACCATGGCTTTGCCCATGTTGGGTAAGTGCTGTACTACTGAGCTACATCCCTAGACCTCTTTATTTCTTATTGTGTTATGCGCCACTAATAAATTCTCTAAGTATTTATTTATCTTAAAGCATCTTTATTTCATTTTTATTTTTTAACTAACTAACTTACTTTACAGTACTGGGGATGCTCTACAACTGAGATACGTACCAGCCATTTTAATTTTTTATCTCGCGATAGAGTCTAAGTTACCCAGGCTGGCCTTGAACTTATGACCTTCCTACCTCAGCCTCCAGAGTCATTGTGATTACAGGCATGTGCCATCATACCTGGCAAAACATCTTTATTCTGTCCTAAACATTGAAGACTATTTTACTACGTGTTAAGTCCTCACCTGGCAGTTTCTTTTCTGTTAACACTTAAAAAAAGTTCTTTTCACTTGTCTTCTGGTTTCCATGTGTTTTGTTGAAAAGTTAATTGTATGTTGCTTCTTTGAAGGTTCTTTTTCTTTTTTTTGTTTTTAGCAATTTCACCATTACAGGCCTAAGTGTGTTTTATTTGTATTTATCCTGTTTGGAGTACACTGATTGTTTTTTAAATATATGGGCTGACATCTTCAGTTTTGAAAAATTCTTAGATATTATATGCCTTTACTGTCGCTTCTGCCCTCTTTCCTCCTATCCCTCTTTGTAGGTTCCTAGCTGTGTGTGTGCTGGACCATTTATCTTGTCTTCTATGTTTTCATGCTCTGTTCTGTTCTTTTTATCTTTTTTTTTTTTTCTAATTTCTATATTCCAGACTGGATATTTTTTACTGACCACTTTCCAGTTTATGAATTTTTTTCTGGATGCAGTTCTGCTATTAAATCCAGCCAACTAGCTGTTTTCTCTTCTTTCTTTCTTTTTCTTTTTTTCTTTTTTATTCTACCTCTGAGCTTCATCCCCAGTCTTAATTTTTTTTTTTCGATTTTGAGACAGAATCTTGCTAAATTAAACTGCCTAGACTGCCCTTGAACTTGTGATCCTCTCACCTCAGCCTCCCAAGTAGTAAGGATTATAGGCATGGGCCATGGTGAACAGCCCGAGTGAGTTATCGGAGATATCATTTTATTATTTTAATTTAATTTAATTAATTTATTTGTGGTGCTGGGGATTGAACTTAGGGCCTCACATGTGCTAGGCAATTGCTCTACCACTGTGCTACATCCTCAGACCTATTTGGTTCCTTTTTTCCAAACTGCACCAATACTTCATATTTTGACCAAAAGAATAGGTCCTGGGAAGAAGTACAAAATGCAAATTCAAATGACCAAAAAATGCTGAACAAATAGCATTATTAATATGCAAAATATTTTTATCACAGAACTATTAGCAGGTAATATTCTCTGGGTCTGTAAAACTTTGAAACCACAAGCTTATTTGTTAATCGAGTCTAGCTCCAAAATACCAAAAAAATTTTTTAGTTAGCTTCATTCTTTGATGCTTCATTAAAATTTTCTACAAGATCTAGGAAATCTTTATCCTCTTCATCAATGTGTTCTTCTGGGTTTGGTGCTTTACTGTCCAGTATTTACCATGGGAACTGTTCCCAGGCTTGCTGAGCTGTCAGCACCAAGGTGACTTAAGATTCCAGGAAGCATTTCTGTGATTGGTTTGGCTTCTGCATGACCAGTAATTGTGGAGGTATTAGCAGACAAGGAAGCTTGGGATTTTGGATTATTGAAATGAATAACTGTCCCATCATCTTTAACCATGTTCACCTCTTCCATACCAGCTATGTTATTCATAGCCAGTTTTTTTAGAGAACTCTGAAGCTTTTTGTCATCAGCTGTAGCTTCTTTCTGTAGGCTGTGCCCTTGCCCCAGACCTGAGCCTCAAGTCTGGCCAATTTTTCTTCATCATGCTGTTGGTCAATCTTCTTCCACTCAGTCCTGAGACCTGGGCACACAGGACCCTGGGAAGGCAGATCGGGCTCTAGAGCACTTCCCTTGATTCTTTTCTACAGGTCACAACTTTCTGTTGAAATTCTCCTTCTTTCCAACAGGTATTTTCCTTACACTTGCTTTTATTTTATTTAACACTGCTTGCAATAGTCATTTTAAAGGCTTTATTTGCAAACCCCGATGTCTGAATCATCTGAAGGGTCTGCTTCTAATGTCTATTTTTTTCTTTTGATGACTGATTATATTTTTCTGCCTCTTCATGTCAATAAAACAAAACAAAACTTTTGTGAACTTTGTACAAATGAACTACGGAGACTGGAGATGACATTACTTTCCCCCAGAGCATTTGTTCTTTCTTCTGTGTGGGGTGGAACACCTTCATCCGGCGGGGATTGAGCTGGGTTGGGGCTGCACTGTGGCTTTAAGTAGACTTGGTTTACTTTGCCTTCTGTGGCCTCAGAATGAAGTCAGTTCTATTTGTGGCAGGATTCTTCCTTCTGTGGGACTCTGTCTCTCTCCTTTTTTCTTTAGATCCTTCTTTATAATTTTTTAATTTGTTTGAATTTGTTATACATGATAGTAGAATGCATTTTGTTTTTTTAATTAAAAAAATTTTTTTAGTTGTTGTTGGACCTTTATTTTTTATTTATTTACATGTGGTGCTGAGAATCGAACTCAGTACCTCACACATGCTCAGGCAAGTGCTCTACCACTGAGCCGCAACCCCAGCCCCAGTAGAATGCATTTTGACACATTGTACAAAATGGAGCACAGCTTCTCCTTCCTTTCCCTGAACATGATGCAGAGTCACGCAGGTAGTGTTATCATCCATGTGTATAGGGTAGTAATGTCCATCTCATTCCATCGTCCTTCCCCCTCTCCCCCACTCCCCGCTGCACAATCCAAAGTTCCTTCATTCTTCCCTACTGTCCCCTTCTGTCTCTTGCTGACCTCATTCCTCCCCGCATCCCAGCCTCTCTACTGTTTAGCAGATATCCTATGGGATGAGAGGCACCTTTACAGTCCACTGGACTCACTCCATCATGCTGACCTCAATGGCTGGTGGAAGCCCTGCTGGACTCTCCCCTCCAGTAGTTTACTTCTGCTAAACCCAGTCCAGCTCTCTCTCAGCCTATTCCCAGATCTAGAAAAGCCTCAAGGAAGCAGTTCCCATCCCCATTTGGCATGGAAAGACTCCTTTCCGTAATTTTAGTGTATTTAGTTTTCCTTGCTTCTATAGCTCTCTGATTTTTTTTTTAAAGTATGACTTTGTAACACATCTGCTACATTGTTTTTTAATTTTTTTTTTTTTTTTGTAGCTGTAGATGCACAACATGCCCTTATTTTATTTGTCCACCTTTACGTGGTGCTGAGGATCTAACCCAGTGCCTCATGCATGCTAGGCAAGCGCTCTGCCGCTGAGCCCAGCCCCAGCCGTCTGCTGTATTTTTATTAATTTAAAAAGTTCTGGGTCTGGGGGTGCAGTTCTGTGGTAGAACGCTTACCAAGCATGCTCAAGGCCCTGGGTTCAAGCTTCAGTACCTCCCCCCCCAAAAAAAAAAAAAAATCGGCAGCAGAAGAATGGCCACCACACTGCACCCTGTCCAGAAATAGGACTCCTGTTGCCCTATTGCTGTATTTTCACTGCCTTCTTTTTAGTCTACCTCAAGTCTCGCAGGATAGATGCCCACTTGGAGCCCAGCTGAGGGCCATGTGCCATTGCCCTGGTCCCCCTCCATCTCAATCTGCACGTGTGGAAAGATGATTGAGGCCTGAGTACTGAGCCTATCCAGACACTGGTGTCTGGTCATCGAGATGCTTTTTGGGTACCCAGCACAATACCCGGCACATGAGGGGCACCAGTATTTGCATGGGGCAGGTTAAGGGATCACTGGCTGACTTGAGGGTGGACGTTAAGGGCAAAGGTTTCAGGGAGGGTGTTTCAGTCCTTGGTCTGGATCAAATCACAGGGACATTTGGCCTGAATGTTTGGAAAAGACTACAGGATGCCAAAATGGATGGTATTCATGAACAGAGAGAAAGCGTGGAGGAAAAGTCCGACTCCATAGGCACCCTCCTCAAGGCCTCCCACCAGGAGCTGCAGTGAGTTGGCCAGCCCCCGAGTCTTCCTGGCTAGAGCAGGGGTGCCGCAGGCCTCCCCAGGTCCCAGGAACCTCTCCCTGAGTTGGGCAGTGCTGGGCATGATTGGGGAGGGCCCTTGGAAGGCCAGAGGCTTGGGGCCTGCAGGCAGTTTTACTCTATAGGTGGCAGCTGTGGCTGGGAGCCCAAGCCTCGTTCTAGCGCAGCTTGGCCGGAAGATTGAGCAGTAAGGGGAGAAAATCAGAGCCCCAAGCACCTAGATGGGGCCCCCCTGAGCCAGACTTGGATTTTCCAGGCTAGCAGAGGTCATTTCCACATGGTCAGAGGTCCCTGGCAGGAGGGTGCGAGGCCCACATCCAAGTCTCTGGTCCCGAGCAGACATTTGTGTTATTTCCTTGCTTTGTAGGCAAGAGGGGCTCTGTTCTTCTTCCCACTCACTCCATCTGCTCGACCCTTATTCCTGACCAAGTCTCATATAATCTTGGTTGCTTAAAAAAAGTTCATGGAGGTCTGACTTCCAGACCTTAAGCTAAGTTTCCAGAAATCCAAGACAGTCCAGGCAACAGGTCCCGCTTCAAGAGGACTCACAGGGAGGCAGACATACAAGCCCATGTCTGCAATGCCATGTGATGATTTAGGAATAGGGATGGTTTAGAGGTCAAGCCACCTGATTGGGTGGAACAGATAAGGAAGGCTTCTTAGGAAGAGAGATTGTAGACTTGGGTTTTGACATTTAAGTAGGAGTTTGCCAAAATCCATGGAATCTGTGTGATGCCTGTGCTCCCATCAAGGCAGTCCTGTGGGGACATATGAAACAAGGCGAAGGCAGGGTTTCCCTGGGGTGGGAGGGTGTTTGAATATTCCACAGGGGAGGTCCAGGTGAGGTTAGAATGGGGTACAGCCTCCATGGAGGACAGCACAGGGTGGTGGGGGGAATGGCAGGACTTGCAGAGGCCACTGCATCTGGGCTTTGCAGTGCCATTGAAGGCTTTCTCAGTGATGGGCCCTGGGAGCATGGCCTGGGGACGGGGGAGGGGGAAAGGCTGGGGAGGACAGGCCCAGGACTGGGAGCTCCTCTCTTAGCTCCTGGCAGCAGGAGGGGCATCTTGTGAAGGTGAGCTCCTAACAGCAGGGATCTGGCTGAGGCGCTGGTGTACCAACGGCGGGAGCAAGAGGCGCTGATGTTACTGTTGAGTGGCAGAGCAGATACAGAGGCGGAGGCTTGGGCCAAGCTGCACAGGATGGCCCCAATGTCCCCGTGGGCTGGCGAGCACTCCCTGCAAGACATCGAAGCCAGCTGGAGTGAGTGGGAGTCCAAGGGCAAGCAGGTGAGGCTGGGGGAGGTGGGGCAGGTGCAGGCCCAGCATTTAGCCTTCACTCTCTCCTGAGACTCCTGCAGGGTAGGCTGGGGGAGGTCAGGCAGGTGCAGGCCCAGCACTTGGCCTTCACTCTCACCTGAGACTCTTGCAGGTGAGCAAAGTGGTGGGGGCAGCGTTTAAGCCCAAGGAACGGTTGCAGAACCCCAAAGTCCTGTTCAGTGGCATGCAGAACACCTGGATGAGGCGGCAGGTACGGGTGTGTGGGGCCTGCCCCTGAGATGCGGGGCTAATGGAGGTTAGGGGATCCCATCTCCTGTGGTGGCCGCCGTGATGCCCGTGTGGCTTCCAATGGGAGTGATGGGGACATTTGTCCTTTATCAGGATTCTAAGCCGCAGACTGCTGTTATGGCCCTGGTCTGGCCCTGGTTGAGGCTGTTGGCACAGGTTTCATCCTAGAGGACAAACGTCATTAGGTCTGTGGGAGGGGTTCTCTGGGGTCTGGCACATCTGGAGCCTCCCAAGTGCTCCCACAGTCTGTGGTTGCTCATTTGCTTTTCCACGTGTCCATTGCCCATGTCCTCAGGATGTGGGCACTCAAGAACGGGCACAGGGTGTCATGGTCTCAGGGACACAGGAAGGGATGGGGTCCATGGAAGGGAGTGGGAGAGAAAGGAGCCCCGGGGGGGGAGAGGTGGCTCAGTGGCAGCACACACAGGTCCCTGGCCAAGGCAGCCCAGCCTCCCCCTCCTTGTTTGCTGTGGGGCATTCTGAGAGCCCCTCCTTCTCTGTGGGGATGAATGAATGAGAACATGACAGGCCTCTGCAGGGCCTCTCCTGGGCGTGGGGCAGGTTGGCATGAGAGGGCTCACTTTGCACCCCTGCCCCATCCTGGGCAGGTCCTCATGGCATCGTGAGAGTGAATCGGAGAGGTGGGGTACACCTGAGGAGCTCTCTGCCCCTGGGCCCACTGTGGGCCTGGCTAGTGGCCTCATTGTGAGAAGGGAACAGCTCGGGTGCTGGTGCCCACCTCACAGCTTGTGGTGAACACCCAAGAAGCGTGAAGAGCTGGGGGCCGGGACCAGGCCTTCTGCAGAGGGTGCATGGCCCTCGGGCTGTGGGCATTGGTGATAGCCTTGGTACTTGGAGACTTCTTTTCCGTGAGAGGTCCTGCTCTTGGTCCTGGGTGCCCTCAGCCCCCACAGTGCCCCACCTCGCTGCTCTGTCCCCTGCAGATCTCTCCTCAGATCTACCAGAACCTGTTCTTCAACGAGCTAACTCCTGTCCAGCCGCCTGACTCCCTGATACACAGGGTCCTTGACCAGCAGGGCCGGCACATCCGCTGGGTGGCGCATGATCTTGAGCCTCCCAGGGACCAGGTGTTTGTGGACACCACGCCCATTGCTACCTCCTCCCACTCCTCCTCCTTGTCCCCAGCAGCCTCGACCTTCAGGCTGCTGGACTCCAGCTCCTCCCTGCGGCCTCGGTCCTCCACCTCGTGGCCCAGGTCAGCCTCCATGACCTCCCCCTCAGCCCTGCCCGAGGGGTCCCAGTCCACCCTGCAGAGGCCAGAGATCACCATGGCTGTCGCCTCTTCCCTTCTGCGCCCCCCAAAGCCTCTGGAAGCCCCTGTCATGTCCTCCCCAAGGAGGAGCTTCCATGTCAGGTTCTGAAGTGTCCACCCCTGTCTCCAGCCCTCCAGCAAGGCACCAGCTTGTGGGGTCCCGCTGTCCCTGGCTCACACCTTGCCAGTCCTGGGGACTGTGGGCTTTTCCCCAGTGGCTCCCATTCTGCCTCTCTGGAGAAGTCCAGTTGTCTTCTCTCTGGATCTGCACAAAGTCTTGGAGAAGAAAATAAATGTTCTCATTTGTCAGAGTCCTGCAGGTGATGAGGCTGGGCTGGGCTCACACCCTTAGTCCCTGCTTCGATCAGCCACACCCTGGCGAGGCCCCAGGGAAGACACAGAGAGTCCCGGCCCCAGGAACCCGGACACAGTTGACTGGCAGGTGATAGGTGACACCTGAGGGTGGGCCGTTGGTGGGCCCCTGGTGCTGAGGCGGGTGGGTCACACCCTGGGGGAGCTGCATGGCCCAGAGTTTTGGTTCTGTCTCATGGAACATGAGGCCCAGAGCCCATCGGGTGGTGCCAGTGGCTGTTTTTCCCCTCCTCTGCTGTCTGTCCAGCCCCCCTCACCCACAGGTACTCCAGCTACACCCCTGTGCGGGGAAACAGATGGTACCCACCTGGCTCTGGAGCCTCCCTCTGACCCAGAAGCACCATCTAGGCCTCTGCTGGGCCACCAGCCATCTTGAGGCATGTGGGGATTTTTGGACGCAGAAGATAGCATTTAGAGGTCATGAGGCACAGGCCTGTCGGCCAGGCCCTCACCCCAAACCAACTTATGCCCTTTTTAGCTTTGGTGACCACTGCACAGAGAGAGCCCCTAGGCCCACCCTTGCCATGGTTGTGGACCATGCTACTCCTCCCAGGTACCCCAAGACAGCTGTCCTCAGGCTAGCAGAGCTGAGCTCGAGGGCAGTGCACTCCTGAATTGGCTGCTCAGGGGGTGGAGAGGCCAGGGGAGCCTGTCTGAGTCCCCAGGGCAGGAGGTTCGAGGCCCCTACCTCCCGCAGAGCAGTCCCTACAGGTGTATCTCTTACATGCGGGGTGTATTGAGTCCTGTGTCACGTGTGCTTTGAGGAAGGGTTATCATATCACTGGAGGGCATCTGAGGAGGTCCTCTAGAGAGGGACCTTAACTCAAGATGACAGGGTCCCTGACAAACATCACAGAAAGGAATTTCAAGACATGTCAGAGAGAGGCACCAACAGATTTGTTCAGGAAAGCAAGCAGTGCACATTTAGTGGAGGACGCGGGTCATCTTAAGGGTGAGACATACTTTGGAGGACTCAGGCATTTCTTTTTAAAGGAAACTGAGAGGTGGGCATGGGAAGGTATGGGGGGATGACATTAGTCTGGTGGTCACAGATGGCTTATGGTTGTCTGGTTGTTCCCAGAGTCCTTAGATCGATGTTATCTGTTATCTAGACATTATATAACTTTGGGAAAATATACTGGATTATAGATTTTTGTATCTCTCTTTGCCTAGTGTATTCTAAAAATACAGGTATTCATGGGCTGATTAACTGTGCACAGGATTTCATAAGTGGGCAAATTCCAGTAAGTTTAAGATCCTGAGCGAAGATTTGTAGATTGCCCAGAAACTTGGGAGTGACAGGCCTGGGGAAGAACTGGCCTGGGAAGGACAGGTGGGAGGAACTTTAGCTTTTAGATTAAAGCTATAATCTCCTTGTCCTTCCTCTCGTCTCCTTTCTACCCACCTTTATTCCTTTATCCCGCCTCACTGAGATGAATGGAACCCACCCCTGGAGGCTGGGCATGGTGGCACTTGTTTATAATCCCAGCAACTCTGGAGACTGAGGCAGGAGGATTGAAAGTTAGAGGCTATCCTGGGCAATTTATCAAGATCCTGTTGGAAGGTTAAAAAAAAAAAAAAAAAGCAAGGCTGGGGTTGTAACTCAGGGGTAGAGCGCCCCTGGTTCAATCTACCCCTCCCACCCCCCCAAAAAAAAAAGGGTTGGGTGGGAGGCTGGGGTTGTGGCTCAGCAGTAGAGCGCTTGCCTAGCACATGCGAGGCCCTGGGTTCGATCCTCAGCACCACATAAAAATAAATAAAGGTATTGGGTCAACTACAACTAAAAAATAAATATTAAAAACAAAAAGGGTTTCGGGCTTTATTTTGAACAGCATCTGGCAGCCGTCCCAGGGTGCAGAGCCCTTAGAGGCACATCTGGGTTTTCATGGGCTTAAAGCTCACACAGCCGACTTCTCCTTAGGAGGCGAGTCCTCAGAGACAGACACAAATCAGGCTGTGGGACGGGGAGACTGGCTCACCAGGGTGCTGTCTTAAGCTCTACTAGTTTCTTGGTAAGGCCACCCTCTCAGCCCTTGTTGTTTTTCACTTGTGCAACAAACATCCATTAAGCACCTTCCAATCTAGAAAATTCTTCCCCATGGTGGATCTGAAAAGGTGTCCTGCTGGCACCCAGAGCCTGTCACTCTCTGGCCTCAAAGGTGGAAATGTATTGTCTCCTTGTGGTGGAGGTTGGCGGCCTGTTATCCTGAGGGGAGGGTTCTTCCTCGCCTCTTCTGAACTTTCTAGAACCATGTCATTATGAGGCACTGGGGAATTTTCTTCATCTTGGAGGATTTTTCTGCTGTTGACCAGCAACCCTCCACCTATAGAGACATCACCCCAAACACCCATGTCCTGTGGCCATGTTCTCCATGTGTAACTGTGGAAAACAAGCTATGCTCTGTTCTGTTACCCCACGATGCTGAGAGCAGCAGTTGTTGGGGGACACCAAAGCCTGAGTGACCCTTCTGTGAGACCGTGGCTTGCCGTAAGCTATTAACTCCATTTTGAGTTTAAGTTCCGAGATGAAATGTCTCTACAAGTAAACAGCCACCATCTGTCTAGCACAGCCATAAGGCACAAACTAATAAGTTAGTCATGCTAATAAAAGTGACACCTGTGGATTTACTGAATTAATCAGAAGCACACGGACACACAGGCGTGCCAAACTCATATCGGAAAAATCAGGCCCACGAGCTCATCAGACTCACCAGGCCATGTCATGGGGCAACTCCCCCAATCAGGCCATAAAAGGAGTCTGGGGCTGGGGTTGTGGCTCAGTGGCAGAGCGCTCGCCTCACACATGTAAGGCCCTGGGTTTGAGCCTCAGCCCACAAAAAATAAACAAACAAAGATATTGTGTCCATGTATAACTAAAAAGTATAAAAAAGAATGTATCCCCAGGCTTCAGGGGAGCTGGGTTTCTCCTGCTGGTCACAACCATGAGGCCTACTCCAAGCTGACACTCTGAACCGCACGCACTCCTTCTGGACTGTGGCCTAGAGTAAGTTCCTGTGTTGTGGGCCCGAGTGTATGTGCCTTGACCAGACAGACTCCATTTACCCCAGACTCCATTTCATATAAGAAATTTCTCCCTTGTGAAAACTCCACCTCTGTAGCCCACCTCCGGCTACCCACGTCCTGTTTGGCCAAGGCCAAGCTGCTGAAAAACGTTTCTTTTATTCTTATACAATGTATTATTAAGAAATGCTTTTGTAAGATGTTCTCTTTTCAGTTCCCATTTTTCTTGGGCAATGTACCCTGACTGCACCCTGAACTGGATCATTCTGACCCACTTCCACGTTGCTATGGTTTTGATTTACTGGTAGCTTGTGGGTTTTGGCTATAAAAGATGCACTCTAACTTCTGCAAAGGGTCCAAGGGTGCAGAGTTGACTTGGTTGCTGCCCCTTGGCCTGCGGTGAATAAAGTTCCACGCCTGCTTCTAGACTGACCTGTGATTTGGTCACACGCGCCACACACCTGCACTCCCACAGCGCTGCTCCTGGGGACTGGTTCTGCTGCTGGTTCTCATCTTCTCTGACCACTGACCACTGCCCTGACTGCGTCAGGGACCTGTGCGCTCTCAAGTTGGCCCCACCGCAGCAAGGCGCCCTATCTTCCTGGCCTGGTGCTTCCTGACCTGGGGCTCTGCAGGGGTGGGTGAGGGGTGAAGGGTCTCCAGGTTCTGGAGGGGAGAGAGGCTGTGCCGAGCCGGGAGGGGTTTCTTAGGCAGGGACATTGTTGGGGAGGAAAGCCCAGCTATTATCTTCAGCGAGCACATTATGTGGGACTTGTGGCTCCCCGTTTTTCAGGTGAAGGAACTCAGGGGAGTTATAGGTTTTGTCTGGCTCTCTAGGGCGTTGGAGGTATCAGGTTGGGGGAGCCCAGGCAGGACTCTGGAATTGGTAACGTCTCAAGTTGAATTGATGCTCAGAGCGTGCACTCTTGAGTTGGCTTCTCTGCTCACACCCCATGTGACCCTGGGCAGGGGCTTAAATCTCTCAGACCCTCAGTTTCCTCATCCATAGAATGGGGAGAAGTAGCTGTGGTTGAATTCCTTCATGGGGCCTCTGGCTTCTCCCAGGGACTTTGCCTGCACTTGACCCCTGTGGTGTGCCTCATGTTGACCCTGGGGCTCCCCTTGGCTTGCTGGAGGGGGCCAGCAGCTTGTGTAGATGTGCAGACCAGGGGCAGTGCTCTAGGCCTCTGGGACTTGGTGGTAAGGTTGGAACAGTGGCACTCAGGGCTGACAAGCAGTGGCATTGCTAGGACCTGTTCCTCAGAGCCACTTTTGTGGATTACAGAGCAAACTCACAGTCCCTGAGGCCTTAGGGAGGTGAGTGGGGCAGCCCCTGGGGTGTCGGTCCTCTAGACACACCTGTGACCGGCCTTCCTGCCGTCACATGCCCCCCACCCCTCTTGAGCACTGGGCCTTCCACATTGCAGGGCACAGACTTCTCATGTCATGTCCTGATGTCACTCGGGGCTGGAGCAGCTCTGGGTCACTCTGGCTTGAAAGCCTGGCCAGTCTGGGTTGCTGTGTGATGGGCAAGTGACTGTCCTCTAGGTCTCATGGCCTTGGGAGCCCGTTGGAGAGAGGAGACCAGGCAGGGCTGGGCTCACACACCCCGTCGTCCTGGGAGTGCTCTCTGATCATTCTTGTTACTGGGGACTGCTGTCTCTCTGTCCTGTTCCCCGGAGACCTGGGGGACAGGCTTCAAGCTTTGCACGGCCTGACCCCTCCTTGCTCCTAGAGTGTCTGTTCCTGTTGGTGGGAACTGAGCTCAGAGAGGTTGAGGTTTGCCCTTGGTCACAGAGTTGCGCCTGAGCAGAGCTGGGTGTTGGACGGTGCCTCAGGCTGCTCAGTGCCAGCGCCTCTAGGGGGCACCCCGACAGGGTCTGTGGCCTCAGAGGTGGCCTCTCAGCAGCGCCTCCCTTACCTGATCCTCGCCTTCCATGGAAAATGTTTCCGTGGGTATGCGGTCCCTGGTGGAGGCCATCGGGAGCTCCCCCTGTCTGGCATGGCCCTCGGGGGCAGCGCCCACTGTGGCCACATAGCTGGCTGGCGTCATTGGCAGTGGGAAGGCAGGCGGAGTGAGGAGGTCCCTGGGGAGCTCTACTCTCCCCAGCCTGGGTGGGCGGGTCACCCTGCCTTCCCTTCCGACTTCAGACCCCCCTGAGGAACTCAAAGGCCTGCGGGGGATAGAACCTCACCCCCGCTGGAGACCGGAGCCTGCCTCGCCCTGCTTCCCTGGTCACACTGGCCCTGGAGCCCCCGGCGGCTGCCAGAGCTGGGCAGTGAAGGCAGCGGGAGGTCCTTGTGCCTGTAGGGGGCAGCAGCACCCAGGTGTCCGCAGACCAGGACGGCTATGGGAGCTGGGGCGCGGAGTCTAGGCCACCTGAGCTCCCCACAAGCCCTGGGATCCCACAGTCAAGGAGAGGGGTGGTGGGGGTCCCTGGGTCTAGATTCCCTGGTGGCGTCCATAACAGTGACCAGCAGCCTCAGCCACCTCCCCCCACCCAGGGTTGGCATCCAGAGGCCTGGAAAACCATGGCTGGGGTTCCCACCGACCCAGGGGCTCAGGCTGAGACCTAGAGAGATGAGCGCGCGGTGCTTCCCCACCTGGGCACGAAGCTGGTCACACTGAAGGCCATGGCTGAAGGCCTTTTGTGCTGGGGGTCTTGGGCCTCGGTCCACATTGGGCAGAGAGAGGTGACAGCTGGCACCTCCTGATGCCGCTGGGGAAACTGAGGCACCGAGGGTGACCCCTCAAGGTGACACCGTGAAGCAGCACAGGCAAGGACATGCGGGGCCATCACTGGGCTATCACCTGCCCTTGGCCCAGGGGTTTCTGGGTCTTGCAGAAGCAGAGCCATGTCCACCTGCTCCCGCTGAGCTGACCTGGCTCCAGAGATTAACAGGATTAGCCACATCCTGGGCTGGAGCTGGGTTTATCAGAGGCGCCACTCCGGGGCCTTGCCGGTGACTTGGCGCTCTGCACCTCCGGTTCTGTCTGGGCCGCCAGGGCGAGCCGGCACCCCCCTGGCCGGCTGCCCACTCCTGCTGTGGGCCGGGTCGGGGGTGTCCTGGGTGGCAGACAAGTGGCCAGCCTGTTCCCTGTGGACCTGAGATGGGGTGGCAGAGGGGGGCCCAGGTCCATGTCTGTCTGCGTTGGAAACAAAGCCCGCCTTGGCTGGACCAGGCCCTGGCTCCCTGCAGGGTTGGGCAGGGCTCTCTGTGGGACTCGGGTAGGGCTGTCCCTCAGCCTTGCCACCTTGCCTGTGCAGAGGGGCTTTTCAAGGGCACTGCGAACTGTGTTGCTCCCCCGGGGACCGTGGCCCTGGGGGATGGGAGGGCCTGAGGGGGGCAGGCAGAGGGGAACCGATTGTGAAGAGAGGGACCTGACGTTTGGGCAGGGCCTGGCCGCACCCAGCGGCTCCCCTCAGGTGAAGAACAAGACTCCTGTTCACGGAGCACCTGGAATCCATCCCCTCTCTTTCCGGCTCCACTACTTGATCCCATTCCGCTTTGGCTAGCTTGCTCCACTCCCAGGCCCTGCTTAGGGAAGTGTCATTCCCTCCTTGGGACTGGACCTCCTGTCGCCTGCCTGGGCCAGAGGTCAGTTGTTCCCTCGGTGATCACTTACCTAACACCTACTCTGCATCATGTTATGTGCTGGGAATTTCACGGTGGTGGACACCGTGTCTAGCACTCATGCTCTCGAGGAAACAATCACTAGAACAGGTGGCCTCAGCTCTGGCGAAGATCACAGACCAATATGAGTGGCTGAAGTCTGGGGAATAGGAGGAACTAAGAACTAAGGCCCAGAGAGGGTGTACGTCCTTTCGATATCATACAGAAAATTGTTCAGAGGATGTTGAAACACTCTCCTCTGCCACCTTACCTAACAGATGTCATCCTGTCTTTGTTGCAGAGATGGGGAGACCAGGGGTGGGATCAATTTGAAACCAGAGAGAGAAAACCAGACTGCCTGGGTTTGGGTCCAGGTGCTACCACTTGCTGGCGGAGACCTCCACCAGTCACTTGGCTGCTCAGAGGCTTCTGTGTCCTGCCGGGGCTGTTGTAATGTGCGGGCGCCCAGCGTGGGATCAGGAATTGCACACCATGGCCTCAGACCTCAGTCCTGGGCCCCTCTCCCTCTACAGGGCCCAAAGACATGCAGACTGGGGCGCGGGCTACAGAATAAACTTTACTCTCTCTCAGGGCAGGAGTCCTAGTTAGGAGTCTCTTTGGGCAGGGTCACAGAGCCATGCACGCGCACTCGGTACAGGCAGGTGAAGCGAGGATTCCCCCAGTTGCTTGAGATCTTCACCTTGACAGCACCAAAAGCTCGAGGTGGATGGTTCTGGAAAACAGAATCAGACATGGGGCAGCTCACCCTGGCAGAGTGGAAAGAGAGCCTCCCATATCTCAGGTGAGAGACTGAGACTCAGAGAGGGAAATGGTGTATCCCAAGGCCACACAGCAAGTCAGTACTTAGGGGCCAGGATAGAAGGTGCTGAGACCAGCAGAACCAACCTAGAGTGGCTGGGAAATGCCCCAGCCGCAGGCCCCTGGCAGCATGTTTGCCATAGGCCTGGGCAAGCCCATTTCCCCTTCTGAAGGATGGGAGTGGTACTGGCTGTGCCCCAGGATTGGAGCCAGGATTGTGGGGAACTGAGCCCTTGGGACGAGGGCGCTAAGCAGCACCCCACACGCTGCTCTCATGGAGGGCGAGGCCTGTGTTTATCCTGCTTCCTGCCCAGGGCACAAAGCTGGAGAGGCTCGGCCCTCAGGCCCTGTTGGGTTTCAGTCTCTCAGGGAATTACAGGGGTCGGGGACACTGAGGCCAGGAAAGCGGGGAAATCCCAGGACCACACAGCATTTGTATCTGGGCCGGTGTTGGCTGGATTCCAAGCCTGGACACTCGCCCTGTCCGGCCCCCTGGTGATTCCAGAGGCGCCTGTCTGCTTCTGTTCCCAGCCCTCCCCTCCAGCCTCCATTCCCTCCCGGGCTGGGAACAGGTGCTGATGGGGGCGGGGCTCCCGGTGCGAGGGCTCTCCACTCTGGAGCCAGCAAACCCCACCTGCTGGGTTCTGGGGAACCCCGGGGGAAATGCAGCCAGCCATCCCTGGGGGGTCAGGCCAGCGGCCGGGTGGGTCCCCCCCGGGTGGGTCCCCCCCCCCCCC
>NW_026000026.1:24671344-24673328 GCF_001458135.2 Marmota marmota marmota | reverse complement strand
TCCCCCCCCCCCCCGTCCCACTCCGGGCCCTGCTGCCGCTCCCTGAGCCTCAGCTGCCCAGCCTGTCCAGTGGGTCAGTAGTGGCTGAGCACCTCACGGGGACGCAGGGGGATGACGTGTGGCCCCTGGGCGATCCCCATTGCAGGGCTTTGCTTAGGTACCTGGAGGTGGAACATCTGGATGGTGTTTTCTGGCTGGAACTGGAAGGCTCCCAGGAACACCTCCTCCCTGGGGGAGCTCTCCATGCCCTGGGGGCAGAACCCAGAGCTGTCAGACAGGGGCCTTGGGGGTGCTCCCCTCCAGCCTGGGCGTGCGCCCCTCCCAGACCGGAGCTTTCCAGGGCAGCACAGGTGACAGCAGGAGAGAGCCAGGGCCTGGGAGGCAGAGGCCGAGGGCCAGCTGCTGACCGTGCCACTGGCCCCAGGGCCTGGGGCGTTTCCCGACCCTTCTCTGGACCCCATTTGGATGAGCAGTTCCTGATAATTCTCTGGACCTTCTCAACAAAATGGGGGCACAGTGGTCTCTGAAGGCTATGGTGGCTCTGAAAAGCCGGTGGAAATCGAGGCGCTGGGACGTCTGCCCTCGGAGGCGAGCTCTGACCCCCCATCCCCCCTGAGCCTCCCCAGCCCCCCGCGCCTCCAGATGTGCAGGCCCGGAGCACCCCCACCTCGCCAGGCTGTCCCTTCAGCTCGGCCTCGCCCCTCGCAGGGGCGCGCTCACGTAGATGACGAAGTCCTTGGGGGCCGTGTCCACGCTGCCGGACAGCGAGATGGATTTGGGGATGTGCTGCAGGGTGATGTTGAACAGGTAGACCTTCTGGGCCAGCCGGATGGTCACCTGGCCACGGTCACCTGTGAAGGCCCAGCAGTTGCCAGGTGTCATGTTGGGCTAGAAGAGGCAGGTAACGGGGTTACGCTGAGTGGGCAGCAGGGGCTTCCTCACTCTACAGCTAGGCACAGTTACTATCCCTGTTAGACAGATGTGGAAACCGGGCAGCAGAGCAGGGAAATGACTGGCCAGGACCATGCAGAGCTGGGAGTGCAGCCTGGGCAATTTGATCCTGGACCACTTGCTTTTAACCACTACCATCTTCTACCCTATGAAGAGGAAACAGGCTCAGAGAGGGAGAGCATTTCAGCTGAAATCACACAGCGAAGGCATTCATTCAGCAGCTTTTCAGTGTGGCCAGCTCTGAAGTGGAACAGTAGATGCTGAGACGGGGATGGGACAGGGACTGTGGAGTCAGGGAAGGCCTCTTGAGGAGCTGGGACCAAGGGGGGTCAGGAGCAATCGGGGAAAGTGAGTTGAGGGACAGCCACAGCCCTGAGGGCCACAGGAACTAGCTGCAGGGAGCGGCTTAAGCTGGAGAGGGCAGAAGGCCTGAGGGCAGGAGCTCTACAGCCTCCGGGGTCTGGTCTGTCACCTTGCTTCCTCCCTGGAAGGCCCCTAACACCTGCTCTGCCTGAGGAACCCTGCTCACCCGTGGCTACCTCCTCCAGGAGGCCCGCTGTCCCTGCAAGGCCATTGCCCCAGCCTGGTCTCAAGCACTGACATCTCTGGGCTCCTTGAGGGACCCATGGAAAAGTCACCATGGCCTTGGCACCACCCAAGGCTGGCCACGGGGACGGGATGCTCAGCCGGGGGTTGCTAATGGAGCTGTGCTTGCTCTGTGACCCAGCAAGCCCCTGCCCTCTCCGGGGGAGTCTCCTCATCCAGGGGCTGTGGCGCAGGGGGCCGAAGCTGGGTGGACTCTGGCTCTGCCCTTCACTAGAGGCCAGCTGTGGGCCTGCAGCGACGAGCTGGCTCTTTGAGCCTTGGTGGCCTTGAGGGTTCTCAGACCCTGAAGTCTCAAGGGCGGGGTGGGGGACTTTCCAGTGCCATAGGAAGCTGTCCCGTGCCCTGCTCCTACAGCAGCCCCTGGGGCCCTGTTCTCTGTTCTTGCTGCCTGCCTCCCCCGCCCCCACCTCTAACCCCGCCCCCACAT
>NW_026000026.1:24643226-24671319 GCF_001458135.2 Marmota marmota marmota | reverse complement strand
ACCTCTAGCCCCGCCCCAGGTCCTGCTGCCCTTGCTTCCACAGCCCAGCCTCTGCAGCCAGCCTCTATCCCAGGATCCTGCCTCTGACCAAACCCGTCCCTCGCCCCTTGTCGCCTGCCTCGAGAATCACGTCTGGGGGCTGCGCGTAGTTCCACAGCCGGATCCAGTTCCAGCAGGAGCGAGCCTTTTCGTAGTTGTAGGTGGCTGAGGTGTGCTCGAAGTCTATGCTGGCCCCTGTGCGGACGGACGGACGTCCGGGCGAGGATCAGATTCAGCCTGGGGAGGGCACTCGCCGTGTGCGGGAGCCCCTGGGAGGCCTCACCGCGCCCTCTCTGGACCTCAGTGCTCTCTTCTGGGCAGTGGGTCTGACAGTAACCATAAAGGCCGCCAAAGAGCGCCCACCCCAGGTCCACTGGCAGCGGTAATGAGCCAGGGCTTTCCCCACCAGCCTGGGGAAGACGTGCGCACTATGTCTGGCAGCCCTGTTGTGCTATTGTGGCTGGTTTTACACCCATTGTACAGAGTAGAGAGGGGAAGTTCTGGCTCTGAGAGGGTGAATGGAACCCAGAGTCGCTCAGGGGTCGGGGCAGACGCCCTGTGACCCCCATGTTTCACTGAGGTTAGGGTGCCCTCCCGGGCCCCTCTTTTGGCCTCCCTCACCAGGAGACCCTTGCTCACTCATGCTAACCTCCTCCCCTGGGGCATCTGGAAGGCTTTTCCCTCCTCACAGGTCTGGACCCAGTGTCACTCTGCCCGCGGGGGTCCCCTCTATCCCTGCTCCCTGCTTCATTGCCCCTGAAGTCCTGAGTCCTGACTCACTGTTGGCCCACATTGGTTTATTTCTAGTCAGTGTGTCCCCACTCCTCAGGGATCACTTTGTCCTGTTGACCACTGTGTGGCAGCCCCAGGCTGAGGGAGGGGCAGGAGGGAGGGGCAGTGGAGGAGTCAGGCAGTGGACAGCATCTGGATTCCTAGCCCCATCCCTGCTTCTGGCTCCATTAGACAAAATAAATTCTAGCAGGAAAACCAGCTGAGAACAGAGGTTAGCTCTGAGGAGGACTGTCCTCAAGCAGAGGGTGTATCACACCAGAACCAAAATCCAGGCATGGAAGGGTTTCTGCAGACGCTGAGGGGGGTGGAAGCGGGCAGGGGAGGCCGCTTACCTATAGACTTAAGGGCAAAGTCCGGCTTTTCAATGTAATCGCCTTGTATCATCTTCATTATTTTCTGGGTCATTCTTTGCTGAGAAGGCAGAAAACACAGGCTGTGCCTTGATGTGTCCTTACAGATCACAAGCCCCAGGGGTGTGTCCTCCACAGGTGACAGGTGCAACAGGAGACCCTCTTGGGGAACCTCTGATGGCCCAGCACAGGACTGCCCAGTCCCTGTACTGTGAAGGATGACCCAGTGACACAGAGCCCTGCCCCCTCCCCGAGGTTCACTTTGAGTGTCTGAGTTCACCATGACTGTGTCACAGAGGGGCCAAGAGTCTCACTGAGGGCAAGGACAGGGGCTCTGGAATCAGCAGGACCTGAGTGCTGTGGGGCCTTGGGCAATACTGTGCCTCTGAGACTTGAGACCCGTAAGATGGGGTGGTAATGGCGTCTCCCTCTCAGAGAGGATTAGAGAGGTCTAGAAAGCCCCCAGTGTGTGCCAGGACTGGCCTCAGCCTCCTGCAGCAATCCTAGGAAGTGTGGACGGTCTTCCTCCCATTTTAAAGGTGAGAGCGTAGAGGCAAAAGGACTTTCACATGTGGCCCATTCTATTTTCCAACCATGGCTGCAACCAGGTCTCCCATTCCACACTCAATGTGATGCTGACTTCTTCCCTTGAGAGGCAGATAAGCTCCCTCCCCATTAGTCTGGGCTGGTGACTGTGGCAGAAGTGATGCTCAGTCCTAAAAGTCACTAGAACACTGACTGGTTTTCTAAAACCTCCACTCTTGGAAGCTGCCTCCATGTTGTGAGGAAGCCCAGGCCGCATGAGGAGGTGCTTTGGTCAACAGCCTAACTCGGTTCCTAGCTGATGGCCAGCACCACTCTCCAGACTCTTCATCAAAGCCCCCTGTGTTGAGGTTTCCCAGCTGAGGCCCCAGGTGTTGTGGGGCAGAAACCAACCATCCTTGACCTGTCCTGACCTGCAGACTCTCTGACCATGATACAGTGGTTGTTTTACACTACTAATTCTTGGGATGCAGCCATAGTGACTAAACAAGAGCCAGGCTGTTATAGGGTAGTGGTTATAATTCTGTTTTGTTGATTTGGAAACTGATGCTCAGATAGGTTGATGGCCTGCCTTAGGTTGCACAGCTCCAAAAGATAAAGTATCCCTAACTCTTACTTTGTTTGCTGGGCAAATGCTCATTTATTTCTTCTCAAAACTGGGTCACCAACTCCAAGAAATTTCCCTGATGGTCCCTGCCCTTTTTGGGCTCCAAGTCTGGTTAGGGGTCCACAGGTCCTGGGACTGCCTTGAAGGGAGGGATGGAATTTAGTTTATCACTATCCTTGAACCCCAGAATGGGACCAGGCATACAGTAGGTGCTTAATGATTATGTATTGATTAGTGTATGCCTTGGGCTTCTACCTTTGTTCCAAGGAAACAAGCGTTTAAGGAACACTTACCCTATGACAGACATTATTCTAAGGATTACAGGAATTACCATGTTTAATCCATATACAACCCATTGTGTAGATGAGGAAACTGAGGCACAGAGAAGCTAAGGGAGGAGAGCAGTCACACAACTTACAGATGGTAAACATGGGATTCAAATCTAAGTACTTGACTCGAGAGCCAGTGCTGACTGTCTCTCTGAGTCGGTGGTCCCTCTTCTACAACCCCCCACCTGGCCCATCCCTGCCTCCCTCCCCCATGTAGAGAGGAAACTCCTGCAGGGGCCTCACTCCTGAGTGAGGAAGAGTGCTTGGGGGAGAGGAAGGAGCCCCGGAAACCTGGAATTTGGGGGGGGAAGGGGTCCTGGGGATTGAACCCAGGGCCTTGTGCTTGCAAGGCTGATGGCCAGCACCACTCTCCAGACCCTTCAAGCTGCAAGCGCTCTACCAACTGAGCTCTAGCCCCAGCCAGAAACCTGGGACTTTGAAACAACAAAAAGCACAGTCAAGCTTCAGGCAGCTTTGCTCGATCTCACACGACAAAACCCCCATCTGTAAATTCTTAGAAACTTGGCTTCTAGGCCAAGACGGTGAAAACTCACCAGATGTTTTGGTAGATAAGGCTGAAGCTACCTTATGAACTGTAGAACAAAGAGGCCCAGGAGGCGAGAAGAGAAAAGACAGTAGAGGACTTGTTCAGGAGTTGACATCCGAATAACAAAAGCTTAAAAGTGAGAGTAGAGCCAGGCGCGGTGGCGCACACCTGTCATCTCAGAGCTCAGGAGGCTGAGGCAGGAGGATCGTGAGTTCAAAGCCAGCCTCAGCAACTTAGCCAGGCCCTGAGCAACTCAGTGAGACCCTGCCTCCAGATGAAAAATAAAAAAGGGCTGGGGGTGTGGCTCAGTGGTTGAGGACCCCTGGGTTCAATCCCCAAATTAAAAAAAAAAAAAAGAATAGAGCAAACAGGACCAGGGAGGAGGGCACCAGTTTGATCACATGATTAAAGAACATTTCTTAGGATGGAAGGTCGTGAGTTTGTGGACTGAAAGCTTCCTCAGGGTGTCTGGCCCATGGGTGTTTTTTCTGGAAGTTTTGGATGGAAGGTAAGACCTGGCCTGGTGTGGAGGGCCAGTGCCCACCACAGCAACTACTAGAAGAAGTCAGAGAGTTGAATAAATCATATTTCAAGGCCAATGTGAGCTAGGGACTAAAATTCCAGAGAAGGGAGAACCAGGCCCAGTTCTGCTGACAATTTTATTTTGACCCCTGGGGTCGTTTGACGATTCGGATCATGGACTAAGGATCAGGGCTTGGGCCAGACTCTGAACTACTCCTGGAGAAGGAGGAGCACTGAAGTTATCGTGGTCCCCCCCTGGGCTAAGGGGATCAAATCAGGACAGAGGAAATGCACCCTCGGCCAGTCTCCCCCACAAAGTGTTCCCTGGACTCCAAGACTACAGGAGACCAGGAGCTGCTTCCAAGGCTCTGGAAGGCAGAATTAAACTTCCTGTCTTCTAAAGCTTAGGAAATAAAATGGTGTGTGTGGGGGGGAGTGCACAAAATAAAACAAGTGAGAGACTAAAGCCGTAGGACCGTGGTTCTCTGGGGTTGGCATCAGCGTCCCCTGGCTTGATTCCCGTCCTCAGACTTCAGCTCCAACCGGTCTGGGTGGGGCCCATTCATTGGAATGTCTGACATTTCCCCAGGTAACGGTGCAGTGTGGTCCTCTGAGACCCACTGCCCTAGAAGGAGCAGTGAGTCAGCCCAGAGTACCCTAGCTGCCCTTCTGGAGGCACTGAACTAGTCTGGGCACCATTAGAAGGTGGGAATTCAAGTATGCCCTTGGAAGAGGAGGTGCCATTGGGCCAGAGATTTTATACTGATTCAGGGCTAGAAGGAAAAAGGAGAATTGAGAGCCCTCAGATCGATGGTCAGTCTTCCCCATTAAACACTTGCCAAATATTTGAAACTGCCTGGGCAGCTTTCCAAAGAGCTAACCTGAAAATATCTGAATAAATCTCATAAATTTGCAATCTGGGTCAGTCTGAACCAGCTCAGTGTGTGTCTAGAAAGAAGGGATCATATCCTCCTCCAAAGAAAAGGGAACTGTACTGGTAGAAGTCTTAAAGTACTTGAAGCAATAGAGTTCTTTTATATCCCATGACCAGAAAACACTAAAAATATAAAAATGTATAAAAATTTTCATACACAAAAATAGACACTAAGAGTCAAGATTGTATGGCTGATACCCAAGAGAAAAAAACAGAAAACAGAAGAAGGCCAAAGATAATCCAGATGTTGGAGTCAGCAGACAAAGATTTGAAAGATAACCATGACTGATGAGTTAAATAAAATAAAGGAAAAGATGTATAACATAAATGAAATGATGGAGAATTTTACCGTAGAGTTAAAGTCTATGAAAAAGAGTTAAATGTGCATTGTATAACTAAATAATGCAATATATGAAATAATAGTAGATTTCTCAGGCAGAATACAGAATTATTAGTGAAACTGAAGAAATTTAAAAAAAAACAATATCAAAACATGGAGAAAAAGAATTTTTTTTTTTTAAAAAGTGAATCAGGTGGGCTGGGGATGTGGCTCAAGTGGTAGCGCGCTCGCCTGGCATGCGTGCGGCCCGGGTTCGATCCTCAGCACCACATACAAACAAAGATGTTTTGTCCGCTGATAAATAAATAAATAAATAAAAATTAAAAAAAAAAAAAAGTGAATCAGGTGATAGCATAGGAATTACATAAAACACACTCTAAAGGTCTAGCATAGTAATCAGAATTCAAGAGAGGAGTGATGATGGGGAAGATCAATATTTTAAGAGAGAAAGGCTAAGCATTTTTTAAAACTATTGAAAAATATCAATATATAGATTTAAAAAATATAGGAAACCTCCAAGCTGGTTATATATAGACTACGAGGGGCTGGGATTGTGGCTCACTGGTGAAGCACTTGTCTTGCACATGGGAGGCACTGGATCCTCAGTACCACATAAAAATAAAATAAAGGTATTGTGTCCATCTACAACTAAAAACATTTTTTAAAAAAGAATGTTAGACACAAAAAGAATATCCTATAAACTCCCAGGAGTAACAAATGGATTAAACCCAAAGGGTCAATAATCAGAGTGGCATAATAATTCTCAACAGCAACAATACAAATGAGAATACAGTGGTAGACCTCCTTCAGAGTTCTCAGGAGAAAATTTCCTTTCTAGAATTCTATACCCAGCCAAACTACCAATCAAGTGCAAGGGTAGAATAAAGGTGTTTTTAAATATGTAAGTTCTAAGTTCTTTTGCTGTTTTCTCAGTAGTTACTTGGGGATGTGCTCCATTAAAATGAGGGATAAAACCAAGAAAGGAGAAAACTCAGGATATAAAAAAGAGGGCATCAAAGAAGTTAGGTGTCTGGGAGCAGAATGAGTGGCATCTCACCTCATCTGACATGGCCTCCATTTCTTGGAGTCTGGCAATGAGCTGGTTCATGCTGCCTCGGAGGTCCTGGATTTCCCCAGTGTGATGTCGCACCTTCTCCTGGTACATCCTTAACAGGAAGGAGTGAAGCAAGAAGTGACTGCCTTGTAATGCTGCTATTGTGGCCTCAAGTTCTCTCTTTGCTAGTCAACTCTCAAAGAACTAGCTTCATCATCTTCTCCTCTCTTGGGCCCATTCCTGGTTCACCCAGAAGTTAAACACTATCCATTCTCTTCTTTCTTCTTGGAATATGCTTAAGACCAGTTCATTCTTTCCACATATTTCTGAGAATTTTGTTTGCAGTTAAGAATGCTGCTACCAGGTGGTGACTTGTTCATTAAAATCTCTTGACTACCATTTACTGATCACTGACTGTGGACCAGGAACTATGCAGATTTTCTTTAATACCCATAATTCCCCAGGGCAAGGTGGAGTACTCTGCCTCATCTCACACATGAGGTGTTAAAAGCTCAGTGAGAGGAAGTTTCTTTGGCATCAGGCCAGACAGGTAAAACTCATGAGAGCTAGGACTGAAGTCCAGGTTTGTCTGTGAGCTCATGTTCCTAGCCAATATACCCCAGAGTCTTCCTATACCTGTATTTTTTTTTTTTTTACATGATAGGACTTACCAGCAGATTCCTCTTACCTCAAACTCTGCAATGGACTATTTATGCTGTCATCCTGGAGGAGTGTTGAAGAAAGCAGAAATCCCCTTCAGTTGGCCTGAGAGAGCTCCCTCCATCCATTCTCCAAAACCACAAGTCCATCCACTCATCCACCTTCCCATGTAGGCTTCCATCCATTCACCCACCTACCATCTCTCCAAACTCGAAACTCCAGTTTACTCTTAGTTTTATCCATCCATTCTCATCCATCACCTTTCCTCACCCTTCAACCCTTCCATCTCCCCAAGCTCCCTGTCCATCCCCCTCCCATCCGTCCACCCTACCCCATATATCCTCCTCTCATCCATCCATCTCCCCACTTACCTATCTATCCCACCTGACCTCCCGACTGCCCATTCTCCCTTTTATATGTTCCTCTGCTGGTTCTCCCAGCCCTACCTCCATTACGTCCAACGTCCGTCCATCCATCCATCCATCCATCCATCCATCCATCCATCCATCCACCTTCCTATCCCTTCTCCCTCTATTCAGGCTCCCATCTGACCATCCAGTCATTCAACATTGAGCGTGGCAGCCCTTTTCCCTGCACTGAGCTGGAATTGCCCAGAGGTGTCACACCGCCCTCTCTCCTTCCTCCAAGTTGCTGCAGCAGAGCTGGGGAGACAGTCAGGAGTGTAGGACATTGTGGGAGAAAGGAAGGGGCTGGGACCACCTCTGCCTGGTTGTTCCTGGAGGGAGCGACATGTTGTGAATCTTGAAGAAGGTGAAAGGGTTCATAAGGGAGAGGAGAAGAGATAGGCCTCTGGGGTTCCCGGTCCCTGCAGGTGTTGCGAGACGTCCTTGAACAGGGAGCTCCAGTCACCTTTCCCCTCTTCTTTCGTCCCCAGAAACCACAAAGCAAAGGGGTATCGTTGTCTCATTTAAGCAGAAAAGAACAAACTGTTGAGTAGAAAGAGGGTCTTCCCCCTTCCCACTGCCTCGCTTTATTGGGAGCCTTGAGAAAGGAGAGATGAGTCATCTCGGGGGTGACAGGAGAGCCATCCTGGTGGAGGGACTATTGCATGTGGTCTTTGAAAGTCACAGGTAGCAGGAGAGATGGGTCCTAGATGGGTGGCGTGATCAAGGCAGAGATTTGGTTTGGAATAAAGCAGCAACTTGACAGGGTCCAGATTTGGTGAGAGCAAGAGGAGCTACGGAGGGACAATTAGCTGCCCGAGGGGAGACTAGTCAGCTGTGGGCTGGACGAGGGCGCACTCACCTGCCAGACTTCCATTTTTGATGGTAAATGCATAGAAAACATCCAGAATCCTGCGGGGCCATGAGAACAAGAATCAGCTGCTTAACATAGAAGGTCAAGAGCGAGCCTCTGCTCTGGAGTCAGAGCCCAGCCCTGCCACTCGCTAGCATTGCACAACTTTGGGAGAAATGACTTAATCCCTCTATGCCTCAGTTTCCTCCTCTGCCAAATGGCAATAACATAAAATCCACTTCATGTGCAAATGAAATCACATGCAATGTATGTTACATAAACTACCTGGTACCTGTCTCACACTCCCATCCCGACCTTGCTGGGGAGGATTAGTACAGAGAAGAAGGCAGGTGGTTTCTTCTGCATTTCATGATCTCCAGATCATTTCATGATCTGCATTTCATGAGGCTGAAACCTCACCATTTCAGCAGTTGTTTAAAAGCCTTTAAAACCTATTTGTTATTATTGACAAAATACTTTTTTTTTTTTGGAGCGAGGGATCAAATGCAGGGGTGCTTAACCACTGAGTCATATCCCCAGTCCTTTTGACATTTTTTAAAATTTTGAGACAGGACCTCGCTAAGTTGCTGGGGTTGGTTTTGAACTTGTGATTTCCCTGACTCTGCCTCCCAAGAGGCAGGGATTCGAGGTGTGGACCACCACACCCAGCTTGATACACCACTTAACCAACTAGGAACGGAAGAGAACCTCCTCAGTGTAACAGAAACCCACAGCTAACATCCTATCGTTGGCGCTGGATGGAAGCTTTCCCACTAAAATCGAGACATAAAGCCCTCACAGTTGCGGTCAATTGATTTTCACAAGGGCGTCGAGACAATCAGTAAGACTAAAATAGTCTTTTCAATAAATGGTTCTGGAACAACCATGTATCCATATTCAGAAGCATGACACTTTGTGGTTTCCAGAGCTCTTCTTGGCTTTCAAAAATTTTTCTTGGACATCATTTCACTGAACCCTCATTAGACAGGTGGGGACGCTGAGTCGTGTGCAGGGGACATGTGTGGCCAGGTGTCGCAGAACAGTGCTAGATCCCTGCTCTCCTCTCCCAGCGGGGGGCCAGAGCCCGGGGACACCACCTGCCCGGGGTCTGCAGACCCACCGAAAACGCAGAGGACCAGCACACCCGTCTTCTCCATGAGCTTCTGGAAGAACAGCCTGCACCTGGAGGCCAGGGTAGCCAGAGTCAAGGGGCCTCCTCCTCGGCCCTGGCCACCAGCGTGGTTTGCCCCCCTCCCTCCCTGATGAACGAGGCCCCCGCTGGGACCTCCAGGGTCCCCCACACTCCCCCCCGAGCGCTGGTTGTGTCTGTCCTTGTCTCCAGGCTGGAGCTCACGAGGGGTGGGCCGAGGCTGGGACCAGGACAGGCATCAGACTTCAAATGAATGGAGGAGGCCGAGCGTCAAGCCCAGGACCCAGCCCTCTGTCCCCAAGCTGGGTGCCAACGAGGGGAGCTTAGAAAAGAAGGGGCAGGGGTCCAGGGGCAGCCGCTGCGGAGGGAGGCTGAGGAGCCCTGGGGGGCCCTGGGGCCAGCTTGGGGTCCCTGGTCTACACTGCTACCAGAGGGACGCCTAAGCCAAAGACGGGCTACCTTCCCGCCCGGCCCTGCCGCTCACCGGCAGGTGTTGAAGAGGACCTGCTGGGCCTGGGTCCTCAGGAAGTAGGCCAGACAGGCGATCCAGGCTGCAGGGGAGACGACGGAGCATGAGTCCTTGGGCCTCATCCCTGTCCCACGGCGGGTCCTGGGGCTGTGGGGGCACCTTGGAGCTGGGCGGCCTTCTTCTTATTTATTTTTTCTGTGGTGCTGAGGCTCGAGCCCAGGGCCTCACGCATGGGAGGCAAGGCCCCTGGCTGAGCCCAGCCCCAGCCCTGGGAGGCCCCCTGGACTCGCTGGTCAAACCCAGGACAGGCCCTGGCCTGGCCGATGGGACGTGCCAGGCTGGTGCCTGCTGGGTCCTGCAGGTGAGCGCTGCTGTGGCCCTAAGGGCTGGAATGTGCTGATGCCCAGGTCCAGAACCTGGGAGCCTGGGACCGGAGGGGCCTTGCTGGGTTCCTCTGGGGAAGCTCAGCGTGGGGCCGGCAGAAACAGGGGTGCAAAAGGGTGGGGGGGGAGAATGGAGGAGGGAATGGCCGCTAGACTTGGAAAATGAGTGGACTGGAAGATGAGAGAGGCTGTCGGCTGGAGGGGGTGACTCCGCGGGAACCGGGCCGGGCTGGGGCCCAGCAGAGGAGGGCTGACGGGCAGCCCTTCACTGGCCAGTGTCCATCCATCAGGGGATCCTGGCTGGGATCACCCCGGTGGAGCTTAACCTGCGGCTCCTGCAAACTCAGGGCCTCCCCCTCCCCAGCTTAGCGGGGCCCGACCCTCTTGGGCCCAGGGGGTGGCCGAGGGGACTCTGCAGACCATACGCACACAGATATCCCAGCAGGAACTGAGTCAGGCTGATGGCCGGGGCATTGATGCGGGCGGGCAACGGGAAGCTGTCATCTGCAGGGAGCGATGGGCGGTCAGGTCACTGCCTTTGAGACGTGGACTGGTGGAGACCTGGGGGGCACTCAGGGCTCGGAGTGAGCGTCCCTGCCCCTCTGCCTCCACCTCTTGCTGTGTGACTGTGGATTTCCTGCTAAACATCTCTGAGCCTCAGCCCCTCAACGGCCCCCTCCCGCTCCCCTCTCTGCTCACTCCTGCTTGGTGAGGGGTCCATCGCCATCCTGCTGGTGTTCCGGGGTCGCAGGTTGCATCTGGGGACGACAAGGTTCACAGTCGCGGTTTACAACACAAGCCGGTGACGTCACCGCATCCCAGATTGAGAAACTGAGTGACAGAGAAGTTTGCCAAGACCACCAGGCTGGGAACAGGGACAGATCAGGGTCTGGCTGACCCCAAATCCAGGTGTCTTTTAAGGCAAGGACTGTGGTTGGTGTGGCTATTGCAGGTGACCATCACCCCCAAGCCACCTACTCCTCTTGGTGGCAGAAGCCTGATTTGGGTAAAGGTTTCCTCATCGCTGAGTTGAGACCCACAGGGAGCAGTGACCGCTCTCCTTCCCCCTAAGTAGTCATGTTTCTGCCCCCCACGGAGGGCTGTGGTGGCCACGCTGTGACGGCGAGAGATGACTAAAAGGAAGAGCCATGTGGCAGCCGGCACCTGGTCTCCCGAGGCAGCACCACTACAGAATCCAGGGACTCTGGAGCCACAGTCAGGAGCCCTTGGTAGGTGAGATGCAAACCTTTCATTTCCTCAGGCAGTGGTCCCCCAACATTCTCTCATGGTCCCCCCTTTGAGTTTATATTTATTTCTTGAGAAATTACATATACACCTGCTACAGCTTGGATGTTGAATGTCCCCCAAAGACTCCTGTGTTAAAGGTTTGGGTCCCCAAATGGCCCTAGGGGAAGGCAATGTGGACCTTTAGGAGGTGGGGCCTCGTGGGAGGTCCTTAGGTTGTTGGGGGCGTGTCCTTGGAGAGAACTGTGGGACCCCAGTCTTCCCTTCTTTCCTTCCTGGCTTCTTAGGTGGGTGATTTTCTTCCCCCATGTACTCTCACCATGATGCAGTGCCACCCCAAACAGGGGGGCCACTTGATCATGGACCAGAACCTCCAAAACCATGAAATATACCTTTTCTCTTGATAACTTAATTATCTCAGGCATTTTATTATAGTGGTAGAAAGCTCACATAATTCCCAATTATGCCAACATACACTTACCCTTCCTCAATGTACAGATTCATTTATACATTCCTGGGGAATATATAGCACAGGGGGGTGACTAGCTTCACAACTTACTGTAGACCTTAAAATAACTAGAAGAGAGGAGTTTGAAACTTCCCAATACAAAGAAATGCTCATTACCCTGATCTGATCATCATAGAGGATAGCATGTACCAACTTTTCACTTTGCACCCATAGACACAATTATTATGTGTTAATTAAATCAAGGAGGATGAGCTAAAAATACTCATGCAGCATTAACGATTTCTTCCTTCACCTCCATGGCTTTTTTGTAAACCCTGGTGGGATACATATACACCCTGTTCTGGGACCCAGAAGTGGGTATCCTTTTGAATGTTGGAATTCCTGTCACCTGCAGCTAGAGGCCTCCTGGCAGAGATACGTGTTTCCTGGTTCAGTGTCTGCCTCCTTCACAGACTAGCTCCATGATAGCAGGGAGCACGTGGGGCTGGTTCAACATGGTGCCCCCGTCCTCTGCACGGTGCCTGGCAAAGAGTAGGTGCTCAATAAACACATCCTGAAAGATGGCCACCTCCTCGCCAAGAGACTTTGGGAAAGCCACCGTCAACCTCTCATCAACTGTAAAGCACAGCCGGTTATGCCAGCTCCCCTCCCAGCAGGGGTGGAGGGGCTGCCTTTTGTCAGTTGTTAAAGGCTGAGCCAAGGGAGGGGCTGTTGTCCTCACCTCCTGGGCCTAACATTGGGGATCCCATCTTCGCATAGGGAACCTGGGTCCCCAGTGTTCCTTGACCGTGGCATCGATTCCCTTCTGTAGGGCTAATGGATGGTGGTGGGGATCTCTGGGAGTCAACGAGGAGGAACTAGCTGCTGCCACCACCTCAGAGTGTCCTCTGGAAGGTGCCATGTGGAATTTGCCAGGGTCAGGGAGAATTGTTGGCTCTATGACCTCACAGAGCAGGTGGGCAGGGAGGACACCCAGTCTCCAGCTTGGCCCCAGAACCTCCCCTCAGAAGAAGCCATTGTGACAATTTTCCATGTTTAAGATGGAGGAAATTGAAGGCATAAGGCAGTAAGGGCCGCTGGGTGCTGAAGGGCACATCTGTAACTTAGTGACTCAGGAGGCTGAGGCAGGAGGATGGCGAGTTTGAGGCCAGCCTGGGCAACTAAGTGAGACATTGTCTTAAAATAAAAATGAAAAAGGGTGGGGATATAGCTCAGTGGTAAATCTTTCCTGGGTTCAATCTCGAGTACCAAAAAGAACAGGGAAAAACAAAACAAAACAAAAACAAAAACATCGAGGGCCATGCTTGGTCTCGGGGTTGCATATGGATGAGTTGAGTCTCCAAAAACTGGACCAGGTTTTCCTTGTTCCCAAACTCCTACCTGCCCCAAATTTTCTGATTTACCATTTTAGGTTGTACATGAATGTTTTCCGTACTGTTGAGCTTCTCACCAGTGGACATTTTGCATCACACAAAATACTATTATGTGGGTTATTTATTTAATGAAGGTCTACTATTTACTGGAAAAGATAAAAGGAAATGTCTGGCTACATGTTTTTCTGTTAACTCTGTAGAGAAGCTGACCATTTGAGCCAACTTTTTCTTCCAATAGACGCAGAGTCTCTGGTTTAATTCCTAGGTCCTTGATCCATTTTGAGTTAAGTTTTGTGCATGGTGAGAGATAGGGGGTTTAATTTCATTTTGCTGCATATGGATTTCCAGTTTTCCTAGCATCATTTGTTGAAGAGGCTATCTTTTCTCCAATATACGTTCTTGGCGCCTTTGTCTAATGTAAGATAACTGTAATTAGGTGGGTTAGTCTCTATGTCCTCTATTCTGTACCATTGGTCTACCAGTCTATTTTGGTGCCAATACAATGCTGTTTTTGTTACTATTGCTCTGTAGTATAGTTTAAGGTCTGGTATAGTGATGCCACTTGCTTCACCCTTCTTGCTAAGCATTGCTTTAGCTACTCTGGGTCTCTCATTTTTTCCAGATGAATTTCATGACTGCCTTTTCTATTTCCATGAGGAATGTCATTGGGATTTTGATTGAAATTCCATTAACTCTGTATAGTGCTTTTGGTAGTGTGGTCATTTTGACAATATTAATTCTGCCTATCCAAGAACAAGGGAGATCTTTCCGTCTTCTAAGGTCTTCTCTATTTTCTTTAACATTCTGTAATTTTCATTGTAGAGGTCTTTCACCTCTTTTGTTAAGTTGATTCCCAAGTATTTTTATTTTTTGAGGATATTGTAAATGGGATAGTTTTCCTAGCTTCTCTTTCAGAGGATTTGTTATTAATGTACAGAAATGCCTTTGATTTATGGGTGTTGATTTTATATCCTGCTACTTGGCTGAATTCATTTATTAGTTCTAAGAGATTTCTGGTGGAATGTTTTGGGTCTTCTAGGTATAGAATCATATCGTGGGCTAGTAATGATAGTTTGAGTTCTTCTTTTCCTATTCGTATCCCTTTAATTTCTTTCGATCTCTCTAATTGCTCTGGCTAGAGCCTCAACTTCCTTAACAAGACTCCTATAGTGCAAGAAATAAAATCAAGAATCAAGAAATGGGATGGATTCAAACTAAAAAGTTTCTCAGCAAAAGAAACAATCAGTGAAGTGAACAGGGAGCCTACAGAATGGGAGAAAATTTTTACCACACACACATCAGATAGAGCACTAATCTCTAGGGTATATAAAGAACTCAAAAATCTTAACACCAAAAATACAAATAACCCAATCAATAAATGGGCTAAGAAACTGAACAGACACTTCTCAGAAGATGATATACAATCAACAAATATATGAAAAAAATGTTCAACATCTCTAGCAATTAGGGAAATGTGAATCAAAACTACTCTAAGATTTTATCTCATTCCAATCAGAATGGCAGCTATAAAGAATATAAACAACAATAAGTGTTGGTGAGGATGTGGGGAGAAAGGCACACTCATACATTGCAGGTGGGACTGCAAATTGGTGCAGCCAATATGGAAAACAGTTTGGAGATTCCTTGGGAATTTTGAATGTAACCACCATTTGACTCAGCTGTCCCACTCTTTGGTTTATATCTAAAGGACTTAAAAACAGCATACTACAGGGACACAGCCACATCAATGTTTATAGCAGCACAATTCACAATAGCAAAATTGTGGAATCAACCTAGATGCCCTTTGGCAGATGACTGGATAAAGAAAATGTGGTATATGTACACAATGGAATATTATTCAGCATTAAAAGAGAATAAAATTGTGGCATTTGCAGGTAAATGGATGGAGTTGGAGAATACTATGCTAAGTGAAGTAAGCCCATCCCAGAAAACCAAATGCCAAATGTTTTCTCTGATATGAGGACACTGATCCATAACAGGGATGCGGGGGGAGTGTGGGATGAATAGTGGAACTTTAGATAGGGCAAAAGAGAGGGAGGGGAAGGGGAGGCAGGGGAATAAGAAAAACATCATTATCCTAAGTACATGTAATGAAGACACAATGGTGAGACTCTACTTTGTATACAACCAGAGACATGAAAAATCGTGCTCTATATGTGTAATATGAATTGAAATGCATTTTGCTGTCAAATGGTCAGGTTCTCCTTTTTTTTTTTTTAATTCTATATAGAATTTTTAAAAAAGGAGAACCTGACCATTTGAATTGACACTAAAAGTGAACTCTCTTTTGCCCCCTGGTGGCAGGTACTAAAAATTGCAGGTTAAGTACCTGTGGGAAGTGGAATGAGGGTCCCCTAAGGAGGTTCCCGTGCTAAAATCTAAACATAAGAATATGTTACGTTACTTGGCAAAAGGGAGTTAAAGCTAGCAGACAGAATTAAGGTTCCAATTCAGATGACCTTGAGGAGAGGAGACTATCTTAGATTATCCAGGTGGGTCCAGTGCAGTTATAAATGGAAGAAGGAAGAGGGAGACAGAGATGCTCTCTGCTCAACGTTGCTGGCTTTAGAGATGGAGAAAGAGGCCAGGGACTGAGGAACAAGGACAGCCTCTAGATGCTGGAAAAAGTCAGGAAACCGTTCCTTCCTGAAATCTCCTGCTCTACATCCTTGATTCTAACCCAGTGAGACTCACTTTGGACTTTTAATGCTTAGAACCATAAGATGATGAATTTGCATGTGCAGTCACTAAGTGTGAGGCAATTTGTTATGGCAGCAGTAGGTGGCTAACGTGAGAACATCCAGTGAAGGGGAAACTGAAATTCTGTCACTAGTTGTCACAAGGGCCTTTGAATTAATTATACATTCATTCAGTAAATTTGTGTCTAGGCACCGGATACAGGGCTGAGCAACACCAGCTCCTGTCCCCGGGTTTGAAGGGACATCTTGCGGGGAACAGGTGCTTAGCAAACGGCCTGCCAAGTGCTGTAGGGAGATTGCTGGGCTCAGGGGTGAACCGGTGAGAATCCCTCCTTCGTGTCACCTGGATGTTCCTAAATGTTGTCCCCTGTGCTAGAAGTGTTGAGGAAGAGGAAGCGTTCATGTCAAATGCAAACACCAAGATGCCTTCGGTCAATATTTGCGCTTCTGTTCATGGAGTTTGCTCTGCTGAGGACTCGGGAGGCCTAGTGTCTGTGGCATCTGTAGACAAACCAAGGCCAGGAGTGGGATGGGAGGGGCTCAGAGCAGCTCCTTCTCGTTCCTTTTGGCCTCTAGAATTGGGGTTATGGAGCAAGGACGGGAGACAGGGCTAGTCCAGGGGAGATCTGGGTCCCCAAGGGAGGGCTTGATAGTGTCCAGGTCCCTGTCAGCCCTGTGGGCACTAATGGGAACCCAGGACAGGGTCAGCCTGGGCTTGGGGCTTGGTACTTGGGCTGGCAAGGACTCAGTGGGGGCCACAGAGCATTCTGGAATGGTGGAAGCCCTCTAGGCCCTTGTCCCTCTGTCCCAGTTGAGTCATGCAGAGGAATGGAAAGACCCTCCTTGAAGCCAGACGTCACCTCCTGTGCACATGTGTACATGCACACACTCACACTCACACACACACCCCAGGACCAGGAAGCAGTCCACTGCACACACTGGCGTCTAACACACACAGACCCACAAACACTCAGTAGACCAAGTCACACGTGCCTGTTTGCCCACCACCTCACATCTGCACTCTTATAGTTTTGTGTAAATTGGCACGTGACATCCTAAACCAAGGTGTCAATGTGCCCTGTCACGTATACACCCACACAGAAACCAGAAATGACAACCTAATGCATATGTGAATGTGCAACTCTGCACACACTACCACACTCACGGACACACACATAGTGCTCCCTCACATGCACAGACGTGGACATGCCAGCTTCAGGGGCACACACGGTCCTCTGGGTCCTGCGTGGCCGCGGTGGACTGTGGAGTTCGCAGTAGAGAGAGGGGACGGGTTAGACCCACTGTGCATGGGGTGTGCGAGTTTGGAGGGGGACTGGGTGTTAAGGTTGGGGACGGGTCATCCACACGTTGTCTTCTGTTCGCTTTGAGTGAAGGCTCAGTGTGTGACCAGCATCAGACCTCAGTCAGTGACAAGGGTCAGGTCTCAGTGTTTACCCAGAGACAAAGCTCAGGGTGTGGCCAGGATCAGGGGAATGGGGCTCAGGTAGCCTCCTTCTCCTCTGAAAGGGTCGTGTTTTGGGGACAGCGTGGGGACACCAAGCTTGAGGGGTCATTGTGGCCGTCCCCCTGTGTTTGGGCACTCCCTTCTTCCTGGGCCTTGCCTGGGCCTGCCTGGGCTGATGAGGGACCACCCCTGGGCACAGCCACTCTTCTGGAGGCTCCTGGCCCTGGAGACCAGCGCTGTCTAGCTCCAGGGTCTCGCAGCCGTTGGCAGCCAGGCCTGGCGACGTGGCAGCCCATCGCACATGACTGAGATGGACATTTGGCAAATACCGTGTTTGCAGGGAAAACACTTGGCACCGCCCACGGACCTCCTCTGCCCCAGTCCCTGCCCAGTGGGCCCTGCACACGGGGAAGCCTCATAAAGCCACCTGCGCACCCGTCCACCTCAGGCAGAAGCGGACTTGTCTGGGCTGAGTATCCACCTGCCTCAAGAACTACCTGAGGTAGGAAGGGGCTGGGACGGGCACTTGTCCCCTGCTCCATGGGGACATGACCTCTGGCTGCCTGCTGCAGGGGACTCCAGCCACCCCTGGCCTTGCTGGGGGACTATGGGCAGGGGCTGCCTTGCTGGGCCTCAGAGGGCCCCTCTGAGCTGTGTCCCCTCGTCCCTTCCTGCTGGGACAGAGGTTGAACACAGGTTCGGTACAGACCTGCTCACTGAGCCAGGCCAGGCCGGTGGGTTGGGGTCCTGGGGGAGGCCAACATGCAGGCCCTTACTCCTGGCTAGGAGGAGATCAGGCAGGAGCCACCTGGGTCCTCCCCTGGCCAGGTCTGCACCCTGGAGCCAGGGTGGGCCGCCACCCCAGACTGGACTACTGGTGACAGCCCTGGCCTTGGGACCCTGGTCAGAGTCCTCTTCTTGGGACAGGAAGCTGCCCCCCATCTCCCCATCTAGAAGTCTCACCACCCTCCTCTGACATGAGGTGGGGTTTGCACTTGTCCCCTGTAGGCTGTGTGGCCTGGGGCAAAGCCACGCCTTCTCAGGGTCTGGGAGCCGTTTCCAAACCAGTTTCCCTCCTGGTTCTGGTGGAGCAGACTGGGAGACGGTCACTCCCAAGGTGCAAAGCTGGTGTCCAGGGTCCAGGGCAAAGGCTGTGCCCTCCACTTGGGACTTGTGTCCTCCAGACCAGGCTGGTGTGAGCGGCCCAAGGGTGGGCTGTGCGGGCTCACTACCTGAGCCTTGTCTCTATCCACCTGCAGATCCTGGGGCAGAGGCCAGTTCAGCCATGGCTGGGGTGCATGGGCTGAGGCTTCTGCTGGCGCTGCTGCTGCCCGTGGTCAGCGCCTCCACAGCAGGCACCGTGGTCCGAATCAACAAGGCCGTCCTGAGCTACGGTAAGAGAGGCGCCACCCAATCTGTGCGTGGAGCCCGTGTCTGCATGTGTGGGCGTTCCAAAGTGTGTATGCGCTGTGAACGCAAAAGAATTCTTTTTTAAAAAAATTATCTTATTTTTTATTTTTGTGGGGAGGTACTGAGGAGGATTGAACCCAGGGGTGCTTAACCACTGAGCCACATCCCCAGCCCTTTTTCAATTTTTAAATTTTGAGACAGGGTCTCATTAAGTTGCTGAGGGTCTTGCTAAGTTGCTGAGGCTGGCTTTGAACTCAAGATATCTCCTGCCTCAGCCTCTGAAATTACAGGCACACGCCATTGCACCCAGCTACACCTTAGCTTATAATGTTTTATTTAGAGACAGGTTCTCGCTGAGTTGCTGGGGCCTCACTCAGTTGCTGAGGCTGACTTTGAACTCAACATCCTTCTGCCTCAGCCTCCCAAGCCACTGGGTCTATAGTTGTGCCTGGCCACAAAAGGATTCTTATCCACTGCTGTGACAGTGCCTGAGCCAGCACTGCTCAATGAATATTTATTAAATGAGCAGGACTATGTATCATATGGTCAACATGCAAATGTGTACACATGTCTGTATTCACGTGTATTAGTGGTTAGTTCCAGTGGTCATTTTTACAAGTGTATGTCTACTTATGAATTTGGAATTTTTTGGGGGGTGTGGGTACTGGGGATTGAACCCAGGGGTGATTAACCACTGAGCCACGTCCCCAGCTAACTTGCTTAGGGCCTTGCTAAATTGCTGAGGCTGTCCTTGAACTTGAAATCCTCCTGCCTCAGCCTCCCAAGTCCCTGGGATTGCAGGCGTGCGTCACTATGCCTGGCTGAGTTTGGAATTCTGTGCAGATGTGCTCACATGTGTACTCGAGTGTCGGGGAGGGTGTGTGATCACCGCATGTGCCTGGATGGCTGTGCTCTCCGGGTATAATGTGTGCGTGGGGCATCTGCACGTGCAGGTGTCCTGGGAGAGCAGCAGGTCAAGCAGTGCTGTGGGGAGTGTCTGAGGTTAGATCCTTGCTGGGCTCAGTGGGCCAGCCAGCCCTCTCTAGGCCCCTTTTGGGCCAGGCCTCTGTCTCATCACTTTGCTGCTAAATCCTTTGGAGACCTGCCCTGTCCCCTGGGGAAGTCACGATGAGGAAACCTAGGCCCAGGAGGGACCAAAGTTGCCACGGTCCAGGACTGAGCACAGAAGTCTGTTCGCCACCTGTGGCCTCCCAGGGAGCTTCTGTGTCCCACAAAACCTGGGTCAGGGTGGACAACTGCCGGGGTGAGCAGCTCCAGCAGGCAGCAGAAGGGATTTTCAGTGTCCCCGGGCTCTGCGAAGCAGCAGGGTCCCCTCCCTCGGCCCTCAGGGTGCAATGGCTTTCCGGACCTCGGATCCGGGCAGATGAGCAGACAGGGAGCGCGGGCAGTGATCCGAGCCCGAACGTGACTTGTGGACTTGTCTGCGGTCTCCCACGGATGCCTGTGGGCGGGGCCACGAGCTGCCGCCCCCTGACGCTCCGCCCCCTGTGTCTGATCCTAGTGGACATCCGGTGGGAGGTGCACCTGGCACAGGGGGCTTCCAGGCCCACATGGGGCGGCTTGCTCTGCATCGGGGCACCGGACCTGGAGCCCCAGACTGCAAGCCCCCCAAAGAGGGGGCTCAGCACGTGGGAATCCAAGAGCTGGAGCTTCGGCCTTCCTGCTCTGCCTCTGGGGAAACTGAGGCCCAAGGACTTCTTCCCACCATCTCCACCATCGCCTCCCCGCTCCCGAGTTGACCCTCCCTTCCAGAACCATTGTCCCTCGTTTTCATTCAACTTGCCTTTAATCAGCACCAGGGCCCCCGCAGCGCAGCGCCGGAGAGCGGGGCGTGCAAAGACTTGAGCCAGCTGCTGGGGCTCAGGCCAGATCTCCCTGGCCAAGTGTCCTCGCCTCCCTGTAACCTGGGCACGGTATAAGAGGAAGGAGCTCAGAACAGTGCCCGGCTCTGTAAGGGACAGCCACCATTAGTCCTCTGTAAGGACAGCCGCCGCGGTGGTAGCTAGCACTCATTTCGCACCGTCTTTGCAGTGGCCCCAGGTGACGGCACCATTATAATCATTGCAAATGTGGAAACAGGGGCATGCAGCTGCCACCCGGGCAGTGCGGCAGTGCTGGGACTTGCACCCAGACTCTGGGGACTTTGGGGTGCTCAGCCTCCAGCCGAGGTCCCTCCTTGCCCAGGGGCAGCCTCCTCAGCCGCCAGGCATGCTGGGAGCCTCCTGGAGCCTGGCCAGAGGCAAAGGATTTTATTCTCTGAGGAATGAAATAAGCAGGGGTTTGAGAGGCAGAAGCGAGAGGGGACCAGCCTGTCCCGCAGAGGGCCTGGTGTGAGTGGTGGACCTGCAGAGGGCCTGGTGTGAGTGGTGGACCACCTTGAGGCGGCTTGCAAGCTGGGCCCTTCCAGAATCTGAGTCCCCTGCACTCCAGGTGCACGGCAGATGGGAGGTGGTGGTCTTGTTGCTTGGTGATGACCAAGGCAGCCTGACCTTGCTCTGTCCTGGCCCTACAGTGTCTGAGTTCGGGAAAGTCCCTCTCCAGGAGGCCTTAAAGGTCGATGACCAGCATTTTCTGGACCAGAGTAGTGAGGTGCTTCAGACTGTCAGGTGAGTGCTCCCCTTTTTCAGAAGTGTGCTCACGACCCCAGGTGGAGTCAGCCAGGTGTGTGCTCCAGCCTATCAGGAGGGAGGATCCTGCCTGAGCTTTGCAGGAGGCCTCCCCCACCCCCTGCAGGCCCCCTGGGAGGAGGCGTTCCATCTGGCTCAACTCCCAGACCACTGGATGAGCACCCTTGTCTATGGAGGAGTGCTCCCCTTGCCAGGTTAGAGGTGCCCACTGCCTGGGTGACTGCTTACAAGATTTAGGAGATGGCACCTAAATGGAGACACAAGGGCCCCTGCGCCTTTGGATGAGTGGATTTCTGTTCTCAGGGCCAAGACTGTGGCTCCAGGATCCACAGAGCTGGCAGGACCCCCAGCTGCTCCCTCCAACAGCTGGACCAGGTTTAGACACAAGTCTGAGCGTCACACCTCTGTCCTTTAATGCACAGAGCCTCAAACTCAGGAACATGCAGAGATTGGGCAAAGTGTCCCCATTAATGTGGGAACAGAGACTTGCTACTGCCAGGAGTCTGGGTGTCCAGAAGAATGTATCTATCTATCTATCTATCTATCTATCTATCTATCTATCTATCTATCTATCTCATCTATGTGTCTGTTTCTACCTCTGTCTATATCTTTCATCTATCTGTCTTTATCCGTTATCTCTATCTCTATTTATCTCTATATCATCTAGCTATATCTATTTATCTACATATAGCATCTGTCTATATCTGTCTATATCTATTTATCTATCTATCCATCCATCCACCCATCCACCCACCTACCTACTTATCATCTATACTTTCAAACAATGACAACTAATTGAAAAACTTAACTTTAAGACCCTGGAACACACACGGGTAAATAACCATGTGGCTTGGGGTCACTGGTTTGAGATGCCCCAAGGAGCACTCGAAAGCTGTTCGTGGCACGTTAATAGTGGTTGAGAGCCGAGAACCGCGTAGACACCCACCCACCAAGGCTTCTGCCATGGTCTCTGGTCTGGCCATGCCATGCACGTCCCACAGAAGGGCCCTCATTTGCAGCCGTGGGAACACACTCAGGTGGTTGTGGAGCAGGCTCTAGGGTGGCCTGTGTGCTGGGGTGCACTGTGGACCCACATCACCTGAAGCCCATGGCCAGGGTGTTCAGGGTGGGTCTGGATGCGACCTTTACCTCTCCTGCCGTTTTGTAGTGTCTGATCACCCCCACCCCCAACTAAGAAATAAAGGGACTTTCACTTGGGAAAAAGGAAAACAATGTCATTGAACAGAGCGTGGCCAACAGAACGGGCAGTCCTGGAGGGGGGACTGTCCCCTTGCTGGAGGGCTGCAAGCTGACCCTGTCTGCGGGGAAGCCCTGGAGGGATCTCCACCTTCAGTGGGTCCCAGGGTCTGTCCTTCCCCCTTCCTAAGTTCTGTGGTCAGGAGCGTCAGGAACCTGTGCAGTGAGTGAGGTCACTCAGTCCTGCCGGAGGCTCGGCCCTCGGTGGCCCTGCTTGGTACACATCCTGCCAGGGCTCACGGCCGCCCCCTCCCCTCATGGTCCCGTCCTCAGAAAACCCTTCTTCAGCACCAACGGAGTGAGGGTGGCTCAGGCCCCCTGCTGCAGCGTGGATTCCCTTGTCACCTTGGTTCTGCAGGATTCAGGTTCCAGAAGTCCGCGTGACGCGCCTCCACCTGAAGTTCCTCCCTGACTTCGGCATATACGTGTGGGCGGCCGCCAATTTCACTGTCAAGGTGTTTTGGTGAGTGACTACCTCCCTGTTGGGGGACACTCCAAGGAGCAGAGTAAGGCAGACCAGGTTTTGGGGGGCCGGCACCTCCTCCAGGCCACTCTCTTGTACCCTCTGAGCAGGACAAGACAGTGAGAGAATCTCTGAGATCCCAGTCCCTGCCCTTTTCCCAACCCTCAGATTCCCCCTCTGTGAAATGGGGTGAAACTGGGCAGCGGGGCTGTGAGTAGATTCATTACTGTACTTGTCACCACTATCCTCTTTCATGGTGGAAGGCACACAGTAGGTGCTCAATAAACGTAGCTATCAGAATGAGTCCTGAGCACCAGGCAGCCCTTAGGCGATGGCAGTCCGTGGCCAAGCCATGAGCTGGCCTTCTGGGGAGCCCTTGCTCTCACCCCTGCTCCCCGCACTGCTGTTTCATGAGTGCTCACGGTGGCCGGGCTCAGAGTGGGCTGTTTTCACCTGGTGACCTCGTGGGAGACTCAGCACAGCCCTGCGGGATAAGTGCCACCAGTCCCAGGCCCACTCTACAGAAGAGCAAGCTGAGGCTGTGCCTGGCGAGTGACTGGCCCAGGGTCTTGCAGTGGGGGGCTCAGAGGGCGAGAATTCACCTACTGCAACATCTGTACCCCATGTGACCGGGGGCTCTGGGCCTGCCCTGGTGCAGCCGTCTCATGCCCCGTGGGGGGCAGCCCAGGTCTGGGACTTGGGGTTCTTTGGTCAGCTGGGGCAGGTTGTGCTGGGTGGGACTCAGGCCTGGCCTCCCTGCAGTGTCCCAGAGTCCCTGGAGCTGATGGTGCCTGTGATACTGCAGTCTGACTTACGTGTGACCCAGAGCTCCCTTGGGACCCCCAAGATCAGCATCTCCACCTTCTTCCCGCACTTCGGCCGAGCCACGGTGCTTGATGACAACAAAAAGTAGGTGTCTGCTTACAGGTACGGAGGGCAGGGCCCCAGGAGCTCCCGTGTCAGGGCTGCGGGGCCAGTTCTCGAGTGTCCCCCCTCAAATATTTGTCCAATGAGCACAATAGACCTAAGAGACCCCCATTATCATGCCTCTTTTGTGATGGAGGACACTGAAGCTCAGAGAGGGGGAGAGACTTGCCTGAGGTCACACAGCCTATCCTAGCCATTGTCCACCAATACGCACAGCCAGTAATGGACACCCTGGAGAGGGACTCTGCCCATGACATGGGCTGTCGGGAGCCTCGGAGGCCACCCTTCCCTGCAGAGTGGGAGTGGGAAGCCAGCTTGCAAAGGGTGGAGAGGCTGCTCATGTTTTCATGTAGACTAACACAGCACCTGCCTGAACCCTACTGTGTGCTCCTCCCAGTAGGTGTAAGGGTTCCTCCATTTTACAGAAGAACAAATGGAGTAGCCTAAGGCCAGGAGCTGAATTCAAGCGAAGGAAGCTGCCTGATCCCACTGTTCCTGAATCCCCAACACCGTGTCCCCATCTTCCCAAACATGAGGAGGGGCTCACTCCGAGGTGGTTGAGCATTTTGGAGTCGTTAAAAAACGCCATGTTTGCACAAAGCCTGAACACTTTCCCCAGAGACGGGTGCACGCACGTTCGTTCATTCCTGCCGTGTCCCGGGTAGACCGTGGTCCCTGGTGGTCTCCGCAGGTAGGGGCCACTCCTGGTGGTTGGAGGGGAGGCTGCAGCCAGAGCTGACATGGTGAAAACCCAGAAGCTTCTCCCCGCTCCCAGGCAGTGGTTCAGTGAGTCCCAGCTGTGACTTCCATCCACCCCTGACAGATGGAGGAAGCTCGGGTTCCCCGGGGCCACCTCTGAGAACCACCAACTTAGACCCCCCTCTCTGAGCTCCAGGGCCAGGAGGGGACCTCACTAGTCACAGAGAATTGGAACCAAAGCAGGAAGCAGACCCTGGGTCCTGCCGCCCCAGCCCACCGCCCTGGGCTCTGAGTGGTCATGGAGCCAGGGGACAGCAGGGTGGCCTCCTCTGGCCTTTGCAATGTCTCTGCCTCTCCCGAGCCTGGCCTCGGGCATCACCTTCTCGGCCACTTTGAGACCAAGACTCAGCTCCCTCCCCTGCGGTGTGGGACCTTGATTCCCGTGGGGTCTTGGCAGGAATCACTGGGCTCCTGACTGGGGACAGAGACTTCTGTCCCAGCCTTGGGGCACAGGGACAGGAAGGCCCTGTCCTCTCCACCTTGGCCTTGCTTGGCCGGGCTCCTCTGCCTTCCCCTGGCCTGGGCTGTGAGCGTCCTGCTGAGAGACAGGCCCTGGGGACTCAAGGACCTTTCTGCATGTCTTCCTCAGCCTGTCCCCTGCGTTGCTGGCCACACTACAGAAGGACATCAAAGCTGTTCTCAGCAGCAAGGTGAAGACCCTGCGGGCGGCCCGGGACGGGGTGCTGCTGTCTGAAGGAGGGGTGAATGAACGAGGGGTTGTGGGCACAGGGAGTGGGAGCCTGGGGTGGATGGAACCCAGGGCCTCACGCGGAGAGCCGGTGTTCTACCACTGGGCACGTCCCCACCCAGGGCCCTTGACAGCCCCCTGTGGACAGTCCCCCGGAGGACAGAGGGGCTGATGTGTTGTCCAGGGGGAGAGGATGGGTCCCGTGGGGCTCATGCCCTTGGGGAGCCCAGTTCCGTGGGAGAGGCTGGGCGGGGACAGTGTTTGTGGACGGGGCACGGCGCAGAGCAGATGAGCCGGGTGGGTCCTGACCTTCCTCCCCGCCGTCACCCTCTGGTGCCCCGGGTTCTGTGTCTGCAGTGAGCGTCCGCCCTCCCCCGTGGGGCTGGGCAGAGTGGGTGCTGTAGGGTCACAGCAGATTTTGCTGTTGTCATTGTCAGCATCGACTGACCTGGGGGGAGGCTGTCCCCTGGAGCCGGGTCTCATTGCCCAGGGAACGGGTCCTCCCTCTTGGCCATTCCAGGCCAGCCCTTCCTCCCCGTGAGGGGTGTGGAGAGGCCAGATCAGCCTTCTGCGTGCCGATTCCTCCCAGAGGAGGCCACAGCCTCCCGCTGATGGGAGGATGGGCTGGAGGCAGGAGGGGCTGCAGCTTGTCCCAGGGTCCCACAGGCTGCCCAGGAGGACCCTGGCCTTGCCCATGGGGCAGCTGCTTCGAGATCCTTCAGGGCAGGGGTCGTGTGTGGCTCTAGGGGACAGGAAGGCCCTGTTCTCTCCGCCTTGGTCTTGCATGGCCCAGCTCCTCCGCTGTCCCTGGCCTGGGCGGTGAGTGCCCCGGCCTTGCGGTCTCTCCTCTGGCCAGAGCATGGCGCACACGGCTGCCCACTGTGCCTGGGAGAACCTCCAGTCCCCCTGGACTGGCATCTGTGGCTTGCTGACTGCTGTCCTGTCCTGGGCACTGCCCCCTCCAAAGCTGGCCCTCTGGACCCTGGGGCAGTAGGCTCCCAGCTTTGGTCACTTCCCCGGCTGGGGCCACCTCAGCAGCCTGCATAGCCCTGCTTCTGTGTGCCTCTGGGCCCCGCTGCCATGACCAGCTCTGGGGCACTTCTCAGATTCCCTGGTGCCCAGAGGAGGAGCCGGAAGATGCCAGGGTGGGATTCCGGGCTCGGCGTAGGGGAAAGGGGAGCCTTGGCACAGCCCTGGACTCCTTCTAGCTCTGCCTGTAGCCACAGTGGCCCCTCACCACCTTCTCTCTGTCCCCCACAGCTGAACCTGAACTTGGCCAACCTGGTGGACAACATCAATATCCACATGGGCACCTTAATCGGTAAGACCTGGGGCTTCAGGGCAATGGGAGGCCAGGGCCCTGGGGCCCCCAAACCCTTCAAAGACTCCTCGGAATCTGGGAGGCCAGTCTTAGCAAGGCTGATGTGGGGTCTTCAAACCGCAGGTCTCTGAGCAGCCTGGGAGACTCTGAATTCTCTTTGATTCCAGAACCTGCATATTTTAGCTCCAATCATCTGAAGAAACGAAATAAAAGCAAATCTTTAAGTCATGGGTCTTAATATTGGAGAATCTTCAAGTCCAGCATCATTTCCAGGAATGGGGGATTTCAGGGCTCTGACACTCGGAAGGGGCCTCATAGCGACCTTTTCCTTCCATAGAGTTACAGTTGCAATGTGCTGGGATTTGTTGTGACACAGTGTGTCAGCTCACAGCAGCCCCAAGGGAATCCACAGGAGTCGGTCTGCACCACCCTGGGAGGCAGGCTGTGACTTTGGGGACGCGCGTCACTAGAGCTGGCCTGGCATGCCCTGGGGGTCGGGGCTCAGGCCTGGCTGTCGCAGATGTATTGTGTGTCCGGGATGCAGTTTCTTCAATCGAACAGTTATGCATTCAAAGGCCATGTTGGAAGGGATGGGTGACCACCCCATCCACTTGGGGACTTCATGACTATTAGTGCAGATTTCTGATTTTTGACGTGAGAGGAGGTTTTTCCTTTGCCATCAATTTAAGAAAAAGGAAGTTGATTTAAGCAGAGCTGTTGGTCCAGTGCAGGAGGACAAGTACAGCTTGCCCTTGAGCCTGACTGGCTGGACTCCTGGCTGTGTGACCCACGTTAGGTCAGTCAGCCTTCCTGGGCCTCAGTGTCCTCCTCTGTAAAATGGGAGCATGGCCTTCATGAGGATGAACTGCAGCGATTCGTGTAAAGCTCTGAGCCCGCGCTGAGCCAGGGAGCCAGCTGGGTTTATGGGACAGGGTGCTGGACTTTACAGATGGACTCTTGAAGTAGCTCTAGGAAGGGGGATGAGTGGCCCCAGGGCACCCATCCTGTCCTTTTTGTGTCCTTGGAGCCTTTGGGCACCAGGCTCAGGGCCATGCACAGCCTGTGAGATTAAAGGCAGTGGGCAGGAAGGGTGGGCCAGGGGCCCCAGGGGCGGGGCATGACCATTGTGTGCTGCCCCGGGGGCCTTTCCTGCAGGACAAGTTTGGGGGCCACCCACCATGCAGGCAGGGCCCTTGGTCAAGGCCTTCCTCCCCTCCACCTGTCAGGCTCCGTCTGCCTCCCCCACCCTCTGCCTTTAGCCAAAGGTCTAATCGTACTCTGTTTAAAACCCCGAAGAACACAAAACTATGTGGGGTTTCACCCTAGATGAGAGAGAGAGAGAGAGAGAGAGAGAGAGAGAGAGAGGGGGGGG
>NW_026000026.1:24596206-24642985 GCF_001458135.2 Marmota marmota marmota | reverse complement strand
AGACAGGTATAATACACATTGATATCCATGCAGACTCATATACATACATAGTGAACTTGGTCATCCAGAGCCTTGGGAGCAGAGCTCTTGCTGAGGTAGGTTTTCCTAACAGCTGGGCTTGAGCTTAACCTGAGACACCTTCAGCCAGGTCCAGGGATGTGGTTCCCCTCATGGATGACTTCTGCAACCTTTCCCATGCAGAATATTCAGAGCCTTGAGTAAACTTGCCTCATAGGTTTTGGGCTCTTAATTGTGCCTCCTTGCAAGCTGCCCTGAGTCTTTGTAGGGGAGTCAGATTCCTGTGCTCTTGCACTGACTGCACCTGGGGATATGTGCCTTTGGTGTTCCTTTAGCGGGCAGTGTGATTAGGTGGAGCGACCATAGCTTTGAGGTCAGACTGAAAACTGACCAAATATACAATCCTAGGCAACACTGAACTCCAAACAGTGTGTGCATGTGTGTAGGTAAAGTCATCTTCTAGTGTTGTGGTGGTGGCTGAATGAGAGTAAGTGAAGTATCTGGACTTGATAAATGTGAGCTCGCTTCTTTTTCTATTTTCCTTCTTGCTTTTTATCAGGCAGATTTTGTGCCCAGACGGAGCCTTCTCCTTCCTTCTAATTTTGAATTACTAGTCTTTTACTGATTGAGAAAGCAGAAGCCACCTGTCAAATTTGTGTCTAAACTAAGAGTCAACAGGCTGTGGGTGGGCAACACCTGGGTGTGTGCCCTTTGACATGTGCTTCCCCAGAGGCCTGGACGGTCCCTCTGGCTGGCCTGGTTCTGGCTACTCAAGGTAGTCAGATAACCTAGTTTTGCTGGTCTAACTATCCCCTTTTTTCTTCTCCATCCTGATTTCATGAAGGCCTCAACCCTGTGAGCCCTGAGTCCCAAATCTGCTACTACATGATGAATGCACCCAACATCACCCGGGACTACATTTCCATGAATCTAAATGCAAGTACCTTCCTGTCAGCCCAGTGCTTGGAGCCGGTTGCCTCTGGGGTCCTTGGTGTCCTCGAGGAGTCTTAAAAAAATGGGGAAGTGAAAGGGAGAGGGGCTGGTGTGACCCCCAGGCAGAGGAGGTCACGTGAGGTGTGCTCGTGGCGGGTTGGGTAGGGGTTGGGATCTAGGAGCTGGACCTGTCCCAGGGCCATGTCCCTCCTGAGACCCTGCTGCTCTTCTCCCACCTCCACCGTAGGCGGTTCTCTTCCTGCTGGGCAACCCCATCATCCTGCCCATGGACACCCCCCACTTGGAGCTGCCAGAGTTAGTGGGCAACAAGGCGGCCATGGCCACTCTGGCCCTGTCTCAGAACCTGTTTGACTCTGTCCTGCTGCTGCTGCAGAAGGCTGGGGCCCTCAACCTGGACATCACAGCACACCTGGTGAGCAAGGCCTCTGCCCAGTGAGTGGCCTTCCCGAGGGACACCACAGATGCCGAGTGGCAGGCGGGTGGGACAGATTGCAGGGTGGCCACTGGCAAGGTGGAGTGGGATCCGTGGGGCGGGGTTCCTGTCCGGGAGGGGCATGTGGCAGCCTTGCTTGGGGAATGGCTGCCTTAAAACTTGTCCTGGGTGGGGGCTTGCAGCAGTCAGATGACAACCCGCTGAACACCTCCATCCTGAGCAAGTTCATCCCCGAGGTCGGTGCCTTTTCTGGTCACCCCAGGTACTGGGGGCTCCCTGGGGTGTGCGACCTCGGCTGGCTCATGTCCGTCCCAAGTGGGTTTGCTCAGTACCTGCCCTTAACTCTGCTCCCCAGCCCTCCGGGGTGCCCCTGGCCTGTGTGGACATCTCGCTCTGCTCTCCCACTGCCTCTGCCCAGCAGTGTCCCTGCCGGGCACCCTTTCTTCTTCCTGTGCCTTGTTCACCCTCAGGGCCCAGCTCAGGAGCCTCCTCCTGGAGGCCACGGGCTTGGCCTGGATGTGCCCCTGTGGCCCAGTCGTGAGGGCCCTGGTGGTGGCCACACTCGGGGGTGACTGGGTGGGACTTCTGCTCAGCCCTCGCCTAGCAGGGCTCCCTCCCTCGTGCCCTCTCTGCTTCTCCAGGTGGCCCACCAGGTCCCCGAGCACAAGCCCGTGGTGCTCAAGGTGCGCCTGGGTGCCACGCCCATGGCTGCGTTCCACAACAGGAGCATCACGCTGCAGCTGCAGCCCCTGGTGGAGGTCCTGGCCACCTCCTCCAACTCGGCCTTCCAGTCCCTCTTCTCCCTGACTGTGGTAAGAAGCCAGCCAGGTGGGGCTGCCAGGTAGGGCGCCTCTCAAGAGCTCGTGCGTTCCCGCCAGCTCCTCGCCGGCTTTCTCCTGTCCACGGTGGTCCCCTGTTGTCTCTTGAACTGGTTTAGCAGCACATTCCTGCCCCAGTGCCTTTGCATGTACTGGGCCCTCTGCAGAGGGCTCTTCCCTGCTCTTGGCATGGCTAGCTCCTTGGCATTTTTTGGTTCAGATTAAATGCTGTGGCCTTCCTCGGGGCACCCTGCCCCACCCTGAGGGAGAAGGTTCCCTCTAGCCCTTCCAGACCACCGCTCATCCTCCACTCCCTGCAAGGACTCTGTCTGGTTACTCTAACTTTGCTTAACCCCTACTGGCCTGTGGTGGGCTCCTGGGCAGGGACCTGGCCAGCTTCATTCACACTGCGTTGTCCCCAGGGCTGAGTGCAGGACCTGGCACCCGGTGCTTCACAAACACCTGTGTCACCAACGNCCTTCAGCTCTCGGTGTCCAAGGTGAAGCTCTACGCGAGCACCTCTGTGGTGGGGTAAGCGAGGCCTGCGACCCCAGAGGACTCGGTGGGAGGGTCTATGCAGTGGGTCCACAGCCGTGGGTCCACAGCCACGGGTCCCAGCCACGGGGGTCACGGCCGTCGGTGGGGGAGCCTGGGGTGCGGCCGGGTGCTGCAGGGGTGGGGGGAGCCAGGCCCCCCTGGAGCTCCTCTGTTTCTCTCCCAGGGACATCTACCTGGCCGTGGCCTCCTCCAACGTGGGCTCAATTAACGTGAGTGGGGGGGGGAGTCACGGAGCTCCCTACGGGTGGGCAGAGCTCCAGCCTGGGCAGGGTGTGTGCCCACATGTGCCACCATAATCAGCCTCCCTGGGGCGCTTGGGGGCAGTGGCCAGTCAGCTGGCCGGGCCCTGCTGCTGTGGGTCAGTCACAGCCTCTGGTCACTCTGCCTGGGGACCAATACCCCATGGGCCTGGCCCTCAGTCCAGGAGTCCTTTGTGATTCAAGGACAAGTCAGACAGTGTTGGCTGGTCCCGTGGGCATGCCATGTGGTCAGGTCCTGGGCCACCATGCGCTCGTCTGTGGGTCTGTCCCTGTCATCTGGTGCTGGCTGGTCCCCTGTGGCCACAGTGTGTGCGTGCTGGCCCACTGGGGCCTGTCCCTCAGCCTAGCCTCACCCTGCGGCCCACTCCTGGGAGGCTTCCCCCGGTCCCCAGAGGTGGGTGACCTGCCTTCCTCCCTCTGCCTGTCCCTCTGTCTGTCTCTCTGTGAGCCTAATGGTCCCTCCTTCTCGGCCCGGCCCCTGGCTCTGTGGCTGCAGCTGGATGGCGTGTACACGCTCATGGACACTGTGTTCGAGAAGCCCCTGCTGGAACACTTCAATGGTGAGCTGTGCCCACCCAGCACAGCAGGGCCTCTGTCCCCTGTGGACCCCAGACCCCATCTGTGCTCTGCCCCACCCCCTTCCTGCCTCCCAGGCCCCAGAGTCCAGCTGCCTGTGTGGGCATCTGGGTATGTACCTGCATGGTAGCTGTGTGACCTCCACTAAGTTGCTTCCCCTCTCTGAGTCTCATGTCCTCCTTCTGTAAAATGGCGTAATAATAATGGCATCCGCATGACACCCAGGGCCGGCTCCAGGTGGTGGTCGGTCACTGCCTCTGGCTGACCGTGACTTCTTTCCCACCTGCAGCGCTCCTGGGCATAGGCATCTCCCTCCCGACGGTGACCAACCTCCACTATGTCAACCCTGATATCTGCATCAATGAGGTGAGGGTCTTTGGGATGGGGGGGCCGGGGTCTCCTCTCTCCCTCACACCTGCTAGCACCCACAGAGGGTCTTGGGGTCAGCCAGGCCTGGGGCTCACCCTGCTCCAGAGCCACACCATGACCCTTACTGTGAAGAGGTGGGCGACTCAGGACACCCAGGGACTCCAGTGGTGAGGACGTCACCCTGCTTTAGTCCTCACTAAGTCTCCCCAGATCCTGTGCCCTGGATGGGCACGGCCCTTTGGAGTCTGGGGTGGATGGCGGCTCAGCCTTGGGGACAACCTCTGTGGGCTGGAGGGGACCTTCTACAGGGACCTCTCTAGATGTGAAATAGTGGCCCGGGGAGAACACCCAGCCACCTGTGGGGACGCCCTAGAGTGGCGTCCTGTCTCCCCTGGGAAACAAAAGGGAATTCCCTCCGCCAGGAGCCCCCGGGACAGAGCACTGAGCCAAGGCCCCTCCACGCTGGCTCTGTGCCACCACATCCCAAGGGGGACCCACTGATGTCCTTCCAGGGAGAAGCCCTTGTTTCTTGGGAGCTGTGGTCCCCAGGCACTTGGGGGATCCCCACCATAGGAAGGAGCAGTCCGCACACAGAGGGGCAGGTGGGGATCCCCAGGACTCCCCAGGTGACGGACCCACATTAGTCCTCCAGAGGCAGAGACGTGCACTCCCAGTAGAACTTTCTGCAAAATGGAAATCTGCACCGTCCACAGCAGTGGCCACAGCAACTGTGACGACTGAGCCCCCTGGAGTGTGGCTCCTGCGACACAAGAGCTGAATTTTATTTTTTTCATTTAAATTATTTTTATGAGGCTGCGTGTGGCTAACAGCCACCATATTGGACCACGTGGCCCTAGACCGCGAGCTACCAACGGGCAGGGACTGGGTTTGGCTTGTTCTTTGCTGAGGCCCCAACACCTGCCGCAGGGCTTGGTGTGTAGTAGAGGCTCAATGAACGTTTGTTGAATGACTGAATGACTAGACCTGGGGAGGTACGGGGCACCTAGCTCTGCTGGGACGTGAAGAGGGTGTCCGACGGCCCTGGGCCCCCTGTCATACCACAGCAATGGCACTGACCACACAGAGTGCCCAGCTCCTATGGGTTCTCACTGTAGCCTCGGGTACAGTTGTCCCCTAGTGACAGAGCAGGAAATGGAGGCCCAGAGAGGCGAAGGTCGGTGCTGGGGGGTGACTGGGTCCTACCTGTCCCCTCGGCCTCTGACCCGCCCATGGCTTTCTCTGCCCTTCAGAACTCCGTGGTGATTTCCAGCGGACTCTCATACCACCCCTGAGGCAGGAGCACCAGGAGGGCTGGGAGAGGCCGGCCTCGCTGCCCAGGGGCCCCCATCCCGCAAGTCACTGGGGAAGCGGAGGCAGAGCCAGCTGGAGCCATTGCCAGCGAGCCGGTCCCTGAGGGCCCGTGCCCCCGTCCCCGTCCCCTCCCCTGCTCTGCACCCTCTTCGGGGAACCAGCTGCTCTCTGGGCCGGTCGGATCGGCCTCCTCTTGATTAAACTTCTCTTGAGTTGCAACTTTCACCAGGCCCAGCCACGTCTTTTTGTACCTGGGGTCTCTTCCCTACATGCCACCCCTGGGTCCTGCCTGTCCCTAGAGCCACCAAAGGGTGGCAAGGAGTTTCCTCTGATGCTCCAGGGCCGAGGGGAGGACTCACGGGGAGGGAGGGCTTCAGGAGCTCTGCCTCGCCACAGCAGGGGCGTTGGTGGCTGCTGGGCACATGGCAGCCCCGGCGGAGTGCAGCAGGCCAGGGGCGAGGGCTGTGGCTGTGGGCCACGAGGCTGCTCTGAAGGCCACATGGGGAGTGGATGGGCCAGAGGAGCAGATGAGCTTGGAGAGGGCCGGGAGGGCTGTCCCCCGGCCGAGGCTGCAAGGTCCCTGAGAGCTGGGGTCTGGGCCCAGGCTTCTTCCCACACTGCCCCCAGGTGCCCCCTTCAGTCCAGGCAGGATGCGCCCTGGGTGCGTTCAGAGCCGAGAGGCAACGACGGCCAAGCAGAGAAGGGAGGCCCAGGTCCTCGCAGCTCGGCCTCAAGGACCCCACTTGCCACCTGCCTTCACACTTAGCCTTGAACGCGTCCCTGCGCGTTTCCTGTTGAGGCCTCCGTCCCGCCCTTTGGCCCTCCTGGGTCTGCCCAGGCCTGCTCGCCCTCTGCCCCTCAGCCCCCAGACCCCTCTTCCAGGGCCACGGCTCCAACCACAGGCCGTGGTTCCTGATGCCCGTGGCTTCTTTCCCACCTCGGATTCTCCTCTGACTCTTCTCAGAGTCCCGCCTACAGCAGGAGCATCATAAATGCGTGGTGGGTGAACTGCTCACACATGTCTGTGCTGGAGCTCTGGCTCAGGCTGGGCTCAGCCTTGAGCCCCAGGCAGTGTGACCTCGGGCAAATGGCTTGACCTCTCTGAGCCTCATTTTCTCTGTCTGCAAAATAGGGAAAATGGCCGAGGAGCCACCTCATCTGCTAGACCCTGGGATAAAGCGGGGTGGGCCCCGCCAACGACGCACAGGAACTTCACCTGAGGGCCCAGGTGAAGTCCCGTGGACAGGACCTGTTATCACCCTTGCTACCTGCCCTGCAGAACCCCACCGTCACCCTAAAGAGGACAAGTAGTGGCCCAGGGGACTGCCAGGGCCACACAGCTGGGGCAGGGGCTGGGATGGGGCTCAGACCTTTGACCCCACTTGAGGGGGCTTCTCCTGTTCCCCCACCCCATGACCTTCCTGTCCCTCCAGCCCCTCCCCCAATCCCCAGGATGGCGCTGAGGGAGGGCAGAGAGGCCAGGGGGCTGCGGTCACGCCCGCTGGGTGGACCTGAGGGCGGTCGGATCTGTGAGGCCCACCTGTCCGTCCGTCTGCGGGGGCAGGTCACAGGGATAAGGAGATGCTACCTGAGGAGACCCCCTGGCTGGGCGGTCAGGGTAGGGACCCACGGGGCGCTGGGCTCTCTCTCGCCCCATCTCAACCTGGCTTCAGTCACATGACGTGACGGCCCCGTGTGCACGTGACACAGTGGCTCCCAGGCTGCCTGGGAAGTCCTCAGCCCCCAGCAGCCCCCTAGACAGAACAGACACCTCGGCCCCCCGGAGGCCCTCCCAAGCCGGGGACTCTGAGGCCACGTTTGGTGACCCTCTGCTTCTTGGTCCCTGGGTGGGCCCTGAGAGAAAGCCCTCCTTCCTGGCACGTGCTGTGTCCCTCTTCGCGTGTCCTCAGAGGGCCCTTCTGAAGATGGCCCAATTGGCTATTAGCTCCCTGTGTGCCCTGGAAGGGGGTCTCAGGGGCCTCCTGAGGTCCCCACGGGTCCGGCCACATCTCCTGGCCTTTGCACTGGCCGGCCTTGGCAGTGTCACCCTCCTGCACACAGATCTGCTGGCCTTATGGGGTCAGCCCTGTTGATGGCCCCGGTCTCCTCTCTCCCATCCCGCCGCCTGCCCGGCCTCCCCCAGGGGGATGTGGCTTCGTGACGGTGATTGGCCCCGTCGCCCCCTGTGAGCCCCAGGAGCCCTCAGATCAGGGATCCCGACTGCCTTGTGCACCGTGGTCACCCCAATGCCCTGCATGGCCCCCAGCACATAGTAGGCACTCAATAAATTTGTTGAAGGAATGAATGTGTGCTTGCTGTGTGTCCAGCCTTGGGGCAGGTGCTGGGACTAGGAGAGGGGACAGTGTGAGCACGATGCTCACTTGGGCAGCCACAGCCCGTCCCCAGAGCCACCCTGGTGCAGCACCCGGCTCCCGAGACGCCCCGTCTTCGGGGCTATTTATGTTGGAACAGACTGAAGCGTCACGTGAGCACACTGGCTCCTGTTCTTTGGGCCTCTAGATAATTATCTAGCCCTTAATTACCCGAGCAGCTAATCAGGCTCCTGAATATAAGGGCTTCCTCGCCTCAGGGTCAGGAACAGGGGTCAGTCGCCTGCAGGATCTCCCTGAGCTTGGCCAGGTAAGGACAGTCCCCCACCTCGGACCCTCCCAGAGTGCCTCTTACCCAGCACCGTCATTTCACAGATGACACAAGGCCCAGAGAGAGGACCCAGCAGATGGGTGGCAGGGCCAGGGCTTGGGTCTGGACACGGTGACCTTGGATGTGTGACTTAGGCCACAGACTCGGGGGCCTCCTCAGACTCTGAGGGGGAAAAGCCGGGCTCAGGGCGACCTGGGTGGGGGCCTTGAGGACGAGTGGCAGGCAGAGGAGGGACAGAGGGACCCTGGGTAGAGGATCAGCCAGCAAAGGCGGGCGGCTGTCAGCAAGAGATGGGGTCTCTGCATGGTCAGGCTCAAACATGGCCTCTGAGGCCGAGGGTTAAAGGGAGACCTCCCAGTGGAGGTGCAAGGGCTGAAATCTGGCCCTGAGGGGCAGCAGGGGACGAAGGGTGGCTGGGTGCAGGGCAGGGGTTCTAAAAGGTGGGGACAGCGCAGGCAAAGGCACCAAGAGACAGAACCCGATGAGACTCCCAGAACTCCTGCAGGACCCTTATTATTCACCCCGCCCCAAGGGACCAGGACACCCGGCACCGTCGGGCCGGGGAGGGGGCCTGGGGTAGCGCTCAGTGTCCCCCTGTGTGAGCTGGGGCCGGCTCTGCCACCTGGTCCAGAATTGCCCAGCCCCTGTGATGACGAGATCTGCCCTGGAGCACAGCACAGGGAGTGCCTGTCCTTGTCACGCATGCAGCTCTCCCAGGGGTCAAGAAAACATGAGGGTTGATGGCTTTTGAGCCCAGATAGAACCTGAAAGTCCATTGGGACAGGAGAATCGATCCCACTTTCATTTAGTGATATTGATTATTGGGTCTTCATGGTCCAGCTCCTGCTCATCCGTTAGATCTCAGCCTGGGGGGGCGGGTCCTTCAGGCCCCTCGTCCCTTCTCCCATTCCCTTCCTCTCGGGCACGGTGGTGAATGCCTGTGATCCCAGCCACTTGGGAGGCTGAGGCAGGAGGATCACAACTTCGAGGCCCTAAGGATCATGACTTAGTGAGGACCTAAGGAACTCAGAGAGACCCTTCAAGGAATGGGGGTGCAGCTCCTTGGTAGAGAGCCCTGGGTTCAATCCCCAGGGTTTTGCACTCCGTCTGCCGGCACAGCGGGCACGCGATCAACGTGCATCAGTGGAGGAGCGCAGGCTCGGGCTGGGGTTGGGATGGCGGCTGACGGCAGGAGCCCGTCTCTCAGGACCTGTGCATCAGGGGAGCCCCGTGCCTGAGCCTGTTGCCAGCCAGGTTCCGGCAGGAGCCCCTGTACGGGCTGATCCAGGTCGGGCCACCACAGGCTGCAGCCCCAAGGCTCCTGGGCCCCCACCTGCTCTGGGACCTGGGATGTCCTACAGGCACCAAGGCCCTGGGGCCTACACCCAATTCAGGCCCTCGCCCCAGGAGGAGCCATGCTGCAGATCCTGTGCCTGGCACTCTGTGGCCTGCTGCCAGGCACTCGAGCCGACCCGGGCGCGCTGCTGCGGTTGGGCATGGACATCTTGAACCATGGTGAGCCTGCGGGCTGGGGTGAGGGGCCAGGAGTGGGCTGTGGGGCACGTGGTTGGTGGTGGCAGCTCATGTTTGCAGGTCCTCAAATCAAACTCACAAGCAATGTGTTGTTATTATTGTCCCATCCCACAGAAGGGGAAATTGAGGCCCAGAGGAAATGAAATGACTTGTCCAAGCTTCTCCATGTTAGAGGCAGAGCTGGGAAGCCCAGTCCCTTAGAGTCTCTCCTTGGTCCTGATGGCAGGGGTTGGTGGCAACATGTGGGCTGTGGGGGTGACAGGAGTGGGTCAAATCCCAGCTCTGCCAAACAACTCTCTGTGTGACCTCAGGCAAGTCACTTGGCCTCTCTGTGTTGCTGTTTGCCCATCTGTAAATGTGAAGAAATGTAAAATAGGGTAACAAATTAACATGACCTTAAAATCCCTTAGGAGAGATCTTGTAAAATGTGTTTTCCACCTCGACCCCCAACTCCACCACCACTAGGTGAAAGGAGTCAAGTCCAAGTACAAAGGGCTAAAGGCGGGTCCACCGGCCTGGTGACTGGCCTTCTCGGAGAACTAGCCTGTGGCCCTGTGGGGGTGTTTCTGGCAGGGTGTCATCGGGGTGGGGTCCTCCTTTCCTGGGGAGCAGAATTGCTTGGCCCCAGGCTGCGACCTGCACTTTAGCAAGCTCCCAGAGGCGCTGCTGACCATGGCTGAGAACATCTGGTTCTCAAGGAAAAGGTGACACAGCTCGGCGTCCCCAGCCTCCGGGCCATGCACTGCCCACTGTCCCCACCCTGCACTCCCCCGTCCTCTGCCTACTGTCCCCACCCTGCACTCCCGTGTCCGCTCCTCTTCCCTCCTGCTCCCTGGTTGCTGTGTCTGCTCCTCCTTCCAGGACCCACTGATCTGTCCCCTCCTCCGGGAAACTCCCCAGCCCTGTCCTTCCTCCTGTGGTTTCTGCCTGCCCTCCTCCCGCTGGCTCTGGTCACTTGTTAATGTCACTGCTGGTGACTGGGTCTCTTCTCATTAGGGAAGGACAAGGCTTGGGGCACCGTCCAGCCTGGGGTGGGGCACAGTGGTTGTAAGTGGCCTGAGATGCCCAAGAGATTGGCACAGGGCAGGGAGGAGTGGGAGCCCCTGAGTGTCCCTCTGGACATCCCCTCCAGAGGTGCAGAGCGCCATGGAGGAGAGTCACATCCTGGAGAAGATGGCAGCCGAAGCCGGCAAGAAGCGGCCGGGCGTGAAGCCCATCAAGGGCATCACCAAGTAAGTGGGGGCGGGGTGGGGGGAGGGCCACCCTGCGCTGTCCTGCTGCATGACCTTGGGCCGTCACTGCCCCTACCTGGGCCTCCTCAGCCACCCACTGGGGACAATTCCTGCCCTGTGATGGGCTGGGTCCTTGTGAGGAGGATGCAAGGTCCAAAAATCCAACTCTAAGGAAATGAAAAAGTCCTTAAGCGGTGGAGCCCGGCAGGCGTCAGCTCTCATTTGATGACAGGAAGAATCGGTCATCGATGGCTCGGGGCTGCTGGCCCGAGGCACTGGGGAGGGTCCCAGGTTCTATTGGGACTTAGCAGGAAATAGGACTGTGATCCATTAGTAATGTCTGCCAAGAGCTCAGGGTAGGCAGGGGGAGGTTCGTGCACCACATCTTGTTACCTTGGATCTTGACTGGTGATTCTCATCCAGGGCTGGTTGTGCCTCCAAGGGGACATTTGGCAATGTCTGGAGACATTTTTGGTTGTCACAACTTGCAAGCGAGTGGGGGAGTGTTACCAGAATCTAGTGGGTTGAGGTCAGAGTGGCTACTAAACCTTTCGTCAGCGCACGGGACAGCCAGCCAGCCACACCTGGGGACCGTCCTGCTTCCTTCCACCCACCAGAAGCCTTGATCTGAGCAAACCTCCCTATTTTGTTCCCCACAGAAGGGAAGGGAACAGTCAGATGTCACACAGAGTCAGCCCTGCGTCTCGCCCACATACCATGAGTGCTTTCCATGTACCATTGGTTCACACTCAGATTTTTCTCACATTTTGGGATGTCCCCTCAGGGCAGGCTCATCCCTGTGACAGGGAGAGGAGGCTACCCAAGGCCTCCCTTCGAGGCGAGGAGGGGCCGAGGGCCTGATCTTGCCAGCTCAGGCCTCACTGCCGCGGGTGCCTGTTCTCTCCCAGCATGAAGGTCAAGGACGTCCAGCTCCCTGTCATCACGCTGAACTTCGTCCCTGAAGTGGGCATCTTCCAGTGTGTGTCCACAGGCATGACCATCACGGGAAAGAGGTGCGTCTGTCAGGGACTGAAGTGGGAGGAGAATGGCCTCCCCGTCTCACTCTTACATGCACACTTATTGTGCACCTACTGTGTGCTCTGGGTGCTGGGATCTGAGATGATCGGGCCTGGTTGCTGCTTTGATGGGAATCAGGCTCAGCATGACCGGGCACCGCATGATGCCCTAGAAGAACTGCTGAGCAGGAGCGAAGGGGCTGGGAGAGGCTCTGGGAACACGAGCGGGTTCTGAAGGATGTGTAGGAGTTCACCAGAGAAGAGGGGGGCCCCTGGTGTGGGTCCCATTGCCTTTCCTGTCCCGTGGCTGGGGTTCCCTGCCCTCCTCCCTTTCAGGGCTGCTGAGATCATGGGCAAAGAGGGGACAGGGACAGTGGCCCTGGATAGGAGATGCCCACAATGCCGACCTGCCCCCTCCTCCAGTTTCATGGGAGGGAACATGGAGATCGTCATCGTCCTGAACATCACAGCCACCAACCGGCTCCTGCAGGAGGAGGAGACGGGCCTCCCCGTGTTCAAGAGCGAGGGCTGTGAGATCACCCTGGTCAGCGTGAAGACCAACCTGCCCAGCAAGTGAGGGGCTCTGCAGCGGGGGCGGGGAGGCTGGTCCACCCTGCTACTGTCCCCTGCATCCCGCTTCCTGAGCACCAAGCCTCCTTAACCTTGTCCCTTCGTGTCCTGTGCCTGACCTCCTGCCACTGGCCCATGCTCCGGTGCTCACGTCCAGCATGCTGCCCAAGATGGTCAACAAGTTCCTGGACAGCACCCTGCACAAGGTCCTCCCCGGCATGGTGAGCAGCCGGAGTGGCCTCAGCCTTCCTTGCTGGGTGGCTCAGGCTTGGCGGGAGGAATGCCGTGGTCAGCTAGAGATGGCCACTCTGAGCACGGGTGCAGGAAGCAATGGTGCTTGCTCCTGCTCAGATGACCAGGCCCTGGGGAGGGACACCTCGCTGACTTTTCAGGCTCTGGTCAGGGGCTCTGCGTTCTAGTTCAGACTCTCGCAGTGGCTTCCGTGTAACCTGGGCTTCAGTTTTCCCACACGTCCTTGGACTGGACAGGTGCCTGGGGTCCCCACAGAACACTGAGCTGGAGGGCGAGGCCCCCTGCAGGGACCCGCTCACCCAGGGCCCTCTCTGCTTCCAGCTGTGTCCAGCCATTGACGCAGTCCTGGTGTACGTGAACCAGAAGTGGGCCAGACTCAGTGGTGAGTGTCCCTAGCCACCCCTCCCGGCTAGGGACAGTAGCCACGCTATGCTGGGCCACAGCCTCGTGTCCTCGTGGTGTATCTGACTCTTCTTGGCCAATGGGATCTGCTTCCTGCATCATTTGGGGACCCAGGGGGCTCCCCAATATGGGAGAAAAGAAATCTCAATGGCTTGGATTGTCCCCAGCAGTGTGGCCTGACTCTGCTCATCTGTAAAGCCCCTGGTAGCCCTGCCCTGCGCCCCCGGCTGTGAGATCAGGCCCTGGGTGAAGCCTCTGTGCCTGCAGAGGGGAGGGGCTCCCGGCCGGGCCCCTCCTGGCCTGAAGTCTCTGAGGTCCAGAGATGCTAAGAATCTGCCTGGGGTGACACAGAGGGACAGGTTCCGGGAGCAGCTGGCCAGTGCCGGCTTTTCTGGGGGGCCCCTGGGACTGGCGTCTCTCTGAGTGGAACCCCCTCTGCACAGACCCCATGCCCGTGGGCCAGATGGGCACTGTCAAGTACGCCCTGATGTCCACACCGGCCACCACGGCCAGCCACATCCAGGTGGACTTCAGCGTGAGTGCTGGGCCCGGGGGTGGCCTCGGCTCACTGGACCTGGGGGTGGGGCCTGTTCCCCAGGGCAGGGGTCGGCAGGGGGGTCCTCTCCCTCTCTGCTCTAAGCATGACCGTGGATCCCCCAGCTGGCTGTGGGGGCTGCTCGCTTTGTCCCAAGGCTGGCACACAGGTGGGGACACGGAGAAGGGGACGGGCAGGGCTTGGCTAGGGTCCCATGGGAGTCGCTGGCCTCCAGGGCCCCAGGTGACAAGGTGAGATGCATCTTCCAGAACCGGGAAGAAGACTCCTAGAGGTCATCGCCCCATGACGTCTTCCTGCAGTGGGCTCCTGGGGTCCCGTGGGGTTGGTCCCCTCTTTCTCTTGAGGGTGCGGCAGGAATCGTGTTCTGGAGAGACGAGGCCCCAGCCGGTCAGTCAGGCCTGCTGAGGTTGCCCCCCTGAGGGAGATGCCCAGAGGCCTGGGGACTGGCTCCCTTCTCACTCTTGGGCCTCAGCCCACCCGCTGTCCATGGGGGTCCCTGCTGCCATCCTGGCTCGAACGCTGCATGGCCTGCTGACTGGGACTTGGCTTGAGTCCCCCCTGGCCACAGGCTCTCAAAGCTGTGTCTCCCTCCTGGCCACCCCACAGCCCGAAGTGACACAGCAGAAAGGCAAAACCATCAAGCTGGCCGAGGACGGGGGGCCCCTCGAGATCCCGGGGGGCTATGCCGAGGGGTCATCGCAGCTGCTGCTCTCGGCCGCCCTCCTCACAGCTGAGCTGGCCCTTCTGCAGAAGTCCTTCAACATGGACATCCAGGACCAGACGGTGAGCCCTGAGCCCGCCTCCCCGGCCTCTGCCCGGAGTTGTCTGTCCTGAGATGGCCCTGGGGCAGCAGGACACCTCCGCTGGGGGACCCAGGGCTGCCCTTTCACTCCCATCAGCCCACACTCACCCCCACCCCTGTGCCCACCACACTCACCCGGACCTTGAAGTGCCCACCCACCAGCCGTTGATTCACCAGTCATGTCCTGGCCGGCCACCCGGCCACCCCCCAGCTGGCCAGTGAGCACATATTCATGTCCTGGGTCCTATCCGTCCAATTGGCGTCCATCTGTCCCTTTATACTGTCTCCAGGACACCTAGACACCTAGAACAGGGCCTCACACTAGTGAATCTGTGACTCTGGGCACCCGCCCCTCCCCCCAACACCTGTGTCCACTCCCGACTGTCCAGGGCCACCCTCCTCATCCACTCGCCCACCGACCTGCCCTGCCCAGACCCACTGTCCTCCTTGGACCCAGGAATCCACACTTGTTCTGCTCGCCACCTCCACCCCTGAGCGCATCTCCTGCTTCCCACCCACCGTCCTTGTCACCAGCTTCGCGTCCACTCACCCCCCACCCCCACTTCACCCCCCACCCTCCCTAGCCTCCACCGCCCCCCCCAGCTGTCCATCCCCCTCCCCTCCCACCCACACCCACCTCCACTGGCCCTTCACCTGCTGTGGCTGCCCCCTCCCATCTCTCTCCTTCTTCTCCATCCAACAGTGTGGCCTTGACCCCTGACCCTGGGCCAGGAGGTGGAGCCTGAGGCTGCACCTGCTGAGCCAGAGGCGTGGTCCGGGGACTTGGGGACCCTAACTCTGTCATTTTGTAGATTGGTGAGCTGCCACCACAAACCACGGTGACCCTGGCCGGCTTCATCCCTGAGGTGAGTGTCAGTCCTCCCCGACCTGTTCCCATACCCTGCCGGCACCCAGGGCTGTCTAGCCCAGTCCCTCGCCCTCCCACCCTTGGCTTCCCGTGAAGTGCCCTCCGGGCCCAGCAGGGGCCGCAGCTCAGCGTTTGGAACAGCCCGGCTGCGTGTTTGCTCCTCTTTCCTGAGACACCTGCCGGCCCTTGGCCTGTCCTATGTCCTGGGTCCAAGGTGGAAATCACCCCTCCCCTGAGGGACTCTGCTTGCTCCTGAAGCCACCTGTCTAAGGCCCAGCCCGGTCCGGCAGGTGGCCGAGGCCTATCCCAAGCCCAAGCCCGTAGTGACCCAGATCAGGATAAACAAGCCCCCCAAGGTCACCCTGAAGACGGGCAAGAGCCTGCTGCACTTCCACGGCTCGCTGGAGATCTTCACCACCCGGCGGCGGGGCAAGCCCCCCATGTCCCTGTTCCTCCTGGAGACAGTGAGTGGGCGGTCCCCCACGGGTCCCCAGCCTCATGGACGTTCAGGACTGGAGGGTGGGATTTCAGTTGAAAGCCCAGAAGGAGATCAAAGCATTCTTAGTCCACCTCGATTGTGGGGCCCTGCCCTCCCGGGCACTGTCACCTGGGTCTGACTCCTGCTCCACCACTGAGCCTTGGAGTGGACAGAGCAGCCAAGGAGGCTCAGTGTGGACTCCTGCCCCTGGGCCCCTCCTTGGCCTCCAGTAGCAGCCACAAGGGCAGTGACAGTTCTCCTAGGGGACACGAGAGCCCAGAGAGACTGAGGTTCAGTCTGGGGAAACCACAGGGAGGTGATGGCTGAGCTGGGTTTTGAAGGTTGAGCAGCAACTGACCGGGGCGCAGGGATGGGGGACACCCCAAGCCAAGGTGACAGCCGAGGTGGAGGCCTGGGGTGAGATGTGGCATGTGCAGGGACCCTCCACGGTGCCAGGTACTTCTGCAAGTGCTGTCCTGGCCCAGGACAGGGAGAGACAAGGAACCTGGGGAGGGGGGGAGGCTGCTGGGTCTGGTTCCTGGAGGCCTTGTGGGCAGAGAGCCGGACTCGGCTTTGTCTTCGCGATGGTGGCGCCAACGGGGGCCACCGCCCCTCTCTGCTTCCTCCCCTGACGCCAGCACTTCAACCTGAAAATCCAGTACTCCGTGCAGGGGAACCGGCTGCAGATGGACACCTCTGTGGACAGGTGGGGGCCTGCTGCCCAAGCTGGCGCTGCTTGGCTTCCTGCTCCAGGTTCTCCCCATGGTCCGTCCAGTGCAGCCCACGCTGCCAGGCTGCTCTGGTCACTGCCCCTGCTCTAGAACCCTCAATGGCTCCCACTGCCTGCACTGTCTTTTCTTACGTCTTAGCTTGGCACTCCAAGACTTGCTCAAGTTCACTTCCTTCTCCCCTCACTTTTCCACTAGGCTGTCACAGGGTCTGGTCATGGGCCCATGTCCCATTTTTCATTCATAGGTTTTGGCCCATGTCACCCAAATGCCACCAGAGTCAGGGCCTTTGAGAGGCACTGGCCACATGTGTTACATTCGTTCTTACGCTCCGGAGGAGAGTATGTTGACTTTCTAGATTTATGTTCCGTCACCCATTGATTTTTGTATTTGTCTAAATAGTGAGTGACTCATCCTATTTGGGGATTCTTTCAGTTGAAAGAGACAGAACTCCAACTTCAACTGCTTTAAGCCCCAAAGGGAGTCTTTTGGCTCACATAACTGAAAACTCTAGGGCCAGGTGTGCTTTCAGGCATGGTTGGATCCAGACACACAAGTCCTCAAGAATCTGACTCCCTCCTCCCCTTGAGCTGACTATCCATTTTGTGGCTCCTCTCCCCTTGGGGTGGCAGAGTGACCCTAACAACAGGAGAATGGTTCCAATAAGATCACCAAGGCTTGGATCCAGTGTGGGTCACATGACCAACTCCGGGCCAGTCACAGGGACTGAAGGATGGAATGGTCTGGTCACCTGGCCTGGCCTGGCCTGGCTCCCTTGGGGCTTTGGGTCTTGCTCTCCTCAGTGCCTTGGACTAAGAAGGGGATAGAGTGGACAGGCAGAGCCACCCGACCACCCTCCCACGTGCCTAAGGGGAGATGTGCTGGGCGAGGGCTCCTACCCTGTGTCCAGCAAGGACGTGAACTTGACCCTCTGGCCGTGACCCTTCACCTAGCTGGCCTGGGGCAGGAGCCAAAGACGTGTCTGGGGAGGAGGTTCAGGAGATCTGGTGGTTTCAGCTGTGGACACAGAAGGGATGGTCAAGAGGGGGATCACGTCCCTCACAGGTGACGTGCAAGCAGAGGCTCCGAACACCCGAAGGCTGCCTCAGGGAGGGGTTGGGAGTTTGGGACCCCCTTCTCCAGGGCCAGGTCCTGTGGCTCTGACCGCCCCCTCCCCCACAGATTGCTGAGCCTGACGCGGGGGTCCTCATCAATTGGTAACTTCAACGTAAGTGTCCCAAGAGCCTCTGCCTGGTCTGGTTTGAGGGCAGGGCTGAGCCGTTCTGTCCTGGACCACAGGGAAGAAGTCTCCGAACAGAGTTAGAGCCAAGAGAGTAAGGCCATTGGGAGACTCCAGACTCCTGATCCACTGTGTGACCTCAGGGTAGTCTCTTAACCTTTCTGAGTTCCCGTTTTCTAGCTAGAACCTGGATATCTCCCTGGACTGACTTTCAAAACATGGCCCAGTGGCACTCTGGGCTGGCTTTCCTCAGCCACGCTGTGGTTTTTATTAGTTTCTGTGGCCCCAGGGCCTGGCACAGTCCCTGACTCTGGCAGGAGCTGATAAGAACCACAGAGGCCCATCCCCCACCCAGTGTGCTGGGCTCCCACAGCCCGTGGGAGGCACAGGGAGGTGGCGCCAATGGCGGATCAAAGCTGCTGTGTTTTGTGGGAGCAGAAGTAGGGTCCACAGTTGTGCCTCCCGAATTTCCAATTCCCGCTCCATGACCCAGGCCCACACCTCACCAACAGGCACCAAGCAGAGGGGCAGAGGCCTACGGTCACCCAGGGCAGGACCCAGAGTTTTTTTGGTACCCAGGGGCACTTGCCCACTGAGCCCCTATTCTGTATTTTATTTAGAGACACGGTCTCACTAGTTGCTGAGGGCCTCACTGTTTGCTGAAGCTGGTTTTGAACTCGTGATCCTCCTGCCTCAGCCTCCTGGGCTGATGGGATCACTTGCGTGCACCACTGCACCCAGCGAGGCCCAGCTTTGAAGTGAGCCGGACAAACTGCTCAAAGTCTCTAATGTCCATTGCCGTGGTCCCCAGGCCTGGCCGGAGTGAGGCCCGGGAACTGGGTGGGGTCGGGTGGGGATGAATGATGGCGGGTGTGCTCTCTCCCCCCCCAGGAGGAGGAGCTGACTGGCTACATCACCGATTATCTCCAGGAAGCCTTTGTCCCCGTGGTCAACGGTGAGGCCTCCAACAGGCGTCCACTTCACTGGTGCCAAGAAGCACCGGGAAGAGATGCCACCCACCTGGGGGATCTAAAGGGGAGTGGAGAGCCATTGCTGAATCTTTGAGGTCAATGTCGTCTTAATGTCACCTGCCTGGGGACCATGGCCCATCCGTTTGGTCTTTGACCCTTGACCCCCATATCATGAGCAAGACCTTGAGCTGGGCCTCAAATACTGTCCCCAGTGGACATTGCAAATCGATCACGGCACTGGGCTCCAGGTGACCTGTCCTTAGTCCCCCCGCAGCGAGGCCCCCAGTGACGCTTGCTGTACTTCTCAGATGTGCTCCGAGTGGGGTTCCCGCTCCCGGATCTTCTGGCCATCGATTACAACCTGGCGGAGCTGCACATAGCAGAGGTGGGGCCGGGCGTGGCCACGCCACTGACACTTAGGCCAATGGACGAGGAGCAAAGCCTGCCCTTCTCAAACGGGAGGGGGTGGGGCTGGGGAGGCGGCGGCCAGGGTGTGACCCTGTCAATCCCCTGAGCAAGTCCCCGCCCCTCACAACCTGGGCCCTCCTGGGCCAGCGGGTCCCCAGGATAATCCTTGAAGGCTGCCGCTCTCTTCCTCTGCCACCACATCGCTTGTCCTCCTTCTGCCCCTGTTTTTCTGTTTAAAATGGGGACGAAAATCCGGCCACGGACCTCACAGAGCTGTTAGGAGTCACCGAGATGGTTCACATGAGGGTCTACAGGAGGTGCTCAATAATTACAAGCGCTTCTTGGCATGTCACGCCTTGAACTTGGAAGGTTCATTTTTCTCACGTCGATCTCTCCACTCTGGGAGCTTTGCCCTTTGACAGTTGAAAACATTGAGGCCCAAGAGGAGAAGGGACGTCCCCAGGGTCACGGGGCAAGTCTCCCTCGACCTTCACTTAAACACTGTGCCGGGTGGCCCGTCCTTGCTCCCCCGGTCCCTCTCCACCCGGCCCTTTTCTCCTGCCAGAATGCTCTAGTGCTGGATCTGAAGCTGGACTGACGGGTCAGGACCCCCCGCCAGCTGCAGCCCCCACCTGTCCCCGTGGAGGAGCCCGCTGATGGGAGCTGGCGGCCACTACCACCGGAGGCTGCTTTTAGGTCGAGGAGTGACCGGGAGGGGCCCGGGCCTGGCAATAAACAGGAGAAAGACCTTCAGACGCGACACTCTGGTCTCTTTTCTAATAGCAAGTCCCCGTGTGGCTCCCCTTGGTGGGCGCTAGGGTCTGGGATCAGCCTGGGGTCTACAGGACAGTGACTGGGGTCTGGAGGGCAGGGACTGCAGTGTGGTGGGGGGGGGCTTGAGCACCCACCGAAGCCTGGCTCAGGGCTTTTCTCGTCTCCATAACCACGTGGGGGGAGGGCAAGCGCCGTGTTCCCCACTTCACGGATGAGGTTGTTGACGCTCGGGGTGGTTGACCCCCTGGTTCAAGGTCACTTTAGCAAGTGGTCAAGCTCTTCCCATCTCAGCTTTGTGTCCCCAAATCTTGGCAACTTGAGGATGGCTCTACTCATGAGGAGCCTGTGCCCCAGAAGCTGTTCCATGTCCTCATAGTAACGGAGGCAGGCGAGGACTGTCCCCATTTCACAGATGAGGAGACTGAGGCTCAGAGAGGTGGGAAGGCTGGCACCAGGCCCTGGGTAGCCACGGTGCAGAGCAGGGGCTGGGTTCCAGCTCAGGTTTGAACCTCGGCTCTGCTCCACGGGCCTCAGCTTCTCCAACTGTGAAGAGGGTGACGTCGCACAAGCCCCAGCAGGAGTTGTGGGACGGGGAGAGAGGAATCCCCCAGAGCACATGGGCCACTTAATTAGTAAACTGGAGTTGGAGCCCAGGCCTTGGGACAAGCAAGTGCTCCACCCCTAAGCTCCGTCCCCAGCCCTATTATTCTCAGATTGACTCTTTTAAAAGTGGGGACTTGGGCGGGGGCTGGGGCTCAGTGGCAGAACACTTGCCTCACAGGTGAGAGGCACTGAGTTCGATCCTCAGCACCACATAGAAATAAATAAAAATAAATAAATGTCTATTGACCACTAAAAATCATTTTTTAAAAGTGGATGTCTGTTTACATACAGTTGAGCTATCATGGGTATTCTCTGCAGACCCTGAAATCAGTTTCATTTGCTAGAATGTTAAAAAAAAAACCTAGGGGCTGGGGCTGGGGCTCAGTGGTAACGCCCTCGCCCAGGATGCAGGAGGCCCTGGGTTCCAGCCTCAGCACCACATAAAAGTAGAATAAAGATACTGTGTCCATGTAAAACTTAAAAGTAAATATTTTAAAAAAAGAATCTGTAACATTGAAACAAAAGTGCACCTGGGTGAGCAGCGCATGGACCCCGTGGGAATTGCCAGGTGGGGCTGTGTGTCCGTGGGTCCGTGTGTCTGTGTCCACACGTTGGTGTGTGAACCTGTCAGGATTTCTGGGTCTCCGTGGGGTAGGCTCTGGCAGGGGTCCGGGTGCCTCTGTGCGTGTGGGGAGTCCACGTCTGGTCAGGAGGCCGTTGCTCCGCAAGCTCCTGAGGCCCTGCAGGTGGACTCTGTCCCAGTTTGGCCCCAATCCCTGCCAGGCCGCCCCTGTCCCTCAGCATCAGCCCTAATCTCATCGCCCATCATCTCCAGTTCTGGGACAATGGCTGCCTTGAGACACTCTGGCAGGCACAGTCGCCTGGCTAATCCATGGGAGTGCCAGAGACGCCCCTGTGTCCCCAACTCTGCCTGGTGTGTTCAACAGCACACTCACGGCCACCTTAAGCCCTAGGGCCACCCTGCCCAGGCCAAGTGCAGGTGGGACAGCAAGCTTAGGGCTGCTGGATTCAGAGGCCTGGGTCCCACCAGATGCTGGACACCGAGTGGCCTCAGGCAAGCCCGGCTCTTCCTGGACCTCAGGGTTGGATGCTCTGGCCTCGAATCTGATTTCAACTGCCTTCGAGTGGCCAGCGATCTGGACTCACCTGGGTAGAAAACCGAGGCTGAGTCCACAAAGGGAGCCTGAGGGCAGTGTTGGAGGTCCCGTCCCCAGACACTGTTCCTCCTTCCCCTATGAGGCTGGGAGGCTCAGAGAGGTGAAGTGTCCTGCCCAAGGACACACAGCACAGGTGGAACTGCACTTGAACCCTGTCTCCTCCTCAATCCTTCACACCACACTCAGGGAGGCGATGACATCCTTTAAAGAGTGTGACGCAGGGCTGGGTGTGACTCAGTAGAGCACCGCCCTGGGATCCATGACCAGAATACGGGGTGGGGAGAGAAGAAAGAGAGAGAAACAGAGGCACAAGTTCATAGGGCGAGAAGGGGCAGTGCCTGCCCTGGGGAGAGGAAGCCCTCGTCCTTCCTGCCCGCACCTGCCCTGCCCGCCTCCTCAGCCCATCCCGACAGCTGGGATTGGAACCCGGGATCTCTGACTGCAAAACCCAGCCAGGAGCTAATCAATGCCTGGGGTCACCTCTCGTCCCTGCACTGTCCCTCATGGCACCCCCACGCCTGTCACCAGGCTGCGCACCCCGCCCCTCCTGCAAGCTGACGTGCACCTGGGCCCCCACAGCCACTGTCGGGGTTGCAGAGGGGGAGTCCAGAGTGTCAAGTGACCCCCCTCCCTGGCAGGCCCCATCCTGACCCGGCTGGGGTCCACAAGGACAAGGGGGCGTCCAGGGAGCTGGTGGGGCTTGGTGTCCCCCATGGGGCCCGGAAGGGAGAGGAGATGAGGCGGGTCAGAAACTCAGTAGCCTTTCCCTCTCTTCCCAGAGGCCGGGCCGGGTGGTGGCCAGGACAGTGAGGGTGTGGAGTCCTGGCTGGACGGCTGTGTGGCCCTGGGCAGGTTGCTTTCCCTTGCTGAGCCCACGCTGCTAAGGAAAGGCAGGAAATGATAACAGCGTTCACCTCCTGGGTGACTAGATGTGTGCACATGGCTCAGATGCCAGGTACACAGTTGGTGCTCAATAAATGCTAGGCATGAGCCTGCTTTCTGTGAACAACTGTCTTCATGTGTTGGTGGAACCCAGTGCTGGAGCGGAGGCCACTGGGAGAACCGCGGCCTCAGCCAGTGGAACAGACCACACAGTGACCTGAGTGAGACAGGGTCACACACTCGCGGCAACTGCCTTCACCACTGTGAGTGGCAGGAGGCTGGGCACCTCTGGACAGGAGGACTCAGGGACAAATAGAGTGTCCAGGCAAGTGTGGCCCTCGGCCAGCAAGCCCTTGCCCACGTGGACGCGGGAATGGGCCCTGTGGACGCGGGAGTGCAGGGAGCCATGCGCAGAAGGGACGTGTCCCCAGGGTGTGCGGGGCCAGGGGTTCAGAGGTCACAGAGGCTAACAAGGCGTCCCCTCCGCCATCCCCACCTCCCCAGGCACAGGCCCAGGGCCCTGCAGGAGACGCGGCTGGCCTGTCACCCTCTGGCAGAGGAAATCACAGGGACCAGGGGGACTCAGGTGGCCCCTCATCCAGCTGGGGCTCAGGAGGCTTCCTGGGGGCCCGACAGGCCGCGGGGGGATGGCAGCCGGAGCCGGGCTGCAGAGCGAGACCTCTGGCCTCCGCGGCCCCAGCGCCCCCAGGGGCCTCCCTGCTGTCCCAGGAGCGTCCCCTCCCGGGTGCTTTCCCAGGCCGCCCCGCTGAGCACCGTCCCCCACGTCCCCGTGTCCTGGGTGCTTGGTCCAGAGCCTTGTGTCCCCCAGGACAGCCAATGGCCACCCAAGGAGGCGGCTTGAAGTGTGGCAGGCTCAAGTTCTGGAGTGATGGAAGCAGATCTGAGCAGAAGACAGTGACCCCCTCGTGGGGATTTCATGCTGGACACGTGAGGTGGTAAGGTTTGGGGGACCAGGCTCGGGGGACCAGGCTAGCAGGACTCACCTCACCTTTGCCTTTAACCTTAAAACAAAACAAGACAACAAACAAACGTGGCCCTGAAGGTCTGTGGTCAGCTCCTTAAACAGTAGGTGGTCCCTAATTGCCTGCTGTAGTGTGAGCGAATGACGCAATGGACACCTCACGTCTGTCATCCGGACCCACCTCAGGAGGGGACCAAGCTGCCTGTTCTGGAGTCCTGGGGACGTCGGGCCTTGGGAGGGGGTGGAGCGGGCGCCCTCCCCAGCTCCACCCAGAGTCCCTCTCTCGAGGCCCTTGGCCGTCGCTGGCAGAGAAGGGACAGAAGGCCCCGTGGCCTTAACCTCCTCCTTCCTCCGGGGCCTTCGTCGAGGGGCGGAGAGGGGGGCAGAGAAGATTCTGGCCCTGGGGGTGGCTGATGGGGCCCTGTCTGGGGGCACAGCCCCCTGGCCCCCAGGGGCAGCCTCTCCCGCCCGGGCGCGACCCAGCTGGCGGCCCACTCTGCAGGAGGGAGGCTTAGCCAGGCCCTCGGGGGAAACCACAATTGGCTTCTGACGTGACGCGTTGACGGGTTCCTGGCCGCTTCGCCCCCTTTGTGTCCCCGAGCTGCTGCGGGCATATAAGGGCTGTCCCTGGGCTCGGCTGGTGGAGGGACGGACAGAGGCCCGAGCCCCACCCACCCCGAGGAGCCTCAGGAGCAAGCGGGTAAGGCAGCGGGCGGTGGCCCTGTGGCCTCCTGTGGGCCCCTCTGAATGACGGGCCCAGAGGAGTCCCCCTAGGAGGGGCCTGGAGTGCCTGGTGGTGACAGGAGGGAAACCCCATCTTACAGATCTGGGACCCAGAGAGGTCCCGGCGGGTCTGGGTGGGCTGGGGACAGGACGGTCCTATGGGCAGGAGTCAAAGGTGTCATTCTTCTCTAAGTCGCGGAACCTGGCTGGCTTCTCACCATGGGGGCTCCTGTGAGAGACCCCGGTGGTTGCGGGGACACTCTGGGTGAAACGAGGTGCACAAAGCCAAGACTTCTGCCGGCCACACGGCACCCACATGGCCCCTTGGTGCCAAGGAAGGGAAGGTGCCTCCTCCTCAGGGCATGTGGCTGCCGAGTCACCCCCTGCCCCTGGCGGCACCCGTCCAGCACACAACCAGGCGTGGGGGCCTGAGGCACAGTCCTGGCCCCGGGGAACCGACAGAGACGGCAAACAAGGACGCTAACGGGTGCTGCGCGCACATGCAAACTGTGATGAATACCTTAACGTAAATACCCTGGTTGGTGCTCAGAGCCAGGCAGGTTTCTTTAGACATGTACAGGGGAAAGGCCTCTCCCAGAAGATCACGAGTATTTAGAAACTGAAAGATAAGAAATCAGCTGTGCAATGACCCAGGGAGGAGCCTTCCTTGCAAAAGGAAGAGCATGAGCAAAGGCCCTGAGGTGGGATGGCACTTGGCATACTCAAGACCCTGGAGGTCAAAGAGGCCGGAGCCTGGGTTTTCTTCCAAAGGCAGTGGGGATCCACCAAAGGGTTTCAGCAGAGGTGACAGGGGAGGATAGACGGTGTCTGATTGGGTGGGAACTAGTATGTAGCCGTGTTCCCACTTTCCAATCCATTTCCCTTTGGAGTGGAGCTGGGGAGAATGAGAAATGGGACATTTTAAGTCTCAGGGTTGCAGGTCCCTGATCAGCCGCACCTTCTAAAAGTGGCCCAGGAGCCAGGGCCCCCCTGCTGTCCTGGAGGGCCCCTCAGGGGCTGTCTCCAGGTCCTGCCAGGTCCACCGGGGCCACACTAAGGCTCTGAAGTCACGTGGACTCAGCCTGGAATTCTGGCCCCGCCACTGATGAGCTCGGTGGCCTTGGCCGAGTCCCCTCTAAGCTCTCGGCCTCAGTTCTCATCTGTGAAATGGGCCCACGAGGGGGGAAGCCGTGGGAGGCAGCTCTGAGTCCGCGGGTTTGGAGCTGCACGGAGCGGCGCGGCTGTTGGGCGCTGTGCTCCTGTGGGTGCCTCCCGCGGGTGAGGCTGCCCCGGCTGCGCTGGGAGGGACGGGCGGCCTGTCGGTTGGGGATAGGAGGAGGCCGGGGCCTGAGGAGCGTCTGAGGCCGGCTCCGCCCGGCAGGTGTGCGCCGAGGATGCTGGGCCTGTGCTCCCTGCTTCTGCTCTGGGGCCTGGCCGCGCCCAGCCACGGGCTGCTGGAGACCGTGGGCACGCTGGCCCGCATCGACAAGGACGAGCTCGGCAAAGGTGAGCCGGGCGGCCTCAGGGGTGCAGCCGAAGAGGGGCAAACGGGGACCTTCAGGGGACACCGCCGGTCCCAGCCCCCCAGGCGGTGCTTTGCACCCAGCCCTTCCCCCTCTGCCCAGAGCCAGGCCTGGGGGCCCCAGGGTGGCTTCCTCCATCGCCATCAAGCCCCCGGTGGCCATGGGCTCCTGTCCCTCATGGTGCCGCCGGGCAGCCCAGGATCCTGAGCCCCAGCCACACTGCGGGCCCCAGGTTGACCTTCTGCACAGTCCTGTGCAAGTCCCCGCTCCTCTGGGCCTCAGTTTACCCATCTGTATAATGAAGGAGGGTCATGGGATTCAGGTGCCAGGCAGAGGGTTGTCACCAGCCCTGTGGCTGGAGTAGGAGGCTCTGGTGGTTTCTGTCACTGCAGGGTGACCTCTAGGTCAATTCTGACCAAAACAATTGTTTTCCCGCAGCTCAGAGGAGGGGCGGATGCGAGGCCCTGGGCGGGGGTGGAGTTCTAGCATCTTCTATACCTGCCCTCTCTGCAGCCATTCAGAACTCGCTGGTTGGGGGACCCATTCTGCAGAACGTGCTGGGGACAGTGACGTCTGTGAACCAGGGTCTCCTGGGCTCAGGAGGGCTGCTTGGAGGAGGCGGCCTGCTGAGCTACGGAGGGATTTTTGGGGTCGTGGAGGAGCTATCTGGGTGAGTCCCTGGGGGCCCGGGGACGCCCACCTGTGTACCCTACAGGATGTCTCCTGCTTCAGGAAATCGAGGGGAAATGGTCTCTTTAATTGGACGTGAGAGTGGAGCAGGAAGGGCGGGAACATAACTCCTGTACTGCGTGCCTGGCAGGACAAGAAGGGCCACAGGCCACTATGATTGAGGTCCCACCCTGGAGTCAATTCTAGTTACCTGCTGGGTGACCCAGAGCAGATTGCTTAGCCTCTCTGGGCTAATCCAGGTAGCTGCATGGCTCCCTAAATAACCTCCTTCAAGAACCCTGTCCTGATTATCTCCTCCCTTCCCCCCGCCCACCTTCAAGGTCTCCAGGGGACGTGCCACTTTCCCTTACACCACACATTTTACTGGTTTGGGTTTTTTCTCTCCTAGTAGATCATAAACCCCAACCAGGATAAGTAGGATCTTTATCTGGATGGTTCCCTGCTGTGTCCCCATATCATAAATAGGAACTGACACGTAGCAGGCATTTCCCACATATTTTTGAAGGAGTGAATGAGACATGTCACATAATAGCTAATGTCTGGAACTTAGTGACCGCTGCCCGGGGTTTCTGTGTGTGGCACTGTGCTGAGCATCATGAGTGAATTGTCCTGCTGAATCTGGGGCAGGACAATCATCAACTGCGCTTAGCATGTGAGGAGATTGAGGTCCTCGGCACGCTCCCCGACCTGGGGCAGGAGGGGACAGTGTCAGTGTGTATCACAAGCCACGCTGCCTGGCCAAGCCCAGGGGACATCAGTCGATGGACGGTGGTAAACCTGGGAATGTCCAAGAGAGTCCCCAGAAGGCTGAAGCCCGGGCAGTGCTGGGACCTGGGTGGCCTCCCTGGCTGCACTGTCGGAAGCTACTCGTGGGGTTGTCACTGTGTCCAGCTGTTGAAATAGCGCCCGGAACAACGAGTCCTTGATACCTGCTGTCGTACTGTTGGATTAAATATGTCTCCCGCTGGAGAAGCCCCCTGCGGGGTGAGGCTGGGCCTGAACCCGACATTGTCCTCACCTTGGGGAGCCACTGACAATCCCATGAGTTCAACAGTGATGGAGCGGCCCAGAGAGACAGGAGCCACTTGAGGGTGTCTCCCTGTGGCCAAGACAAGCAAGGCAGGCTTCCTGGGGGAGGAGACCCTCTAGCCGGGAGGACCAGGTTACTGAAAGGGACTGTGGAGTGGAAAGAGTCAGGTCATTAGCTGGATAGAACCTGGAGGACAGAGCGGGTAATGACCCAAGAGAGCCTTGTCCCAGAGGTCCCTTGGGTTGTGTGTATGTGGAGCCTGGGGGGTACAGGTGGGGGCAATGCCAAGGTCAGAGGCCAAACCAGGGCTGAGGCTGTGGGGACAGGCGGGGAGAACTGCCTACGGCGAGGATGGTGGGAGAGGTACCGAGCACACACTGCACCAAGTCTGCACCCCCTTTCCCCACTTGTCTTTCCCTCACCCCTGCGAGTGCCGCCCAATTTACAGATGGGGACACTGAAGCCAGGAGGTAAAGTAACTGGCCCAAGCCTTCACAGGTGGCTCTGCAGGTTCAAGGTGAGAAGGAGACCCACCCGGGAGAGGCTCTGCCTTGCTTGGTCCAGGGTGGTCCTGGCCCTTGGTGGGGAGGGGAGCGGGGTCTGGGGTAAGCAGTGCTTCCCCCCCCTTAGGCTGAAGATTGAGGAACTCACGCTGCCCAAGGTGTCGCTGAGGCTGCTGCCAGGTTTTGGGGTGCAGCTGAGCCTGCACACCAAAGTGGGCCTGCGCGGCTCTGGGTGAGTGTGCCCTGGGGGCCTACGCCTACCGCACTGTTCGGGGGCAGCTCCCTCCTGTTCACCGACCTCCCAACCTACTGCCTCCCAAGGGACTCCCACCCTACTGTCCCGCTCCCCTCCCCAGAGACCACCGCCCACTGACCCCATGGACTCCCATCTCGCCCTCTCCAGGCCCCCTCCACTGCCCAGGCCTCAGGGGAGCTGGTGGGAGGAGTGGGACCAGGGACGTGCAGACACGGCAGGCCGCTCCAGGCCAGCCTGCACCGGGGTGGGCGTGGCCAGGGCGTGGCCTGGCGGGTGGGGCCTGGCAGCCCGGCCACGCCCCNAGGTGCACTTTTGTTTCAATGTTACAGATTCTTTTTTTAAAATATTTACTTTTAAGTTTTACATGGACACAGTATCTTTATTCTACTTTTATGTGGTGCTGAGGCTGGAACCCAGGGCCTCCTGCAGCTGGGCGTCGAGGCGAACGTGTCGTCGCGGGTGGCGCTGGGTGTGAGCCCGCGGGGGACGCCCATCCTCATCCTCAAGCGCTGCAGCACGCTCCTGGGCCACATCAGCCTGCTGTCGGGGTGAGTCGCCCTGCTGCCCTGTCCCTACCGCTCTGGGGCGTCGGGGGCCTTAGACACCTTCTGGGTCCACCCCGGGCGGCCTGGACTCACCCTGCCCCCGTCCCCCTGGGTGGGGTCAAGCCCCTGCACAGATGGACAGTCTGAGATCCCCCCAACAGGACTCCTGCTCGCTTCTGGGCGTCCTCCTCCTCCAGCCCCTGGGGATCCTGCGTCCCTCTCACAGAGCTGGCCAGGGGGTCACCCCGATCTCTGCAGCTGTTCCAAGCTCTGTCCCTGCTGTGGCACATCAGAGGCCAGGCTCTGCCTCTGAGTTGCTGTGTGACCTCAGAGTGCCCTCCTCCTGGTCGGGGCCTCAGTGTTCCCATCTGTACCACAGGGGCTGGACCAGACTATCCGGAAAACACTTTTACATTCCTCCTTAGGGGGTGGCACCAGAGGTGGGTGGGCTTCCCTGCACTCTGCGAATGCCATTCCCATGGGACAGTGGAGGCCCAGAGAGCGCAAGGACTTGCCAAGGTCACACCACTGATGAGGCAGAGATGGAGAGGAGTGGGTCTCTGCTGAGGTCCAGGCTTCCGCGGTGCTCGGCACCCACTCCCGGGGCACCCTCCCCGCCCCCTTCCTGTGTCCCCCCATTAGTGTCTACCTTCTAGCCCAAGGCCAGCACTGTCCCTGGGTTTGCTGAATGGCTCTGAACAGTGACAACACTTCGACAGCTTTGAGAGGGCTCCCAGGAATAGGGTGGCCCTGGTGCTCCTGTCCCCAGACGGACCTGAATGAGGAGACCCAGGAGGGGCTGAGCTTCTTGGACTCCAGAGGCTCCGTCCTGCTTCTCTGGGCCATCGGGGCTTGGGGAGGGAGGCGGGAAGGGGAGCCCAGCACCGTGTGGGTGCCCTGTGGTTGTGGCTCTGTGGGGCTGCGGCCCTGCACCCCAGGGTGCCTTTCCAGACCCACATGTTCCTTGTCTGCAATGTCGGGGAGACAGGGGGACAGGGGGACACTGTCCCCGCGCCGCCACTGTAGCCTCACTGTCTCCCCGCCCAGGCTGCTGCCTGCGCCACTCTTTGAGGTCGCGGAGCAGACGCTGTTCAAGGTGCTGCCGGGAATGGTGAGTGCCCTGGGCCTGGCCCTTCCCTGGTTGTGGGTAGGGCCTCTCGGGCAGGATCAGGTGGCACTTCCTCTCTCCCCACCGGCAAGCCACCGGGCGCCCATGGACCGCCTGCTGGTCTGGGGACGTGTGGGCAGAGTCTCCCCAGACCTCCAGGTGGCGAGGGACCCTGCCCCCAAATCTGCCTCTTTCCCCCCACCCTGTCTTTGCCACGTGTTATTATTGACTTGGTTTTTCTTTAAAAGACCTTTAGATTAAAATGGGGTCCCTTGTTCTAAGCAGAGCCTGTGCTTGGCGATCACCTCTAGAAGGCCACCCAGGAATATTCTTCCACATTGTGATTCATCTGCCCCAGGGGGCAACGTGTGTGGGGGGGTGACCTGTGACTGTGGGAAGCCTGGCTTCCCTCGGGGGGCAGCTGCAGCTGGGTGTGGCCCAAGGCTATTTACAGAGGGTGGGGGAGCGACAAACCAGGGTCCCATAGAGAGAGTCAGGCCTCCCCCACTCAGCAGGCTGGGCTCCCCGTGGGTCCTCCAACAGGGAGACATGGCAGGTGGCAGGGAGACGGGGACCTGGGGCTGGCAACTCTGCCTGAGGCTTGAAGAAGCGCTGCAGGAGAAGGCCATGCTCAGTGCGGGGTCCCCACCAGGTCCCCTCCGAGGGGACTTAACAAGGGCGTGTGGCTGCATCTACACTGCGACCCTAATGGGGGCCTCCGGCCAGAAGCTGAGCTCTGTGTCGCAGAGAGGCTGTCGGAGTCCGTTGGCAGCACCCTGGCTGCCTGGGACTCGCTCCGCAGGGCACCCGGTGGTGCAGGGCTGTCCCCACCCGGCCAGTCCCCACCCGCCAGCCCCTGTGCTCCCCTCATTCCCCTGACCAGCCTGACTTGGAGGCCCCGGGCTGGGGCATCCCACTCTGCAGACAGCCCGGGCCTTTCTTCTCTAACCCAGCTGTAGGCCCAAGTGACTGGACGGGGACGGCCACCATCTTTGCCTCCTCAGGCACAGCCCCCGCTGGCCGCGGAAATGTGTCCCCTGTTTTCCCAGCAACCTCGGGGGTTCCTAATGGGGCTGTGTGACAGGGGGAATGGGCCTGGGCCCCTCTGGGCCCCTCCCTGCCGCACCTGTGTGTCCCCACCTGTCCCCACATTCTGCCTTCCCTTGGTGCCAGAACCATAGAGCAGGTCACTTAGAGGAAAAGCGCTGGCTCCTGCACCCGGGGCTCTGGCTCATGGCTCCTGTCCCCTGCCTCCGCAGCTGTGCCCCGTGGTGGACAGTGTGCTGGGCGTCGTGAATGAGCTCCTGGGGGCTGCGCTGGGTAGGTTGGGGTCCCTGTCCCTCCCTCTTGTCACCCCAGGGCAGCAGGCCCCGAGGGCGGCCGGAGGTGCAGGGCCCTGGACCTTCCCTTTCCCGTCAGACTGAGGAGGCTGCCCTGGGGGCTGGGGGACCCCGGTGCAGGCCTAGGGCCAGGGGTGGCGCTTGATGTCCTCAGCCATCTCCACGTGTCGGTGCTGCAGAGCGACATCTGCTGAGCCCCTGTGGTCAGACACAGGAGGGGACAGACAAGAAGACTGAGGCCCAGAGAGCTCGAGGAGGGCGACCAAGGCCCCAGTGCCCCCAGCTCCCAGTCCCCTGCGCGGGTGCCTTTGGGGCTCACTAAGGGGCTTTGGAGAATGTCAGAATGTGGCCAGGAGGAGGAGGGGACGGGCAGGCAACTCCACCTGCGGTGCTATGTGAAGGGCAGGGTGACCACGTCAGGGGATGAGCTCCTGACTCTGCCACTTCGCTGTGTGGCCTCGGGCTGGTGACTTCAGGGGCCCCAGTCTCCTCCTCTGTGAGATGTGATGACAGTGGCACCCAAGCGAGGGATCGGGGCAGCGCTAGGCCAGCAGCAGGCGCTGGGCAGGTGCAGGGCCCGCTATCACTGGGGACGGGCTCCCAGGGCATATCTGTCTGTCCTGTCCCCAACAGGCCTGGTGCCCCTGGGGGCTCTGGGGTCCGTGGAGTTCTCGCTGGCCACGTTGCCGCTCATCTCCAACCAGTACATAGAGCTGGACATCAACGTGAGTGCCAGGGCAGAGGTCCCCCCTGTGCCCAGGGTGTGGCGGGGTGGGGACGCTGGGTCAAGGCCAGGGGGTGGGCAGCCAAAGACCCTCCTGGGCCGTTTCATGTCCCTGCAGCCCATCGTGAAGAGCGTAGCTGGTGATGTCATTGACTTCCCCAAGCCCCACGTCCCAGTCAAGGTGCCCCCCAAAGATGACCACACGTCGCAGGTGACAGTGCCGCTGTACCTCTTCAACACTGTGTTCGGACTCCTGCAGGCCAACGGTGCCCTCAACATAGACCTCACCCCTGAGCTGGTGAGTGTCCTCCCGGGGAGCCGTGGCAAGGCCGAGCTGACCGGCCACGTCATCACCAAGCAGCCAGCCACCCGTCGTAACACGGGAGAGCTGACAAGTTGATAGTGCGTGCGCCCGGCTCTGTACTTGGGGAGGACATTTGCCACTTCACTGTGCGGCAAGTGAAGCCTCAGTGAGGCCTCTGAACCCCTCTCCACTCAGTACTCCAGGGGTCACTTCGATTGGTCCAAACAGGTCTAGGCAAGGAGGCCCCTTCTGACCTTGGAGTCCTTCTTGAGTCTAAGCTCATTTTATACTCAAGTGTGAGTGGCTGACATTTCCACTCCTCTCTCAAGGGCAGACTGGAGTTGGAAAGATTGGGTTATGCCAGCGGGAGGTCGCTTGTGCTTTTGTTCCGAATCCTGGGGATTCTCTGCTTGCCCTCTGGCTCCTCATCACCCTGTGGGTCAGACAGCCCAGGCCACAGGCCCGCGCAGAGCCATTTCTCGGCCCCAGCCTTCCCGGGAGGCAGTGGGCTCTGAGCTCCTTGGGCTCCCCAGCAGCAGCTCAGGCCCAGGGGAGGAGGTTGGCCCCTCGGTTTCTGCAGGTGGGGTCCCGAGAGCAGAGGTGGCCTCGGGGAGGTTGGGCCGGGCCCCGAGTTGGGAAGCAGGTGTCTTTCAGCTGGGGATGGGCACGGTCATGCCGGGCAGAGACGCCGGGGTCAGCGTGTGCGGCGGAGCACCCTGTGCGTGTGGGTGCGGGCACCTGAGTTCTGTGGCACGAGAGAGGCCCTCGGAGGCCCCTGGTGCTTCTGCCCTCGCAGGTGTGCGGGGTGAGTGCCTGGGACCCTCCCGCGCAGCGTGTCTGTGACTGTCCCGTGTGAACCGCTCTGTTCTGAGAAGGGGGCTTGTGCAGCTCGCAGGGTCTTCGCCACCAGGGGCCCGGGATGCGGGGCCATCGTGAACTGGCCACCTGCCGCTCAGCTGCCCCAGGGGCGGCTCCAGGCCCAGGGTGACCATCTTCTCCACCTTTTTAGGCAGAAATGCAGATTTATATAGAACCCCCTGGTTTGTAAACGTGGGAGGAAGTTCGTATTGGGATAAAAGGCAAAGGTGTCCGAGGCCGGGTCCCCGGCCTTCAGATCCCGCGATCCGCAGGGCAGTCCGAGCCTCTGACGCCGGCCTGCCCCGCTCAGTTTCACCCTGGACAAGAGCCTTAGGTCAGGAGGCGTCGTCCAGGGAGGTGTGTGAAGGCGGGAGAAGCCCCGACCTGGGCCTGGCATGCGGTGGGTGCTCAGGAATCGCGGGCTCACAGAATCACCCCAAGTGTTTGTCACGATGTGTGCCAGGGAGGCGATGGGGAGGGAGGGACACAACTGCTCCATGTGCCCCGGGGCTCCTCGGCCCGTTTCTGTGTTCACCCCAACTCTCTCTCCCATTTGGTCTCCGGCCCAGGTTCCCAACAACGTCCCACTGTCAACCACAGACCTGGCAGCTTTGGCCCCTGAGGTGAGTGGCCCTCTCAGGGGCTTTGATCGCTGTAGCTCCTTCCCCCACTGAGGCTGAGTGGCCTCCAGAATCGTTCTCAACACAACCTTCCAGCAGCTGTGGGGAATGCTGAATCCAAATTCATACTACAGTGTGAAAGACTGACACCACGTCCCTTCCTGATAGCAGGTTTTGCTTAGAGAGGGAAGGACCAGGTTTTCCGGCCCGAAGGAGCCAACCGGGCATTTTTCTACGACTATTGCTCCTCTACCAGGCAGAGATCAGGAGATTCTTTCCTCCAAGTGCCTTACTTCATCTTGATCTTTGTCTCCTCCTTCCCCAGTGAGAAGATGCGGGGCACTGGTTGGAGAGGGGAGAAAAGGGAGAAGAGGCAGGGAGGCAGGGAGGCAGGAGGCAGGGAGGCAGGGAGGCGGGAGGCAGAGAAGCAGGAGGCAGGGAGGCAGGGAGGCAGGCCTAACACATGGTCCCAGGGCCCGGCCTCAGCTTTCCCATTCATTCAGCTGAGGCTGGAGCAGCCGCTTTACAACTGTGAGGATCTGAATTCGGACTAAAGTAGAAATGACTACTACATGGTCCTTATGGAAAAGCAGATTCTGACAGAGGCCAGAGAGCTCGGGCATTCACCAAGAGGATGCAGGTGGCAGCCATGTTTGGGGGTGCAGAGGATCCACTCTGTGAGCTCTTGAAGGTGGTGATTGAAAGCAGCCTTGGGGCTTAAGGTTGGGGCTGCAACTTCTCAGAGTCCCTTGGCTAAAGGGCATGGGAGGAGTCTTAGGGAAGGAGTGGACTGGGGTTAGACATTCAGAAGAACTTTCTGAGGGCTGGAGTTGTAAGATGATGGAGAGGGCCTTGGGATAGGCAGGGGCAGCTAGGGTGGGGATCTGTGGGTGCAGCCAGCTGGACAGTGTCCCCCTCAGGAGCAGGGAGGCTGGGCTCCTCTCTGGAGCCTGAGCCCTTGGAGTCTTGCAGCTCTGAGTGGCGCTCTGTGGCTTCAGGTTCTGTGGACCATGAGGGTGGACCTGGAGATTCCTGGCCTGGTTGATTCTGCCCCTCGGAAAGCCTGGGCTCGAGCCACGGAGCCCCAGATTCCAACCTGGGAGTGTCCTCCTGTGATTCCACAATTCCTGTCACTTCTACGAGGCGTGACTAAGGACTCGGATGTCCTGATTGCATGATTCATTTAGCTGGTCCACGAATGTCAACTGAGCCCCCTAGTACCAGGCCCTGTGCCCCGTGCTGGTTCAAGCCCCACCTGCCCTTGAGGACACAAAAGGGAACAACAGTGAAAATCGGGCAAGCCCTGGGGTCTGGGGGCTGCAGACAGACTGCAAGCAGTACAGGAGGGTGAGGGATTGGTTACAGCCCGTCAGAGTGTGGGCTGGTGCTTTTTACAAAGGCCTCACTGAGGTGGCATTTAAGCAGAGGACAAAAGAGGGGAGGGAGGAAACCATGCAGTCACCTGGGGAAGACATTTCCAGGAGAGGCAGCAGCAGGTTCAAAGGCCCTGAGGCAGGAGCAGAGTGGCAGGTTGGAGGAACTGCCCATGGCCAGTGAGCCTGGAGGCGGGAGGAGGCTGCCAGCAGCGGAGGGTGAGGCGAGATGAGCAGGAGGCAGGGGGTGCACCAGGCGAGCTCTGTGTGCCTTGGAAGGGTTTTGCCCCTTCCTGAGTGAAGGAGCCGGCCTTGGTGGCTCTACAGGTCTGTCTCCACCTGAGTGTCAGCCTCATGGAGGCCAAGATAAGGCCCGCGAGGGTCAGGACCTCAGCACAGTCCTGGGGCCCAGGGGCTGCTCGAGGAGTGTTTGTTGACTGACTGATCGGTTCTAGTCGGGGCCTCTCGGCGGCCCTCACGCCCCCGCTCTGCTCCTGTCCCTCCGCAGGCCCTGGGGAAGCTGCCCCCAGGCCAGCACCTCCTGCTCTTTCTGCGGGTGAAGGACGTCCCCATCATCACGCTCCAGAACAAGAAGGCCGCCGTCTCCATCCCAGCTAGCATCCGCGTGCTGTTTGCGGTCCCTGGAGGGAGCCCCGAATTCCTCTTCGAGCTGAATGGGGTCAGTGGCTCAGGCAGGAGGGGACCTGGCCCTGGGTCCTGCATGGCCCTGGGGGCCTTTCCCTGATTTCAGATGGAGGCCCCATGCAGGGCAGCCCTGTCACCGTCATCAGCTGGCTGGACGCCTGTGGCTCTGGTTGCACCTCTGACCGGCCCCAGGCCTGTCCCCTCTGGTTTCTGGGGACCTAGGGGTAGCTGCACCTCTGTGGCCTCCCTGCTCAGCTCTCTCGTGGACGCCCCCGTTTCCAGTGTGCCTCCTCCAGCCCTCTCCCTGGTCCCCAGTCACAGGCTGAGACGGGCCCCCTGCTGCCCCCTGACCCAACTCCCGAGGCCCAGCTCTGAGCCTGGCGTCCTGCCCACTGCCTCGGCCACCTGGCCTGCGGGACCGCTGCTGACCTGGGGCAGGGTCCGCCCTCCCCTCCCTCCCCTCCCTCTGTTCACGCCTCGTCCCTGGTGGGGGCGCCTTCCCCCACCTGCAGGCTGGAGGGGGGTCCCTCCAGTCCCCGCAGCCCCGATCCTGGCTCCGGTTCCAGCACCCAGTAGGGCTTCGGTGGGTTCGTGGGGGGAAGAGGTGGCAGAGCCCCGGGCCGCCAGGTGGACCTGCCCGGTTCTGTGCGCTTCCCCACGCAGGTGCTGACCCTCAAAGCCCAGCTGGCTCCTTCGGCCACCAAGCTGCACATCTCCCTGTCCCTGGAACGGTAACGTGGGGCCCTGGGGACTGGGCCTTTCTCCTGTGTCTGGGAACAAGAGTTAGGGGCACCCGAGAACAGGGCCGCCTGCTGTTTGTGGCGCATGGGAGGGTCAGCGCAGGAGGGGACGGTGTGGCCACTCTGCAGGGGAGGAGCTGGGGGCAGAGAGGGCCCTGGGGGCCGCCTCCCCTGCCCCTTCTCTGCCCTGGGGGCCGCGGCTGCCTTCAGGACACAGAGCCCAGAGCCCTGCTGTGTCAGTCCCAGAGGCTGGCCTTGGGGACAGTGGTCCCAGAGTGTTGTCCAAAGCTTCGCCTCTCCTTTGACCAGTTCTTTCTCTAACCTCCCGTCTCTGTGGTGACCCGGCATCATGACAGTCATGACAGCTAAGGTGACAGTGTCCGTGAGGGTCCTTCCTTACACGTGCACAGCACTTTATAGTTAGCAGAGCCCTCTGCGGCCCCGGCTCACGTCGCAGGTGGCCCTGGGAGCAGGTTGCGGCCTCGGCCTCCCCTCCCAGGCCGTCAGGAGGTGGGGACGTGGGTCTAGGCCCTGGCCACCTGCACGAGGGCCAGCTGTGATCCTTCAATAGTTCGCTGCCTTTAGTGAGCACCTGCTGTATATGGGGCCTCCTGTGTCCAGTGCTCAGTCTGGGGAGGGCCACTCGCTGACCCAGGGTCTGGCTCCAAGGCCGTGGGGTCAGAGGGGGTGGTTGTGATGTCCCAGAAGAGACGTCATGTCCCTTCCAGTCCATTTTGCAGATTGGAAAACTGAGGCCCTGGGCAAGGCTGGCTAGTGGCCGTGCTGGCCCCCGAGCCCCGTTTCCGACCCCAGAGAGCGGCCTGGGCAGGCGGGGGGTCGGGGCAGAGCGCCTCCGCAGGCCCAGCCTCCCTCTTTCTCCGCCAGGCTCAGCCTCAAGCTGGCCTCGTCCATCACCAACACCTTCGACGTAAGTTCCTGGGAGCGGGAGAAGCTTGGGGAGGTCAGGGCCTCGGACAGGGCATGGGAAGGAGTTGGGGACGTGTCACGAGCCTGTCTGAGCGGCCTCAGCTGGCCTCTCCTCCAACAGGCCACAGTGGGCAAGTGGGAGGGCGTGTGTGGCCCGTCTGTGGGGGTCACCGTGTCCATCTCAGGAAAGGGAATCTCGAGGTCCTGGGTCCTCAGAGTTGCTGACCTCTAGGGCCCGACGGTCGGAAGGAACGAGGTCCCCAACTCAGGACATTCTCACACTCCGGGCTCCACTGGGCCCCGGGTTCCTGCTTCTCACAGAGTTCTGAGGCTCTGGAATCTCGAGACGGTCCCAAGTTCTAGAACATTCCCAGGCCCCTGAACTGACAGGAGCCTCAGATCAGACCCCACGGTTTCACAGGAGCCAGGACGCTTCCCTCTTCTCGGGCACTCCATGTCCCCACGTGCCACTCCAGGCCCTGCAGACCCTCCCAGGAGGACACCTGGATCATGGGTGGAGGGTGAAGCCAGCCTCACTCCCAGAGGCCCCTTCAGGGTCCGTGGTGGACTGTCCACACCCTGGGCCCTGCGAGCACCAGGAGCTGCGTCCGCAGGCCTCGGGGAGGCTCAGTGGGGCCTCGGGACGTCCCTCCCTGGGCAAGGGTGCTGCTCCCCGCGGCCCAGCACTGCCATGCTCTGTTGCAGGTCTCCCGCTTGGAGAAATGGCTCAGCGATGTGCTCCAGGCCACCTACGTGCAGAAGCTCAACGGTACGGTCCCCTCTGCTCTCTTCCTGGTCACAGAATGTCTGACCTGTTGCCTTGCCCATGGCTCTGATGGGGACACGGAAGCCAGAGAGGGGTCGGTCCCCACTCGTAAGATGCAGGAACCAGGGCGCCACCCTCTCCACTCACACCCCACTGACTCGCACCTGCACCACACCAGGCCAGGCCCCAAGAACTGAGCTGAGCTGGGTCCGGCCAGAAGCACCCACCATCCCAGTGGGAAGTAACCGTGAAACACGCGATTCCAAATAGGTGACCCAGGGCCGGCAAGGGATTGATGGAGGCGGTGGGGGGCTTGGCTGAGGGGAGCCACTGACACAATACAGAAAAGGGACTTTCTTGTTGGGGTGTAGGAAGTTGAATGGAGTTTGCCCATAGGAAGAGAATGAGCTGGTCCAAGGAAAGTTCTAGAATAAGGTCAGCAGGATCCAAGCCTCCCTGGCTCTGAGACTGCCCTCCCCACAGCTTCTTTTTTCCAACACTTCCTCCTTCACAGTGGACTTGGCGGTTGGAATTCCCTTGCCCAAGATTCTCAATGTCAATTTTGCCAATTCGGTTCTGCAGATCATTGAGGTGAGCTTCCCAAGCAGAGGGGCCTTAAGCTGGTGTCAGGACAGCCCTGTTTGACACTCCTGGGGCAATGCTCCACCTCGTCCTCTGGGTTCGGTCCTTCCATCATTTTCTAAATGTCTCAGAGAATTACAAGTTGCTTAGCTCAGGAATGGAGACTATGTGGCACGCGGGTACCGCTTCTTACCAGCTTGCCCTGGCAGACATCACCAATCGATCAGAATCCGCCCTGGGTAGACAAATTCTGTTGGATTCTAGTTTGTCTCCCCAGGAAAATGGAAGCTCAGATTTCCTCACGGAGTCACCGTTCTGCTGGTCCACGGGTAGCGAGGACCTGTGCTGTTCCTCCCTTATCGTGTGCTAGTGACAGACACGACTAATAGATTGTGCCACTTTTTCTGGCTGAAGATTAGCACAGCCTCACAATCCTGATCAAACCAGCAAAACTCTGATTCTTGGAACTGCTCTGGGAGGTGGGCAGAGCAGGGGTCCCCCTTTTCCAGATGAGGCAGAGGGAAATCAAATTTCTGGCCCAAGGTCACCCAGTCTTGTGGCAGAAATGGCACTTGAACTTAAGTCTCTTAAATCAGCAACCTGTCCCACATTGGGGGGTCCCTTATCCACCATTTCTGCATTTGTCCATGCAGTCATTCAAGCAGTGACTGCCATCAGTGCTGGCCAGGGTGGAGGTAGGTATAACCAGTGGCCCAGGCAGAGGGGCAAGGCAGGGACGTGGGTACAAGGTCCAGAGGGCCTCATTGAGCACTCTTGCTCCTGGCAGAATGCTGTTGTACTGACGGTGGCGTCCTGAGACTGAAGTGGCCTCCACCCGCCTCATGACCTCCAGAGCCCTGTCCACCTGCCCTCTCTCCTCAGCTTCCCTCTGGTCTCTCGTCTGTGTTGGTGACAGTATAAGTGTCCCTATCCACCCAGGTCCACTCAGCTTGGCCTCGGCCTGGGCTGGGACTGCTTCAGAGAGTCCCCAGGCCTCAGTGCGAGTCCCAAGCCTTCAATAAACTGCCCCTCCATCTCAGTGCCTCCGACTGGTCTGTTCCCCAGTCACACGGGGCGCCTTGGCCCCGGCCTCGGCCTCTGATGTCCTCCCCAGCTGCAGGAGGAGCCCTTGGCTGACCTGGGTAGCCTCTGTGCCCGTCCTGCCTTCCTCCTGACCCTTCTCTCCTCCCGTCCCCCTCCTCCTCTTCCTCCTCTTCCTCCATCTCTCCGTCTTTGGCTCTGAGTCTGTCTGAGCCCACGCCTCTCTCTGACTCTGACTTGGGGACACTTCTCAGAAGGACCTCAGCTGGGCTTTGAAGGGTGGCTGTGAGCCCTCCAGGGAGAAGAGGAGCCGGCCCTCCAGGAGGCGGGAATGAGTGAGGCTGGCGCTGTCCTGGTGGCCCCTGTTGGCTGGACAGCCGACGTGGACACACCCATAGGGAAAGAGCCCCTGGTGCATGGGGACAGCTGCCTCCCAGCAGGGCCTGGCCGGCTCCAGGCCACACGGAGGCAGAGTTGGGTTCTGCCTCGGGGTCCTGGGTGCAGTCTGCTGCTCAAGACGGGCCTCCTTGGTGAGGAGTGGCCCCTTGTTGGCACCTGGGGGTGGGCCTGAGGGCAGAGCGCCCCTGAAATCTTGGTGACTGGCTCTGAGGATTTGGGCTGGGACAGGAAGAGGAGGGCTGGAGCCCATCTGAAGGTTTGTCCACCAGGAAGAGCAGCCCTGAGGCCATCGTCCTTCCCTTCTCCCTCCTCTGTGACCTTCCTCCCTCCATGTGGCTGGTACCCGCCCCTGTGGGCATGTCGCGTTGGAGGTCAGCACTGACTCCTTTCTCCCGGGGCTCCTGATTCCCACGTGGTTCAGTGAGCGGCTGCTGGACGGCCATGTGACATCCAGCAGGTCACTGTCATCTGAGTCCTAGTGTCTTCACCGGTCACCCAGGAAGATGCAGTCATAGGGTCGTGAGGGTTTCACCAGCGCCCAGGAAGGCACCTCATCAGCAAGAGCACCGTGCCACCTCCTCTCCTCCTATGGCTCCTCCCCATCCCCCGGCTCTCCCACCCCCTGGCCGCACTCATTCTTGCCCTCATGTGACATTCTGGTCCACTGACAGCTCAGCTACAGGATCCTAGTTCTAACAGGAAGTGGCCCAAGTCCCCGGGTCAGGTTCAAGGCCTATAACCAGGCCCCTGGGTGGGCATGGAGGGCACAGAACTGCCTCTGCTCCTCTGGCTCTGCCTTGGCCAGTTTTGTGCCACTACGACCGAGTGCCCGAGACTGGGTAATTTCTAACGAAAAGAAATTTATTGGCTCACGGTTCTGGAGGCCAGGAAGAGCAAGATCAAGGTACCAGCATCTGGCAAGGGCCTTCTTGAACTGTGTCATCCCATGGCAGAAGGCAGAAGGGTAAAGGGGAAGAGAGAGAGAACAGAGGGGGGTGAACTTGGCCTTTATAAGAAGCCACAGTAAGAAACCTACTCTGCCACAGTGAGAGTGGGGCCCTGTGAGCCAGACCCTCCATTAGGCCCCACCTGGCCACTGCCCTGTCTGATTCTCCCACTTGACCTAGAGTTCCTCAAGGTCAGGGACAGAGCTATGCCATGGTGAGTCCAGTACCTGCATAGAGTAGTGGTGAGAGCAACTGATGTTTATTGAGCACCTACTGTATACCAGACACTGTGTCAGATGCTTTACATCCTATTTTACATGTAAGGAAACTGAGTCTTTGAGAAGCAGAATCAAGAGAGCTCCTAAAGGGGAGAGCAGGATTCTAAGCAGTATTTATGACCTTGATTTCAGAGCCAAGGTCGCTGCTCCAAAAGAGCCCTTGCTGCTCTGACTCTGCTCACAGATGCTTCTAGAAGCTTTAAGTGCATTATGTCACCAACTTCTCACATCAGTCCTGCTTTCTAAGAACTGTGTTTACCTTCACCCTGTATTTGAGGAAACTGAGGCACAGAGAGGTTAAGTGGTGTACCAAGGCCACACAGCCAGGCAGTGACAGGTTGGGATTTGAACTCAGCTCCCCCAGCTCCAGAGCCCCTTTTATGAGGGGGGCGGGGCTGAGGGAGGGGCCAGTGGTGGATGTGGGTCTGTTTCCCGATCTCAGTAACCCCTGTGTGACCCCACACATGCCCACTTGGCCCCCTGCATGGTTGAGTCACCCTCAAGGTGAATCACCTCCCAGGGAACCTGGAAGTCCTTCCGTCCAGCCCCCACAGGCTCCCCAGCTCCAGACAAAGGGGCCTTTGGGGTGCTAAGCCCGGGTGATCTCCCTGGCGCCAGGGCTGTGCTAATCCTCTCAGGATGGCCAGGGCCAGCCCAGGGGACAGATCAGCTGATGGCCACCAGGGACTGGCAGGTCTCAGGGCTGAGGGTGACGGAGCCTTGGTGACTGACACGCCCTTTGTGCCCACACTGCCCTCTGCTGTTTGCAGTGCCACTTGGTCCCTGTGCCCGGAGGTGGGGAGAGGCCCCTCTGCATTTTACTTTGGTTTAGAAGGTGAAATGTTTGTTCAGCAAGCCGTTTCGTCACGCCAAGTGCCCTGCAATAGGGAGCCAGGGGACATTAAACGAGGAGCCCCGGGTCAGAGGACTCAGAGAGCACGGTGGCCGCGAGGTGCCCGCCCCTCTCCTGTTTCACGGGTGGGCACAGGTGCAGAGAAGGACACTCAGCCGTGCGGGTGATGCTCAGGGCAGGTGGGGCCGAACTGACTCCTCTGCAGAAGCGGCTGCTTCCACGGCGGAGCTGAGAGGGGCTACAGTTCACTGCGGCTTCAGGAACATTCTAGAAGTTTCCTGCCTAATCCTTGAAACCCTGCTAGAAAGGGTAGTGCAGGTGGCGTGTGTGACTTTGGAGGTGCCTGTGCCCAGAACCCTTCTAGTGCCAGCAGGGACAGTAAGGCAGCCCTGCCCGGGCTTCCTCCTCGTGCCCCGGAGCCTCCCCAGAGCCAGCAGGGACCCGGGTGGCCAGGACACAGCACCCACTGAGCCCCACCGCCGGCCAGGGCCTGCTCTCAGAGCTTTGCAGGACAGGACGGTCCCAGACACCATCTTATCACCTGAAGCGGAGAAGGGACGGCAGCAGGCACAGCAGCCCTCGATGTGCCCCCTGCCAACGGGGCAGCTGCGTGCCCGAGCGAGGCTGGCCCCAGGGACAGAGGAGGCTGGTGGTGACGTCAGCCCGGCTGGGCCCTCGGAGACCCTCCCTGGGAGCAGGAGCAAGTGGCCTGGGGAGGGCTGGCAGGAACACGAGACTCGGTGCCGCCTGAGGGCCAGCCTTGGCGGGGACAGAGAGCACTCTGTCCCTCAGAAGTGGCAGGTGGCAGGGGGCTGAGAAGAGGGAGCATCTGAAAACCCAGGGACAGGGGCTGGGCCGGAGTCGGGGGTGGGACCCAGGGGGCCTCGGGGAACCCCCAGAGCAAGAGAGGGTGGGACACTTGTGTGGGAGGCCACACGTGGTCTGTCTGGAGAAAGGCCACCTCGGTGGGGGGCCCAGGGGACCCCGTGGCCCAGAGGAAAGGGAGCAGCTGTGGGAAGCTTTGTGTAGCGGGTGACAACTTGACCAGTGGAATTTGAAGGAGGACGTCCCAGAGGGCAGGACTGCAGGGAGCCCGGGGGTGCCGCGAAGGGGACCAGGGGAGTGAGCGGGCGGCCGCGGGGACAGCCCTGGATGCCAAGGTAGGGCCTGGGCCTTGTCCCTGCAGGTCCTGGAGGGGCAGTGGATGCCCCCGGGGCAGCCGGGATTGACGGGACCAGGAAGCAGGGAGCTTTCTGGGGAGATGCTCTCTGTGGTGACAGGAGCGTGGGTGACACAGAGACATACAATCGTCAAAACTCTGCAAATGGCCACTCAGGGTCTCTACATTTCACAGTCTGGGAACTTGACACAGAAGGGAAGACGTCGCGTGCGTGTGGATGTGATCAACCATGGGGCGAAGGCCGGTGTCCGCACCTGACCTTGAAATGCATAAAAAATAAAAGAGGGGCTGAAGGACGGGTGGACAGTATGACCAGGCATGCGACAGGGCAAACGGCAGCTGTGGCCAGCTGGTGTGGGCTGATGGGTACGCGGGTCGCCCCCGGAAACTTCTTTCATTGGCTGTTTGCGTGATGATGTCATGATGACATATTTGGGGAAAAGTCTAGATCCTCGAAAACCTGCCTGTGCATGATCAGCCCTAAACCTGAGGAGCTGGGCCGTGTCCATCTGCCTTGGTCCCCCAGCAGCCCGAGGAGCAGAGGCTGAGCAGGGTTGGATCCTGGGTCCCCTGGCGCTGAGTGTCGTCTGGGGCACCCAGCCTGCCCTCCATCCATCTGGAACGGGCAGAGCCCATCTGGGGCCTACCCCGGATTCCCAGAAACGGCCCAGACCAAGAGCGATCATGATAAAGCCTGGCTCATGTGACACCATCTGGGTCCGACAAGTCTTGGAATTAGCCACAAACCACAAGCCCTTGTGGTTTTGGGGCTAAATGCTCAATTTGCAGAGTTCCGGTCTCTCGTAATTCTGATCCCATGATTACACGGTGCGCCCCCCTCCGGGCTCAGAAGGCTGCTATATAAGGGCTGATCGTGGCCAGATTCCAAAGCAGAGGGCCTGGTGACCCGGACCCTCAGGACCGAGCTGCTGGGGCCTCCAGGGGTAAGGAGGACTCCCTTCCCTTTCCTGGGTCCAGGCCAGCAAGGGAGGCCAAGGCCTGGGAGGTGACCAGGAGACTGTCCCAGACTGGGGACATGTCAGGGTGAGCCCTCTCAGAGCTTGGGCATCTTGCCTGCAACCTCAAAAGTACCTACAAAAGGCCCGAGTCGGGCCAGGTATCTGCGTGAGCAGGGCCCTGCTGGTCTTCCCCAGGGACGTTGACTTCCCGGGACATCTGTTACCTCCCTGACACTCCTCAGCTGCTGGTTGATGCTGGAAATTCCTGCCCTGGTGCCCATCTCTTTAACTGTGTCTGGACTAGAGCGCTCTCTGGGTTGGGGAGGTGAAGAACCACCTGAACATGTCAGCCCTTCACATTGTAGTGTAAATAAGCGTCTCCCACACTTTCCTGGGAGCAGACGGAAGGGGAAGCGTGGAGACTCCCTGGAATCCAAAAGAATGGAAACAAGGAAAAGAGGAGAGAGTAGACACGCGGAGGGACTGAAACTGACTATTTCAGTTTGGTCCGACTCTGCTCTCCGAGGCTGGCGAATGTGGCCTGGGAAGAGGGAGTGGGAGAGGCGGGCAGAGGGCAGCAACACGGAGGTCACCGGACGTCAGCCAGCTCACCCCAAAACACACGTGTGACCCCTCCAGGCTCAGAGCATTCCCGCCCAGGTCTGGCAGGATAGTCCCCAAACAAAGGCAACAGCTGCGGTGGACTGAAGGTCGCTGTGTACTAGACACAGCGTCCTGGCCACCAGCAAGCAGGTGCTCAAAGAGGTACAGACTTTTGCTCAAGGGTTTTAACCACGTGGAATAGAACTGAGTTCTCCAAGGAGGTTTAGGGGTGTTTGTTGGCTGCAGGAGGTTCAGAAGGTGGCCAAAGGGATGTGTGGGTGAGTGGATGGCCCCAAGGCAAGATGGATGGAAGGTTGGGTGGATGGGTGGATGGGTAGATAATGGGTGGCTGGCTGGGTGGGTGGCTGGGTGGGTGGAAGGAGATGGGTGAGTGGAGAGGTGGGTGGGTGAACAGATGGGTAAACCCTGGACACATGTCCCCAGAGCCTGTCTGCTACAGTTTCCTGTTTTTGTTGGCATTCCCATTGTCCCTCTGCCGGCAACTCAGTCTGTGGACGCCATCTTGGGAGACAATCAGACGTCCCTTCTCTGGGATGGTTCAGTTCATGGCGCTGTTTTGTGTCACCAGACTCATTTCAGTTGGAAAAGTTGGAAGGTGGCGTGGGGGATTCTGGTCCTCTCTGCTACGTTAGCTTCCCCGGTCAGTTCCCCTGGCCTTGGGTCTCGGGTTGGATCCCAGTCTTGGCCGAGGGGGGTCTAACTCTGCCTGCTGGCCAGGGGGATGGCACGGCTGGGCCACCGTCACAGGGTGCACCCTCTCCCCAGGAGGAAGCTGTACCGGCATGTGGACAGCATGGTGTGTGGCTGCCCTGTTTGTGACCGCTGTGGGTGGCATCCGCCAGGAGACAAACACAGTCCTCAGGGTCACCAAAGACGTGCTGAGCAATGGTGAGTCCAGCCCAGGGGGACCGGGGTAGCCTTGATTGGGCAGGGTGGGCTCAGGTACCCAAGGACCCTCCCTGACTGGCAGATTCTACATCAAGTGGCCGGACAGTAGAGAGGTGGTCAGGGACCTGGGTTCTGGAGTCGGCCTTCCTGGGATTCCAATTCTGATTAAGTGACCTTGAATCCCTGACTTGAGTTCCCTGAGCCTCAGTGTCCTCGTCTGAAAAGTGGGCACAGGTGTCTGTATCTCCAAGGACTGAGAGGAGGACCTTTGACTTGACGTCTGGGTGCCCCTCTGTGAATCTGACCTTTTGGTGGGCCCCGAGGGTGGGACCTGTAATCCCTGCCTCCAGGGCTCAGGTCTTTACTTTGTCATCTGGCATATGAGGACACATTGCCTGTCCCAGCCCCGGGCGGTTGTGACAATAAAAATGAGATGATTTCCTCCGTGGTGCTTGGCCCTGACGGTTTCCCAGGAATGGATGGCGAGGAGATGGACTTTTTAAAGCCGAGGAACACTTGGGAGGGAGGGTGACAAAGGGACCCCATCAGGGTTTGGCTGAAGGGTGTCAAAACCTAGGGTCCATGGGAGCCCCTGGGCTGCAGAGCTAGGGAGCAGGGTCATGGGGGGGGGCGGGGACCCCTGGCTGACACCCGGCCTCTCCGCAGCCATCTCGGGCACCCTGGAGCAGAGTGACGCTCTCCGCTCGGCCCTGAGGGAGGTGCCCATGGGTAAAGCCGGTGGTGACGGTGGCGGGCCTTTGCTGGGGGGGCTGCTTGGTGGAAGCGGAGGTGGAGGTGGTGGGGAGGGGCCTCCTGGGGGCCTGCTTGGTGGTGGGGCCGAGGAGACAGCGGTGACCTGTTGGGTGGAGGTCTATTAGGTGGCAGTGGAAGCAGTGGTGGGGGGCTGCTGGGGGGCAGTG
>NW_026000026.1:24585744-24595821 GCF_001458135.2 Marmota marmota marmota | reverse complement strand
GGCCTGGGGAGATCCCAGCTGGGGTGGCCACCGGGGCCCTGGGCCCTGGGGGCCTGCTGGGCTCGGGGGGCATGCTGGCCAACGAAGGCATCCTGTCCGGCCAAGGAGGCCTGCTGGGCGGAGGCGGTCTCCTCGGTGACGGAGGACTTCTTGGAGGAGGCGGCGTCCTGGGTGTGCTCGGCGAGGGCGGGATTCTCAGCACCGTGCAAGGCATCACCGGGTGAGGACAGGGGGCCCTCCCTGCGGCCCCCCGGGAGCCTGCACCCAAGGGCTGGGGCGGGGGTGCCTGGTCTCCAGGACATGGCCTTAGGGCTGGACGTCTTAAGGGTCCCAAGTCACATGGTTTGGGGGCTTGGTGTAGAGGAGCCCAGAGCCTGGACCCCGCTCCACCAGGGTCTGCCTGTGTCCTGTTGAGTCTCCTTTCCTGTCCCTGAGGCTCGGTTTCCTCATCTGTGGGAAGGTCACGGAAATGAAGCCAGGAGGATGGGCCAAGGGTTCCCGACCAGCAGCCCGTGTCTGGTCCGTCTCCCATTTTCACCTCTCATCCCCCACGATTTCACCCAGCCCAGAGCCACTCAGTTCAACAGCACGCAGGGCTCATCGCAGCTGAGGGACTCCGAGTTGACGCTGGGACCAGACCCAGTGGTTAGCCATGAATGACATCCCCGTCTCCAGGGAGCCTGCGGCGGGTGGAGGGGTAGCAGCTTGGATAAAGCAGCCTGGAGACTGTGATCCAGTTATGAGCGGCCTCCTCCGGGAGGTCAGGGGAGGCTTCCTGGAGGAGGAGGACCTTGGCCCAAGGCTGGAGAATGGACAGGAGGGAACCAGGCAGGGGGTGGGGACACGCAGAAGGGATGGCATCTTGGTGTGGAAAATGTTCGCGGGAAGTTCCTGGAGACACCCACAGTGGGCTGGCCCAGGGCTGGGGGCGAGGCGTCCCCGGCCTTGACATCTCTGCGAGCTGCACATTCTGCCCCTGGACCCCAGGTCTCCTTCCAGTCGGGGGGATGGATGGGGAGCAAAGAAGGGGTGTGGGGGGCAGCCTCTCACCAGCCCTGCCCCCGCAGGCTGCGAATTGTGGAGCTGACCCTCCCGCGGGTGTCCGTGAGGCTGCTGCCCGGGGTGGGCGTCTACCTGAGCCTGTACACCCGCGTGGCCATCAACGGGAAGAGGTGTGTGCCCTGGGCCCTGGGGGTCCCTGCTGGGCGGGTGGGCCAGGGGCTGCCCTCGCTCCACCTGGTCTCTGTATCCATAACGCCAGGACCAGGGAGCCCCAGTTTGGGACTGAGTCACCCCGCGGTCTTGCCATGGTTGAGGCCGGGAGGTTGGGGGTGGAGGTGGCCTGGGCTCCATCCTGACTCCTACAAGCTGTGTGACCTTGGAGGGGTCTCTTGATGTCACTGAGCCTTAGTGTCAGCACCCGCACTGGAATAGTAAGCCCACCTCCCTTTCCCGGGGGCAGCAGGTGCTCAGTGGGGGACTTGAGAAGCAGACTTTTGCATTCATTATCCCTGAGATGAGGTCGTGCCTGCAGCTGGGTGATTGGTTACCTTGGAAACCAGAATATATACGGACCCTCCTTCCCAGCCTCTGGAGCTTTCTTAGGCTGAGGGGGAGGGATCAGGGACACCTCCTGATTTGAGCAAGGGACAGGGTGAGCAAGGGACATGGCAGATGACAGGAAGGGCCAGGGCTGAGGGCAGGGGGGAGAGGCTCCGCAGGCTGTGAGAGGTGCGCCCCCTGGTGGCCGGGGTGTGACTCCCGGTGTCCTTGGTCGGCTCCAGTCTCATTGGATTCCTGGACATCGCGGTGGAGGTGAACATCACGGCCAAGGTCCGGCTGACCATGGACCGCACAGGCTATCCGCGGCTGGTCATCGAGCGCTGTGACACCCTGCTGGGGGGCATCAAAGTCAAGCTACTGCGGGGGTGAGTACCAGCGGGCGCCTCGTGCCCGGGGGGTGCTACAGCCATCTCTGGCAAACAAACAGTGCCACTCACCTGCGTATGTCCCTGGAGGGGACAGTGATGTCACAGAGCAGTGACAAGTCACACTGGACCATCCACCCTCTGCTCAGTGTATCCCGGGTCGGGGAGTGAGGGTTTTGCATTTTTTGTTTTTTTCCGATTTTACCTTCTCCACAAACTGTCCAAGAGCCCACTCTGCCCAGAGGTCTTCAGGCGCCTGTATTGGCCAGCACGTGTCCCCAGGTGGAGGTCCTGGACGGGGGCGTACTCAGGACGGCTGGATGCCTCCCTCCCCTTTACCCCCGTCCACACGGTGGCAGCGCCTGCTCCAGCCTGTCTCGGGGGTCTCGGGGCTCTCTGTCCCCCTTCTCCCCGTCTTACCAACCCCTGGCCACGTGCCCCTGTCTCCATCTCATCTGGACTTCAGGGTCGGAGGCAGTCACTGAGCCACTTGAGCCCCACGTCCTGGCTCACGGGGGCCTCTCTGAGCCTCTGTTTCTGCTTCAGGGGGAATCAGGTGCTGGGGTCCAGAACATAGGAACCTCGGGGACTTTTAAGTTCACATTTTACCATCATACATATTCTGTAATACACAGTTCAAAACTATAGAATGACAGAAAGGCAAGGAGTGACGAGGGTCCCTCCCATCCCACCTCCTCTGTCCTCCCACCCCACCTTCTCTGCCCTCCCACCCTGCTCACTGCGGTTATTCGGTTCTTAATTTTCCTTCCAATTTCTTTGTTTAAATGAAGCAAACGTGTTCATGCATTCTTATTTGCCCCTGGTTTTAATGCTGATGGGTGCCTGCTGTAACCATCCCTCCATCAGGAGGATATTCTGCATCCAGACACGGCACGTGTCCCTGCTGCTTCATTTTGCACAGCTGTGTAATATTCCATGGTCTGGGTGAACCACCATCTATTTGCCCAGTCCCCTACGGCTGGGCATTTCAGTTTGTCCAACCTGCTGCTGTGACAATGAATTACCTTTTGCAGATGTCATTTCACACGTGATCTGATGTATCTGTTAGGTAACTTCCCAGAGGAGAAAAGGGTCTGGGCCCCGAGTATACACAGATTAATGGCAAACTGTCCCCCGACACACACACAGGCGCACAAGCCCTCTTGTGTGTACCTGCACGACTGTTCTCAAGGGCCATCATCCAGGAGGACTGGAACCAGGCTTAGTCTCCTGAAGGTGGATCCACCTGAAGGGGTCCCAGGGTGAGCTTTCGGGGAACACTCTAATTAGGACTTTACCTCAAGAAATTCTTTGTCACCTCAGCTCGGTGCTGGACAGCAGCTCTGCCCTTGGGCACCCTTTGGTGTGAACCCCAGGAGCATAGTTTATTGGCTAGTATTTCTTCTTCTGTCCCTTCCACACACACTTACTGAGCCCCTGGAATGTTCTAGATCCTGCTGTGATAAAGCAGCGAGCTCCTTTGACCTCTGCAGCCAGCAGCCCCACAGAGGGTGTGGGAACCGGGGAAGGACTAGGAATCAGGAGCAGGCAGCCAGGCCAGGCCACCGGAGAGCGGGCAGCCTGTCTTGATGGGTGGACGGATGAATGCGCGGCCCCTGCTGGTGGGAGCCTGCTCCGGGTGGCCGCACTCTCTTTTGCTGGCACAATTGTCCAGCCCAGGGGTCTCACTCCCCAGAGGCGCCCCAGGGCAGACAGTCCTGAGAGCCCCTCGGTCTGCGCCTGGCCTTGACCCTGCATCGTGTCCCCAGGCTTCTTCCCAACCTCGTGGACAACTTAGTGAACCGGGTCCTGGCCAACGTCCTCCCCGACTTGGTAAGAACGGGGTGGGAGGGCACGGGCACCTGCAGACCAGGGCCACAGTCCAGAGACACAGAGGTGACCCGGGGAGATGGAGGGAACCAGGAGCCGGGATGCGTTCTTGGGGGCCTGGGAAGGACACGAGGCTCCTGGGGACAGATGAGGAGAGGGACAGGAGGGCGAGAGTTGGCACCACCCAGCCCTGGGCTCCCTGCGGCTCCAGCTCCTTCCGGCTGTGTGACGAGGCCAGTCACCTCCCTGGGTCTCCGAGGTGGCCATTCTGACCGAGCCTCCCCCCGGGGCAGGGGGAAGACAGCACTGGGCGCAGAACAAGCCTTAGCCGTGGGCACTGGGGGGCGGCTCCCTCCCCAGCTCCCTGATGTCACCAGAGCTCTGTGACGTCTCCCTGCAGCTCTGTCCCATCGTGGACGTGGTCCTGGGTCTCGTCAACGACCAGCTGGGTCTCGTGGACTGTGAGTTCCTTCCTCCCGGCTGCATTTGGCCGAGGCCTGCTAACGGCAGCTCAGGGCCCGACCCGGGGACATGCCACACCTGGGCGGAGGGCCTGTGACCTGGCCTTCCCTCTGCCCCGACATCCTGCTGGGGGGTTTGCTCACCTCTGCGCCTGGACCTGGAGCCTTGGCTGCGCCCCCGGGCCGCCCGTGACCCCCCCTCTGCCTGCAGCTCTGGTCCCGCTGGGGATCTTGGGGAGCGTCCAGTACACCTTCTCCAGCCTGCCCCTGGTCACCGGGGAGTTCCTGGAGCTCGACCTCAACGTGAGTGCTGGCTTTGGCTCAGGGGAGGTGGCCTCCTGGCCGGAGGTGGGGGTGAAAGGAGGGGCCCCTGGGCTCCCACTGGGTGCTTGGGGAGCGACGTCTGAATGGGACCCTTTTCCAATTAGATGGGGACCTCCTAGGAGCCCTGTTAGGAATGTAGTCACAGCTGGCCTGTCTCCAAAGCCTGCTGTGCAGCAGCCATGTTTTACATGCTGCGTGCAGATTCATCCAGTCTGTCCTCACAGCAGTCACAGGGAAGGGGGCACGCTGACTGAGAACACACAGGCACAGAGAGGTTAAGTCAGTGGTTCAGGGCCACACAGCTAATAATGTGGACCAGGGGTCCCAGTCAGGCCACCTCCCTGCTGGTGGAGCTGCACCCAGGAGCCTGGGCTTGACCCTGACAGTGAAGGCTGTAGGCATTGACCAAGGGCTCCCCGTGATTAAGAAAAAGTCCAACTGGCAGCCTTCGCTGATTTCCAAGGCACAAACACTCCCCCCAGAGCCAACTTCAAGCTACCCACAGGACATCTCTGAAAGGGAAGTTGGAAGACATGCGACACTGGGTCTCATACAGTGGCCCCAGCCTGGCCCTACTTGTGCACAGGCAAACAGACTTACGTGGGTCCCCTGAGACCCCCCCAGCAGTTCAGAGCAGCAGGTGCACCCCGCTCCTGAGGCCCCAGGCACACCGCGCACACCTGAGGTGTGCTAAACACACCCATTCCAGAGACATTTGGTAGTTACCTGCTGTGTACCAAGGACCCGGTACAGCAGTGAACAAGACAGACAAAGTCCCTGCCCTGAGGGAACTTGTGATCTATTGTGATGTAGGAGGCTGAGGCAGGAGGATCACGAGTTTGAGGCCAGCTTCAGCAACTTAGTGAGATCCCCATCCCCATCTCAAAATAAAATTTAAAAATAAAGGTTAGGGGTGTAGTTCCTGGTTCAGAGGCACTGGGTTCAAACCCCAGTACTAGAAAAAGAAAAGTGTGTGTGTGGAGGGGGGATTGAGAGAGAGAGAGGAGAAATGGTCACTCAATAAATACACAATTATTAATCTAATGTTGTAATAGAGCCTAATGTAGGGCATGTGATGCATTCAGGGAGGTCCGGGAGGGCTTCCTGGAGGAGGTGGTCTTGAACTAAGATGACTGAGGCACACAAGGAAGAGTGCGGGGAGGTCCGCGGGAAGGCCCATTGCGGGTGGCGAATCACCGGGGGCTGCAGTAGGAAGGTGAGGGCAGAGTGGCTGGAGGTGAAAGGCCACGCGCCACACCAAGTGCTGAGACCCAGGGCTCTGGTCCCGGGGGCTGCCCGCGCGGGTTCAGGGCCCGGCGGCCGCCCTCAGCCTCCCTCTTCTCCCTCCTCCCTGCCCTCTTCCCCGCTGCCCAGACTCTGGTGGGCGAGGCCGGCGGAGAGCTCATCGACTACCCGCTGGGGCGGCCGGCTGTGTCTCCCAGGCAGAGGATGCCCGAGTTGCCGCCCATGGGCGACAACACCAACTCGCAGCTGGCCATCTCTGCCAACTTCCTGGGCTCCGTGCTCACTCTGCTGCAGAAGCAGGGGGCGCTGGACATCGACATCACCGACGGCATGGTGAGTGGCGCCCCCTAGGGGCGGGCTGAGACTGCGCCCTGGAGGGAGAACCGGACCGCCCACCTCTCTCGGCTCCACCCACCCGCTCGGCTCCTCCCACCTACCCGCTCGGCTCCTCCCACCTCGCTCGGCTCCACCTACCCCGCTTGGCTCCACCCTCCTCGCCGTCCGCTTCCTTTCGTTCCCTGGGCTGAGCTCACAGACCAGACCCTGAGCAGCGCTGTGGCACCACGAGCCTGCGGAGTCTGTTTAATATTCTGTCCTGTCTAAAAGAGGCACCGTACAGTCACACGTATGTCTCTCCACATAAACGTGTAGACTCCCTTGGCCCGCTCCTTGATTATTTCCTGTCCAAACTTTCTCTTGAAAAATGTCAGACCTTAAGAAAAGTTTCAAGGTGGGACAATGTGTGCTCACATGACCTTCACCTGACCACCTGTCCGTCGTCTGTCCACTGTCCTGTTGACCCAGCCACTCACCCACCCATCATTCACCCAGCCGCCCACCCACCTATCCATCCATCCATCATCCATCCATCACCTGTCAGATACCTGTCCATCTGTCTGTCATCCACCCACCCATCCATCCCTCCATCCACAATCTGTCAGATATCTGTCCATCCATCCATCCACCCACCCTATCTGTTGAACAGTTGGGGCTTCGTGAGGCCCCATGGGATTTGCTCCACAAACCACCTCCCTGTTCCAAGAACAGGTGTCTGCAAACAAAACAAGCAACAAGAAGCCCATACAAACGCTGGCGCTGTTTGATTACACTTAGTGACCTATACCCTCTGCCCCTGCAGTTTAACTAGGAGAAAACAGACACTGGCTTCATGGTTGGCGTCTCTTTCTGTCAAGTGGTGCTGGCTGTCCACTCTTTTTAGTATCTGAGGTCTTCGGAAGTGAGTTAAGCTGGGCACCATGGTGCACACCTGTAATTCCAGCCGCTCTGGAGGCCGAGGCAGGAGGATTGCGAGTTCAAAGCCAGCCTCAGCAATGGAGAGGCGCTAAGCAACTCAGTGAGACTCTGTCTCTAATAAAATACAAAATAGGGCTAGGGATGGGGCTCAGTAGTTGAGTGTCCCTGAGTTCAACCCCAGTACCTCCCCACAAAAGTGAGTTGGTTTAGGGAAGATCTGAAACCAATGGCAGTATCAGGGATACGGCAGAAGTCATGGGCCAGGGACCCAGACATTGCAAAGGGGCCCGACGGCGCTCCCCTTGCCTTAGCAAAGAGTCACACATCTGCAGAAGAAAGGTTCGGGCCTCGCCTTCGTTCTTCAGGTGGGGTCTGTGGTGAGCCTGGTCTACATAGTGGCCACTGCTGGACAGGTGGGGCTTCCCAAGGGATCTTTTAGGGAAAGGAGATGGTTCTGGTCACCATGTTGGCAATGCCCATCTGTCCCTGTCACCTCGGGACTCACATGACCCTTTTCCTTGTCCTACAGTTTGAAGAGCTTCCTCCGCTCACCACGTCCACACTGGGAGCCCTGATTCCCAAGGTATGTAAGCCAGGAAGGCGCCACTGTCCTCCACTGTCCCCCACCAGCCGTCCCAGGTACCGGTCTCTGGGGAGGATGCCCAGCACTGGGGCAGCTGCTCTGCCTGCCTTCCTGGACTGAGGGGCAAGGAGGCAGGAGGGGGAAGGAGCCTGAGCTCTGTCTGCGGACCAGCTGTTGAAGTTCTGGTCCTGGCCGTCCACTCCTTCACTGTGTGACCTTGATCGAAACTTGTAACCTCTCTGAGCTCTATTCCCTCATCTGTCAAAAATGCCCACTGACACCTCTTACACGGGTTCCGGTATCTAGGGGAGGAGAAGGGATAAGGCGGTCAAGGTGTGGACACAGGGCCAGGCACACGTGAATTGTGAGAGCCTGGAGGGGAAGAGCCAGGTCCTTGGAGACCCAGCTCAGCACACTCCAGCCCATTGCTGTAAGCAAATGGCCTCACCTCTCCAAGCCTTCACTTTTCTCATCTGGAAAATGGGGATAATAGTGTTCACTCTGATGGGTGGTCCTCAACAGGAATCTGGAACCCAGATACAGAGCAGGCATTTGGCGATGTTAGTTACTATCTTTGCTCTTAATAATTATAAGTTGTTGTTATTTATTTATTTTTAAAGAGCAAATGCACTCTTGCCCCGTTGTTGATCCGGTCTCTGGTGCTGGCGCCCTTGCTCCTGGCAACCAAGATCCCTGTTCAGAGTTACAGCCCTTTGTGGCTTTCCCCAACTCTGCCAGTCCCAGGTAGGGAAGAGATGGGACTTACCAGGTGGTCGCTATCGCCCTCGTGTGGTTGAGAATAGAAATGCAGAGGCACCGTCCAATGTCAGAAGCAGCAGCAGCTCAGGTGGCCAGGCTGTCCTCCATCGCGGGGCCTTTTATTTATTGGGCCATTTCCCATGCGCACTGCATTTTACAGCTTTTGAGAATTCGGTCCTATTTATCCCCTCCCACGCAGCCAAAATGGACAAGCACCCCATTTTACAGATGGGGAAAGAGAGGCCCAGGGAGTCATCCAAAGAGGCAGCCCCAGAGCAGGCGTTAGGCCTCCAGATAGCCACAGGTCCGCTGCTGCGGGGTCAGGCAGGGCGATGCCTCCTGTGTCCCGGAGGCCTATCTGGGGTGGAGTCACGGGGGAGGCGTGGTCAGCGCTGAGACAGGCACCCCCAGGCATCTCTGTGAAGGGGCACTGCTAATTCTTGGGGACTCTGCACATTCCAGTCTGGGTGGTTGGGACCCCAGAGTCCTTCAGAAAAGTGCACTGACAACCCCCCACCCCGAGAAAAGCCAATAGTAAGGTATTGACTCGTTCAAAGTCCGTCTGCCCAGGGGTGAGTTCAGGGACGGGCCAAATGGAGGAATTAACTAAATTTATCCACTGACCAGGAGCTTGAACAGAAGAATTCATCTGGCACATATTCGAGAAATGAATAGAATCTTTTTAGGACCCGACCTGCCCTGTAGCATTGCATATGGCAAAGTTTCCATGGAAACAGCTTCTCTCTACTCTTTTATTTATTTATTTTTGGGGTACTGGGGATTGAACTCAGGGGCACTTGACCACTGAGCCACCTCCCCAGCACTATTTTGCACTTTATTTAGAGACAGGGTCTCACTGAGTTGCTTAGTGCCTCACTGTTGCTGAGGCTGGCTTTGAACTCAAGATCCTCCTGCCTCAGCCTCCTGAGCCCGTGGGATTACGGGCGGGCACCACCGCACCTGGCTCTACTCTTAAAAAGTAGCTTCGTGGGTTTGCACACTTAACTGTGCCCAGTTAATATATTTAAGAAGAGTGGCCTTAAAATTATTATTATTTTTTGTGAACAAGTTACTTAGTGAATATGATAAACAGGTCACTTGGTGAATTGTCCCTTTGGTAAATTAGCTTTGGGGGACTGACTCTGTGGTCAGTAGGCCCAGGTCTGTCCCACTGTGAGACCCAGGGAATCCAGGTTGGGGCGCCTGTGCCTTGCTCTGGGACTTTGCAGGACACCCCCGGGGAGATGGCCTGTCATTCCAGGAGGGGTGGTGGACACCCGGGCTCTGAGTTGCACAGCCTGGGGCGGGGTCACCTCCCTCACTGGCCTTGGACGGGCCTGACATGTCCCTCTGAACCTCAGTTTTTAAATCTGTGGCCTGGAGATGAGACCCTGCAGGGCGGTGATGACTGAATGAAATGGAGACGGTCACTCGGCCCCGCCCAGCGCCCCAAGGAGGCCCCCTCTGCTCAGTGCCAGGTGGTTTTGAGCAGTCCCTGTGTCTGGGATTGTCACCTTCATTCCCACGGTGGCCCAGAGAGAGGTGGAGAGGGGAGCCCCCGCCCTGACCCCACAGCGGCCCTTGGCTTTGCCTGTGGTTCCTAGGGCCCGAGGGGCTCTGGGCCTGAAGGTGCGGGTTAGAAAGGCGCTGGCAGCCCCCTCCCCACGCCCCACCCCGGGGCGCCCCAGGCCCA
>NW_026000026.1:24542115-24585719 GCF_001458135.2 Marmota marmota marmota | reverse complement strand
GCCCAGGGCCCCGCCCACCGGCCGGCCCCGCCCACAGGTGTTCCAGCAGTACCCCGAGTCCCGGCCGCTCACCATCAGGATCCAGGTGCCCAACCCTCCCACGGTGACGCTGCAGAAGGACAAGGCGCTGGTGCAGGTGTTCGCCACCTCTGAGGTCGTGGTGTCCCAGCCCAATGACGTAGAGACCACCATCTGCCTCATCGACGTGGTGAGTGCCTGGGCTGCAGTGGCCCCGGCTGGGCCTCAAGCCACGAGCCCACGAACCCCCCCCCCAACCCCCCCCCCCCCCCGGAGCTCCCGGGCCCTACTACTCCCCACAGGCCCTGCCACAGGACCCTGCCCACCCGCTGCCTTCCCGTCCCCGCCCCCAGGGCTTGAGATCAAGTGAGCTGCATCTGGTCTGGGAAATGGGTTTCCTGCTGGAGCATGACAGGCCAGCTGTGTGGGGTCCTTTTGGACATCATCAGATGGCAGATTAGAAGAGCCAATTCTCACCCAATCTGAACCCCGCTGTGTGACATTCCCATCAACAGCACAAATGTCTGAGCCAGCTCAACCCTGACACCAGACTCCATTGCCCCAGAGATGCAGCCCTGACTTCCTGGCCCACAGCCTGGTCTGGCTGCATTCTGCCCCAGCCTCACAGAGTCCTCTCACCAGCTCCATCTCCAACCTTCTTTCTTTCCTTTTAATGCCAACCTCCTTCCTGCCTCAGGGCCTTTGCACATGCCCTCCCCACTGCCTGGATGGCTCTGCCTCCCTCTTCTTCATCTAGTCAAAGCTTACACATCCTTCAGTCCTCAGTTCAAACACCATTTCCTCAGGATGACTTCTTGTGATGGATTAGGTCCCTGTCACAGGCAACCAGCGCCCCTAGCTCTTCATCATGCAATCCCTGTTATTGTTGCTAATTCCATTGCATGAATTTATTGGGGTTTATTTTTATTTTCAAAAATGTAACTTTTATGATCTTATTTATTAGAAGGAGGGTCAGGAGAGCAAAGAGGGATTTTCCTCCAGCAAAGTTTCTGCTTGAAAAGGGAGATGAGTCTGGTCCTTTTATGCCCTGTTCTGGGGGACGGGGCAGTAATGATTGGCAGCAATGGTGCCCAATCCCATCTGCATGGCTTTCCTAAAGCAAGTTTCCTGGGCTTCAAGCCTCTCCCTCGGAGGCATCTCAGAGAGACTTGGTAAGTGTCCCCAGTGCCAGTCATGGGGATTCTGTGTCATTTGTCTTTGTGGGAAGTATTCACTCAGCTAACTTGCAAACACGCGTTAATGTTGGTCCTTTATCATTCCTGACTCCTGCTTCCTCTGGGGAGGTGAACCTACTGTGTGGGAGCCTTGTGCTTAAAGGGAGCCTGGCCCGGGCCTCAGGAGCAAGCCTTGGTGACGCTCAGGGTCAGTGGGCTCCTATCCAGCGGCCGCACCATAGCCTGACAAGCTGGCAGTGACGGTCACCTCTTCCTCCTCCCTCCAGGACACCGACCTCTTGGCCTCATTTTCTGTGGAAGGGGATAAGCTCATGATCGATGCCAAGCTGGACAAGTAAGGGGTTTGCTTCCCCGGTTCCCCCTCAGGAAGCCATCTTGGGGCTGTTGTAGCTGGTGCTGGCCCAGACGGCCACCAAGGGCACCAGAGGTCTCCTAGTGTCAGGAGTGACCTTCAGAGTGGGTCAATGCAAGAGGCCGCAGAGGCAAAAATGGCCCATGTCTGCCAAGAGCTCCATCAGGGGCCAGCCAGGTAGTGACTCAAACAGGAAGAACCAGCGCTCAGCAGCGGTGTCCGCAATCAAGACGCCCTCGATGCTGACGAACCAGGCTCTGCCACGGGCTCCCAAGCACCTGGGAAGTCAGGGCTAGGATGCTCCTTTTTAAAGATGAGAAAACTAGGGCTCAGAGAGGTAGATTTACCTATTTAGGGCCACACAGCAAGTACAGAGAGGGGCTGGGAGCCAACCCAAGTGAATGTGACCTGCTGCATTGAATGGTTAAAAGTGCTGGCTTTGGACTCCAGAATATGGGTCCAAATCCTGATGTGACCATTGTCTGGCCGCATGACATTGGCCAAGTGACTTTCCCTCTGAGGCTCCGTCTTCTCATGGGAAAATGGAGACCACAGTCCCTACTTAATAAGATTCCTAAAGATAATAGCTATTATTTATTGGGTACCTTCCACGTGCCGGGCATTGAGCCAAGTCCTGGAAGTGTCTTTGGTTAGTTGTTGACGTCAGCCTACGGAAATAAGTACTAGATGCTCATTTTGAGATTTAATGAGATCATGGGTCAAATTTTCAGCTCGCGTTAGGTCATCGCAAGTTTTTCCTTTGACAAAAGCTCATGGAGTCCCACCAGGGGGGACTCCGAGACGGTATCAGTCAGCCATCTGAGTTCCAAGGTGGCCACATGCAGCCAGGGGCCCAGCCGTGGGAACGCCGGGGTTCCAGCAGGCAGAGCACGGGCAGACTTTGCAGAGAGGAAAAGCACTCAGGCGTTGTGGCAGGAGGAAGAAAACACGCTCAAAGCACCGAGTCCTCTTCTTGTTACCCATGACTCTGTCATTTAGTCCGAGCCGTCTTGCGCTCTGCAGAGAGGCACAGAGAGGCGAAGGGCCTTGGCTAAGGTCACACAGCCGATAGGTGGCAAAGCCACAACAGGCACCTTGCCCACCCTGAGCATAGCGTCTGGCCCATGGTTACTGCTCCGTCCACGGGACCCACGTGATTCCCATCAACTCCCCCAGGACCAGGGGCTCCCAGAGGTCGTGGGTGGAGGGCTTCAGACAGTTTTGGAAACCCAGCACCTCGGGCTCCCAGTAATGGCTGCTTCTAACGGGCTGACATTATCACCCGCAGGACCAACCTCAACCTCCGGACCTCGAATGTGGGCAACTTTGACGTAAGTGCCACATCGGGGCCCAGGGCCACTCTGAGCCTCAGTCTCCTCCTCTTAGATCAACAGGGCTGGGTTTGTGTTCATCCTCCTTCTTACTCCCGGGTTCTGGAATCCTCTTTCCAAGGGCCCGAGACTCTGAGACATTCAGGGCCGGGTCCTGTTTCATCTCTATTCTTGGGTCCCTGCACCTCACCAAGGCCTCGGAGTCAATCTCTCTCTCTCTCTCTCTCTCTCTCTCTCAAGAAAAGCTGACAGCTGAGCCCTTGCTTGCTTCCTGGGGTGAGCCGGGCAGATTCATCTCTTGTTCCTTGTTTTTGAGTTTCTTGAACATCTGCAGCCCGTGAAATTCGTGTCCCCAGCTCATTTTTAGATGGAGAACTGTCCCGGCTCACAGCTGGCTGGGCAGTTTCTCTTTGGGTCCTCACAGTGTTCTTAGGATCTGGGCAACTTTCCCATAAGGAAGCTGACGTCAGGGAGGTTCAGTGACTGGCCGGAGGGGACAGTGGGTCGGAAGTCGCGGTGGGACTGAGTGGCGGGCGCTGAGCACTCTGCAGATCTCTGACGGGAAGGACTTTCACAACCAGCGTAAGGGAGAGTCAGTCCCTCTTGTCTTCAGACGTGGAAGCCAAGGTTTAGAGACGTTAAGGGAGGTGACACAGCTGTCCTTTGCCATCCATAGGGGCATCGGCCCAGGGTCCCCCGGGACACCAAGGTCCCCAAGTGGACAAGGGCGTGGCATCTGCCTGGGGCCTGCTCCACCTTCAGCATTTCCATCCTCTTAGGATGGCTGTGCGGCGCCCAGGATGTCGGTGCCACATAAATGCATTCACGGGCCACGTGGGACATTCCCCTCAACGACGGACCAGAGACTGTTCTAGTCTCATAGGGCAAAACGGCCTAGTGACATTAAAGCCATCTTGGTTTATGAAACACACTGTGACGCTCACATGGGGACCACATTCCCAGGAGCTTCCCGTTGTTAAGTGACAGGTGACAGTTGTTAGACTGTACTGTGGGAGTGATGGCAAGAGAGCCTGTGCCCATCCAAGACGGAGGGAATTTGCTTTCAAATATTTGGGATCCGCGGTTGGTGGCACCCACAGGTGCAGAACGTGTGGGTGACAGGATGGCTCAGAGGGCGCAGGAGGCCGGCCCTCTGGGCGCCTCCCCTGACCCTGGCTGTGTCCTTTCGGGCTGACCTCGGGAGCTGAGGGTCAGAGGTGAAGGAGGCTGAGCAGGGATGGAGCCGGGGGTGCTGGCCGCAGGGTGCAGGGCCTTGGAAGGGTGCTTCAGGGCCAGCCTCCCTCCCCGCCAGGCTCCAGCCTCCAGGGGAGCCTCCCTGGGCCCTGCCTGTGGCTCAGGGACCGCCAGCCTCACCTCCCACCAGCACAGGGAGCAGTGACCCAGGTGGCCCTGGGGCCATCTGCTGAGCCGTTCCGGGTCCTGGGGCTCTGTGGACAGGACTCCCAGAGTCTCCCGAGCAGCTCTGGGTCTCCATCTTGGGCCCCAGCCCCAGGTCCCCAGGGGCCTTCAGAGCCGGGAAGCCCCTGCCCAGGCTCAGTCCTCTGTCCCCGCAGGTGGGCCTCATGGAAGTGCTGGTTGGGAAGATCTTCGACCTGGCCTTCATGCCCGCAATGAACGGTGAGCGCGGGCTGGGGGCCCGGGGACCTGGGGACCTGGGGACAGCTGGTGTGCAGGACACGTGGGACTCACAGGCATTCCACCTCAGAGGCAGTTCTGAGGCTGCACTTGAAACGTTGATTTAAGCTTCCAAATGCAAGTATTTTTCAGGTTTCAAAAATTGATTTTAAAAATGTCTTTTAATTAACAAATAATAGTTGTGTGTACTTACGGGGCATCGTGTGGTGTGGCCTCCAAATCCATCCCGCCGCTTTCTTGTTTGGCTGAGCGTCTTGTTTTTCTGATCACCTTGAAAGCTGAATGTGTGCAAACTTGAGAAATCCTGGAACAATGTATTTTGAAAGTCTCACCTCCCAGAGGCGATTACCTGAGCCCGGGTATATTTCCCTCTAAACTCTTTTCCTCCATTTCTCTAGGGTTAATTTATCGCCTGGCTCCTTTTTAAACACAGATTTCTTCTGAATTATGCAGGGACTGCACGGATAATACATTCTGATTCGAAAAATTTCAGTCGGTGCAGATAGAGCTGAGGTTGTCCCAACCAGTGTCCCCAACCTCCTAACTCAGAATCTGTCCCCTGGGAAGCCACATTATCACTGAGAAGATTCCCTCCCCATCTTGAAGAGTAGGACAGACCAAGTGTCTCAAGAATGGGATTGGGAGGCTACTCGAGGAACCTCGAGGTCACCAGGAGGCTGGGATAGCTGGGTGACCTCATGATGATCAGGGACCTCAGCCCCAACCTGCTTCATCCAGCGCTGGGGGCAAAGTGGGCTGGCACATCCCAGTTGATGTCACCTCCCATACCAGCCGGGGCTCATTTAGAGAGACACTGATGTCTAATGGAGCCTTATTCTGTGACCCAGCCCCAGAGAAGGCTGAGTCCCCGTGACAGAGAAAGAGCAGTCACAAAGCCCATGCACGACAGCAGGTTGTCAGGGGCCGGGTGAGGTGACAGGGGACAGGAGACAGAGGCTCTAGGCCTGCTTGGTCCCTGAGGGCGGTGCACTGGGGCACGTCCTTTCATCTCCCTGAAATGCCATCTGTCACTTTTCTTAGGTTCTTGGAGTGGGTCCAGAAGACACCAGCCCCACCCAATACCTGAGAAAGGGCAGGACCGGGAGAGCCCGAGAGCCCCTGAAAAGTCCAGCGGGGTCCAGGCGCCTTGTCCCCTGCCCACCCCCTCCCTGCTTCCCTCCTTTCCCATCCTTCCTTCTAGAACAAGGGTCACAGGTCCACTTGGTCCTGACAACTTGAGACCCGGGACCAAACCCCGTCCCTGTCATTTGCTGGTCCCCACGGGCAGCCCCTTCCTTGACTTAGCAAACATGTCCCCTCCTCTGTGCTGTGTCCAGGGCTCTGTGGTGCTGGGGACACCGTCCTGCCTGCAGGGATCCCACGGCACAGCAGGGTGACAGTGACAGTTTGCCGTCTCTCTGCTGGAGGCACTTGGTCCCGCGGTGGCCCAGTCACCTGGGTCAGGGAACCTTTCGAGGATGGGCCAGCAGGACAGCCTTGGGGACAGCCCTCCACCCACAGGGAGGCCAGGGCGACCGTGTGCTGTGGCCGGGAGGTCGGCAGGCGCGCGAGGAGATGGCCAGGCCTCCTGGCTGCGCTGACCTCTCCTGACCTCGAGCCGCTGTGGTTGTTTTTCAGCCGTGCTGGGTTCCGGGGTCCCTCTCCCCAAAATCCTCAACATCGACTTCAGCAACGCAGACATCGACGTCTTGGAGGTAAGGGGAACAGCACTGTGTCCCCGCTGCCCTCTGTCCTCACCTCTGGCCACAGATAAAGGTCCGTAATTGGAAAAAGGGAGAGAAGGGGGGCCCTGAGGCCTCTCCCTCCAACATACGAGACGGAGGAACAAAGAAAAGGGCCACTGAGAGTCCTTCAAGGCAAGTCCTCAATCCCACTCAGAGCTGCCCCATCCTCCAGGTGGAAAGCTGAGGCTCCCCAGCCACGGGCTTCCCCAAAGGTGAAGGTGGTGTCGCTCACTGGGAAAACCTTTATTGAGCACCTACTATGTTCAGACACTTTGCAAGGCCCTGGGATACGGGGCCTTCCAAACCCAGCAGGGACACAGGACTTTGGGCAAACGTCCCTGAAGACGTTGGCAAATTATAGACGGCAGGTGTCTTGAAGTTCAGAAGAAGGGGCTCTTGCCACCACTATAAGGACCACATGTGCTCAGCGTCTGAAATTTGGAAAATACAGGGACATTAAACAAACACAGGCGTATCCTCAGTATACGCGCAGCCCACAAGTCATCCCTTAGAACATGTTTTTTTTGTTGTTGTTTTTCATTCCAATCTTTCTGAAGTTTTATTTATTTATTTTTGTTTCTGGAGTTTTATTTTCAAAGATGGCTTTGATTAGGGCATCAGCAGAGCCCTGAGGCTAAAGAATAGGGCTTGGAATCCAGCAGTCTGGGTTCAAATCCCGACTCTGCCAGTTGCCAGCTGGGTGACTCTGGGTGGGCTACTTAACTTCTCTGGGCCTCAGTTTTCTCTTCTATTAAAAAAAAAAAAAAAGCTGGTCCCAGGGCCGACCCACGGGGCTGCGTTTAGGATGACACGAGCCTCTCCTGTAGTGCCCTTGAGCCCTGACACTCTAAGCGTTCTGGAACAGTCTGTCATGTCAGTGTGAGCATAAGATAAGGATGGCTGCAGGGGGGCTGCCTCTGGGTTCAGGATTCGTCCTTGGGACTCACAGAGATGGAACCAAGGAGCCTTTGTCCCAGGTTGACAATTCCTTTTGCAAAAGGCTCGCCCGTCACACTGCTGACTCTTCCTTGTCCTGTGACCTTGACATTTCTGGTAGCTCTGGCCTGTGGGTGGGATAGGCTTCCACTTGGACTGAGTGCCATCCTCTCGTGGCTGGACTGAGGCCATGTGTTTTTGGCTAGGACATCCCAGGAGTGGAACTTGGAGCTGTCACTAGCCCCCTGTCAGGGACACCGTGTGGGACACATTTGTTTCCATCACTCGCTTGAGGTGGCTCCTGCCAGGTCCCTCCAACTGAAAAGCTATTATTTTCCACTTTGTCACTGATCAGTAGCTGGTTCTCCCCCACCTTCTTTTTAAAATTTTTATTATTTCAAAAAAAATTTGTAGTTATAGTTGGACACAGTACCTTTGTTTTATCTATTTATTTTTATGTGGTGCTGAGGATCGAACCCAGGGCCTCACACGTGCCAGGCTGCACCGCTGAGCCACAACCTTTCTTTTTTTTTAGTTCTAGTTCAAAAAGTGTTTCTTCCATGGTGCACCGTGATCATCTGACACAGCGGGTTCATCATGTCCCGCTCGCACCCGCACACGACCTCCCCTCCCTCGCCACCCATTTGGGCCCTGGCTGTGGCTCTTGTCTGCCATTCGTCACTGTCCTGTTGGCCTAACTGTGATTTTTGGAGTTCTTCCTTAAGGAAGGACTGAACTTCCTCCCCCGTTTATTCATTTACTTTGTCAGTTATTTACTTAGTCGATATGAACTCCTGGATACTTATTTTTCTTCTTTGAGGTTTGATTTCTACTTTCATCACTTATTTTGTTGCAGAACTTTTGTGTAGTCCCGTGGACTGGGCCTTGGAGGACTGCAGAGGGCTCAGGCCTGCGGGGCTTATTTAGGGGAGGGGGATGGGGGCCAAGGAGGGCTGTGTCTTGCCCAAGGTCCTCTGAACAGGAGGCCCCAGGCCCACGGGACCCCTTCACCGAGTCCATTTGGAGTCACCGCTCCCCTGAGTCACACTCGCCCCGTCCACGGCAGCTGAGGCCAGAGCCCAGGCCCCACCTGCTCACCTGGTTCTCTCTTCTGCCCTCCAAGGACCTTCTGGTGCTCAGCGCTTGAGTGACAGAGGCAGAGACATTGTTGGAAGAAGCCAGAACCAGCCCTGGAGAGGACTGGCCTGGACACGGTCCCTGGCCCTGAAGCCCTGAGGCCTCCACAGCAGGCCCCTCCCAGCCTCCAATCCTCTTCTCCACCTGCCTCCACCTGACAGAAAGGATCCAGACACTGCCCCGTTGGCAAACCGTACCATGCAGTCCCCGGGCTCTGCAGGGGAGGAGGTGGCCCTGAGGACTGGGCCTCAGGCCGGATCTGACTCCAGGAGTTATCTTGGCTTTCAATAAAACATTCCCTTTCCTGCACCAGGCCAGCCCCCGCTGCTGCCTACAGGTCTGATTCCTTCCCTCCTCGCTGCGCCCCCGGGGCCTGGCAGCCGGAGCTGCGTGGGGCTGGAGGATTGCTCAGGCACATCCAGGGCCGGGGCTGAGCAGCAGGGCTTTACTCCAGCTCTCCACACCTTTGTTCTGCACTCCCCTGGGCGGGTCCTTCCTGCCTCAGTTTCCCTTCCCGCGCCTCAGCCCACGGGGAGGGCCAGGACGCAGAAACCACAAGTTCAAGGTCACCAGACATCTCACAGCCACGATGACCAAGGTCCCCTCCCCTCCTGATTCCCAGCCGCGACTTCCCCGGGGCCAGAGGAGGGTGGAAGGGGAAGGATAGCAGGGCTCCCCTCGCCCCAGCCTCCCGGGGGCGCTCGTCTGCTGGGCACCAAGTGCCTGGCGAGCCCTGAACTGAGACTCCGCCGCCTGATCTCACTGACCCTCACGAGAGCACCACAGGGTTCACACAAGGCTGGCCCTGGTTTCAAAAGTGGGGAAACCGAGGCACAGAGAAAGGCGGTGGTGACTGGTCCAAGGTCACCCAGCTGAGGTGTGGACCTGATAACTCCAGGCCCATGTCCTAATGGCTCCCTGCGGCCTTGGGTCACAAGTTCCAGGGGCCCCCAAAGGTGTCATACAGTTCCCAGAGGAGAGGGCGGGGCCTGGAGAATCCCAGTAACACCACGTGACGGGTCAGCTCTCTCACGGTTCATTGGCCAAGGTCAGTCAGGAGACCCTGCCTGACCTGCCCAGGCAGAGAGAGGGACTGGACACCCGGGTGGCCACAGTGACGTCTTCCGCACTCCCCCATGTTTCCTGGTAGGAGGGGGCTGGGGCAGTGGCTGAGGGGGCCTGGCTCCTGTTGCCATACAGGTTTTGCAAAGATACAAGGTACCTCCTGCTTCGACCCAAGCCAGTGAAACCACAGTCACAGCCAGAGAATGATCCCGGAGGCTCCCACGTCGTCCTCTCAGAGCACGTCCTTGGCTTCTAGACGTTAGGCCCACGGCCGGACATTCAAGGGAAACTAGATCCTGCTACATCATTGTCCCCTCACAGCAACACCCCCCAAGGCTCCTGAAACCCCATCTGCCAGTCGGGAGGGAAGAGGCCGTCTATTAAAAACAGCCTGGGCCGGGCGTGGTGACACAGGCCTGTAGTCTCAGCGACTCTGGAAGCTGAGGCAGGAGGATCACAGGTTCGAGGCCAGCCTCAGCAACTTAGTGAGGCCCTAACTCCTACGCAATTTATCAAAACCCTGCCTCAAAATAGAAAATAAGGGGGGCGCCTGGGGATGTGGCTCAGCGGTTGAGCATCCCTGGGTTCAATCCTTGGCACCAAAGCTGTGGAGAGCGGTGACAGAGAATGGCAGAGCACTGTCCAGGTCTGGGAATGTTCCAGTGCGAGGGCTCAGGAGGCCTAGCTGCTGTGGGGTTCCCTGCATGAGGAGCCTCTGAGAAAGAGTCTTACCACCTGGACCTTAATCTCAGGCACCCAGCTCCTGGGGATAGAGGAACTCTCCCGCTAGACGACCACAATGTCTCACAGCCTGTTCTTCAGTGCTGCCCACGAACAGGTACTTTACACCATGCGCTTTCTTGAGAGCTACACAGGCTCCTAAAATCTGCACATTGCAACTGTGGAAGAGCCAAATAGATGTAACCGTCGGAGTACAAAGAGCAAAGCTTGCCGAGTCTTCAACCCAACCATGAGACGTATATAAACAAAGATCGCTGCCATAACTCTTCAGACCTGCTTCTCCTTCAGGGAGGAGCTTGGTCTTCAAGATCACCTGCATGTGTGAGACTTTATGTTCCTTATTCCCCTCCACCCCTGGCCAGGAGGGTCCCCTGCTGACAGGATGGCTTTGCATTCACAGGTGTCAGTTGGTGGCCTCATGAGGTCATTCAGGAGCAAGATCTGGGAGTCAAGAGGAGGGGTTCCGAATCCTATCTCTGTCACTTGGTTATGTCACTTGTGAGGCCTCTAGCGTTTCTTTTCTTTCTTTTTCTTTTTTTGTTAACTATCAGCTTTATTTAAAAATGTACAAAATACTCTTGACATGTAGAATGTAAGCTTTTTGGATTTTTGAAACTCCACACAAAACTGACACTCCCAAGAAATCCATACCAAATTAATCACTCACAGACTGCCAATTTCATCCACTGATTTAACACTACAATACTCAGGATAAATTAAAGGATTTAATATTATCAACACTTGAAAAAACAGTCATTTGTAACATGCTGTTATAATTAGAACAACCAGTTTTGGGGTTACTGATACAAGGAATTTCAACACCAAGCTTAAAGCTTCCTTAAAACATGAAAATTGAGACAGTGAATTAATGCAAACATAACTACATCTGAGAAAAAATACTCTTCTTGTGAATGTTAATACTCAGCTAAATATAATCACTGGCACTGTGACTTGAGCCAGACTGTTAAATCTGGATTAAGCCAACCAGAAGGAAGGCTTCCAATGGAGGAAGAAATGGGACTCAAAATTGGGATAACTTGAAATTCCAGGGACAATGAAGAGACCTGTTTGGGGGAGCAGAGTTACATATTAGAACAACAGAAAAATATTTTAAAAATTAAAAAAATATGTTTCAAAGCATATGCATCAGCACCTCATGGTGAGTTGAAACTTCTTTAACAAGGCCCAGTCTGAAAAAATGCATATAAATAAGAATTGAGAGCCAAGACACGCCTTAGTCTTGCTGGAGTGCAAGGGTATGGCTTTGCATATTGTTCAGGGTCTCTACTAAATTGTAGGGACTTCGGAAATAATAGTCTCTTTTTAAAAAGATATTGCTTATTTCTATTAATGATTTTAGTTAAAAGATTTGACCAGGTAAAAGCTCATGAGCAGTACACTGGCTTTTAGGTATCACCTCTCAAATATTCCTGAGAAAACGGTAAGAAAAAAGCGGCTTTCCTCACTTTCTAAAAACTCTTTTTCAGAAGTTTTTCAGACTTTTCTCGATGAAATACATAGGCAATATTGTAGCTAACGGACAAACTGAGGGACTGCTTCCCACTTAAACCAAACGGGGAGAAAACTTAGAACTATTGGCTATAAACCGCAAGGCAAAATGCAGCTCAAAACTGAATGGAGCAGGGGCCCTTTGCTAAGTGGAGGGTGAAGGGTATGACCCACTTGAAGTTCCCGTTACATCACGAATGCAGTTCAGTTTGGGGAAAATAGTTTTATGTATCTCTCAGAAAAAAAAAAAAAGGTTTCTACTTTGCATCACAAACAAAACAGTGGTTATGATGTCCAGCGCCAACAAGCAACTTTCATTCTGTCCCACACTGCTGAAAGTGAATCCCAGGCAGGGCCGACATCCAGGATGGTGAACTGCTAGTCCTGGTTGACTTCGCCGCCATCGTGATGATCTGTCACATATCCAACTTCCGTGCCACAGCGACTGATGGTCCCACCGTGCCCGTCGAAAGGCAGCTCATACCCCATCCAGGAACCAATTCTTGCTCTCGGTGAATATTGTTTTGCTTTCCCTCCGAATCAGATCAAGGATGGACCACAAGGGCACTCCGCAGCATGAAGAGCTTCCCACTTCAAAATCTCCTTCCAGGCCTGTTCATTGTTCTGATTGTGAATTTTAATGATATCTTTCTGACTAATATCCTCATCCTTCCACTTCCACCCTTTCCTTAACATTGCATTCCAGAACATCTGTTCAGAAGGATAAACCCACTTTTTTCTCCTCTCTTCCGGCAGACAATGCAAAGCGCTGATCTGGAGCTGGTGTTTGATGAGGTGGTGGCATCAGATTTGGAGGATCCAGGTTCTCCTTATTCTCAGCAGCAGCGCCTGGAACAGGACACTCCACACAGTCATAGGCACCATCTTGGTGGGCAGGCACAGAGTATGTTCTGCTCTCACAGGTTGGACCAGAGGGTTCTGCATTCACTGGACAGCCTTTCATTTTCCCTTCAGGCATTGGGCATCCTGAAGGCGGTGATGCTGTCTCATCTGAAGCATTTGAGCGCTGAACTGGAACGGTAGGGGTAGAGGCTGACAAACCCATGGTTGGAATCAGTGTTGACTCCAAACAACTTTAAATTTCCAGCTGCTCCAGGGCATGGTCCCCAGGCCCCACTGGCTGTGGCCAGCATGACCTTCCGCACCTGATTTCTCCCCCAGCTGCTGGCCCTGCCTCTAACCTCCAACCCAAACCCTGAGGACCACGACCTGCCACCGTCCCCACCTTCCCCTCACTGCGCCTCTAGTGTTTCTGAACCTCAGTTTCCCCACCTAAAAAAAAGGACAATGATAATAATTCTGCTCTAAGATGGGGTGAGGACATTGACCTTTCCTTCTGGCGCACTTAGCCCTGAGGCTGCACACAGTAGATGCTCAAGAGGTGCTCACTGTGACTGGTAACAGAGTGGACAGCATGAGCTTTTGGAACCCCTGCTTCTGAGCAGGGCTGAACTGAGGACGAGGGATTGAGTGTGTGTGGGGGGGACACTTGGCATGTCCCTTGGACAAGGTTGTGCCCAGCGGGTCTCTCGCTGAACAGAGGCAGGCTGCTCCCTAGCGGGCTCTGTGCTGCTTCCAGCCTTGGGGGGGTCCAGAAATATGGAAGTTCCTTTTGCACATTCAGGGTGCTTTCAAGTTGGGGTGTGTGTGGCTCAGGGCAGAGGGTCCGCCTGGCCGGCAGAGGCCCAGGTGGAACCCCAGCACTGGGAAGAAACAAACAGGGACGCCTGTCCAGGAGGGGAGGAGGGAGCAAAAGCGGCCGTTGGTGGTCAGGGAAGGCCTCCCTGAGGAGCAGGTGCGTCAGGTCCCCTCTGTGGCCTCGAAGTCCATCCCCCTTCCCGTCCCCAGCACCCAGGGACTTGGCCTCTCCCAGTCTCCAGGGCCCTGCAGGTGGGAGGAGCTAAGCAGAGGGAGGGCAGGACTTCCTGTCTATACTGCCAGGGAGGGGCCAGAGGGAGGAAGTCCCGCCTTAGAGGGAAGTGCCTGGGGTGGGGACCCTCAGGTCCCTCTGGTGACCTACCCCTTTCGTCATCCACTGTGTCAGAACCACCTCCTGTGACCTCACCAGTTCCTGCTCTGCTCTACCCTGGCCCCGCCCATCACCTCTCCTGAGGCCACCCCTCAGCCTCTCTGTGGTCCCCCCTTACTCTTGCTAGTCACTCTCCACCACCCACTGCAAATCCTGTCACCTATCCCCGCTGCTTGGAGCCCCACCAGGGACTTCTCATGGTGCCCAGAGCTGTCCGGACCCCTCTCCACTTCCCACAGCCCTGGCAGGGTCTGGCGGGGCCTCCTTCCCCACTCCCCTCTCGCCCTGGATCCTTGACCTGCAGAAGGGGCAGCAGAGTCCTCCACCAGGCCCTCCCACCCAAAGCCCTGCACCCAGTTATGTCGGCCGTATCGAAGGGCTCGTGTGTCCTTCAATGAGTTTGATTTATTCTGTTACTAAATATTTGAGAGAAGTTCTGAAGATTTTTAATAACCGTTTTGAGTTATAAGTAAGTCATCTACTTTCCCATTGTCACAAAGAGACATTGAAGGGTTTGAGATCGTGGGCCAGGAGGAAGAGACTGGGTCTGGTCAGTTTAGAGTTTGAGCAGGGAGCACAGGGTTGAGGCCCTGATGATGAGGACGGTCTCAGAGGCCTGGAAGAAGAGTGGGGGTGATTGGATTGCTGCTGGCCTGAGAGAGGGCCTCCGACCACACCTGATGGTCCAGGGCCCAGACCACGCAGCTCCCCGCACTGCGGCTTCCTGGCCTGGCAACGATAAAGCCACATGAACTTATGTTGGTGTTCTGATTTTTAAAATTGGAAATGTGCCAGGAGCGGTGATTTGAATCCCGGACTCTGACTGTCCTATAGCAGGAGCTGCACCTGCGCTGGGAACTTCCTGTGCAAAGGTGCAGGTCAAGACTGCCCAGTTGCTATGGTGACCCTCTGCTTAAAGGAGGTTCTGTGCAGGGCACAGGACTATCAGTCTTGACCCTGAGTTCAGACACCAGCTCAGGGCTAGAGAACTGGGAATGCAGGTTGATCATTATAACTGGCTGCTAGACTCCGTCCCTATTCCAGCTTGCTTTGAAGAAACTTGCTCACAGAAAACCCTTTGATGATAAAACACATATGATAAACATGCTGAGCTCTGGGTCATTATCCTCTACAGGGAATGATGTCCCACCTGGTCTCAGCTTTCTCTGTGTGTGTGTGTCTTTTCTAACCCCCATCACCCCTCGCTGGTTTCTGAATCAATGGCCGAGCAGGTTGTGGCAGAAATGCAAAAGCTGCTAATCACCTCCACTGGCTTGGGATGGTGCTGAGGTCGCATCGATGACCAGAACTGCTCCTCAGAGTCATCGCGATCCCGCCATCTGCACAGCAGTGTCTGGGCTCCTTGGGGCGCTGAGTGGCAGAATGTGCATCGAGACGTCTCCTGCACCTCTGCTTTGTCCTGATTCTGGTGTCGCTGACAGCAACCTCAGCAGCCTGCGGTCTCTTGATGCCGATCCTGATGACAAACCACTCAAAACCTAGTGGTGTCAACATGGCTGAGGCTGCCCTGCAGATGCCGTGGGTCAGGACAGCTTTTCTCTGCCCCCAAGATGTCTGGGGCCTTAGCTGGGAAGACTGACAGCTGGGCCAGATCACGTGGAGCCTCCTCCCTCACCTCCCTGGCTGTTGTCATTGGCTGTCACCTGGACACCTGCCTTGGCTTCTGCTTCAAAAGCAAATGTCTCCTGGGAGCCTGTGACGCCTTCACGATCCAGTTCTGGAAGTCCCCTGGCATCATTTCTGTATACTGAGCAGTCACTGAGGCCCTCCCGGGTCTGGCAACGTGACTGTTAGTCTTGTCACACTGTCACGGAGCCCTGAGAACGACCCCACCACTTCTGAAGTTGTTCACTTCGCTCCTTCTTACCTTGCTGCCCTGATCTTTGGGCCACACCTTCGATCTCAGTTGTAGGTTGAATACTAGAAAAAGCACTGCTGTCGCCTGACCTCCCCGTGTTTCAGGGGGGACAAGGGATGTTCAGAAAGGGGAAGGCACCCCAGCTTGAAGGAGCCTTTGACAGTGGGCGTGGCTTTGGCACCTCTGGTTCTCAGTGGTTGATTGAGCTCTTTCCTTCTTTCCCTCGTTTTCTTTTTCATCCATTCATTCCGCTGCAGTGACCTGAACATCTGCTCTAAGGCACTCAGTGCTGGGGACACAGTTCAGCCCAACGACTGGGTTCCTTGCCTGTCGCAGCAGCAGGCGGGGAAAAACTGCAGGTGCAGTGGTGCACTCCTGTAATCCCAGCAGCTCAGGAGGCTGAGGCAGGAGGATTGCAAGTTCAAAGCCAGCCTCAGCAAGTTAGCAAGGCCCTAAGCCACTGGGCTGCCCTCCCCTGCTCTGGGCAATGGGGAGAGCCCCCCGCGGCTTAGAGAATGGAACGGGTGCAGTTACGAGCCTGAACATCAGGTGGCGCTATGGCATTGCCAATCATGCTTCTCCCGCGTAGGTTATGAGGCTATTTGCATAAAGCAGTAGTTTTCAGGGTTTTTTTGTTTTATTTTTGGTTTTTGGCACTGGGCACTGCCCTCAGGGGCACTTAACCACTGAGTCACATCCTCAGCCCTTTTTTGTAGTAGCAGATTTTATGCCAAGCACTAAACTGGGCACTTGCTCATTTAATTCTCAGTTGTTCCCCATCAGCTGTGGGGTCCTCTCTCCTCTGAAGATGAGGAGACTGGGGCTCAGAGTGGACGGCACGATTAACCTTGGGCTGGGGAAGCAGAATTCTTGGGTTTGAATCCTGTTCTTTGGTGGCCACGACACTTAACCCCACTGTGCCTCAGTCCCACTGTTGAAACACAGGCTGAGAATAGCAACCACTTGTGTATTTTCACCCCGCGCCCAGCCCGGGTCATTTCCTGGGACCTCACGACTGCCCCAGGTGAGGCGGGCTGTTAGTGCCCCTGCCTGGCAGATGAGGAAACCGAGGCTCAGCGGGGTGAATGGCCCCGCCCACTTCCACGCAGCTGGAGGAATCAGGGTTGAGCCTGAGACCCCATTCTCTCTGCAGAAAGCAGGAGTTAGAGGGGTGGGGGGCTCGGGGACACCCTGCTGTGTCCTTGCTGAGCCCCATGTTCTCACCTGGACTTTCCCCCTGGTGCCTCAAGGGATGGAGATGGACCGTGGGGCTCCTTCAGCTCCCCGCGGTTCTCCTCCGGCAGACCTGGGGGAAATGGAGTGTCCCCAGAAGGCCACCTTCTGGAGGTGACGAGGGCGGGGTCTCAGATTCTACAAGGAGAGGATGTCCTCCGTCCCCTCTGGCACTGAGCCTGACACCCCGGGCCGGTGGCCAGGGACACACAGGACAACATTTGCTTTCTCAGCCTCCTGTGCGGGGGACATCTTGGAGTCTGGCAGGGACGAGGGGGAGGAAGGGAGGAGGCAGGAGAGCTGGCCGAGTCTCCGAGGCCCAGCAATAAAGGCAGGAAGGAGGCTGAGGCCCGTGAGGGAGGTCCGGGAGCAATGTCACCATGACCGGCCTTCTTTCCCAAAGTGAGAACAGCCAGGTCACGTCGGATGGGAATCGGGCTTATGCAACCCAACACAGTGTCCTGCGCATGTCACCCCCTGAACAGAAGGTCAAAGCAACCAACCGCCCCACATGCTTCCATTGTAAAGAACAAAGACCGCCCAGCCGCTGGGACTGCTCCGGCCTCCGCTCAGGAGGGGAGAGGTCCCTGCCACCGGCTCCCTCTTGCCGTCTCCCCCCTTCTCGGCCAGCGTCCCTGGAATGGGCTTCTCAACTTTGAACACGCCCAGAAACCTTCTGGCCTCTTATTAAAATGCAGGGTCAAGGGCAGAGGGCCGGGCTGGGCGGGAGAGGCCAGGACAACTGGTCAGGGGCCAGCCTTCCAGCTGGGACATGTTGGGACATGCCCCTGCCACTCGACCCCGTTCCTCTGTTCACCCCACCAAACCCACCTGGGCAGGTCCTCAGAGGCCAACACCCGCGAAACCGCGGGCCCCGGTGAGCCTCACCTTTTTCTGGTACCAGGGATTGAACCCAGGGACACTTGACCACTGAGCCACACCCCCAGCCTGTTTTTATACTCTATACAGTCAGGGTCTCAGTAAGTCACTTAGGGCCTCACTAAGTTGCTGAGGCTGCCTTTCAATGTGATCCTCCAGCCTCAGCCTCCCTAGCTGCTGGGGTTACAGGTGTGCGCCACTGCACCAGGCAGCCTGGTCTTTTCTGACCAAAGCACAGACCTTACCCCTCCCCTCTGAAAGCAGCCTGTCCCCTGGCCTTGCTCCCTGGCCCCTCCTGCCCTCTGACCATCCCAGCTCCGCTTCCTCTGCAGAGCTCTTTTGAGATCGGACACGTGTCTTCCTTCGCCCTGGCCACTGCGATCAATTTCAAGCTGAGTGTGTGACCTCAGCAGGACAATGGGAATCGGTTCAAGGACTTTTAAAGAGATGTCAGGAAACAGGTGTGGGCTGGGCTGGCCATCCCGGCCATCTCTTGAGGCTAAGTCAGTTTGAGAATGAAGCCAGTGCAGAAGAAAGCAGAGCCAAGTCATGGAGAGAGACATGGTCGCGAAGGTTCCTTCAGGCTCCTGGATGCAGCCATGCCTGAAATCCGCAGACCTTCAGGTTACTTGAACCAGTGACTCCCTTTCACACTTAAGTCGGTTTGGGTTGTATTTTCTACTACAATTAACCCAAAGGATCTTGACAGGTGCAACTGACAAACACATTTCTGTTCCTTTTCTGTAAGCCATGATGGGAAATAAGGGATGAATCCCAGACAGAGCTTGGCCCCCCAGAGTTGGCAATGATGTGGTGGGGGGGGCAGGGGAGAGAGAGGGAGAGGGAGGGAGAGACAGTGGGAAGGGCAGGGTGGGTGAGTCAAGGAGGGCGTCCTGAGAGGCCGTCTGAAGGACAGGGAGATTTTGCAGGAATGGGACGTCTCCAATCCTGGCTGTTGGTGTCAGGAAGATCTGATGCAAAGAAAGTTGGAGACAGACAGAAGGCCACAGCGATGTTCAGAAGAGACAGAGGAGTCTAAGCACTGAGATGCCACAGGCAGGAGTCCTGTGAGGAGTCCCCTGGGGAGGGACAGGGGCTTTGATATTCTCCTGTGGCTTCTCTGCCCCCTTTCAATTGTGTGGCCACCACAGTATGCTCCAGAACTCTTCTGGGTGCTCCTCTTATTAATGCATCCCCACTCCCTCCTGGCCAGGATGAGCACTGATTTTAGACAGGAGGAGATAGCAGATCAGAGAGGTGATTTGCCTTGCCTAAGGTCACTCAGCTGGTAAGCGGCAGAGTCCAGATGGAGACCCTGCCCTGTTGCCCACCCTGGATCCTGCCCCTAGCCATGGGCTGCTGAGTTCTCACCTGAGCATTTCCTGTGTGCCAGGCACTGGACTCTAATCTCAAACCAGCTTCAGCAGGTGGGCTGTCCTGGGCTCTGTTTTGCAAATAAGGAAAAGGAGTATCAGAGAGGTGATGTGACTTGTCCAAAGCCACACAGCTAGAAAGTTCTTAAACCCTGATTACAACCCCCCACTTCTCCACCCTGCAAGACAAATACACTCAGAGTTACTCCGAGGTTTAAGATTCATTTCTCTTCAGTGTGATCTGCCTCCACCTCCCCATAATGTCATATCTTTTACTTTTCAAGAACCCAGGTTCTCAGTTCAGCCCAGTTCAGTGCTTACCAAGGGCCTTCCTCAAGGCTGGGCTCCGTGATAGTCAGAGCAGCAGGAGGGGAAATTCTGTCGCCCACGCCCGTGATCCCAGCCTCAGAGGCTGAGGCAGGAGGATCACACGTCCAAGGCCGGCCTCAGCAACTTAGCAAGGCCCTAAGCACTCAGCGAGACTCTGGCTCTAAATGAACCATAAAAAATGGCCGGGGATGGGGCTCAGTGGGTAAGTGGCCTGGGTTCAATCCCAGGTACATAATAATAATAATAATAATAATAATTATTATTATTATTATTATCATTCCAGGGGACAGGAGGAAGTAGCCTGAGGTGGGGCACGATCCTCTGCCCACCAGTCAGTCTGTGGGAGGTGTCACCCCATTTTCTAGGGACAAGATCTGAAGGAAATGTTTAAGGGCTAAAAACATAAAATGTGTCACCTCCAAAATAAGAAAAGAAAGCTGAACGCTGTCAAAACTGCTGAAACCTTACTTAAAGGTCTTCAGACTGTGACATCATGAGCATCAGGTCGTTTGCCGTATTCCGTCATTGTGGGACCGCCGGGTGTCTGAACACGCTGCGATACTTTGGACTTTGTTGTGAAACGAATTCCCTGGAGGGTGGTTCAGGTGGAGAAACTAGGACTTATTATAAACTGGATGATTTTTTTATACCTGACTGATTTCAAAAGCAAACGTCGACAAGACTTCATTTATTTATTTACAGTAAAAGACATAAATCTCATTCGATGGGTAGGGTTGGGTGCGGGTCTATGTGTTTGTTTTCTGCTGGAGAAGGGCTGGGGTGGCTTCTGTCCTCAGGGAGAAGGGAAATCTGAGGGGCAGAGCCTCAGAGCGGCAGTCAGGAGCCCTGAGCCTCAGCCCAGCCCAGCGCCAGATCCTGTGTGACCTCAGCCCTATGGCTCACCCTCTCTGGTCTCAATGGTCTGGATGACTTCCTAGACCCTTTCTAGTCAAGCAGCTGAGCTGAGCTGTGTTTAAAAGAACTAGCAGCTCCTGATTGAAGGGCTGGGTCAGCGAGTGGGACCAGGAAGCTGCAGGATGTCGTGGGCTTGGGACAGCTAGTCCTGAATGCCTCACTGGAGATTTTCAAAGAGAAACCCATCCCACGACCCCCCTGGCTGGGGCCATTGTCCCTGAGAGACAGGCGCCTTCCAAGCCAGGAAACTTCCTGTCCTGAAGAGGGGACAGGAGGAGGAGGAGGAGGAGGAGGGACACGCAGGGACTTGTCTCACTGCTCTTTCTGGGATGACTCAGACCAGCCGGCCTGGGCCTCAGAGGGTCTCTGACAGCACCCACCTGCCACCACCCCCGAGGGCCCCAGGGTGCTGACACCATCCGGACCACCCCCACCACCGTCGTGTCCGGTTCTGGGGGGCTGCCCCGTGCCGGGCCTCGGCCATGTGTCCCCCGGTCAGTGCCGCCGCCCGACGGTCAAGAGCTGAGTACGGTCCTCAGCGGCGTTTCCCGGGGGCAGCCTGAGGCTCAGGCAGCTGACCCAGCAGGAACTGGCAGAGAAGGTGCCTCCAACCCCGGCCTGCCCAGCCCCCTCAGAGCCCCGGTCCCCAGGGTCCTGCCTGTCCCCATGCCACTGAGACCCACACAGGGTGTTTCACAGACCAGGCAGCCGAGGTCCCCACATCCTCTCCCCCTTGGCTTGTTCCGGAACCTGAACCCCCTCTCAGCTGGCTCACCCTGGGCTCTGGTGCCAGGTGGTCAGGGGAGAGGTCTAGGACCGGGCCCAGCCACAGCCAGGTCACAGAGGGGCTCTGGTGGTTGGGCTTTGGGTCCTGCTGCCACCTGCTCCCGGCCGCCACCTGCTGTGTGTCCCAGTGTGACGCGTGGTCAGCTCCAGGAGATCCAGCTGCGGGAGCCACGGGGCCTTGGCCTCCCTAGGGCCTGGTCCTGCTCACAGGGAGGACAGGCCCTTGTGAGCGGTGGGGACGGTGAGCAGAAGGGCAGGGACACTGAGACCCCGCAGCTCTGAGCCAGCCCTGCCCAGCCTGGGGCCAGGCGGGCACCAGGCTGAGTTTCCTGTGCTATTCCGGTCAACACAGGCCCAGAGCACCAGGCATCACCACCAAGTCAAACACCAGCGGCCAGGGCAAAACAGGATCTTCAAGCCTCAGGGCACCGCTGCCCTGCCAGCTGGCCTCCACCTGATGTGGGCGGAAGGTCCTCCCTGGGGCCCAAATGCCCTGTTTCTGCCCTTGGGAGACCTTGGCCGGCCGCCTCCCTCTCTGAACTCTCCAACAACCGTGGAGCCATCGTGTGCCCTGGCCAGCAAGAGGGCAGCTACAGCATCAAGCCCAGTGTCAGGCACAAAACAGCTGCCAGGCACCAGCCTGCACGCCCTGGGGACAGAAGGGGGTGACTCACTGCAGCTCCAGCAGCCTGAGCCCTAGAACAGGCATTTTCACCCTGGACTAGGGGCAGACCGGCTCCACTTCCCAGCTGGGTCCTTCCCTATCTGAGGCCTTGAGCAAGGCCGGTCCCCACCATTTGAGGCTCATCCTCCTCAGCTAAAAAACAGAGGCAATAACTCCTGTGAGGGTGCCCAGGGTGAAACAAGACGAAGCAGGAAAAGCATCTGGGGACAAATAAATGGCAGCTGTCATCACCTACTGTCCCCTTGTGTGGGTCTGTGCCTCCACAGGTCACGTTGAACAGGGCTGTGTCCATGAGCCGTGGGGCTGAGGGGCGTGTCCAGGCTGAGCCGGGGCTGGAGGCCGGTGGGGACGGAGCTCACCCAACCCAGGGCGGAAAGTACCTGTGAGTCTCGGGTCCAGCTGCTGCCACCCCTGGTCACCTACCCCTGGTCACCTACCCCTGTCATCTACCCCTGGTCACCTACCCCTGTCACCTACCCCTGGTCACCTACCCTGGGCAGCCTGGACACAGGCTCCTCCCAGGGCCCCTCGGAAATTATCTAGGGCGGGACCCAGGCATCTGGGCTTTAACCCTTTTTCCTAAGGGATTTCCTTGAATCCTTTCTGGGTTTTGTCCATTTGTGTCTTTTGCTCAGAGTAGAAAATTCCAGCAAAACAACAACAAAAAGCAATGAAAGAGGAACTAAGCAGGTTCACGGTCAGCGTGTAGCCCTGCCTGGGTCCTTCTCCCTTCAAGGACACGGCTTCTCTACTGCCCAGCAAGGAGGTCACAGGACGAGCGCCCCCACCTTCATTTCTGCCATGTCTCCAGGGTGGCCGGGTGACCCACGCAGGGCCTTTGGCAGGGAGGAGGCCCATGTGGGTCCACAGGGGCCAAGGTCAGAGCTGCCATGGTCTCAGTGGCTGCCATCCAAGGCACATGGGTTCAAGACTACGAAGGAGTGAGGAGGAATTTTATTTGAGCTGAAAATCCTAGGAGTTAGACATGGCTTCAGGCATTGCTGGATCCAGGCTCTCAGATGATACATGTTGTCCTCGAAATATATATCATTCCATTGTCCCCTCAAAAATATATATTGACCCCTTTCCCCAGTATCAGCTTGTTCTCTGGTGGGCTTCGTCAGAGAGTTCCATCTGGAGCCATTAAGGGTAAAACCAAACCATGGAGATCCAAAGTGCCCTGTGCAGGGGGAGTTCTTTCATTCCTACCAGTCAGGCTGAGGAGACGCTGACAACGTTCCCCGATGCAGTGGGAGAGGCCCCTGTTCCCTCCATGGGGCGGAGCCGTGCGGCCTGGTTCCCATGCACAGTGTGAGGACTTGAACGTGGAGCACAGCTAGTGGGAGGATTCTGACTCTGTCAGTTGTAGGGTCCGGAGGAAGAAGGAGCGTGGTTTCTCCCCACTCGGCAGGTCTAGCAGGGTGTAGGCCACCGCTGGGCGTCCCCCGTGCTCGAGCAGAAGGGCCCCTGACAGGGCCTGGGAGGTCTGGTCCTCATGTCGCTGGGGCCAAGCGGGTTGCCAGACCCTGGGACACGGCTCCCTAGGAACAGGCCGTGGAGCTTCCTGGGGGGTAACAGGGCCTTGGCCTGCGTCACCTCCTCTGTGCCACCTGCTGGGTCCAGCCCCCCCCAAGGGGACTAGAGCGTGTATTTAGTGTCACTGCAGAGCTCAGCCGCGAGAGGTGGCTGATGCAGGTGTGTGTGGGGGGTAGGTGGCCATGTCCTGAGTGATCCATGTGGGAAGCAGCTCCCAGCCCCCCACAGTGGCCCCAAGAGGGCGAAGCTGGGGTCTTGGGAGGTGGAGAGGGTGAGAAAAGAAAAGGGTAGGCGTCGTGGGGGAAGGATCTCGAGAGGCAGCATGTCCCTGAGCTCAGAATGCAGCCTCGCAGTTCACGGCCGTCCAGCCACCCCCTCGACCATTGCTGAGCGCCGCTGGGGACACGTCTCACCTCCACCCCAGCTCGGGGCTGGCTTGAAAGAACACCAGAGGGAGATGCTGAGGGTCCGAGGGACAGGCCAGCACCTCAAGACCCTGAGGAAGGAGAGCCCCAGGGCCACACCTGGGGGTGACACGTCCACTCCCAGGAAGAACGTTCCAGCAACCAGAGGGAGCAAGCCGGCGGGGGTGGGGTGACCTCCCCGTCACGGCCACATTCACACTGAGGTTGCCTCTGCCATAGAGGCTGCCGGGGCGCAGACGCAGGGGGACCTGGCAGAGACCGTCTGACCGTGCTGCACTTCTGCCTGGCTCTCGCTGGAAGGCCTCAGGCTCCCCCTCTCTGAGCCTCAGTGTCCAAGTGATGCCAGAGCTGGGTGGGCCCCGGGGTCCTCCCTCCAACAGCACGTCCTCCCACCTACCCCTTCTCTGTCTTCTCCCCATCCCCCACCCGCACCTGTCACCTCCTGGGCAGCGTCCAGGCTTCCTGGGGACCTGGTCTTGCACTTGGCAGAAGGTTCTCCTCGAATCCATCAGTGCAGCTCAAGCATCCTGGGTGACCTTTGAGTTGGAAGCATCTTGGCTCCTTCTGGGTTATTTTCTTTGGAGTCTTCTTGGATGGTCCCGGAACCAGGACTCACTTCTCCTCTTGTCACCGCTATATAAGGTCCACCATCGCCCAGCAGGATCCAGGGAGACCGTGCAGGGGAGCAAGCGCTTCGTGAGCATCCTCCTCCCAACCTGTGAGTGGGGCTCTCCCCAGCGACACTCCACCCAGGCGTCTTCAGGCAGCGTTGGGGACAAGAGGCAGAGGGACGGGGCTGCCTGGATTAGCGACATTTCAAATATGGCAACGTTAGAGAAATGTAGCTTATGAGAAGGGTCAACCAACGAGGGAGACACAGTCACCAGGTGGTGGCCACTGATTTCTTTACACTTTAGACAACCAATTCATTTGTCTCACTGTGGTAGGTGTAGACCCTTTGCTAGATGGGGTCTGGGAACCCAACAGTGACGTAAGTCACAGTTCTTCCCCAAAGGAGCTTACAGTCTGGGAGGAGAGGCAGACCCCAGGATCCCAATTAGAGAACAAAGGCAGCCAGGGGATGGGGTGGGGACCCCCAACCTCGACTCTGGGAAGAGGGCAGAGGTTGGGATGTCCTACTAAGGCCAGAGAACCCAGAGGACGGACTGGGTGACAAATCAAAGAAGAGAAGAGACATTTCAGTAGCCAAAGGACCCCCCCGCCCCCCGTGGGCAAGAGCTTGGACTCGAGTCCCGTCTGGGTTTTCAGATCCAGCTCCCCCCGCAGCCGGGCCTGAGCGAGCCCCTCTAGCTTCCTGACCTTGGCTGCCCTTCGTCAACCAGGAGGTGGCCACGGCTCTCCTAGAGGAGTCCAGGGAGGCGGCGACTAGTGTGCCTTGAGGGTCCCTTTTCTTCCTGGCAGTTCTCACTCTTGTCCCTCCCATGACTTTCTAGGGGTCACAACTAAAGATGTTCCAGCTTTGGAAACTCGTTCTCCTGTGCGGCCTGCTCGCTGGGGCCTCGGCATCTCTTCTTGAGGATGTGGGCAGTGGTAGGTATCTACCTTTCACCAGGTGGGGTCTGGGGACCTCAGAATGCACCTCAAGTGAGTTGGTGGGTGACCTTCAGTGAACCGCAAACCGGCCCCCAGAACACTCTGCCTGCAATACCAGAGGCTGCCCCCAGGAGGTGCCCTTTGTAAGTCCTTTGCTAAGAAAGGTAGGGCTGGTCAAATCCTGGCTGGTTCTCTTATATTTTTAGGAACAGTGCTGCAAATATCCTGATAATTGTTTGCCCACATATGCATAGGATACATTCTTCAAAGTGCATCTTTAAAAGTTGCCCAAGTGTTGACCAAGTTTGGAAGGCAACCTTAGGCAAAAGTTACTGTTTGAAAAGTTATCCTATATGCACAGGATACATTTCAAAGGTTCAAAAAGAATGCACATTTTAAATAATGACAGAGGCTAACAAATAACCTTCCTTGTTAACACTTTCTGGAACAGGCTGTGAGAGTATCTTTTTTTATACTCCCCTGCCAGCACGAGGTCTGGACAAGTTGAAATGCTTTGCCAGTCTCATAGATGAAAGATTGTCACTTATTTCACTCTGCACTTCTTTATTACAAAAGTCTTTCCATTTTTTCATGCATTTGCTATCCATTCATGTATTTGAACTTAAGTATTTTGTCCATATTTTGAGCATATTCTTCTGTTGGGTGTTTGACCTTTGCTTATGAATTTGTGTTAACTCATTAGAAGTTAAGGAAAGTAGCCCTACCTAATCCAGACATCTATAAACCTAGCTCTACCTTTACATTGAATCATACCTCCATTTTATGCTGACTTGTCCAAATAACATTTTATCTTTTGGAAACACTAACAACACACTGGCAAGTAGTTTTTACAGGAAGAGGTAACTTTTGCAAAACGGTTGCCTTCCAAACTTTATCAACACTTGGGCAACTTTCAAAGATGCAGAAAGAGCCCATTCTCTAATTTCACAGCTGGGAAAACTGAGGGTCACAGGTACAAGTGTCTGGATTAAGGTCACCTAGTGAGTTATGTGACCAGATGTAGTCACACCACGTGTTTCATTTAAATTGGCATCTCTGCGTCATCTAACTGGTAGATATGGTCCAAGGCAGAGCCATCTTGAAGTACTACAATTACATTTCTTTTCTTTATATAGCTTTCGGTTTTTCCTTGAGTTAGTAATTGCTTTGCTGTTTCTCATTTGAATGATTTTCTACATTTTTATCTTTAATTATTTTCATAGGTACCATTCAACATCTATCATGTCATTTGTTCTGTCTCATCCCTCTATACTCTGGAGACTGAGTATAAAGTATGACATTGGCCCTCTCACTCCTGTGCAAATTCTTGCTCCCTGGGCCTACTTCCCCCACACTCCTTCAATTTAGATTTCCCATTTCTGAGTTTATTCTCTTGTTTTGTTTGACTCGTTTTCAAACTTCTGTTATCATCTCACTTAGAGCCATATGCTCCCAAGTCACCCCTAGAAACAGAGGTATAAAATCAATATCAATTGCCCAGCCAATTGATTGACTGCTTCATTGATAAATTATCAGTCTATGTTAGTAGGGAGGCATCACGGGGGGTGGGGGGACAAGGGGTTTCCTGGATGTGACACAACATATTTGTTAACCTTTTTGAAGCTTTACTTCCTCCTCTGTAAACTGAAGGGAATGACCATGTCCCTCTCACTGAATGGATTAGACGACCCAAGTGAACTTTCTTATCGGGTACCTGGAGCACAGTAGCTGCCTCATCAGGTAAACGGTGACCAACTTTTGCAGATGTCCTTTCCAAACTCAAGACTGACTTGGAGGAATCCGTAGCTTCGAAACTGACCTCAAATTCTGAGGACTTGGTGAGCGGCTTGCTTTCCGGCCAGCAGAAGCTACTGAAGTGCGTTGGAGCCTCATGGTGATCTTTATTCGAATGAAGGGGAATACTTATCTTTGGGGAGGTCAGTTTAAGGACCGTTGAGGACAGAGGGACAGGCTGGTTCTCCTCCTCAGGGGCCAGACCCACCAGCACTTGAGTGACCCAGGAGCAGGGCTGCAGGGCTGGCCTGGGCATGCTGGGGGCTTGGGGTCCCACATTCTGTGATTTTAGGGTCAAGGTGAGAAGGTCCTATTCATTATCCTCCACATACTGATCTGTCCACCTGTTTCCTGGGGCCTAAAGTCCCTTTTGCAAAGAACAAGACTTTTCGTTTTCATAAATACAGCCAGGGATCCAAGTCCAAATCCCCTTAAGGGGAAAGGAATTCCGCACCACTTAGTCCCAGGTAGCAGCTTGGTACGTGGAATTTTGAGGCCAGAGAGTTCTGGATTCGATTTCTGGCTCTGGCACTTACTGGGTAGGGGTGGGGGGTGGCATCTGCCTGAGCCTCAGCCTACTGTGCCCTAAACGGAGAGAAGCGAACTTCTGAACAGGGCCACAGTGAGACCAAAGAGGACAGAGTTGAGGGCCAGGCTCATTCTTGCTGGCGTGGACGAGCTCTCAGGGAATGGCTGTGGGATGAATAACAAGGGTGGGTTGTGGATTTTGAACAGCTTGAAACTGGGCAAGCTCTCCGTCTTGGACATCCATGCTGACCTGTCCAGTGATGGCAAAGGCATCCACCTGAGGATCCCGATCACCGCTAATGTCTCTGTAAAGCTGTGAGTATTCATTAGAGTCAATGCTGAGAGAGGCAGCGTGGTGGATGGACCCCAACCCGGGAATCCACCATGGCCCAGAGAAGAAGCCCTACTACAAACGTGCAAGTCCCATAAAGAACGCGGCTCGGGGGGCATTACCCAGGCAGCGCCCACATTCCCTGTAAACCTGGTTGATGTTCGGAAAGGTTGAGGCGTCCCAGTGGCCTCCCAGGCCTCTGGCCACTGTGAATCCTATTTCCCGCAGGCCTCTCATTGGCAAGTTGGTCGACCTCCAGGTGTCCTTGGACCTCCTGACTGGAATCAGGCTTGACACTGACATCAGCTCCGGCCTCTCTGTTAAGGTCCTCGAAGAGTGCTCCTTCGACTCAAACAGCATCTCAATCTCCCTGCTGGACAGGTAAGGCCTGGCAGGACTGGGCTCTCAGGAGGCTTGAGGACCCTTAACTTCAGCCAATACTGGCGGGTGGCGTAGGGTGTTGGGGGAGTTCAGGATCTGGAGTCAGACTGACCTTGATTCAAATGTCATACTTTGCCACTAATTTGTAACTGAAGACCAACCTAAGCTCCGTAAATCTCTATTTTCACATCTGTAAACGGGGGCGATAATGATCCCTGCTCATAGGTTTCTGAGATAAACAGATGAGAAAATACAAATGTCTGCCTAGAGCCTGGAATGACGGCTCTCCATAATCCTAAACCCCATGCTGCCTTGCTGATTGGTTGATTTTGCCTTTGGACTCTGTGTTTGCTTTATGCCTTCGAACCTCTGTTGGTAGGTGCATACATGTTTAAGAGAGTCAGGTCTTCTTGGAGAACTGACCCCCTTTATCGTTATGTAATGTCCCTCCGTAATGGTAACAATTAAAATTGTATTTACCTTCTTGCCTCTGGTTGGGAGGAAGAGAGGGAGGGAATAAATGCCTGAATGACTCTGATTTCAGATTGTCCCCAAATCATTCTCCACCCACTAGAAAATTACTGGAAGGAGATCTGGAAACCTTAATCCCTCTATTTAAATCATTGTTCCCTGTTAATCCACAAAACCTACAACTTAAATTGTGTGCTTAAAAAAGCAAATTTGGCCCAGACAAAAGGGTAAGAGATAAAGGATGACCTCGGCTGGTGGCTGGGGGAGATGAATAGTCTGGAAGCTGAGGGCTGGGGCTGTGGCCATGGCCCAGAACAAGGCTGGGTCCTTGGCTCTCAATCCTGATGGCCATGACCACAGGTCACACCACCCCCCTACCAAGGAATCCAACCACAGGTTGCCCAAAGAACCTCTAAACCCAAAGAAAGGCTCCACAGCCGGATGTTAGCTAGAAATGCCAGGATGCAAATCCAGACGCTCGCGGCCTTGCTAAGCAGCCCCAGGAAATTCAACCTGCCATCTGCGTCTATGTCCACATCTATAAAATGGCACACTCTGAGGTTCCAAATCCTCTCAGAGTTTTTCTTTGCACTTTGGATTCTATTCATGGCCATGTAGACTCCATATGATCTGGGCTCAACCTCACCCTGCTCCAGACATCCTGGCTTTTTCCTGTCACAGGACCTTTGCACGGGATGCTCTACACCTTCTTCCTCACTCCACCCCAGTGTTCCTTCTCATCCTTCAGGATCTTAGCAATATTTCTCCAATTCTCTTTCATAAGAGTCCCCTGTTGCCCTTCAGAGAACTTGTCACATGTATGTGCGTGTTGCCTTTTCCATTCTTTTAGCCAAAAATTACATTGGGCACCAGCTATGAGCCAGGTCAGCACTGTTTAAGCTCTGGAAAATGGATGGATCAGGACAGACAAGGTCTCTACTCTCGTGGGACTCACCCCCAGAAACAGGGGCAGGCAGACAAGCTTCAAGGCATTAATGAAGGACTCTCAAGGAAACTAAGGAGTCCTGCACAGAACAGGCAGTTGGTAGCCAAACCCTCCCGGAGCTCCAAGCAATCTGGGAGGGCTGCCCAGAGGAGGTGGCAGTCATGTTGAGGGTTGAAGGTGGGAGCCTCCTGGGTGAGACTTGTTTAGGGGCTAGAGGCTGTTTGTCCTGGGTCCATTCCTGTCCTCAGGACCCGGCTGGGTGCTTGGTGCATACAGGTGGTGCACTGGACACACAGGGTGAATGAGTAAGTGAAGGAGGTCTCAGGCTTACGCTGAGGATCTCCTGAGGTGCTGGGTGAACAGCTGGTCACATGTGGGCTCCCTCTGGGGTCAGAAAGGCACCTCCAAGTCAGGGGTTCACCTGACCTCAAGGTGTCCCGTGGGCCGACCCATGCCCTTGCCTGGGTTATCAGTTTCCTGTTTTTTCCAGAAAAATCTACCTGGTCAACAAGATCTTGGACAGTGTGACTGGTCTCCTGGAAAAGTCTGTGTCCCTTTTACTGCAGAACATAGTGAGTCCCCCTCCCCGTGGGGTCCAGAGCCAGCCTGGGGGGCGGGGCGGGGTGGCACTAGCAGGACATGGACATGTTTCCCCCGAGGTGCAGACCCCTCTCTGGGAACTCGGCTGGAGCTTCCTCCTCTGTGACCCAGCCTGGGGGCCGAGGCAGGGTTCGACACAGGCGAAATCACCGGGTCCCCAACTTGAGCCATTTGCTATATCTATGCACTACCAATTCGCCTTTTTAGCCAATGTTCCCTTTTAATCAACCCAATTTTACCTAAAAAAGCAAATTTAAGTATTTTGGTTTATTTTTTTGGGGGGGGGGTGGGACTGGGGATTTAACTCAGGGGCACTTTACCATGATTACACTCCCAACACTTTTTGTTTTTTATATTGAGACAGGGTCTTGCTCAGTTGCTTAGGGCCTCAGTAAGTGGCTGAGGCAGGCCTCGAACTTGCAATCCTCCTACCTCAGCCTCCCAAGTTGCTGGGATTAAAGGAGTGTAACACCATGCCCATATCTAAAAACATTTATTTATTTGTTTGTTTGTTTTTTAAACATTGATTTAATTAATTTATTTTTTTGTGGTGCTGAGGATCAAACCCAGTACCTCATACATGCTAGGCAAGCGCTCTATCATTGAGCTACAGCCCCAGCCCTAAATGCATTTATTTATTTATTTTAATATTTTTTAGTTGTCAATGGATCTTTTTTACTTATTCATTCATTCATGCATTCATTCACTTATATATGGTGCTGAGGATTGAACCCAGGGCCTCACACACGCCAAGCAAGTACTCACCACTGAGCCACAACTCCAGCCCCTAAATGCATTTATTTTTAAAAGGAAACTTTATACCCTATCATAAAAGAAAAATGACTATCATGTACCATATTCTCTAATTAGTTGAAAAAATAAACTAGACCTAGTAAAGAATGGGTCTATTTTTTCCGTATGTGCATCATCCAGAACCCTGGGTACCATGTGTAGGATTCCTGGGCCCAGAGTTCCACAGTCACTCCGGAAAGGGGCCCAGGAATCTGGGTTTATAAAAGAAAACTCCTTCAGGTGGCTCTGGGACTCACTAAGCCAAAGTCCCAGCATGCCAAGGGCCATCCCCAGGGAGCCCCCGCCTCCCCGGGCACCGTTCTGTGTCAGATCTCGGGCCCGGCCCAGACCTGCCAGATGGGGGTCTGCAGGGAACCGTGCTCACGAGAAAGCGGGAGAAATCTGCCGTCCCCGGGCATCACTGGACGCTGTGAGGTTCCCGGGTCAGGGATGTTCACACTCCTGGCTCTAGATTCTTGAAGTTCTAGAATTCTCCGTGAGAAGGTTTTTAGATCTCGGCTCCCTGGGCCTCACAACTTTTAGGCTACTAGAATCCCGTTGTTCTAGAATCCTGAGAGTCGGAGGTTCTCAGATCCCTAGAAATGAGCCTCTCTCCGTGGAGGACCATGGGCTGAAGCCCCGTCCCTCCTCCTCCTCCTCCTGTCCTCTCCGTCCCCTCCCTGGCCCTCAGGTGTGCCCGCTGATCCAAGGCCTCCTCAGCAGCCTGAATGAGGATCTTCTTCAGAATCTCCTCTGTAAGTCACAGCCCGGGTGGGGGGTTCCCCAGGGCAGGCGTCCCCTCTGCGCCCACCCCAGGCACACCTGCTGGGGACTCCGGGAAGCAGAAGGACCTTCCATCCTGAGCGTGGCCTGGGGCTGTGGCTTCTCTTCCTGACACTTGGGGGACTCCTGAGCCTTTAGGTCACCAGACCTGGCCAGGGTTGTTGACATTGCTGGGACCATGAGAGTGTCAGGACCCTGGAGGTGGCTTTTCTATGACAACAGCCCCTGCCTGTGCTGACTCAGCGGGTCCTCATGGCAGCCCTGTGGGGCAGGCACTGTCATTGTACCCATTTTGCAGATGAACCAACTGAGGGCAGAGAGGTGGTGTGACGTGCCTAAGGTTCCCCCAGACCGTCAGACTGGCCCACCGCAGAGCAGTGGTTTTTGGGGTCTGGAGACAGAGACTGAGGCCTGTTACTCGTTTTATTTCTTCAGCCAACCTTCTGAACGTGCCTAACCTGCCCATCAACGTCTGAAGAGGCCGGACCAGGAGGCCTGTGGTGGTGCCACCTGCAGGTGAGGCCAGGCTCTGCACCCCGGTGCACAGGGGCCTGAGGCAGAGCAAACGCAAGGCCGGGCTTCTCCTGTCGCGGTCAACTGAGCCTCATCTCATACAGGGAGGCCTGCCCGGCCCCAGACCGTGTCCCCACTCTGAATATACTGAGCCCTGAGCCTCGATCACACTCCCAGACTGAGCCTAGATCCTAGCTACAGACCAAAGCTTCATCCCAGTTATTGACTGAGCCCCAATGTTGGCCACAGACTGAGCCCTGATCCTGGTTTCAGACCGATCCGTGGTCCTGACCAGGACTGCACCCTGACCCTGGCTCCAGCCAAGGGCTCTGCTCGGTCTTCTCAAACCTGCCTCTGTCCCAAAGAGGTGACAGGAGTGACGATGGCTGAGCCCCAGGGGCCAGAGAAAGACCGGGAGCCCAGGGGCCACTCTCTCTCCAAGACCTAAGACTCCCCAGAATGGAGTGGGGATGGTGGGACCAGAGGAGCCAGGTCGACTCGGGTTCCATCGAGTGTCCAGCCGATGGCAGGTGCCGTCGCTGCTGTGGCTGCGGTGTCCTGACCTGCTGTGGGTGGCATTGCAGGTTGATCCGTGGCGGCTGGCTTTACGGCCTCTGCTCTCTGGGACGGTGCTGCCACCGTCCAGCCAGAGTGAAGGCCCAAGAAGCGGAGGACCCTCTGGACACTCCTCCTCATAGCAGGACAGTGGCCTCTATCCCAGTGGTGACAATAAAAGCCCCTTTTGGCACCTCCCGTGTGGCCCCTTGCAGTGTCTCCGACGGCGTTGGTGCGGGGGGTGCTCAGGGTTGCTGCTGAATCCAGAGCTGGAAGGGACATGGAGGTCACCACCTTCTGTGTTACAAGTGGGGACGCTGGGGCAAGGACAGGGCAGGAAACCGGCCACACAGACAGACGAGGTGCTGGTGGAGCCCGGTCTGGCCCCCGGTCACACTCTGCGGTGTGTGCTGAGTGCCTGGCTCAGGCACAAGGGGCCACAGTCCTGCTCTGCGGGTGACCCCGGCCAGCGGATGACCCCGGCCAGCGAGCCCCTCCAGAGGCCTGGGGACTCGGGGAGGACTCGGGAGCCCAGGACAGAGTGACCAGGGGTCAGAGGTGGTGCTGGCCTCGCCTGCCCCCTGCCCTCCGAGGGGCCAGGGTCCCCTGGAGCCAGCGCTGGGTGCTCCCGGTCTCCAGCCATGGGCTCAGCCACCCTCGTCCCAGGACTCAGCCCACCCGGGCAGTACGAGGGGAGTCAGGCAGCGTCATGTTGCTAACAAGCCTTGGTGTCCCCTGCCTTGATTCCTGGGTTCCTCAGCACACCCCCGTCCCAGGGGGACACTGAGGCACACGGACAGAGTGACCCACTCAGGTTATAAGGAGCAAGTGACAGAGTTGGGGCCCGAGCTCATGGCGGTGGGACCCCAGACAGTGGCCCCGGCTCGGAGAGCTGACTTCACCCTGGGCCCGAGGGCCACCTCTCCCGCCGGCCCCAGCTGGGCCACGTCCCTGTCCCTGCTCCCTTTGTCCCAGGACAGAGGAGCCACCTCGAGGCTGTCCTCCTGCCCCCACCTCACCCCGGGCCTGGTCTCAGTTCCCTCTTCAGGGAGGGACCCTGCCCCTTCCTCGTTGCCACGTTGGACTCTTCAGGGTGTGACATGGGCCACGTGCTAGTGCCCAATGGCCTCTCCTCCAGGAGGACCCCAGGAACCTCTGTCCGTTCTGCCAAGCAGCCCATTCGCAGCTCCAGTGGCCCCAGGAGGGCGACGGCGCTCGGGCCTGGGGACACTGGGTCTGAAGAGGCCAAGGCCATATGGGGCCTGTCCCCACTGCGAATCTCAGGGAGGGCCTCCTGTCTGAGGAAGGTGGCCTCGGGGACAGTCACCTCAGGGCCCTTCCAGCTGACCCTCGCCTAACCCTCCCACATGTCTGGACAGTGACCCTCACAGACCCGGAGACAGCAGCCAGGAGGTGGCCGTAGGGGGAGGCCCTGCCCTTGCTAGCTCTGTGACCTCGGGCAAGTCGCTGCCCTGGGAAGTCAGTCCTGTCACCCTCACCCCCGCTGGGCCCTAAAGGAGTCGATGGGCAGGAGGTGCTTAACCAGGGCCGGACCCCGCGAGCCCAGCATGCATAGCAGCCTCTGTTGACTGATGTGACATTACTGTCGCGTTTGTTGATCAACTTATAAAAGTACTGGCACGAGAGAGAGAATCTCCACCCAGGCCCCTCTGGGCGTCCACCCTGACTGGGCAAGGTGAGACTGCTTCCTGTCCCCAGGGTTCATCCTTCTCTTCCCTTCCCAAGTTTCAGCGGGGTACACGTACCCCCTGAGCCCATGGCATCTCCCAGACTCCCTTGTGGCTGAATGCTGTCATTTGACTGAGGTCTGGGTGGTGGCATGTAACCAGAAGGGAGGCACAGGGTCTATTTGTGCTTAAAAAGGAAGGGGTCCCTCCTCTTCCTCCTGGGATCCCCTCTTCTCTGCAGTTAGAAATGGGGACCACTGGAGTAGCCAGCCTAGACACCGGTGTGGGCACAGCATCCTCAGCCTCCTGGCCACCCACCCAGGGGCTCTGTGGAGGAAAGGCGTGAACTGCTATGGAGACCCCTGCGTTTCACAGTCCCGTCAGGGGCGCTTTCTCTCTGTTGACCCCTCATTCTACCAATACCATGCTGGGTGGCAGCAGGCTACTCGCTTTCCCTCTCTGTGCCCCACGTTTCTATCTGCCCAGTGATTCCTGAGGGCCCTTCCGATGCAACAGGACAGAAGTTAACGTTCTTTCCAGGGCTGAAGGGGAAGGACAGAATCAGTTTTTCCAACACACCAGGCACCGGAATAGACTGGTGGCCTTTGTCTCCCAGGGGACATTTGGCAATGTCTGTATATATTCTGTTTTCACAAGTTGGACAGAATCGGGGGTGCCACTGGCATCTGCAGGTAGTTACTAGGGATGCTACTAACTCCTGTCCTGCAGAGAGGGCCCTGGCACCGTGCGAAAGGCCACGGGGGGCAAGGGGAGGTTGGGTGGGGAGGACCTTGGGTGGGAGCCGAACCCCAGGATCTCGGTGAGCTCAGATTTCACTGAGTGGCTCAGTGACATGGTGGCTTGGGTAACTGTGGCAGAGACGGGCTCAGAGGGAAAGTGGCCAGCCAGAGGCCCGCAGCTGGCCACGCAAGGGTTGGCCTCCTGTTCGGTGGATACTGCCCCTGGCGGCCAAGAGAGGGAAAGAGGAGTCCCTCCTGGCTGTATCCTGTGACAATGACACCCTCAGAAAACGCACAGGATGAGCTCAGAACTCAGGGAAGAGCCTGCTCAGGTCAGGGCCACACCTTCGTCCCCGCTGGCTAGAAAAATCCTCCTCGACCTTCAAGCTGCTGGTGAGTCACCTTGGGCCAAGCAGGGCCTTCTCCTTCAGGTTTCTTAAAAAAAAAAAAAGACACTACCACCTGACCCAGTCGCTGTGATCGGATGTGACCCCAAAGTCCATGTGGTGACGGTGCTTGGAGGTGGGGTCTCAGGGGGTCATTGGGATTAGATGAGGTCATCAAGGTGGGGCTCCACGGTGACTTTGGTGGCTTCATGAGACGGGAGGACAGTCTGAGCTGGCACGTTGGCCGGGTCCTCCACGTCACCATGCTGCAGGGAGGTCCCGCCCTGCCAGCTCCAACAGCCTGGGCTCCCGGCTGCCCCAGGACAGCTGCTCTTCCCCATCACCCCGTCTCTGCATTTTGTTTTTGGGGGGTTGTTGTGGGGACAGACGAGGCAAGGCACCGAGGGCAGCAGGAAACAGTTTTAATTGGCTGCAGCCAGGTTCAGGGGGCACAGCTTTTGCTGTAATCAATCAATCCCCTGAACCCCGAGTTCAGGCAGTTTCAGAGTTTTATACCCAGCATGAGGGGGGCCTCAGGAGTTCCCAGTCTGCAGAAGTTCACATAAAAGCAGCTTTTTCTTTCACTGTTCTGGGCAAGTTAACCCTTCAAGGACAGCACCTGAGAAGGGGAGAGCTGCTTGTCCCCTCTCTCTCCTCCCCCTGCCAGCTGTTACCAGGGAGCCCAGTTGTAACTTCTTAGAAACGTAGACATCTCTGTGAAGCCCAGCTCAAGGCCAGAGGCCTCGTTTGCACAGTTCTTCAAAGTCCTACACTGGATATGTTTGTGAACAACTAGTAAGGGGTGTCCAGCACCTGGAGCGCTAGTATCTTCCCGGCCAGTGGCCAAGTAAACAGGGTGACACAAAAATCGGAAGTTTATCTACATTGAACTCTTGCAGAGACTCTTTTGCTGACAGTCCTAAAATCAGCCATGGTGGAGATTTCTGGAGAAGCCCAGTTAAGACTTTTCAGTGGAGAAAGGGGGTGTCACTTCAGGGCGGGTACCAGGGATTGAACTCAGGGGCACTTGACCACTGAGCCCCATCCCCAGCCCTATTTTGTATTTTATTTAGAGACATAGTCTCACTGAGTTGCTTAGTGCCTTGCTTTTGCTGAGGCTGGCTTTGAACTTGCAATCCTCCTGCCTCAGCCTCCCAAGCCTCAGCCTCCAGCATTTTGATACAGTAACAGCAAACGGGCTGAGACAGAACCCTGGTGGGTCCACCAGGCCATCTGGGAACAGAGACAGCCCTCGGGAAACTCGGCTCCAATCATGGGGGCTTTCGCTTCTCTCTGCCCCAAAAGCCTGGGGACTCCCTGAGGCTGGTGCTTGGCTCTTCTCAGCAGCCCCAGTGCCCAGGGAAGGAGCAGGTGACACAGTGACACCCAGGCTCCAACCCTGGGTGACCGAGTAGGTGAAGCTCCCCTGAGCCAACGACCCCCTTCCTGCTCTGCACAGGCGACACCATCTGGGGGCAGCTGAAGGGCAGGATGAGCAGGACGAGGCCAGACCCCAGGGCTGGGACAGCTGCTGCTCTTTCTGTTCCCTGGAGCCAGTTCCCTGGCCTGAGGGCACAGCAGCCGAGGGCTATGGACCAGCGATGGGGGTGTGGGGTCAGGATGTGGAGGTCAAGGCCACTGTTGTGACTTGGATATGAGGTGTCCCCCAAAGCTCATGAGTGCAGGGACATCCAGAGGTAAATGGTTAGATGACGAGAGCTGCCACCTGACCCTCGTCTGGACGGACTCACCGGGCGGTGACTGTAGGCGGGTGGGGCGTGGCTGGAGGCGGTGGGTCACTAGGGACGTGCCCAGAGGGTGCCTCTTCCTGTGGTCCCTCCTCTGCTCTCTCTCTCTTCCTGGCCACCGTGACCCAGGGGCTTGCTGCTCCCAGGCTCCTCGGCCAGGACGCTCTGCCCCACCCTGGGCCCAGCAATGGAACCGGCAGGCGATGGACTGAGACCTCCAGACTGTGACCCCAGAGCAGCCCCCCCCCAGTCGTTCTTGTTGGGTATCTTGATCACAGAGACACAAAAGCTGCAAAAACGGCCGCCCAGGTCCACTGGGGCTGATGTGGCCAATGAGGGGGGAGAGGCCATGGAGAAGTGAGGGGCGTGGTCCCCTCCCCTGCCACCTGGCACCCCCAGGTCTAGCACCTGCTTCTTGCCACTAGGCCCGGACCTCAAGGCAGGAGCGAGGGCTTCCTGGAGGTAGTGGCATCTCCTGAAGGAGGTTTGGGGAAGGCGAGGAAGATTTGAGGGGCAAGAGAACATCCACCATAAGAGAATTGGGGGGAAGAAGGGACATGGCATCTTCTAAAAATAACCCCAAACTCCAGCGCAGCCTCCTTCGAAGGCTCCATTCAGTTAAACAAACACTGCCCTCTCACGTGGATCCTCCAGTGTTTGCACAATCTCTTTGGGATTACAGCTCAGGATCAGGGCTATTAACTGTGCACCGTGGGATATTTTATGACCTCAGGAACACATCTCAAAATTATTCACCAAACCGGATCTTTCTGTTGACACTGGGACCAGAGAGCACTTTCCACCCCACCTTGGCCAACAGGTGGATGCATTTGAAAAGTATCTGCTCTTTGAATGGGAGTAGAATAAGCCCTATCCCAGGAAAAGCCAGGGGTCACCAGTTAGGGGGGTCAACGGTGACATCAGTTCCCTAGACTATTTTCTGAGTGTTGAAAAAGATAAGAAATACTGTGATTTCCAGCTGGGTGAGAATACAGGCCTTCCAACTGTTCTTAGCTGGAATCACAAGTATGCAAATAGCTGAAAGTGGAACAAAAAAATTAGTTTAAAAAAAACCTGAGAAGGGCCCAGTGTGGTGGCTCCCATCTGTCATCCCAGTGGCTTGGGAGGCTGAGGCAGGGGGATCATGAGTTCAAAGCCAGCCTCAGCAAAAGTGAGGCGCTAAGCAACTCAGTGAGACCCTGTCTCTAAATAAAATACAAAGTAGGGCTGGGGATGGGGCTCAGTGGTCAAGGGCCCCTGAGTTCAATCCCTGGTACCAAAATAAAACCCTGAGACAGGATACTGAAATTTGACCAAAACTGTGTTCCTTCAGGGTGACACTTACTTCTATGTTATTGTTTATGCAAAAAAATAAAATAAAACACATCTCCACAAAGTGGGAAGGTGCTCTGTCCCCAGCAGAGGCAGACCCTGTGCTGGCATTCTGGGGGTGGCATGCGGTTCCAGCCTGCAGGGCACGTGTGCCTCCTGAGGGGCACTGGGCAGAGGGGGCAGGATCTGTCACCATCGCCAAGGCCCGCAGCCTCCGAGGGTGCAGGGATGGGGTCACGAATCACCAAGAGACAATGAAATTCTGAGACGTGGAAATCCGAGGAGGGACTTCCGCCCCGGCCTGGAGGGGAAGGCAGTGGGGGGCTTCCTGGAGGAGGTGCTCATGGAGTGGGAATTGGAAGGGTGACCGGCAGAGAAGGGAGAGGGGACATCCGGAGCACAAGGGACTGGGAGGCTGGGAGGGAGCTCAGTGTCGGGGGCTGGCCTGGCCTGTGTGAGGCCCTAGTGCAGGCCCCAGCGCGGGGTGGGGGAGAAGGAGAAGAAGAAGGGCTGGCCAGATCCAGGAGGTGAGGCCCAGCCCTGGAGGCTGCGGGAGCCCTGAAGCCACCCGGGTGGCCCCAAACCGTCATCGAGGCCCCAGTGCACATGGCCCATCTATCAGTAGCCACCAGGAAAGGACTTAACACCGAGAAACCTTTAAAACAAGTCGTCACTTTAGGACGGCAGCGAACCCACTGCCTTCCAGCCAACGGCGTCTTATCAACAGTGACTTCATGTCCCAGAGCCATCACTAATGAGAGGAAGGCTCTGTTTTAGTTTGTTTGTTTGTTTGTTTGTTTATTTTCTTTTTTGCTGGCTTTCATTTATCTGTCATTTTTTTTTTTTCTTTTCGGAACGGGGATCGGACCCACGGCTTTGGGAACACGAGGCAAGTGCTGTGCCCTTTGCCACTGAGCCCCTTGAAGGCTCTGTCTTACATTAAAAAATAATAATAATAATAATCTCTGTAAGGACCAGCGTCACTGAAGACGGCTGGATTCTCAGGGAACTTTTGTGGTCAGTCTCTTATCACCTGCCAGGTCGTATCTAGAAAATTCCTCCACACTGGAGTGTGGGAATGAAAGCAAAAGGTAACGAATGTATCAGTATTAAATTTGTCTTCATTTCAACCTGACAGAGCCCTGAAAGTGTTTTGGGGAGCCCTCCCCAGCCCCCAGGTCACCCATTAAGAACTTTGGTCTCAGCACTCGGGAGCCCAGGAAGGCCTCTGAGCGGGGGAGAGACCCCGTTGTCTCTCGGTTTCAGGGAGCCCCTCTGGTGGGTATGGGGAAGGGGGCTGGAGGGAGGCAGAGGCCCAGAAAAGTCCAACCCGGGGGACCGTCGGGGTGGGGAGCAGGCTGCAGACCAGGGCAGAAGGGGCCCCGTCATGCTCGGCCACCCAAGGCCCCCCACCAGGCTCCAGAGGCTGCACTGGGTCCCCGCTCTGCCCGGGAGGGAGCGAGCCGCAGGGAGGAGAGAGAGTCCCTTTGTTCCCAAAGTGGGAACAGGTGAGTCCCTCTGGCGCCTCTCCCAGGCCAGAAGGCAAAGTCAACATTTGTCCTTGTTGTCCTGTTAGCCACCCCCTGCCCCCGTCCACGTGGCTGCCCCGCCGGGCTCACGAGGCCACCTGTGCATCTGGAGGCCGCGGCTTGATGGACACTTCCCGAGCGTCCTCCGGCCACTCAGTCACGCCTTGGTGTTTACCCAGAGGAGCCGGAAGCCCTGTCACTCAGGATGTTTGCAGCAGCAGCTTCATGACGGGGACGACTTGGAAGCATCCAAGGTGGCCTTTGGGGGTGGACAGATAAACAATCTGTGGCACATCTGGACACCGGAATCTTAGTCAGTGACACCAAGATAGGAGCCCCGAGCCAGGAGAGGGCCGAGGACGCTGAACTGTGACCAGGTGGAAGAAGACAGCCCGAGGACCCCATGCCACACAACCTTCCAGAACCGGCGACACTGTGGGGACCGTGACAATCCAGACCGGTGGTGGCCAAGGCCAAGGGGGACGAACAGGAGCATCATGGGAGATCTACAGGACACGGACCTGATACAGTAGTGACCACACGTCTCCTACGTCTGTCCAAAGCCACAGAACACACAGCACCAAGAATGAGCCCGGCCGTGACCACGGACTTGGGGTGCCCATGGGGCCCATGTGGGCGCAGGGCTTGTGGCAGACGTGCCCCTCGGGGTGGGACCTTGGCAGTGGGGGCTCAGGAGCACGTGGCAGGGGGCACCTGAGACCTCTCTGGACGCCTCCCAGCGTCGCGGTGACCTAATGAGTCTGTTAAGGCAGCTCCTCGGGCTGAGCTGCACCTGAGGCCCATTTCCCCTGGAGCCCGGCCCCTGCCCGGCCTCTGCCTCCTCGCCCTGGTCCTGCAAGGGGACCACAGGCAGGGCTCTAAGGACTGCAGGACCCTGCTCTCAAGTGGCCCGTGGTGCAGTGGCATTCCAGCGCCACCCAGATGGCCGGGCAGGGAAGGCACAGGTCAGGAGCGCGGCCTGGGCCCTGGGGTCTGCGCCTGAGGGGGTCATGGTTCCCTTAGTTGACCGCGGCCCTGCTACTGACCTTCTCCGAGCGTGGCCCCTTTCCCTGGCCAGGGGCAGCCCTGTCACAGCTTCTTGGCAGGGTGAGGCTGTGACCCCAGAAGTCCCCTCTAGAGCCACACACATCAGGACGATGAGGAGGGAGCCTCAGGGGCAACGGGCCAGCAGGCTGGAAGGGGACTCTGTCCTTAAAAAGCCACCCTCCTTAGGGGTGACAGGTGCACAAAAGTCTCTGGGATTTGGGGGAGACCCGTCAGATAGGCAGGTGCCAAGGGAGTCCCAAATCTCTGGTGGCCTGCCATCGGAGGATGTCCTGGATTCTGTGCTTCTGAAGGAAAGTCACCCGTGAAAAAGCTCATGATCACGTCCTTTTAGTTCCTTTCTCGGGAGCAGCTGAGCCCCAGTGCATCACGAGGATACAAAAGCATCTTTCACCACAGAATAGGGGAGACAGCGAAGGACATTGTCCCCCGACCCCGGGGAACAGGGAAAATAATGGGAGAGCCACTTTCTCTGGACAAGATGGTGAAGTGTGAGTTGGCTTCGCCAGAGGTGTCCTCTACACCGAAGCCATATGCTGTGTGGCCTACAAAAGGGGTGACTCAGATTGTCACGGGCTGACCCCATCTGCTCAGACACATCCCTGCGCAGGGAGCTGGCCCCTTCCTGCAAGAGCCCACTCGCAGAGCAGCTGACACCCCTGCTCCCTGACCACAGCATCTTTAAACTATGAAGCTGGTGCCCGCGTACTTCCCGAGTGGGCAGGGAGGTGCCGTTCTGAGAACTCGGTGCTCTACACCATGTGACATGTGTCTTAGGATCTGCCTCTCCCCCGCCCCCACTTTGTGTTTTCTTGTTCTTAAAGCTGATTCTTCACCTCACTCTTTGTCTTGGGCAGCAGAACTGCCTGCTTTCTGCTCCCATGGCCTTGGCCAGAGTTTTAGTTGGAATTTTGGAATTGCACCTTAGCAAAATCACTTAAAAGCAAGTGAAGCTAGAGGATCATTTAGGTTTTCCGTCATAACAAGATTAGAACAAAGCCTCAAACAATGGCCTTTCCTGCGTCCATTCTTTGAACACAGCGTCAGGGGGCAATTGCTGTCTTCCAGGCCAGCCCTAAGAGCAGCTCGAGCAAAGGCCCTGGGGCAGGAGGCAGAGGGTACATCAGGGAGGTAAGAGGCTGGCACAGGAGACTTGGGTTGCCTTTGGGATGACTGGCTAGAGATTAGCAGGTCACGGTCCCCCCAGCTGGGCTTCTGTGGGAGAGTCCAGTCTTTGCCCAGAATCCTGGGTGTTGAATGTGGCAGGTGAGAAAGTGCACTGCTTGGTTATCTGTCCCAGGGACCTGCTGCAATAGAATGGCTAGTGACCAGTCTCTGGGTCATGTCTGTATCTGGTCACACCGAAGGAAGTCTTAAGGGACCTCGTTTTCTGGTATGTGTCTATATTTTGACATGAGCCTTATCCACATGCACTGTTGGAGCGGCTGAAGTGCCTGGGTCTCGGGCTGTTCCTGCTGTCACCGAGCGCCTTGCCCTGGGTGGCTCAGACGGCAGACTTTGCTTCTCCCAGTTCCGCAGGCTGCAAAGGTCAAGGTCAAGGTCCAGCTGATGGGGCGTTTGGTAAGGGCCTGCTCCGGGTGCTGAGATGACGCCTGGTCACGGTGTAGTCCCATGGGAGAGGACGGGCAAGGGCAGGAAAGGGACAAATGCTGTGTCCCCGCACGGCAGAGGGGCAGCAGAGGGGCAGGCAGCTCTGTGAAGGCTCTTTCCTTCATCCTGTTCCCGAGGGCAGAACGTCATGGCTCAGTCCCTCCCACAGCAGTGCCCTCACCACCCTCAGTGCCCCCACCCTCAGGCTAAGTCCCACCTGTGGTTTTAGGGGGCTTGAGGGGGGCCCCAGCTCTGGAGCAAACGATGGGAAGCGTCATGAGCTTTTTCACGGGTGACTTTTCTTTTGAAGCCCTTGGCCCTCATGGTGACAGTCATCCACCCCCACCAGGAGGAGTTGGTGGCATCAAGGTCACAGGCTTTGGCAGGAGGCAGAACAGGATTCGGGTCCTCTGTCCACCAGGGCCAGCAGGACCACCACCACCCACCCCCCTGCGGCCCTCCCCGGGCTCCCGCCCTCCA
>NW_026000026.1:24525065-24541801 GCF_001458135.2 Marmota marmota marmota | reverse complement strand
CCGCCCTCCAGGCCTCCCCACGCGGGTCGACACGGGCCTCTCTGCAGCAGTGTTTGCTCTGGGGGAGCCGGCGATCCCTGCTTCCTCAGCCCCGGGTCTCTGGGCGGAATGTTTGCTTTGGAGCTGTTGGATGGACGCAGGGAGATGGAGGGCTTCCCGTCACTTCCCAGCCGTCCATCACCCGGTGCCACGTCTCCCCAGCACTGGGGCCACTCACCATTTATAAGGCTTATCCCGCTGTAGAGCCCATTAGGAAGCAACGACCGAGGCCAGCGACATCGACATCGTGACACCTGCGAGATCCAGGTAACGCGGCAATGATGCGCTCTCCAACCGCCTTTTCTTAAATCAGACGTGGAACCAGACCAGTCTGTTAGTCCCTGTGGCCTGCTAAAACGCCTACTGTGTTCTAGCACAGAACAGGAGACAGGCTTCAATTAGGAGAAGCCCAGAGGCAGCCGGGGGACCCTGCCCCTCTTCCCTCTGCTGTCCCCAAGGGTGGCTTTCGTCTTCCTGCTGATCAAATAACTGCTGAGAATGGTGGCCAGGAGCGGGGCTCACAGGGTCCCCTGAACTTGTCAGGTGCCTCAAGAGGATCGGCCCCCCTCAGCCGCTCCCTGGGGGTCTCAGGTCTCACGGGGAGCCATTTACGGGGCCATTGGGTTGAAGTCCCAGCTAATGACACCAACGACACCTTTATGGAGCCTTGAGCACCAAGAGGCGAGGGGTGGGGTCCAGGTTCTGGGGACCGACCCCAGGGCAGGGTGCACTCCGTTTAATCAGCCCCGGGTCTCCACGGCCTTGACCCCCGCCGAGGGTCTCCACGGCCTTGACCCCCGCCGATTCCAGGCTGCCATGACTACTCGGATTCCCACCAAATCCCAGAAATCACCAATGACTCTCATCAGGACCACAGGGCTCCCAGCACTCTGCGGCCCTCTGGAGAGCACCCACACCCGAGGGTGCTGTGCTAGGTGCTGTGCTAGGTGCTTACACAGAGGCTGAGAGCCAGGGCCGGATGCACACCTGCGCTTTGCCAGATGAGGAAACCGCGGCTCCGGGAGTCTGCATTGCCCAGGTTTCTCCCGCAAGTAGGTGGCAGGGCTGGGACTGCCTCCGCCATCTGCCTCTGAGGCCAGGGCCACCAACAGTGCAGTGAAGAGTTGTCCTGCCTGGAGGCTTGGGCGGTGCTGGGCAAGACGTGGGTCCAGAGCCCCTTCTCCTGAGCCAGGTCACGCGGCCCCACCAGGCAAGGCCGTCCCGCTGCAGGAGAAGCCGCGTGCCTGGGGCCTGGCACAGTTGCGGGTCTGTGGCCTTGGGCTGGGACTTTTTGCTCGCGCTGTCCCCTCTGGCCTCTACCATGAGGAAAGGCGTCGGTAAGCGGGTGTCCATGAAACTGGTCAACGTGTGTTCTGGGGCACCCTCAGCCCCCAGCTCTGGGCACCCCTTCTCCGGGGACCCCACGACTCTCTCCCTGCCCCCGCAGGCCCCTGAACTGAGATGCTGAAGGTCTCCGTCGGCCTCGTGCTCCTCTGTGGGCTCCTCGGCTCCCTGGAAGCCCAGCAGCTCCTCAAGGGTGAGAAAGCCCGTCCTGGGGTGGTGCCTGGGCTGCCCAGACCTGTAGCCTCTCCTTGAAGTCCAGTCCAGGGACAGATGCCAGTCTCACTCGCACAGTGCCCAGGCTGCCGTGAGCACCACCCATCATCGGCATCCTGGTCACTACTACATTTAATCCACTTTTCCAAAGAGTCCCCCCTTCCCTGTCTCCTTGTCCTAGCTTATCTATCAAAACCCATGGCCCAGCCCTGCATGGAAGAGTCCCTGCCCGACTCTCCTACCACCTTACCTTACCCCCTCCATCCTGCCTCAGTCCCCTCTGCAACACATTAAGCACACCCCAGGGCCTTTGCACATGCTGTTCCCCCTGCCCGGAGCACTCTTCTCTTACAACCTGCCTTATAATGTGGCTGCCTCCCTTCTGTCATGTCTCTGCTCAAATGTTGCCTTTGCAGAAAAGCCTTCTTGGACCTCCCTGCATGAACTGCTGTCCTCATCTGGTACTCTCAATTCCTCACCCTGTCATTTGTTTTTCCCTTGAAAGGCTGGACTGACAATCAGCTGACTTCGTGTCTGGTCATTCTGTCCTATTCTGGAAATATCCCCACACTCAGAGGCTCCCAGGTGGCTGCTCCTCGTCAGCCCACCACCCAGCTTTCCCCGGAGAATGCCAGCTTCCTCCCAACCCCAAACCTGGGGAGTTTACGCCTGGCACAGCCTGGGGACAGGACATGGCCACCAGACTGTAGCCCATGTGTTCTTGAGACTGGCCACGCCCGAGCTGAGCTGGCGGCCCCCTCCCAGCGCTGGCTGGATCCTGCTTGTCTCTGTGCCCACTGCGGGATCACCTGTGTCCCCTCGTCCCTGGCTGGAATGACAGTTCCACAGGGTGTTCCCCTCTGCGTCCCAGCTCAGGGCAGGGCTCAGGGACGTGTGGGCCTCTTCGGGTGCCTGCAGGCTGACGGAGTGGACCTGGACACAGCCCCCGAGGCCAGAAAGATGAGTTACTTCTGCAAACAAGCAAATAAGTAAATAAATGGGGCCGTTCAATGCTTATTTGCTTGTTTGCAGAAGTAACTCAAAGACTCGTCAGCGCCGGCTTCCTGGCCACTGCGGGCTCCACCAGCTTCCAGAGGTGGCTCAACAGGGCCTTCTACAGGAACGCCAGCCCCCAGGACCTGCTGGGCGGTCTGCTTTTCAGAGCCAACGGGAATCTGGGGTGAGTGGTCTCGGAGGCTGCCTGCATCCCAGGGTCCCAGTCTGTGGGTTTGTCGGGGCGTGTGCTGACCCTGCCCACCCTCACTTAGAGCCCTGGTGCCCTGGACCCCCATTGTGAGCAACTCTCCCCCAGGATGAGGCAGGAGGCTGGAGCGAAGGACAGAGGGAGACACTGGTTCCTGTCCCCTGATCCCCTGTGCGACCCCTCCAAGCTCCTCCCCTCCAAGCTCCTCCCCTCCCTGCACCCCAACTTCTGCTCCTATTAAGTAGCATTTACAGCAGCAACCCCCACAGGGGTCCCCTGTCCCCAGTGACAGCACAGCAGCCCTGATGACGTGATAACAGGGGATGAGGCCCAGCAATCCTGGGCTCAGGTCGGCCACAGCAACGCGGGGACCTGGGCCCCTGTCCCCCGGGCATTTCAGATTCCACACGTCAGCGGCCAGTCCCACCCTCCCGGTCNTGGGCTTGTTCCCAGCCGCCTTTTAAACGAGATGATCTCTCCGGGGTGCTCGGGAGGCTCTGAGCAAATCTGGGGCCGCGCGTAGGAACAAAGGGGGGCCTGGTAGGCTCTGGGGTTCTCTCCCCCAGCCTCAGCTCTGCCCTGCCCCCGCCCCCTGCAGCTCACTCACCTTCAACGTGAGGGCAGACATACTGGTCCAGCTCACCCTGGAGAAGGATCTAGAAGACAGATACATACTCGCCTTCCGGGACTGCCGGCTCTTGCCTCAGTTTTTGCAGATTCAGCCTGAAAACCCGTGAGTCCTACTCTTTCCTTCTGCACCCCAAAACGACGAACCCCAAACAAGGGGTGGTGACACTGAAAAAATGTCACCAGCCGAGCAGCGCCCTTTGAAATCAGCCTTACATGTATGGGGACATGTGTGCGAGAGACAGAATTTATGACCCTCTGAACTTTTGTTCATTAGTTCATTAGTTCATAGATGTGAAAAGAGGTTCATCCAATGGAAATGAAGAAAAAGCAGGTCAACTTGGCTGACCTTGGCTGACCTTGGCTGACCTTGGCTGACCTTGGTTGACGGTTAAGTTTTCTATCAATTTTTTTTTTTTGCTGTTGCTAATGATCCTTGGATATAGGAAGTTTTCCTACCGAATAGAATCATTCCCTATCATGGGTTGTTGGTGTTATTCAGAAAGCGTAGACAGTTTCACGGCTTTTAAGTAGAAAGGCTTTGCCAAATCACTCACCAAACCCCTGGCCAGTAACCAGGACCAGAGAGACCCGAGGCCAGCTGGCCCTGGCGGGCTTCACCCCCACAAACACACTCAGTAGAATTATTCTCATCTGCACGACTTTTCATGGAAAATGACACCGTGGCTCTTGGTTTCCTTCCCTTGACCCATAGAGCAGCTCTCTCACCCTTTCCTTCTTAGCCTGTGACAGCTCCTGTAGAGAGGAGACGCTTTCTGAGTCACCCTCTTCCATCCGGGCACAGGTTTACTTCTAAATGGATCCTCTTTTTTTGAAACTTTTTTTTTCCCACCAGGGATTGAACCAGGTGTTCAATCTAACTCTCCTAGACCAAAGGTCTCTTCCCTGCTAAGGAAGAATGGTCCCTGATAATAAAAACTCAACCCTGGCAGTGCACCCCTAGAATCCCAGGGGCTCTGGCCCTTGTTATTATTTTATTTTGAGACAGGGTCTTGCTAAGTTGCTGGGGTTGGCCTTCAACTTGCAATCCTCCTGCCTCAGCCTCCCGAGCAGCTAGGATTAGAGGCCTGCGCCTCTTAAACCTCTTTAAGGCTGACCTCCACCTCTGAGTCCAGTGGTCATCACCAGCCCTTTAAGACCCTGTCCTTTACATTCAAGATTCTCTATCTTGATCCGTCTCAGTGGCTCACGATTCAAGAAGAGCCCGGGTGTGAGTGCCCTTGTGAGCCCTGGTGGGGCAGGTGGCCAGCTGCTCTGCCACCTCTGTGGAGAACAAAGATAAACCTTGGCCTGAGAATAGGACAGGGTCGTCCCCGTGAGGACTGGGGACCTGGCTACTGCATCTCCCCCGCTGAGGGAGGACGTCCCGCTCCTTCACACAGGCTGTGGCCATCTGGGCAGCAGAGGAGTCCACGGTGGCCTCAGCTGAGCAGAAACAGAAAAGCTGGCAGAAGAGGAGGAGCCGGGGGCAGGGCCGAGGCCGGGTCTGGGGAGGGAGCCCCAGGCCGCGGGATCTGACCGAGGGAGGCCCGGCGGGGAGGGCACAGGACAGTCAGGAGGAGGAGACGCACAGCAAGGACAGGCCCGGGTTAAACAGGGCGGAGGAGGAGTCCGAGGCTGGGTCCAGGGGCTCTGGAAACCAGGGGCGGCCACGAGCCACGAGGGGGGGTGTCACTGAGCGAAGATGCAGAGAAAGAAGCGCTTGGGCGAAATTGCACCAGCTCCTTCCTCCTCCACACAGGGTCCCCCGGCTGCCGGAGTTCGTCATCAAAGGCATAGAGAGGGTCCTGCTGGTCACAATGACCCACAACCTGGGGGAAGTGGTGAGTGCACAGAACCCAGAGACCCAGAGGCGGTGGGTGGGTAGGAAGTGGGACGAAGTCCCGGGAAGGAGACTCAGAGGACAGCGGGAGCCTTTAGGAAGCCCCCCCGGCGCTGGCGTGGGCTCCACAGAGGCCTTTAACCCCCCACCAAAACCCAGCATCGGCCGGGCGACGTGGCCCACGCCTGTCACCCCAGCAGCTCGGGAGGCTGAGGCAGGAGGATCTCGAGTTCAAAGCCAGCCTCAGAAAAAGTGAGGCCTTAAGCATCTCAGTGAGACCCTGTATCCCTGTATCTAAATAAAATACAAAATAGGGCTGGGGATGGGACTCAGTGGTCCAGTGCCCCTGAGTTCAATCCCCAGTACCTAATAATAATAATCATCATCATCATCATCATCATCATCAGCATCTGTGTGACCAGAGGTGAGTTGATGGGGTTCCCCAAGACTCAGTGTCCTTATCTGTACAAAAGCATGAATAATCATCAGTGAACACCCGTTGCTCATTCACTCATTGTGCTAAGCGTCTTCCATGAATCTTCTTATCTCATACTCTAGGTCATGTTATTATCTCCATTTTTAAATTTAAGGAAAGTTCCAGAAAAGGTCCATGACTTACCCAAGTCATGCAGTTGTCAAAGGCTGAGCTGACATAGGACCCCGTTGCAGTCTGTCCCCCCACCCCTCCTACCTGTGTGTCCCCTCAGTGGGGTTGGCTTAGGACACCTTTCCTTGAGGGCCCTGTTCGGGCTGCATTGGCAGAGCCCCCACCGACTCGAGCCCATGACCTTGCCTTTCAGATGTGTCCTGTGATTGACAGAGCTCTGTCTGGCCTGAGTCCGGAGGTGGTGAATGAAATAATAAGTAAGTGCTGGAGGGGGCAAGGGACAGGAGAACTCCAGGAAGGAACTCAGACTTCTTCCTCGCCCTCTTCACTCACCTCATTTGATACCTCTCCTAGACCAAAGATCTCTTCCCTGCTAAGGAAGAATGGTCCCTGATAATAAAAACTCAACCACGACAGTGCACACCTAGAATCCCAGCAACTGGGGAGGCTGAGGCAGGAGGATTGCAAGCTAGAGACCAGCCTCAGAAACTTAGCAAGACCCTGTGTCAAAATAAAAAGGACTGGAGGTCTTGCTCAGGGGTCAAGTGCCTCTGGGTTCAACCTCCAGTACCAAAAAGCAAACAAACAAAAACCTAAGAAATACAGCTGTCATTTTCTGAGGGAGTCCAGTGTACCAAGGCCAGGGTTAAGCACGGCGCCTGCACTCACCATTGATACCCCATTCCTAGCTAAGGGCATGCTTGATTCTATTTTGGTCTCAAAATCCTAGAGAAGGTGAGATATGAATGGAAACTTCTCTGGGGTAGAAGATCTGCCTGATTCCCCCTTGACCCTCCTCCCAAATGCATACTGTTGCATATTTCAGAAAATCAGCCTGGTTTCAGCTCAGACAAAAACTACCTCCTTCCAGTGGTCTCTACCCCAAACACCCAAAATTTCCATGTCTGCCAAAACCCAAAGTGACAAATTTAAGATTGAATCTCAGGAGTCTGAAAACCATTAGAATGAATAGGTTGGAAGAGCTCTTCCTGGCTGGATGTTGTGGGGCACACCTGTAATCCCAGCAGCTCAGGAGGCTGAGGCAGGAGGATTGTGAGCCTCAAAGTTCAAAGCCTCAGCAACTTACCAAGCCCCTAAGTAACTCAGCAAGACTCTGTCTCTTAATAAAATATGCCAAAAAGGGCTGAGGGTGTGGTTCAGTGGTTAAGTGCCCCTGGGTTCAATCTCTGGTACCAAAAAAAAAAAAAAAATTTTTTTCCCTTCATTCGCTCGATATTCACTAGTCCTGCTGAGCGTTAATGCTGGGGTTTCTGAAGTTCCCTTAAGGGACCCTCCCAGAAAGCAATCTTTCTGGCCTCTGCTCACATGCCTCCATTGACAGGGAGCTCACTACTTCTGATGAAGGAAACCCGGGTGGACTTGGCACTGCCACAGCTTGGGTTCCCAGGCTAGCCCAAAGGGAGTGTGAGAGGGCAGCTCAGAAGCTCAACCTCGCTCTTCTGCTGGGCCACCACTTTGGAGAGATGGCCAGGTCAGTGGAGACCCTAGAATGCCAACCTCCTCCACTGTCCCATTCCACGAGATCAGCTTATGAGTGACCGGCTCGTCCAAGATTCATCTGGGAGGAAGTGGTTGTTCCCAACCTGCTGATCGGGAAACCGACGCCCAAAGTTGAAAGCAATTTATCCAAGATGACTGACTCCGTGAGGAAGACTGGCCGTGAAAACTAAGTGCTTAGGAAGTGCTTTTCTATATGCCAGGAACTTGGAGGGTCTTAGATGAGTCCATACCGCTCCATCGGGTAGGTCTCAGCCCTCTCTGCGGGTGACAGAGGAGGAAACAGAGACAGCGAGAGAGAAAAATATTTGACCATAGTTTCACGGAAGAAGTTGGCAGAGACAGAGAGAACCCACATTGTTCAGCCACAGGGCCGGCACTGTTAGCAATTGGGCCTCAAAACAGGGTTGTCAGTGGGGTCCCCAAAGGCGCAGAGACAGAGGCTGGGGCGGGAAGCTCTGACTTGTCACTGGCTGTCTTGGATGACTCCACTGATGGCTTTTTCCTTTCTTTTTTTTTTTTGTGGTGCTGGAGATGGAACTCAGGGCCTCGCACATGCTGAGCACCCCTCTACCAGGGAGCTACCCCCAAAACCCTGTGAATTGTCTGTTTTGAGGCAGGTCTCACAAAGTTGCCCAGGTTGGTGGAGGGGTTGCCAAGCATGGGGTTCCTGAGTTCCATCTCCAACACCCCCCAAAAAATCAGAAAGCTGCCTCCACGCCTTTGGCTCATTCCCAACCCTGGCCTGCTCCAGTTGGACAGAGGAAACTCCTCTGTCCTCTGGGATCCTCTCCCAACCCCCTGGATGAGGTTCTGTTTTTTTATTCTAGATAAAATTGTGCGGGGCTGGGGATGTGGCTCAAGCGGTAGCGCGCTCGCCTGGCATGCGTGCAGCCCGGGTTCGATCCTCAGCACCACATACCAACAAAGATGTTGTGTCCGCCGAGAACTAAAAAATAAATATTAAAAAGATTCTCTCTCTCTCTCTCTCTCTCTCTCTCTCCCCTCACTCTCTCTTAAAAAAAAAATAAAAAATAAATTAGATAAAATTGTGCAGCCCAGTGATGATCAAGAGACCAACGAAATGCCCTCAAAGTGAAGGAGCCACATACTACCAATCAGGTGAGAGACCAGAGCATATTTCCATTCCTTAGTGATGACTCTGGGCCTTTTCGTCATTATGTCATTTATTCATTCATAAAATTTTAGTTAAGCATCTACTGTATTCTAGACACTGTTCTAGGTTCTCAGGATACACAGCAAATAGGGTAGACAAGGACTGTGCTCTCCTGGAGTTTGTGTTCTAATCAGGTATATAACAAGGAGCAAGGAAATAAGTATATAGTCAACTAAATTCCAGAGGGTGGCAGGTATTTTGCAGAAAACAAAGTAGGAAGATATGAGACTGAGTAATGGGGATGGTGGCAGGAAGGGAAGCATCAAAATGATACAGTCATTCTGAAGGCTCTTTGAGGAAAAAGGATTTCAGTCAAGCCCTGAATGAGAGGCAGGAGTTGTGCCAAGACCCAGGAAAAAAACATCTCAGCAGAAAGTGAAGATGTGCAAAGGCCCTGAGGCATAAATGAATGAGCTTTCCTTTCCAAAGCAAAGAAAGGAGGCCTAGATGGCTGGATGGTAGAGGGAGCTCAGTTATAGGAGGCATGCGTACAAGAGTGGTGCAGGGGGACATTCTGTAATGATGCCATTATTCATTTCATTTGTCATGCTTTATTTGCCTTCTGTGCCAAATACCCTGTGCTCAGATGCCACCATCTGAAGTCTCAAAAGAAGCACGCCCACCAGTCCCTTCCCTGGGGTATTTTTCTTCACTCATGGCTGTCGGAGTTTACAATACTCTTGCTTCTTTTCTCTCTCCTCCATCAGAATGTAGACTTCACGAGGCAGGAATTCTATCTTGTTCCACATTTGATCTGAGGGGTCAGGATCACATGGCACCTGACCTCAAGAGTCACCAGCCTAAAAAGGGTTAAAACAAGTCAGTGGGGTGCTATGGCTGAGGGTCTAGGTAGGCAGAGAAGCAAGAGCCAGCAGCCATGCCCGGGGACTTCCTGGGGGCGTCCCAGACGAAGCAGGATTGGAACTGGGGACTGAAGCGTGGTGGAAAGTTTCTTGGTGACAAAAGGCCTTTTAAGCAGAGGACACAACATGCAAATACACAGGAACGGGAAAGGGTCCAGGGCTTCAGAGAGAAGCTGAGGGTCTGGTCCCAGGGGTCATGATGGATGGAGACCCCGTCCTTTGAGGAGTAAGGATAAGTTCTTAGAGATCCGTACACATGCTCCCTGAGGACAAGGGCACATGCGGCAGACTGAGGCACTAAGGAGGTGCAGTCTATGAAGGGCACATAAGAAACTGAATGGTCGGCACCATCACTGAATCCGCATCATTCGGTTGAAGAGCTCAGTTATGGGATTCTCTAAGCCAGGGCTACCAAATTGAAATGTGGCACGAGACACCCGTGTAATTTTGAGTTTTGTAGCAAAGACATTTTTAGGAGGAAAGAAAGAAACCGAAGGTCTGATTTTTAGTCATATTTTAATTTACCCAGTAGAACCACAATATTCTCATGTCCACGTGGAATCGATATAAAATCATTATGAAACAGTTTGCATTCTGCTTTTGTACTAAGCCGAGCCGGTGTGCATTTTCTTTGAAGAGCGCGTTTTGGTTTGGACTAGCTGTGCCTGAAGTGCCAGATGCCCCCTGTGGCCAGCTACTAGCCAGTGGACGGTCCAGCTCTTATCAAGCGTTCTCACTGCCACTTGCAAAACTTCCAAAGACCTGGAGCATCTATCTCATTTTATCCCCACACTCTCTCCGGACTCCACTTCTCACAGAAGTGGAAATCTGCGACCTCCCTATCACACTCGGCTCACAGGCACATTCGGTTGAGTGTAGAAAGTAGCTTATAAGGGTCAGGGAATTGCCAATATTAAAGTGTCACGAAGAGGGTCAAGGTAGGCAGACCCACCTTAGCTGATGAGCAGCCTTGTGGACGTAGCCAGGCAGGGCTGCGGGCGGCCATGTGGCGACGTGTTTCAGCACCATGGAGAGGGGCGGCCGCACCTGCCGGCGGCCGAGGGCACAGGCTGGGGCGGGGCTCCCGGCTGCTGGGCGAGGGTTTGGCGGAGCCTGACGCCGAGATTGTCTCCACCGAACCAGGTCCTGCTTGCTGATCTCCTGGGAATGCCCTCCACCCTCCGCCTGCCACCTGCCTTCGATCACGTCCCCTGAAATTGCATTACCTCCGCGGGTCCAAAGACCCCCTCCTCAGGGCAGAGAAGCTGCTCCCTCAAATCCCACCAGGGTCACGTGCTGACCCCATGATCTTCCCGCAATAAATGCTTTTGCAGCTCTGACTCGCAGACTGTCCTTCCTGCGCAGTGTCGTGTGGGTGGGGGCCACAGCAGCCGAGGAAGCTGGTCTGATCATGACCACAAAGTCTGGAAGAGGCCGGTTCGTCGTTCTGTCTCAGGAGTTGCTGGACATTCTGGGGCGGAGTTTCCTAAAAGCTAAGGACCAAGGCTCCCTGCCTCATCTGGGATGTTTGCTGGACCGATTCTGTGACTTTGGGCAGGTCCATCCTCGGGGAAGTGAGGACTTTGGTGTCACCCCCAAAGTGTCCTCCTCAAGAACAATCCACAAAGTGATGCTTTGTGGGAGAAAGCTTATCTCGCTCCTGAACCCCACTAGTCTTCTCCAAAGGTCACTCGGAGCCTCTATGTCCTCTCCTTCGTCTGCTGCTCGGGTTTATGTGACCTGGTTTCTTCTCCCAGACTCCTTAAAGCACCTTGCTCTGGGGCAGACACACCTACTGACGCCCAGGGCCAAGGAGCTGCTCTTCAGTGCGCACGCGCCTCGGTTTAGATGCAGCTTGACGCCCGCTCCAACCCCCTCCACCTGCGGCTCCGCCCCTCACTCTTCGCCATCACAGCCTTTCAAAAAGTCCCCACTTCACACCTGGCACTCACCTATGCACTTCATTACGTCACACCACTCACGCCACTTACCCTTTTAGACTGGTTATGAAGCTTTTGTCTCTTGGTCCCCAAACCCTCTCTCTGCTGCGCTGCTGGGTCTGGGATTCTGCAAACCATTTATCTTCTTCATTCCTCTGAACTTCCGGTCCCCCGAACACGGCACAGCCGTTGATTTGGGAAACCGGTGGCGGACGCACATAACCTTGTGGCACTCCTGGTGTCCACAAGGACTAGGGTGGCTGCTTCTGGTGAACTGGAAGTTCTTACAGAAGCAAGGGGTGAGTCTGAGTGGCAACAAAATAACCAGAGTACTTCTCTAGTGATAATCAAAGAGGCATCTCTTTCTTGCTGTTGCAAGGCTGATCTCCCCGAAAATCAGAACTGAGTTACATAATCACAATGTAACTTACACCCAAAGCCTCACCAAGTTGCTCTTAAAAAGTTAAGGCATCGATAGGCATAGCAGCGCATGCCTGTCATCCCAGCAGCTCGGGAGGCTGAGGCAGGAGGATTGCGAGTTCAAAGCCAGCCTCAACAACTTAGCGAGGCCCTAAGCAACAAAGTGAGACCCTGGCTCAAAATAAAAACTAAAAAGAGGTGGGGGTGTAGTTCAATGGTTAAGTACCCCCGGATTCAATCCCTGGTATCAAATATAAATAAAATAAAAGTTAAGGCATTGATGGGGAGGATATGGGTTCTGAGACTTGGAACAGGAATATCTGGGAGAATTCAAACAAAGCTAAGATCTTGAATCCTCAAGTCACTCTGGGCTTCCATTTGAGATATTAGAAAAGAAAACTGAGGGTTGGAGAGTAGAGGGGATGTGCCCAAGCCTCACATCAGTAAGAATCAGCAGAATCAGAATTCAAACCCGTGTCAGTCCTTGAATAACACTCAGGTCCTCACCGTGGCCCGCGAGGACACATCAGATCTGTCCCCATGCGCAGACCTGAGCCCCAGCCCCGCTGCTCTTCCCGATTCTCTCTTGCTCTGGGTTCACTGACTTCCTGGTCCTTCCCTCAACATTCCAGCCTCAGGCTAGACACCACCTGGGACGTCCACAGCCCTCGCCTCCTGTGGCTCTTACAGACCTCCAAGCCTCAGCTTTGAGAGGGGATCCAGGCCAGCCCATCTGGGGGGCCCTGCTCCCACTCTCCAGGCCCCATGTCATTTCTCATTTAATTCCTCTGCCGGACTCGGTACTCATCACTCGGCCTCCGTTGAAATCATCTTAGAATTCCTTTACCCGGCACTGCCCCTCGGCCAGCAAAGGCAGGAGGTTTTGCCGGCTTTGCTCAGTAAGACTGTTGACTCCCTGGGCAATGAATGTCCCCCACCCCCGGTTGGGGAATGTCACTCCCAGAGCCACACAATCCTCCCCCAAGAATAGCCTCCCGATTCCCAGAGGCAGATCCAAATGGAGGAACTTAGCTGCCATGAGAATTTAGGAGCAGGTGAAGCAGGATGAACAATTTTGAGTGACACCTGCCAAAGAAAATTAATAAAAGAAGAGGGACAAGGAGAGAAAGGAAACTCGGTCCCTTGGAGAGAGGAAATGGGCAGCGGAGGAGAAGCCAAGTTGTTTGAAGGAAGAAATTAATAATCGCTCAGGTCGGTGCCATCTTCAGGGTGACTGGCGGACACTTCCTCTTTCCTCCTGGCTGACGCTGAAGGCGGGTGAGGCTCTGAACGGCTGGTCATTGTTAATGACTTGGCCTCCCCCGTCCTCCCTGAGAGGCTAAGCCAGCGCTCCAGCTCCCGCGCTGCGGCTGCCCCCGTGTGGTCGTGGAGGGAGCGGGCGGCTCTGCCGCGTGGATGACTCCGGAGCCCTGGTACCTCCCAGGCTGTCCCAGGGAGTCCTCGGGGACCCTCGTAGACCCCACGTGGACTACAAGCGGAAGTGCATCTGGACAGAGCAGGCTTGCAGGGCCTGAGATAAAGACTAGGAACAATGTGCTCACGCGCGGGGTCTGCTAGTGTCCCGAGCTCCCTTGTCCACAGGAAATGACAACCTGGAGGGTTCTGGGAGGGCAAGAGAGGCTGCCGAATGCCAGTGGACCTGAGCCTGGCTGAGAGCTTAGGGAGCTGTCCCTGTCCCCTCACTGTGTGGCATGTGGGTGAAGTGGATCCTGCAAAGAGCAGGCTTAGCCCAGGGAATGAGCCCCAGGGAGAAGCGCCCATTCTCCAGCAGCTCAGAAAGGGCCAAGCAGGGCTGAGAATCGAACTCATGTAAATAAATGTAAATAAATGGACAAGATAAATGTCCACCAAAGTCTAAAAAAAAAATTTAAAAAAAATAGAAAGGGCCAAGCGTCTCCACTCTCTGGGAGCAGCGGCCGCTGCGTCATTTGTCAACACGCCGTCTTTCCCTTGAATCAGCCTGGCCACCCTTCACAGCCACAGCCCGTCGTGGGCATGTTGAAGACCACGTGGGTTTGTGAGCCCCCTGAGGACAGAGACCCTGCCTGGCCTCTCCCCATGGCCCCAGCATCCGCAGCGCCAGGCATTTAGTGCTGGATGGTCTCAGTGCCTCTTCCTGGTGAGTGAATGAATGACAGCGGGGCTCACCACCCGGGACCATGGCACCTCCACTGCCCATGCCATCTGTGCATTGGAATGTCCTGCCAGGGCCACCCGCCAGTCATGCTCTCACAGTGACAGTCTTAACAGAGGTGACTCCTTTATTTTTTTTTAATTTTATTATTATTATTGCTACTTTTTTAGGGTGCTAAAGATTGAACCCAGAGGTGCTTAACCACTGAGCCACATCCCCAGCCCTTTTCTGATATTTTATTTAGACCCAGGGTCTTGCTGAGTTACTTAGGGCCTCGCTAAATAGCTGAGGCTGGCTTTGGACTGGCGATCCTCCTGCCTTAGCCTCCCAGACTGCCGGCATTACAGCTGTGTGCCACTGCACCCGGCTAGAGGTGCTCCTGTATACATTTTGCAGTTCCTCTGACCCGGGCACCCTTCACCAGCCACCTTGGGTTCTGGATGAGGAAGCTGAGTTTCAGAGAAGAGGGGACAAAGACAAGGGCAGTCTTAGAATGTGACTGGCAGGCACACCCCCCTTCGGCCCCGCCCACCCCCGAGGCCTGCAGGGCCATCCTGTTATCCTGTTATCCTTGGACCCCAAGTCTGCCAAGGGGCGGAGATGGAAGCTGAATTACGTATTTAAGAAGGTTTTTAATGCCATACCCCATACCTGACCCAAGAGTCTAAAGCACATGATTCCGCATGGACCTGGCCCCAAATCCAGGGCTCACCTCCTGAGCGGGACCTTTTTGTCCCCCAACTCTGTCCTCCTTATCATGCACCAAACACCAAGAGTCCCCACCCTCCAGGTCACTGGGTCATGAGATTCTGTGACTCCAAGAAGCACAGCCAGCCCTGGGCTAAGGTATCCTAAGGGTCAGGGACAACAGATTTGTCCCTCTGTCTGGTGCCCGCCCACTCTGTTCCTATTTTCTTGACCAAAAAATAACAAAATTCTTACCAGTTGCACAAGACCAGGAAGGTTAGGAAAGGACACTTGAAGTAACTGATATTCTACAAACATCCCCAAGCGGAGCATGAACTTGGAGAAAGGGGGGCCTCGCAGAGCAGAAAGCCGACACCCCGAGCCGCAGTTCCCAGCGCATCTCTTACGACACCAGAGCTCACTGCCCAGGAACGCAGCCAGGACCTCTGGAGAATTCTCAAAGGAGACATTGTCATCTGCTACCTGAGTGGGACCCTCCATATCCCCCACAATGTCCCAGGGTTGGGTGGAAAGCAGAGGGTCAGTGACAAAGGCCTTTGTCTCAGCACCTCCGTCATGGGATTGTGGGGCCCAGGTCCCCAGGCCTGCTGTGGAGTGAGCAGATGACAGAAAGGGGGGGCACAGGGGTCCTGCCGGGGGAGGCCACGCACAGAGGAGTCTGCTCAGTGCGTAACAGGAAGCCGGGGTCAGAGGAGGGGCAGGGTCCCAGCTATGCCTCACATGACGGCTTGGGTGCTGCACAGGGAAGGGGCTGCGGGGGAGCAGGGACGGCTACTAGGGAAACGGTCCCTTTGCAGTAATTCAAAGGAAGACAGTGATGGCTAAGAAGCGGTCAGACGTGATCAGGTTCTGGAAGAGTGGACAGGGTCTCCTGACGTGTGGGTTGTACAAACTGAGAAGAGAGGACCTAGGAGCAACCTCTAAGGGCTGGAGCTGGACACTGGGTGGGCTGCCATTTCTTATTTTGAAGTGGGGGGGCACGCCTGGGATTGAACCCAGGGGCACCCGACCACTGAGCCACATCCCCAGCCCTATTTTGTATTTTATTTAGACACATGGGCTCACTCAGTTGCTTAGTGCCGCGATGTTGCTGAGGCTGGCTTCAAACTCGTGATCCTCCTGCCTCAGCCTCCCGAGCTGCTGGGGTGACAGGGGAGGGCCACCGTGCCCAGTTTAGACTGGCATCCCTGAGATGGGACATGGGATTTGAACTGAATTCTCTCTGACGCCCCTCCCCACCCCAGGGCTCTGTGGTTAACCTGATGCTTCAGCTTCGAGCTTGTCTGTCCTCCTATAAATCTTATATGGGAAGGTGAGGCCACCATCCACCCATCCATCCAGTCATCTGTACCCTGTAACAAGCATTCATCAGGACTACCACGTGTCCAGCTATCCTTTGGTAAGGATTTGAGACTGTGTTTCCTCCTCTGCTCAGCCCTGGGGCGCTCAGAAACATTCATTAGCTCTTTGTTCTGGTAAACCAACATGGCCCTGGGGACAGAGGTTGGTTTTTCTTGCCCTTAAGAAAAACCTAGTTCAAACTGGACAGCCTGGAGTGGGCCGCTCCCACCCACTCGCTCACTCATCCACTGAAGGGTCACCAACCTGCCTCCTGGGTCAGGATCTGGGAGAGATGACCCAACAGTGGGCCCTGGTGGGCGTCTCCAGGCAACCAAGCCCCCTGGGGCTCCAGCCTGCCCAGCGTTCCACCCTTGCCATGTGAGCCAGCCGCCTGCAGCTGTCGAGTCCACTCTCCACCTCCCCACGGCATGCTGGGGGCCAGCTCTGGGGCCATCTTCCTACAGAAAGCCATGTGCCCATCCATCCACGTGGCCACCCGCACAGCCATCTTCCCGGGCCCCATCTGACCCTTCTTGACACCTGCAGGTCCTAGAACCCAAGATGAGGCCACTCTGGAGGCTCCTCGTCCTCCTGGTGTTGCTGGCCTGGGCCTTGGCGCTGCAGGAGCAGCCTTGGGCTGGCCTGGCCACGGCCCGCATAGACAGCAAGTCCACCCTGGCCAGAAGTAAGCTCAGCCCTGGGCTCTGCCCACCGTCCACGGTGGGGTGGGGGGTGGG
>NW_026000026.1:24516023-24524547 GCF_001458135.2 Marmota marmota marmota | reverse complement strand
TGGGCGGGACCTCGGGTCACTTAATTTTTTCTTTTATTTCCCTCAATCTCAAGTATAGAAAATTGAGTTTGAATTATTCGTTTGTCAATTCATAGCATGTCGCCCCGGTCGTGAAATCACTCACTCCAAGGTCCCTCTTGTTTTATTTTGGTACTTCCTCCTTTGTCCCTTAGCCTCACTGCCATCCCCCGGTGTCCTTGGCAGGCACCCGGTGTGTTGAGCATCTGTGTTCCAATATGCCCGTCCCCTGCAGGCAGCGTTTTGATTGACGCAATCCGTTGGGCCACACGTAGCTCCTTCTGGTTTTTGCGGTTCCACTCCGAATGTGGTGGTGACATCTATGTGACCTCAGCGGCGGCATAGAGAGGTCCATCCATTTCCTCTATCTCAGTTTACCTGGTGGTCACACCAGGGGGGGACACTCAGGCTTCTCTGATCCCTACTGTTGTCAGCTGCACCGAGATGAACACCCTTGTCCACGTCCCTGTTGGACCCCGGGAGAATTTCTCTCAGGGGCCCAGAAGGAAGACGCCTGCACCCTAAAGCAGAAGTAGGCTGGATTCTGACGACCGAATCCTCTAGAACAGCTGTGTTGCTCGACACTGTTTCTCTCCAGTAATAAACAGCAAACCTGTTCCCCGCTCCCCACTGTTGGGGAACTGTCTGCCAGGTCCACAGACCTGCAGCAGAGGGGCTCGAAAGCAGACATTTATTTCTCAGTTCCAGAGACTAGAAGGCCAAGTTCAAGGTGCTGGCAGGGTTGATTTGGGTGCAGCCTCCCTTGAGGGTGTGCAGATGGTTACCACCTTCATGTCTCCTGGCTCAGCCTTCAGAGCAGGGCGTCTCTCCCTCTGCTTATAAGATCCCCAGTCTAGCCCATGAGGGTCGACCTTACGACCTCACTGAACTTTATTTACATCCTGAAAAGTCCCATCTCCAAATATTGTCAAGCTGGAGGGGAGGAGACGGGTTTCAGGGCACAGTGCCCTCTGGCTAACACCTGCGGGTCTGGTGAGTGAGGCGATTGTTTCAACTTGGCTTTATTGACGAGTGGGAAGTTTGAGCATCGTAGCATGATTCTGGCAACTGTCTTGACTTTTTTGAATTCCCCGTTCTTATCTTTTTATCCTTTTTTCTATTTTATTTCCTGCTCTTTTCCTTAATCCTCTTTGATTTTGAGATGTTAATATCCTCTTGCCATTATTCCCTTATCAGACTTAGCCATTGTTGATACAGTAATCCCTCAGTGCCCCGGGTATAGTTTCAGGACCAGACTCTGCAGGTAGCACCATCTGCAGACACTCCAGTCCTCTATGTAAAGCAGAACCCATCCACAGCCCCCTCCTGTGGGCTGCCAATCATCTCTCAATTACTTATAAAACCTAGTACAATGTCAACTAGATATCATAAATAGTTTTGAGTACACAGGCAGTTGTAAACAGTTGCAGTTACTATGTAAGTAGCTGTTATTATTTAGGAAGTAACCACAAGAAAAATTAGTTGAAAACAGACACATTTTTTTTCAAATATTTTCATTCCACAGCTGAGAGTGGATCTGAGAATGTGAAACCAGTGGATAGAGGATTGGCTGTATTTCTCCTCAACAGCCATCAATAAACTCTGTTTCCTGAACAGGAACATTTCCAAACTCATCAGTGTCTCATCTTATGGTTTGTGTTTGAACAGTCTTAGGACCTTCCACTGTTCCAGTCATATTCTACTCTTGGGTTCTCTTCTCTCTCTCTCTCTCTCTCTCTCTCTCGATTGGGCACTTAACCACTTAGCCACATCCCCAGCCACCCCCATTTTGTTTTGAGACAGGGTCTCACTGAGTTTCTTAGGGCCTCAGTAAGTTGCTGAGGCTGGCCTCCAACTTTCAATCCTCCTGCCTCAGCCTCCTGAGCTGCTGAGATTATAGGTTTATGCCACCATGCCCAGCTCTATTGGGTTTTTCTATAGCTTTATAGTCTTACCTTTTGGATTAGGGATGCTAACCCATCCGGACACTCTGTGCATCTGTTGTGAGGTAGATAACCAGCTCCTTTTTGTACCTAGAGTGAGACAGCACTCCCCACCCATCTCTTAAAGACCAAATCCCTAATGTGAGGGTTCCCTTCCGAGTCCTCTATGCTGTTTCTGTGCATTCATCTCTATACCAATAACATAAGTCTTCAAGCACTGCTGGTTTAGCTGATAGAACTTTATTCTTCCAAATGAGCACATTGAGTTCCTGTAAAACTGTTTATCTGGAAATTTGATTGGAGTTACATTTAATTTTTTGGTTAACTTAGAATTAAATGTTGCCACACAAGAATCCTGACTACTCAATCACAAATTTAGCATATCATTTAATTTTTTTAAATTTTACTTTATATTTCATCCTAGAATTTTAAAGTCCTGTAAATGTCTTGAGCATGAGTTGATCAATTGGTTCCTAGAGAATGTGCAGTTTTTCTTGACACATTAAATGCTAATTTTCTATTTTCTAGTTGTTGCTGGTAAAGATGAGGGGGAAACTGATGAGTTTTGAAAATTAACTTGACCTACAAAAGCCTTGTTGACCTTTTATAGTTCTAACAGCTTGTCTTATTTTTTTCGGTTAGTTTCTCTAGAAGATTCTGTCATCAGCAGTGACCATTTTATCTGTTTTTACATGGTCCCTTATTTTTCCTATGCCTTTTTCTTATCTTGAGTTGTAGCCAGGGCCCTCTATAGGAAAGGGAATGTATCTATAATTCTCCACTCTGCAAGATATTTTCTGCAGGTTTTTGGAATAAAAATTTGGGGGTGGGGGTACCAGGGATTGAACTCAGGGGCAGTCAACGACTGAGCCTCCCCAGCCCTATTTTGTATTTTATTTAGAGACAGGGTCTCACTGAGGTGCTTAGCGCTTTGCTGTTACTAAGGCTGGCTTTGAACTCCTGCCTCAGCCTCCTAAGCCGCTGGGATTGCAGGTGGGCACCATCGCGCCCGGCTGGAATAAAATTTTTATTGCATTAAGACAGTTTCTTAAATTCCTAATTTTTGTTTAAATATTTATTTTTTAGTTGTAGTTGGACACAATACCTTTATTTCACTTATTTATTTTTATGTGGTGCTGAGGATCGAACCCAGGATATCGCACGTGCAAGGCGAGCGCTCTACCACTGAGCCACAACCCCAGCCTTAAATTCCTAGTTTTATGAATTTTTCTTAATCATGTCAGTCTTGATATTTAACAAATGTCTTTCTGCATCTGATAGTTAATCAGTTTTCCCTCTAACCTATTAAATGATAAATTACATTAATCAATTTTCTGCTGCTGAATCATCCCAGCCATTCTGAAATAAATTACAAAGTACAGTTAGATTTTATTGCCTAATAGGATTTTTAGGATTTTAGCAAAATTTTCTTTTTTTCTTTTTCTTTAGAGTAGAAATCCATTTATTAAAATGTTTGACTGACATATGTATTTGTACACAGTTATAGGGAATAGTACAATAATGCAATATATGTATATAAAGTGTAATGATAAAATCAGGGTAATAAACACTTCCCATCTCCTTAATCATTTATAACTTCTATATCTTGGGAATCTTCATACTTTTTTTAGTATTTTGAAATATAGATTGCTGTAACCCATATTTATCTTACTAGGCTATAGAAAGCCAGAATTAATTCCTCCTACCCGTGTTCTGATGCTCCCTGTTTAACTTCTTCCCCTCCTCATCCGTCTCCTTCCCAGTCTTTAATTAGGATTTAAGTGCATTTTTCATATGTAAAACTATTTTGCAATTTTTTCTTTCTACTGTCCTTGAGGCTAGACAAGTTATACTAGCCTCGTTGAATGAATTTGGTGTCTTTCTCTTTTTAAAAATTTCTGTCTTTATTTCAACGGAAAAAAAAATTGTCTGAACTCTTCCATACAACCATGTGGGCAAGAAGCTTTTGTGAAATGAGAAATTCAACCATTGTTTCTATTCCTTCAGAAATTCCTTGCCAGAAAAAAACAGAAATTCCTTGCTGTGTGCGATGGCACACGCCTGTAATCCCAGAAGCTCAGGAGGCCGAGGCAGGAGGATGGCGAGTTCAAAGCCAGGCTCCGTAATTTAGTGAGCAACTTAGTGAAACCCTGTCTCAAAAAAAAAAAAAAAAACAGATGGGCCAGGGATGTGGCTCAGTGGGTAGATGCCCCTGGGTTCAATCCCTGATACAAAAAAAAAAAAAAAAAAATCTTAGGGTTTCTTGGATTATGGATGCTCTCCATTTCCCCTCATCAAAACTGGGCATTTTACAACTTGCCATAAAGGTCTCTGTTTCTCTTAGGCCATCAAATATACTGGTGTGTGTTTGTGGGTCCGGGCGTCCTCATCTGTACAATGGGTGTGGTTAGAATGCTGGTGTGCAAGGCTGTTCTTGAGGCTTGAGGAGAGTGTGTGCAACGTGCTTCTCCAGCGTGAACGCTTGGCTCACTGTCCTCACCTTCCAGGGTCCCTGTCAGGGACGTAGCTGGGAACAGCAGAAAATGCAGCTCAACCTGGCGTAAACAGTGAAAAAAAAAAGAAAGTTATTTCACAAAACTCAAGTTCAGGTGGTAAGAGCTCCGGGCTCGGCTGGACCAGCGGCCCAGAGCTTCCGTCTGGTTGGATCCTGCCCCCTCCTCAGCTCTGCGACGTGTGGTCTCATCCCCAGGCTGGTTCCCAGCGTGGTAGAAAATGGTGGCCAGTGGCCATGGGAGCCGTGGGCTGCTCGCTCCTCTCCAACAGGAGAAGGAGAACGGACCCCTCCTCCTGAACGGGGGCCGTGAGACCTCATGTGAGTCTGGGTCACATGCCAGTTTGAACCTAAGGGTGAGTGTCACGCGATGATGACTCAGATAATCAATATCTGGATCAGAAATTGGAGAGTGTGTCCGAATCGAATCAGGACTGAGATGGAAGGACAGGATGGATGGATGGACGGTCGGATAAGTGGGAGGAGGGGGGATGAACAGGATGCTAGGTAGGTTAGAAGGTGGATGGATGGATCGGGAGGGAAGGAAAGAAGGAAGGAAGGAAGGGAAGGAGGGGAGGAGGGAGGGGAGGAGGGAGACTGGGTTGACAGCCATTGGCCATCAACAAGCACTGCTGAGAGGGGCAGGCTTCCCTACAGCTGCACTCTCCTTGAAACTCTTTGTTAGTGTGTCTCTCTGACTGGACAGAAAACTGGTTTGTGTCCGTGGTGCCCAGCTCAGGGCCCCACACCCAGGAGATGCTCAGTGAATACTTGCTGGGCCAGGGGCCGGTGAGGGTCTCTGTCCTCCTCACCAAGACCCTGGGAGGCCGGGGTTTTTCCTTCATTTATCACACAGACAAGCAAACCAAGACAGGGAAGTGACAGAGCCAGGATTTGAACCCAGATCTGTGACAGAGGGGTCCTGGAAGGACCCCTGGAGCTGGCCCTGGAGGAGGGAGTAGGGACAGCTGCTGCTCTGTGGTGACCCAGGGTTCTCTCAGTGGGACCCAGTGGTGGGTGCAGCCTGTGGGTGATGGGCGTGTCCTGCGGTGAGCTCCCGCTGTCACCCTGAAAGTCTCCCCTGCATGGCCCACACCCGCTGGACCCCCGCAGCGTCTGACTTTGGGTCTCACCTCAATCTTGAAAAGCATAACTTCACAGATAGGGAATGTGGGTGGCCTGGACCAGCCACTCAGAGGAAGAGGCCACCCCAGCCTGCGGCCCAGGCCTCCTGTCCCCCCGGCCCCACTCTCTTCCACAGCACGGTGCAATGTCACTGGTCCTTGTCCTTTTCCAGTTATTGCCCAGGGCCTCATGAATCACAACGCAGAGGACCGAATCCAGAACATCCACCTCTTGGACAGTCTGAACGTCTCGGGGAGGATGGCCCCCGGGATGGTGGGCTGGCTGCTCGGCGGCATGAACATCCAGCAGCAGCACGAGATCAGGTGAGGCCTGAGGCCCCCGCGGCCTTGGGACTCGTTATGGAGCTCGGAGTCAGAGGGCAGACGGGAGGACGTGGTGGCAGGCCTGTGAGAGGGACAGAAGAGAAGACAGCAGGCCAAAGCCCAGGACCAGGACAGATGGGGACCCAATGCAAGGGACTGTTTGGGGAGGTGGCAGAGCAGGGTGACTCACAATGATAGCTCGGGGTTAAAGTGTCTGCATTGAAATCCTGGCTCTGTCACCAACCTTGGGGAAGTTGCCTGGCCCTTCTGGACCCATCTACAAAACGGGGACCCAGGGCCAGCCTGGGCGACCACCTGGGCTGTCCAAGGAGGTCAGGTCTAGGTCAGGCCTTTGAGCCCCCCCTCCACTGCTTGACAGCTGTGTGGTTCTGGGCAAAGCTGTTGCCTGCTCTGAGCTTCAGCCTTGAATCAGTAAAATGGGAACCATAATTGTCCCTGCCCCAGGATACGTTGGGAGCTTCTGCAAAGCATGCGTTTCACTGCTCTGGCGCACGCGGCTGATACACAGTCCTTAGTCGCTAAAGTTCACCTTGCAGAACTGGACCTGTCCGCTCACACCCATAGGCAACCCCCCTCTCCCCCAGCCCAAGAAGCGGGCTCCGCCTTTCCCACATCTCAGGGCTGCTCACCAGCAATACCACTGGGCAGTTGGCTCTGCCCTCCAGCCCCTTCCCTCGGACTTACTCTCTCCATTTTAATGGGCACCAGCAGTTACCAGCAGGGCTTCCGTATGGTACAGGTGGCCACGATCCCCTCCCTTCATTCATTCCTTTAACTGATGCTATACTGGTTCACTGGGCAGCTACTACATCCGGGGACTTGGGCCAAGTTCTGGGAAAGCAGCTACAGAACAGATGTGTGGTCACCGCTGTTTGGGGTCTTGCATCCTTGTTAGTGACACAGGCTACTGAATGTAAATCACTAATGTCAGGTAGACAGTCATGTTATGAAGATGCATAGAGCAGGGCGAGAGGCACTCGAGGGAACGGACCCAGGAGACTGTTCTGAAGCCCTTGAGCAGAAACCTGAATGGAGAGAAGGGGAGCTGGGGACATGGGGACGGACGTGGCAGAGCAGGCAGTAGCCGCAGAGGCCATGAGGTAGAAAGAGACGGGGGTGCTCGAGGAGTGTCCTGTGTGGGTGGAGGAGAGGAGGCTGTGGGGCTGGGAGGGCCAGGCCCCGCAGGTCTTGGGGTCCGAGGTGGAGTTCGAACTTTGTTCCAAGAGCAGCGAGAAGCCCTTGGTTAGTGGGGAGCATGAGGCCCCCTTCAACTCCTCGTGGAGAACAGTCCTCAGAGAGGCCAAGATGGTGGAGGGGAGCCCAGGGAGGAACAGAAGCCACTTCAGGAGGAGGTGAACTAACCTCGTGAGAGCAACACGAGTAGCCAAACTCAGGACATATTTTGCGAAAACAGCCAACATGATTAGGGTGGGTGGAATGTGGGGCGAGGGGTGGAGGACAGTGAGAGTTCGGGCTCCCAGGCAGAGTGGTGGGGCCATCTTCCAAGAGGGCAGGCATCGTCCGAGAACAGAACCAGGGTCTTGCACTGCAGCTGTGCCCGGGGTCGCCCCAACCTAACCCGTACGGGGCTGCTCAGGGCGCCCTGGGAACAGGGCCCCCGCACCCGGCTCCGGCCTCAGAGCGTCTATGACAGGAGCTGACTCCGAACCCGGGCAGATAGGACAGGGCTCTGCCTGTTCTGGGGCCTCACCCTCGAGGATCTTGCTCTTGACCGGTGCAGCATCAACATCACCAACGTTCAGCTGGACTGTGGTGGGATCCAGATACATTTCCATAAAGAGTGGTTCTCAGCAAACATCTCGCTTGAATTCGACATCGATTTGAGACTGTGAGTCCTCCAGAATGGCACCTGCCAGGTGCCGGTCCTCCTCACTGGGGACCTGGGAGCTGGGAGGAGAGGGAATGGGCGGCCTAGGAAATCCAGATGGTTCTGACGTGAATTCCAATCCAGCTTCTGAACACACTTACTGTGTGACTTTGGGCGAGTCACCCCATCACTCTGAGCCTTAGTTTTTTTCCACTGAAATGATAATCGTTATCAGTGGAGGCAGGTCATCTGCTCATTTAAACCGATGTGAGTTCACCACCGGGTTGGTGAATGAGAGGGGAAGGCCGCTTGGTTGCCACCTCTTCCTCCCTCGCCATCCTCCCGTAACATCCACTGCCCCCGGGGAAAGGGAGGCCCAAGCTAAGTGGGAAAGGGTTTTAAAATGGAGATGAACTTTTGCAACTTTGAATTGCAAAGGCTCCTACCTGGTCTGCTCAGGGGAGTCACTGGGGCTAGGAACGTAGCTCCCTGGGGAAGCCGTGTCCAGCGTGCTGAGGCCCTGGGTGTGTCCCCAGCACCAACACTAGGGGCAGAAGCCACTGGCTAAGAGCCAATTTCCTCTTGATTGCTGGCCCCAGGATTTAACTGGGGTTTGGTGGAAGGACTGGGGGGGGGGGACAGGGGAAGCGCTGGCGGTGGACAGTGCCCGTCTCCCCCAAAGAGAGCACCTGTGGGCTGCTCCAGCTCCCCCGACACCCTCGCCCTGTCTCCTGCTCCCTCTCCCCTGCCCCCT
>NW_026000026.1:24512808-24515707 GCF_001458135.2 Marmota marmota marmota | reverse complement strand
CCCTCTCCCCTGCCCCCTGTCCCCTGCCCCCTCTCTCCTGCCCTCAGGCCCTTCAACAACAACATCATGAAGACTCACGAGCACATGAGCCTCGCTGTGGAATTCTGGCTACAGAAGGACCAGTTCGGCCGGAGGGACCTGGTGATGGGCGAGTGCCTCGTGGAGCCCGGCAGCCTCCACACGACAGTCCTCACCGAGTGAGGCCCAGCTGCAGCCTCCCTTCCCCGCCTCCTCCTGAGTCCCTGTGCAGTGACGCCTCGGCCACCCCCTCAGAGCAGGCTCTGCCTCCCACTGGTCCAGACTGGTTCCTCGCCTCCTCTGCCCCCTTCACCAGGAGGAACTTGGTAACCCTGAAATCTCATCAGAAGCCCAGCCAGTGCTCCAAAACCTGCCGTGGCTCTCCACCACCCTCGGGATGGAGAGCAAACCCCCAGACTCACTCAAGACCCACCTGTCCTCGCCCCTGCCTGATTCTGTAGCCCCCCCCCACCCTCCAGGCTCTCAAAAGGCCCTGCTCCTCCACAACACACCACACATCTTCATACCACCGTGCCTTTGCACATGCCGACCCGGCAGCCTCAAAGGCCTTATCTGTCTTCTCTAAAGCACCGCCCCCCCCACAATCGCTCTTTCATTCATATATATTGCTCAAGAATCCATAATGTTCCAGGTACCATGCCTCATACCCAGGGGCACAGGGGCAAAGATGACAAAAATTAGAGCTTCATGAAGCTCAATGCAGAAGTCTTCCATCCTCAACAGACTGTCCCCTGAGGGCAAGATGTGGGATGATTTATCTCTGAAATTCCCGAAGCTGAACAATTAAGAACTCAATGAATGTCTGCTCCTTTCTTCACTGAATATCTAGATTATGCCAGGCATTCCTAAGAGGACAGTGTGGAAAAAGACCTGGAACTCTGGGTGCTCTTCTGATATGGTTCTAACAGAATTTGCACTTTCCTGCTGTGTGACCTTAGGCAAGTCACATAGCCTCTCTGAGTTCCCCTTGGGCTATTGCTGACAATAATAGTTCTTACATAGGACCAGAGAGGATTGAAAGTCTGTAAAGTGTCCTCACCACATAGCAGTTGGCGTGGGTGCTGCCAGATTGATCTGATCTGTTCTGGTGTCTCTCTCTCTTTCTAGGGCCATCCCACCCAGGATGAAACATTTTCTGCACAGCCTCAAAGAGAACCTGGAAAAAATTATCCCACACCTGGTAGAAAGTCAGGTGAGTCTGAGAAACATATTTGCCCCTGGGCCTCCTGAGTCTGAGAGTCGGACAGATACGTGAGCAACTGAGCAGAGCATTCTGAACCTTGGACACTAAAACTGAAAAATCTCAATGAAATTTTCAGTTTAGCCAGTGCATCCGCGGGCAAGGAACAGGGCCTCCTGGGCCCCAGTGTCCCCGTCCATGTCTGTCATAAGACCTGGGGCTTCAAAGCACGGATGGGCCCCATGGAGCCTCGTGTGCCATGGTTCTGGCTGGAAACCCAGTGGGGATGACCAGTGTTCCTTCCCCAGCCCCGGGCCTGACCCTTCTCTCTGCTGGTGGCCCAGGTGTGTCCTCTGACTGGTGAGATCCTCAGGCAGCTGGATGTGAAACTGTTGAAAGGCCTCGTAGTCGACCACTTGGTCCATCCGGGGAGGATCCCTCAGAATTGGCAAGTATTGAAAGAAGGACCCCAGCCCCGGGACCCCCGAGAGGCCTGCTGAGGGTGTCTGCATCTGCTGAGAAACACCTAATATGATGGCCATTATGGTCCCCAAGAGAACTGGGACTGTAGAGGGGATCCCCTTCCAAGTAACCCCGCCCAGTCACCCAAGCCCAGGACACCACAGATTCTAGATCCTCCCAAGAGCCCCCCCAATCCAGGAGGGAGCACAGGCTCCACCCCAGGCCTGACACCACCCTGCTCCTGTGGAAGGTGGCCAGTTTCAGCCCTTGCCCTCGTTGAGGCCCAGGCTCCTAAGTAGAGGACGAGAAGAGAATGATCAGGTGTCATTTGGAAAGAGTGACACAAAGTCTCCTGGCCCCAGCCTTTGGTCAGCCTTGGGGGAGGGAAGTTCCCTGCAATGTGGGCCTGGGGTCACCTGGCGACTGAGTCTGTCCCCTCTCCTTACAGAATAAGCGACTGCTCCCCAACTTGGCCACCCGTGAGTCCAGGCAAGCTCCAGTCACCAGTGTCCAGGGCCCTCCAGCTGCCTGCCATTGACTGCAGAGAGATTCCACCTGGTGGGACTCAAGTCTCCCTCAGCATGGGGCTTCTGCTGCCCCTAGAAACTTGACCCCAGGCCTTAGGCAATTCCTGTCCTCTTCCACAATAAACTAGCTCTGAAGGGTGCACGGGTCCCCTCTGTGTGGCCCTGTGAAACAGACAGACGTGATCACAGGCACAGAAATACCAGAGAAAACACTCTGGCCCTGTCTTTTGCAGTCATCTGTGACTTTGCTCCTCACTGCCAGGAGGGTCTGAGATCCCCCACCTCATTCTCCCACCCCATATTTATTGAGCACCTACTATGTGGTGGTCACTGGGATCCAAAGAGTTGATTATGGAGAAAGGGTGACAGAGTGGAAATGTAGACACACTGGTGCCAAAGACACCTGACTTCAGATTTGATTCAGCTCCCTAGGAGTTCCTTGAGGTATAGACCCCTCGGGACACGGTGACCAGTGAGTCCCCAGCACCCCACGATGTGAGCTCAGTACAGGTTCAGGGTTAAATGAGTGGAAGATCCTGGTCTCAGGACTCACCAGCTCTGTTTGGGAAACTGCATTCTGCCTTTTTACTCATCATCTCCAAAATGGTAATTAACATCTTGCAGGAGGAGGAGCCAGGGAGCCCTGGCACTGCTGATGGGAGGGAAAGCAGACCCCCCCCACCCCCCACCC
>NW_026000026.1:24498590-24512630 GCF_001458135.2 Marmota marmota marmota | reverse complement strand
GAAGGAAAGGAGGCGCCTGGCCCTGAGCTCCCAGCAGCCCCCAATTAACCACTCCCCAAATGTCCACAAAAGAACCAACAAAACGCGTAATGACCTGCTGGGACAGCGACTCACTGATACCCTCAGTAGCAACGAAGCCACCTCCAGCTTCCCACAGCCACAAGGATGAGCCTCATAAACGTAAAATCATGTGAACGTCGCCAGGCACGGGGATGGGAGGGGACATCTCCCAGGGACACGAAGCTGCAAAACTGCGAAACTGACCCAGGACACTCACGGCCAAGACAGTGGTCACCTGAGGGTGAGGGTCAGCCACCAGGATTGCTTCAGAGCGCTGTCACAGTCTGACTCTAGACCTGGGTCCCGGTTACGGGAGGGGCCTTCAGAACTCCTTGAACTCCTCCTGTGTGCTGCAAGTTTTTCTTGGGTATAATGGAGATTAATAATTTTTAGGATGAACATTTAGCATCAGTTTCCCCCGGAAAGAGTACATGAAAACTCATTTATAATAGGCTCAGCGGGGGTGTGGGGGGGTGGGGGGATGGGAAGTTTTTATCCAATGTCATTTATTCATTGCTAATTACTTGGCTACCGTCTATTCAATTATTAAATATTGATTCCCACAGGGTCCATGGTACAGGCCTCTAATCCCAGCAGCTGGAGGCTGAGGCAAGAGGATTGCAAATTCAAAGCCAGCCTCGGCAACTTAGCCAGGCCCTAAGAACTCAGTGAGACCCTGTCTCTAAATAAGATATAAAAAAGGGCTGGGGATGTGTCTCAGTGTTTAAGTGCCCCTGGGTTCAATCCCTGGTACCAAAACAAAACAAAAAATTCCCACCTTCCTTCATCCAAGGGTGAAAACAGAGGAAAATAGCCCCCACCCAAAATAATAGTAACGTCCATATTAAGCACTTGGTGTGTGGCTGGAGCTCACCTTGAGCATCTCATTATGCCCTCACAGCAACCCATGAAATACAGTGCTGCTGTTCCATTGACGCCTGAGAATGCCAAGGCTCCGAGAATGTCACTTGGCCAAGGTCACACAGAAAATGGCCAGGTGGACAGCCAGATGCTAGAGCTCTCTGGGGATGTGTCTCAGTAGTTAAGTGCCCCTGGGTTCTTAGCCACTGTGAGTTCCCCTCCAGCTCCCTTTCCTCCCAACACCCCTTGGTCCCTCCCACCCCCATCCCCCCACATACACACACACCAAGGGGAAAATGATGAAATACGTGCTCAGCTGAATGGAAAGTTCAAACAAGGAAGTATCAACAGCTTAGAGATGAGAATAGGGCCAGAGAACTTCTTGTCTCCATCTTTCAATTCGACCTCCCTAATCTGAAACGGTTGGCCTGCGATTTGCAACCTAAACACCATGATTCCCCTGGACAGCTCCAGGGTTCTTCCTGTTCCTGAGTCAAAGAACAAACACGGGAGGGCAGGGCCAGTGAGGAAGGCTGGTCCCTGGCAAAGGAGGCTTTTGTGTGTTCCTCCTGACCCCGCCTGGGCTGGCTCAGGGCCTTCCTCACATCGCCTCTTGGGGGTTCTCGAATTTTCTTCTCATTTTAAGGTTCACGGAGCTGTAAGCTCATCACACTTTCTCCTGGAAGCGCTTGTTGAACACGCACCTTGTGATGATGCTGAGATAGGCAGTTGGGGGGGGGTGCTGAAGCAGAAATTCAGCCCCAAATGTTTAGAAGGTTGGTCCAGGCCCCGCCCATCAGTGCCTTGAAACTTCCATGCCCTTACGCTACCCTACACTGGCTCTGTCGGGGCACGAAGTGGGGACAACATTTGTTCCATCAAATTATAACCTCCCATAACCCAGATGGGCATGGTTAGCTCTGGGTCATGGGCGAGGGAGAGGGGAACTGTGAACAAGTCCTGGAGACCCAGTAACAATGTCCTCTGCACTTTTGTCTGCTAAGAGGACAGAGCCCATGGTAACCACTACAATTTTCAAACAAAAAGTAGGAAGAAAAGGAAGAGAGGGGAAGTATCTTGCCCAGACCCACAAGCTGGTCCTGGGCTGAGCCGGGTCTGGAACTCAGAGCTGCCGGATGTCCCAGCCCAGGGGAGGGCTCCAGATCAGGGGCAGGAGCTTTCTGAACCAGAGACTGACATGCAAACTTGCCCTGAGGAGCACAGAGGCTGGACAGCCCCGAAGGACAGTCGGACTTCACCTCTGCCCAGCTGGGCAGGCCAGTGCCCTCCCTGAGCCTCGGTTTCCCCCCAGGATCATCACAGATGCTCCGAAGCTTCAGCACCGCTCTCCGCGTCTGCTCCGAAGGTGGCAGGTTTTGCAGATCAAGAGCTGCTTTCCTAGTTCAAGACTTGAGCCTCTCCTCCCCCCTCTTTCTCCATCTGCAAAGTCTCCAAAGGCCCAGGTGGAGGAGACCAGTGCCCGAGGCTTCTTTGGGGGAAGAGCAGCAGGAAGAGGCAGGGGAGAGACCAGGATGCAGCAGGATTCCTCAGGCCTGGGAACCTGGAGAGAATTTTCCAGAACATAAAAATGGGAAGCATGAGAGAATGGACTTCACCACTGTGGGCAGCCACAATGGTCAGCAGTGTGGGGATAGGACATTCATCACTCAGCCCAGTTAGAAGGAAAAGGACCAACTGTGAACACCGTGCCCCATGTCAACTAGGCGACTCTGGACACATCAGCCTCGCACTCTGAGACCCATTTCCCCCACGTAAAAGCTCACTTCCCACTTCAACCAGGGCTGTGTGTCCCTGGCATGTGGCAAAAACTCACAAGTGTTAGCCATTGGCATTATTCTTTTTTCGAACATTCACTCTTTTTATTTATTTTTTATTTTTTTAGTTGCAGACAGACACAATACCTTTATTTTATTTATTTGTGTTTATGTGGTGCTAAGGATCAAACCCAGGACCTCACACATGCAAGGCAAATGCTCTACCACTGAGCTACAACCCCAGCCCCCTGTTGGCATTTTTAATTGCTGTTATTTTCCAGTGAGTTGAGGTCTAACTGTGCTCTCTGGGTCACGTGTCCCCACTAGGTCTCAGTTTCTCCCTCCCAAAAGGAGGAACAGTCACCTCCCACTCCCAGGTTCTGATGAGGATGTGCAGTTACATGACCATCAGGCACCAGGGGCTCAGAAAATGGAAGAACCCCAGGCAGGAGCGGAGAGACCCCCAGAGATGGAGAAGTCTGATGCAGTTTGACACTTGACATTGCAGGAGTAGAAAGAGCTCTCCAATTAGAGAAAAAGAGTCAGACTAGTGAAGGAGAGGGGACAAGAGATGACACGGGTGTCCCTTCCTGGGCTCTAACTGGCTGCCCTGTCTGGAGCTCCAAACATGATCTTCCAGGTCACCTGGGAGCGTGGGTTCCCAACCTCATCTCTGTGCATGAAACCACGAAGTCTTGAGTAATAGCCCATCTCAAGTTTTTCTGTTTAACTTGTGAACCAAATTACTTAACTGACCCACCTGCTAATGTGATTGGCAATTATTTGTTTTGGAGAGCCCTGAAAGACACAACCACACTGAAGAATTCTAAACTATCTTGAAACCCATCATCCAATCTCCCATTTCCTGATCCCCAAGCTATAAAAGAGGCTGCTCCCCTGGCAGAAGCACCCAGGAGAGGAAGAGGAGACCAAGACACTGCTGAGACTTTGAGAAACCCAGGTGAGACGTGTCCCTTCACTGTCCCCCACTGCTCTGGGTGACAAGGATGCCAGCTTCCCCACTGTGGGACAGAAACTGGCAGACTGCACTTAGCATCATTTTGAGGGGACCTTGGAAACAGAACTGGCCAAGTTCATGGGCTGGGAATGGCCACTTCCCTAGGAGACCAGCAACGCTGACGTGGAAATCAGGCTCCAACACCCTCAGCCAGGAGCTCCAGGGCAGGAATTTGACTTGGGGTTGTCAGTGTGGTCTGAGATGCTCACTGCGGCCGGGTGACTTCCGATATTAGGTGACTTGCAAGGGTATCCACAAACCAGACCAAAGAGCCATCCGCTTAGCAGGGAGGTGACAAAGTAGTTCGGTGCTCCAGTCACTGGCAAATTGAAGTCTCATTTGCTTGGTCTGAAGAGCAGGAACTGGGCTGGGGAGGCTCCGAGACAGAGCGCTCTCCTAGCGAGGACGAGGCCCTGGGTTCCATCCCCAGCCCTGCAGAAAGGGACGGTGGAATTCCTCAGAGGAGGTGGAACTAGGGACTCCTTAAGTGAGCCCAGCTGCTGAGTAAATCTGATGGTCACTTAAATAGAGGCTTCGAGGTCAGGCAGAGCTGCTTCAAACCCACTCTCTATTGTAAACCTGTAACCTTGGGGTCCTTGGGGGAAGTTACCTGTGGTCACTAGGTCTGTGTTTCTTCACCTATGCAAGTGATAGGGACCCATGTCTCAGGAGATGCTGAAGATGAAATCGGTCACCCAGGGTACAGTCATCCACCTGTCGCCTGGCACAGAGAAAACGCCCAGCAGTCTAGCCATTAGTGCTGATCACCTCTGGGTGCTCTAGGGAGGAGATGAATGAGAACCCCAACCACTAGGGGAATAGGGCAGGCCGTGGACAGATTCTCCTCATATTTGTGCCACGTTGAACTCATTCTGTCCACAGATACCTAGAGATGTTTCCCACTGGGGCCCTCGTTGTCTTCTGTGGGCTGCTGGCCCACGCCACAGCCCAGCTCGCAGGCCTGCCCGTGCCCCTGGACCCGATTCTGCCTTTGGATCAGTCTCCAGCCCTGCCTTCAAATCCCCAGGATCTTGCTGGCAGCTTGACAGGGGGTAAGTCTGTGACAGCTTCTGTCGGATGTGTGTACGTACATGTTTGTGCGTGTGTGCACAGGTGTGCATAAACAACCCCCCATCTGTTAGGAGAAGGTGCACAGATGAACAGGGGAGAGGGACTGAGGGCCTGGAGATGACAGATGACAGAGGTGCCCTCAGAGGCCCTTCTACTCATTTCCAGCTCTCAGCAAAGGCCTGCTCTCCGGGGGTCTGCTGGGCATTCTGGAAAACCTCCCGCTTCTGGACATCCTGAAGACTGAAGGGGGCACTTCCGGTGGCCTGGTTGGAGGCTTACTTGGGAAACTGACTTCCTCTCTCCCCATCCTGAACAACATCCTCTCGTGAGTTGACCTACAATACTGCCCTGGTCCCCAGAAGCAGCTGAGATCTGCCAGCCCCAGGTGGCAGCCCTGAGGAAGGGGGCGGTGGCCTGAGCCTGGAGCCAGGACTCAGTCTGGCAGGGACACTGGCCCTCTTCTCCAGTCCCTGAAGCACATCCTGGGGCTCCAGAACCATCTACAGTCCTCAGGACAACCCTTCAAGGTCAGCTTAATGATGCCCAGTTCTCAGATGGGGACATGAGCACAGGGACAGGCCTGTGCTCACTCAACGAGATGCAGAGCAAGGAATGTCACTCTAACCTCCTGAGTCCAGGGCCCAGCCCTTTTCCTCTGCACCACTGCCATCTCCTCCCTCCCCCCGAGGAGCCCCTGAGAACTCAGTGGCCTTTGACGGAGGCAGGAGAACATCAGCTCCCGCCTCCAAGGTGTCATCAGTGACCTATCAGAGCCAGGCGGTGTCTGTGGAAAGTTCTGAAGTGGTGCTTCCCATGGGACGCCCCAGAGCTCACTGAGCCAGAAGCACTAGGGTGTGTGTGAGCGGCCACAGCCTGGGCCTGGATGGGACTGGGTCAAAGCCATTGCCAAGGACCTGGCTCCGGCTCCCTGACTGGCAGAGAGACAGACTTACGATTGAGTGATTCAGGCCCTTAGACGTTGGTGCAGACTTACCACTATTCCCACCATCCATCCATCCATCTGTCCGTCCATCCATCTGTCCAGCCAAGCTTTCCTTCATTTGACCCCTTCCTCTGCCATCCACCCACCCGCATATCCATCCACCCACCTTCCCATCCACCCACAAGGGCAGCCCCTTCCTTGGTAAGACCCTGAGCTGGCACACAATAGGCCAACAACCCAGACACTGTCCCCTCCTGGACGACCTCATAGACCTGAGAAGAAGAGGGCGTCATACATGTCAGGATCCAATCTTGGCAGAGGCTGGGAGAAGTGCTGTGAGGCTCAGCACCCGTGTGGCTCTGGCTGCAAGACACCCACATTGTCTTCCGTGGTCCTGGTGGGCAGCTCCTCCTCCCCTTGGATGGTCTCTGGGGTTGAAGGTGGTGTCCAGGTTTGAGGCTCGAGGAGCTGATGTGTCTCCCTCCAATGTTGCACCCTGGACAGCATCAAGGTCACCAATCCCCAGCTGTTGGAACTCGGTCTTGTCCAGACCCCTGATGGCCATCGCCTCTACGTCACCATCCCGCTGGGATTGATACTTAAAGTGAATACGTGAGTAGGTCCCCAGGGTGGAAGGAATGGTGGCTCAGCAAGGGAGACCTGAGGTCTCTGGGGAGGCCACCAGGGGGTGGGAATGCAACGACCTGAGCCTCCGTCTGCAGCTCATTTGCCACTCTGCCGAGCAACCTTGGGTGCCGAGGGAACTCACTTGACCTCTGTGAGCCTTGGGTCTCCTGGGGGAAGTGAGCTGCGTGCACCTGTGGGCAAGGTGGGGTCAGGTGAGGCTCACGTGTCTGAAAAGGGGAAAAACCACCTGCACCGTGGAATGTGGAGGCCAGATGCCATCAGGGTTCCCTCCTCGCCAGGGGCCTGGTGGGAAGTCTGCTGGAGCTGGACGTGAAGCTCAACATCACTGCGGAACTCTTGGTTAAGAGAGACAGTGAGGGGAAGAGCCACCTGGTGCTTGGTGACTGCACCCATTCCCCTGGCAGCCTGCAGATCTCCCTGCTTAACGGGTAAGGCCGAGGGCTGATGCTCTGCCCCCGAGGAACAGAGCGGAATGGTGGCTGGATGGATGGAAAGATGGAATGATGGGAAAATGAGAGAGGAAGAGGATGGAAGGGAGGATGCATAACCAGATTGTGGGGATATGGTGGGTGGGTGGAGGAGAGGGTGGGTGGGTGGTTGGGTGATGAATGGATGACTAACAGAGGGATGGATGGTTAGATGGTTAAACGTGTGGAGGGAAGGATGGAAGGATGGATGGATGGATATATGTGGACAGATGTATGGACGGATTAATAAGTAAATGGAAGGGTAAAGTTTTCACTTATCCTTGTTAGGCCACCATGACTAATTTGATGTTGGATTTGGCAACAAGATGTCTGAGTTTAAGCCCCAGCTATGACAGGGCTGAGGGGAGGTGAAGGGCCTCTGAGCTTGAATGGTCTTCTCCTGCGTGGCTGTGGCTTGCTTATCTGTAACATAGAACTACACGGTCACTGATCAAGCCCCCAAGACATCAGGAGTGAAGTGTTGGGTCCCTTAAGGAGGAAACAGACATGAAGCCTCACTAGGGTGCTGGTTTCAGTCCCCTGTCACCTGGGAAGGCTGAGATCATACCCAACAGGCAGGAGTCATGGCCCCATGGCCAAGGTCTTCATGTGCCATCTCAGGAGTCCTCCTAGCTCCTCACAGAGCATGGGTCATATTTTGATGTCCTGTGGAACACCTGCCCTGTCCTGGGGCTGTAGACTCCTCCCCCTGGTGCCTGTGTGTGCAGGGCGTGGCTCCCTATGGGTAGAACCCTGGCTGCACATGGGGTGAGGGGACAGGCCTGGTCTGATGTTGACACTGTGTCCCTCTCAAGAGTTTTCCAGGTCCACCCTGGGCTCCTGAGTCAAACCCACAGCTTTTCTCTTCCAGAATCGCTTCCCTCCCCATTCAAGACCTCGTGGACAACCTCACGGGCATCTTGAATAAAGTCCTTCCTGAGCTGGTGCAGGGCAAGGTAGGTGGGCTGGGCTGGGGGCTCCCCTGATCCTTGCGCCTCAGAGATTCTCAGGCTGAGAGAGTCCTGGGGTGAGCTACCTGAGTCCCTCCGTTTGAGAAGTAATTCCACCTGTCCATCAGTCTGTCGGTTGCTACATCTGTCCATGGTTCTTTCCGTCCCTCCAAATGCCTCGGTGGGCTGCAGTCTGGTCCAGGCCCCGTGCCTGTCCACACCGCAGCTGAACTGGGTCGGCCCTGCCTGAGAAGCCCCACCAGCCCTCCATGGCTGCAGACCAGAGGTCTTCCAGGCTAGACTCGGGTGTCTCCTAGGGCCAGAAACCGCCTTCCAGAACCTTCCACAGAGGCAAAGTCACAGAGTGAACGTGCCTCAGCGAGAGATTCAGGCCCCTTCCCAACGTCCCTCATGCCTTTAGTTTCTCCTTCTGCCTAAAGTGCCTGAGACATTCGTCCCCAAACCTGCTCAGAATCAAACGCTTAGACACAGAGAAGTGACAGAAACCTTCCCCAGAGAACCCCCAATAGAGACGATGCTGCTCCCGGGTGTCCCACGGCTGCCCCTTTGCTAACTCCCCTCTCTGCCTGGCTCAGGTGTGCCCTCTGGTCAACGACGTTCTCAAACTCTTGGATGTCACCCTGGTGCATGATATTCTTAGTAAGTGGTGCTTCCAAGCTCTCTCCCCCTCTTGCAAGAGCAGCCATGTCCCCAGGGGTTTTGTCCCTGCACACCACAGGGCAGCTCGGGCCTCTGCTTTCACCTTACCTTGGTTTTGTTTTCTTTGTTTCCCTGAAGTATCCGGAAAGTTTTGAGGTAGAAAGCCTATCCTCCTTGGCCCTGACACTGAGACTAGCTGGACTGTCCAGTAGATGGGGGCCTGTCCCTCTTCTTGCTGGCCCAAGCATGGCCTAGAGTCCAGAACTCCCACTTGCTGGCCCTGCAGCTCAAGAGGAATATGGCTCTTCCGGGACTCCTGCACCTCACGACCATGGCTGTAGACTGTTCTTTTGATGGGTTGTTTGTTTTTCATTATCTAGACAAGCTGATCAATGGACTGGAATTTGTCATCAAGGTCTAAGCCTTGCAGGACGGACCCTGGTCTCTGCTCTGCTGGTTAGTGTGGCTCCCTGCTCCACAGGATCTGGGACAGTCTGTTACTCTGCTGGTAGGAGGCAACATGACATCTACATTAGTTAGCTATCAATCACTGTCATGAAATGTCTGAATTAATTAACTTATAGAGACAAAAGGTTTGTTTGGGCCCACAGTTTGTTTCCAGTCCATGATTGATGGGCGACCCTTGTCACGGTGAGGCAGTGCCTCATGGTGGGAGCATGTGATGGAGCAGATGCTCACCTCATCAGGCACAAAGCACAAAAGAAAGAGCAAGAGCTGAGCACACACATCCAGAATCACCACACGCAAGTCCACTTGAGCTCATGGACACACGCTCTCAAATGCATGATCCAGCCTGGGCTACCCTTGTGACTGAGGCCAAGCCTCTAGCTCCAGGGTCTCGGCCTCCGCCTATCCCCCTGGAGGGCCATTTGATGTTGGATCAATACCAATAAGACCTTGTTGGGCGAGTGGCACAAGCCTGTAATCCAGCAGCTTGAGAGGCCGAGGCAGGAGGATCGCAAGTTCAAAGCCAGTCTCAGCGAAAGCAAGGCACTCAACAACTCAATGAGGCCCTATCTCTAAAGAAAATACAAAATAGCATTGGGGACGTTGCTCAGTGGTCGAGCGCCCCTGAGTTCAATCCCCCGCACCAACCCCCCCAAAAAGAGTCCATGACCTTGAGTCTCCCTGCTGACTGGGCTCTTCTCCCCACAGACCCACTTCTTGCTGCAGTCTACCAGCTCCTGCCCAGGACAGGGAAGGCTGGCCCCACGTCCTTGAAAATGACATGGCTGCCCTGTCCCTGGGAGCCTGCACCCCCTCCTCCCCCCAGGTGTGCGGAACCTCCCCTGCTCCCCACCAAATAAAACCGCTCCTCTTCTGCACCAGGGCGTCTTGTGCTGCTTCAGCATCACGTGAGGGCTCCCGGCTGGGACGGGCCCTGACCTGGGTGGCTGGGGACAGTAAGGTATGGGCCCTGAGGGGTCAACAGGCCAGACCCAGGTAGTGTCTAGTTCTCGGTAATGTCTCTGGTTTTCTTTGGGAACAATTTCTTTTCTTTGAACCATCTGGACCCACTGGCCCGAATCTCCAGATTGAGGCTCATCCTTGACCTCAACAGCTTCGGGGTACCCCGGGGCAGCCCACTCCTGCAGCTGAAGTGGACTTTCATGTCTCCCATCCATGTATCCAGCAGGCGATTGCTGCTGCCTGTTGGTGCAGCTGGCGTGATCACAGGAGTTCCACGCTGTTCCACGTTCAAAGACCCTTTGCTCTGAGCATCCACGAGGGGCCAACATCTGCCCCTCCTAGGGAACAAATTGCCACCAAAGTCCTCCCCTCCACAGGGACCCTGTGGGAGTCCAGTCATTGGGGTGCCATTCTCCTGACCAGGTAGCTAAGCTGACCCAATGGCCTGAGTCAGTGACCAGAAACAAGAGTTGGGGGTCGGGGGCGCACAGCCATTGCCCCTCACACAGTGCCGCACATTGGGAAAACATCCAGGTCCTGCCTCGGTCATGGCTTGATGACTGCTGTGGCCCAGTGGGACCCAGAGACCTTTAGTTCTGCAAAACCGTCGAAAGTCAGGTTGCATCGTCAAATCTTGCCCCCTTGTGGCTCAGCCCCTCTGGCAAACCCGCTGTTTGTTCACAGAGCCTCACTAGACCCTGGTCTTGGCTGGGACCGGCTCAGATGCCTCATTTCCATCTGGTGATGGATGGCGTCTGTTGAACCTGTCCGATATTATTATGGCATCTGTAAGCACCCAATGCCAGCAACTCAGGAACTAACAGTACATGTGGCACCCCAGCCCCAGACTGTCGCCCTACCAGCGCCCAGTGGTAAGCAGGGTTTACCATTCAACAGGGGCGCTCTCGGCAGACACCTTGACAACTCGTGTGTCCCAAAGCCAAGAGGCTGATGCACCCCAGTGGGGATTTCCTGTTGCCATGGAAACCAGAAACCATGCACAGAGGTCATGGACGCCTGTGGTATCACTGGGCCAGCTCCTAAGGTCCCAGAGACAGTGCCTGGGCCGTGACGGGGTGAATGCCTCCCGAGGCCTGTGACGCAAGGCTCCCATCCAAAACTGGCTGCTTTGCAGGTCACTTGACTAAGGGGCCTGAAGGAACCCCAGGTGGAGCACACACTGCCCCTGCTCCCCATAGGAGCCTACCAGCTCATGGGCCTCCTTCATGATCAGTGGGTGTCACCAAGGCCAAAGGTGTCTGCTTCCTCTAGCTGGCATGCACCTCGAGCTACCTGTCCAGGGGGCCTCCAGGAATCACCCTGTTGTGGGAGTCTAGAGTTTATTGGGTCTACTGCCCTCACGAGTACCTGTCATTGTGTCAGCGACAAGCTCAGAGTCACCTCCACTGGTTTTTTTGAGCTGTCCTACTCTCAGAATGTCATCTATGCAATGGATGACCAGAATGTCCTGCCTCTGGGGCTTGCTGAAGGTCACGCCCGCCTGCTGGTGGCTTGCTGCAGGGGCACTGAGGCTCCCTGCAGATGCATTCAGTGCCCTGTGAGCGCACACTGGCCTCAATCTCCAGCCCTCCAAGGGATGGAGGAAAAGGTATCAGCCAATTCAGGGACAGCCTCCCCATCTCTGGGTGGAGAGCCACTGCCTGAGGGACAGGGAGGACATCTGGCACACCAGGGGCCAAGGCCAGCACCTCAGCACTCAGTCTGCAGAGCCCATTGGCAGCTCTGGGCCCTGGAGGCCTGTGGGGCTGGCCGGGCCCAACTGTCCATGGGACAAGGTGGTCTGTAACAGCCCTGCTGCAGCCAGTGCCCAGTTGACAAAGTGACACCCCCTGGACCACCCGGTCTGCAGGACTGCTTTCTTTTGACAGCCCACAGGTGTTTGGGCGCGTCGGGTGTCAGGCCAAAGAGCACCTGTCCCACTGTGTGGCTCACATTCTTAGCTCTTCAGGGACATACCTCCTCAGGAGGTGATGACATTCTGTGCCACAAGCAGCCAATGGGAACCATGGTCACCAGCACCCAAAATGGCCCAAGGGGCCCTCACACAAGCACAATCACCACTAGCAGAAAAATACTTTGGGTCACACTGCATTTGTCCCCAAATGCCCCCAATGTCATCAGTTTAGTTTTTCCCCTAATATTTTCCCCAAAATATTGTCGTGTAAGCACCAGCATCCAAAAGCCCCAGGAAGTCTGAATTCCCTGGATTCCCTTTTCATCCCAACAGGGGCACAGGGCCACTGGTCTCTGTGGGACCTTAAGGCCTCGGTCCTGTTGTAGGACAGATGGAGGTGGACAGTAAGGAATCAGCAGGAAGCGGGTTTACTGGCTGCAGCGAGGCTCAGAGGCAGGGCTTTCCACCACCATCAGTCAATCCCTGTGAACCCCGAGTTCAGAAAGTTTCAGAACTTTATACCCAGTGTGTAGAGGAGGGGCTCAGAGGCTCACAACCTGCAGACATCTGCATGAAAGCAGTTTTTTTCTATTATTCTGGGCAGTCAACCAGGCCTGGATAGAAAATCAAGGACACTCTGAAAATCAGTGCCTGGGAAAGGGAGAGTTCTCCCCTTCCTTCTCACCAGCTGGCCTCCAAGGACATGATAGTGTCCTTTGAAATGCAAACCCCTCTGTGCAGAAGGCCTTGGGTTAGTTGTACTTTGTTTCTGTAAACACCTCCCCTCTCACCCCCACCCACCCCAACCACCCCCACCCAACCCCCACTCACCCCCACCTAACCCCCACCCCCATCTGAAAATTCTTTTGCAGAAATTTTTGCTAAGAGTCTAAGAACAATTATGGTGAGGGTTTCTGGAGAAGCTTAATTAAGATTTTCTGTGGAGGAGGGGTGCCACTACAATTCCCCCCTTTCAAGATGCTCCTCATAATTTAATCTTTTAAATTAAATAGCATTATCATCATCCTTTAGGCTTAAAGGCTAATATTATGCCAATGCATTAGTTGTTGTCCTATTTTAACAACTGTTTCTATACTGGATCTAACAGTTTTAATGCACAAACATGGAGCAACAAACAGGTTAACAGCGGAATGAATACCCATTATACCAATTAAGCTTTTGAATTCACCAAAAGTTGAAAACCATCCTGCAAATAGAGAGTTTGGATCCCAAGCTTTAATGCCCTTCCAGGTTTGAACCGGCATATGGGCTAGTTTTCTTACATGGTTGGCTTTAACGGCTTGTCCATAATCATCTATTTGCATGCAACAGTGTGAGCTGTTGAATTTTCATATATATTTTCCTCCTCAGCCAGTAGGTAATCTAATGCCAAGCGGTTTTAATAGATAGCTGCTCACATCTGGGTCTGTTGCGTGGCTCAGAGGTCACTGCTAGTTAATAATAATTTTCAGTCCAGCTTGTAAGTGAATAATCCTGTTTAGCATGTACATAGGCGTTCTATAGCCCCAACTGTCATCTTGTGCCCAGGTAGCAGGACCGTAAGTGGCAATAATCCTCTGGGTGGCCAGTCATCTTCACCCCAACACTGTAGACCTCCTAGATCAAGTTCTTTTCCAATGGACCTCTTTTTCTTCTTTAGAGATGAACAGTCATCCACCTGTAGCATCTTCCTGTTGGGACAGGTCCTAAATATATGGTTTTTTTTAAACCATCTCTTGGTTATAATAGATTGGCTTGACATATATTTAACATGATTTTCATCAATGAGACAGAAGTGGGGGAGAGTCCCCTTAAGACAGTCAAAGGCAACCAACTTATATAATAGACCCACATATAGGTTAAACAGTGCACTTTAACAATTTCAAACTGAAAACATCAAACCAACCCTAGAAAACCTATATAAGAAAGGTCAAAAAAGTATAAGGGAAAGTTTGTTACCAAGAGTCAGTCAGTGGGAGTTACTGTTACCAAACCAGTAGCAACAGATCTGTCTGTATGGCTAGAAGGGCGGGGTGGCAATGCCTTACAGCATGAGCACTATCTGAGAGGTGGAGGGGTCCATTTGCCTGTGGTAGGTCTGTCTTCTGCTGTGCATTGACCAGCCAGCCTCCAAGTGGCTTGGCCGTGCGCAGGCTGGTCAGCCCTGGGAGTGACTAGAGCAGGGCTGTTGTCTCCTGATCCTCGAGCTTCTCCTGTGCTTGCTCCCCCCACCCCCCCCCC
>NW_026000026.1:24486553-24498501 GCF_001458135.2 Marmota marmota marmota | reverse complement strand
CCCCCCCCCCCCCCCCCATGGTCTCCACAGGAGTGTAGCAGCTTCTGGAGAGCACTCCCAGTCCATAGCTGCAGGCTCTGAGCATGGTGTCATGAATCTCGGGACCGGGCTCTGTAACCTTTATTGTAATTGGGGTGGAGAGAATAACAGTGAAAGGGCCCTTCCAAAGAGGCCCCAGGGGCTGAGTATTCCATTCTTTGACCCAGACTGCATCTCCAGCCTTGAAGGAGCTGTCCCTGTGGTCAAACTACTGGCAACCTTTCTCTAACCCACTGGAGGAGAACCTGTAAAGGGTTCCCTAAGGCCTGAAGCTGTCCTCTTAGTTCTCCTATTTTTCTTAAGCCTCCCTGTAGTCCCTTGATAAGTGGGGGGAGGTTTCCCCTACACTAGCTCATAGGGAAAGTGACCTTGACGGCAGTGACCTAATCCTTAACGGTGCAATAGGGAGGATGTCATCCCACTGCCAGTGAATGACCTGCCCAGTTTACCTAACTGAGCCTTTGAAGTTCCAGCTCTCCTTTTAACTGTACCAGAATGCTGTGGCCCACAGGCAGGATGGAATTTCCATCGGATATTGGAACTCTGGGCCAATAACTGTATCACCTCTGCCACAAAAGCTGGCCCATTGTTTAAGACATCAGTTATTGGGTTTTCCAACCTGGGAAGTTTCCCAGGGGAGCATCCTGGCACCACCCTGGCCTTTTCAGTGCGTGGAAAGGCTTCCACCCAGCCAGCGCATGAGCTCACAAAGACCAAAAGATATACAGCCCTGTGAGCCTGGTGGTCAGTGAAGTCCACCTCCAAGTCCTCAAAGGGTACTCATCTTATAGTTTGGGTTCCTGTAGAAGCCTTGGCCCTTGGCGAGGACTGTCATGGGCACAAACCTCACATGTTTACAGATCACCCGGGAGACACCTTGCCTTCTCAGTCTTAAACCAATTACTTTCATGCTGGGAATAGCTGGGCTCCATCCTGGTAGAGGGTCGGGCAGAAGGACCACATTTAAGCCCTGGATTTCCTTCCTGTTCCCTGCAGGCACCTATTCTGGCCTCTCTGTCAGCTCTCTGATTGCCCCGAGTGACCATGGTGTTTTCTCTTTGGTGGCCGTGGCAATGTATAAATGCAACTTTCCTGGGAGCCCGTATTGTAGCCCATATCAATTAAGAATATCCTGCCCAATTTTATGTCTTTTCCTCCTGGGTTAATTACCCCCTTTTAAAAAATATATAAGTCCCCATGAACATGAAGGGTGGTGACAGCATATTTTGAGACTGTGTATTTACATAGTTTTTGCTGCCAACTGAAGTGCTCAGGTCAGAGCAATAAATTTTGCCTTTTGAGCTGAAGTTTTCTGAGACAGAGATTCTGCCTCAACAGAGGAGTCCGTAGTGACCACTGCCTATCCAGCCAAATGTACCCCATCTTTTATGAAATTGCCTTCATCTGTGAAGTGCTCTCATCAGCGTCTCTGAGGGCTGGTCTGCCAGGTGTGGTCCGCTGGAGAACACTTCATCCATGACTCAATACGATTGGGATCAGCTTGTCCAGGTCAGATGGGCAGCAAAGTTGCTGGATTTAAAGTCCAACAACTTCAACATGGATACGTGGATTTTCACACAATGTGTCCTAGTATGTGATCATCCCTCATCTTCAACTAATACTGTCCTTTGTGTTTTTACAATGTCAAATTGAATGAAGGGCGCTGGAGCTCAGTGGCAGAGCATTTGTCTGGTATGTGTAAGGCCCTGGGTTGGATCCTCGGCACCACATAAAAATAAACAAATGAAGGCATTTTGTCCATCTACAACTACACAAAAGAAAACTGAATGAGGAGCTGGGTGCAGTGGCACACACCTGTAATCCCAGCGGCTGGGGAGGCTGAGACAGGAGGATCACAAGTTCAAAGCCAGCCTCAGCAAAAGTGAGGCACTGGCAGGAATCACAGCCACCATGTCACACAGGTCTTCAGACCCCTTATCCACACACGTCCTCCAGGTCCCTGAGTAGGACCCCGGCATCAGCACCTGCGCAGGAATCCCAGCCACCGCTCCCACACAGGACACCTGGTCGCTACCAACCCGCAAGAATCCTGGCCACCACTCCTATGTGGACCCCCATCTACCAAAGTGGGGCTCCCCCAGTCACCTCCATCTTGGAGACTGCAACCACAGTCCCCTACACGCGGTAGCCTCCACCTGGGGACACTGCACTGGGTCCAAGGACAGCTACAAGCCACAATACTGCATGCCACAGAGCTGCATCTCTGAACTCGCCGCTCAACGCCACCTCCCAGTCCCCCACCCCATCATTGAAAGCAGCCACTCCATCTTGGGACACCTTCCTCACCATCTTTAGTTGGGGCAACTCCCACCTTGGAACACCAGCTGGGGCTTAGAAGCAAATCAAGGTACCCAAAGTCCCCAGCTGCCCCCTCTCCCCAGCAGCCGCTAACCTAGCACAGTGCCTGTGGCTCTGAAGCAGGTCTGTAGCTCACAAAACCGGGTCCTGAACTGCCCACATAAAACAGCTCTCCATGGTGGGTGTGCAGCCCCCAAGACCTCCTGAGAGAGGCTCCTGATTGGGGAGTAGAAAGGGAGGGAGGGAGGGAGAGCTTAGAGACTCAATTAGAGACCAGGAATTGCAAAGTCTGCAGGACACAAGGAGATAAGACCAGGGGGCAGGGGTTGGGCTCAGTGTAGAGTGATAGCTTAGCATGTGCGAGGCCCTGGGTTCAATCCCCAGCACCACATAAAAATAAATAAATAAAATAAAGGTATTGTGTCCATCTACAACTAAAAAAAAAATCAAAAAAAAAAAAGAAGGAGGAGGAGAAGAGGAGACCAGGCGCCCACATCATACAAGTGGGCCCCAAAGGAGATCCTTGGGGTGCAGTCTCCCATCTGGGATGGGCAAGGGCCACACCCCCAAGACTAACCCTCCCACCCTAATAACCTTCACCATCCTGAGGGTGGAGACACCAGCAAACAGCAGACAGCGCCACCTACTGGATGAGAAGGGAAGCTGGAAAGATCCTGATCTCCAACCAAAACAATCATTGGATCTTCCTTAAGATTCATATCTCTCTCTCTCTCTCTCTCTCTCTCTCTCTCTCTCTCTCTCTCTTCCCGCCCTCACACCCCCAATATCTGTGAAACCAAGAACTTTTCATGAGTTAGGCTACTGAGGACTGGGATGTCTGAATAGTATTTTACAGTGGTGGTGTACCTTTTATCTCCTATTTTTATATATTTTTTTTTATTTTTCTTAATATTTATGTTTGTTTGTTTTTGTTCTCTGCTGTCTTCCCACTTACTTGTCTCCCCCAAATCACTTTCTCTCTCTTCTCCTGCTACTAACAAACTTCTTTAGATTCCTCTTTCCTGCTATCTAAGATCTAAAAATTCTATATCCTCACTTCCTACCCACCAAAATCTCATCCTACACCTCATCCTTGATTCTTTGTCCACCATCAGAAACTGTAGACCCTTTTGCAAGCCTACTGTTTATATTGTAGATAATAATTGACCTCACCATTTCTGTATATTGTGATGAAACCATAAATGTCTTAATAGCAAGTATTTGCTTAAGGTTATATATTGCTTGTATTTGGACCTGTTCACATTGTTCTCCCTCTTAAAGGAGAGGTATTGGAAACCTGCAGGGACACTATAAGTGTTACACCTCAGAGCCACAGTGCTAGAAGGAAAGACACACAAACAACACACACACAAGAGAGAGAGAGAGAGAGAGAGAGAGAGAAGAAATTGCCCCAAACAAACCAAGATACTACATTATTAGAATCCATGGCCAGCACAGCAGAAGAAATGACAGAAAAGGAGTTCAGGGTGTACATAATTAAAATGTTCTGTGAATTAAAGGATGATAAAAGAGAGCAAATACAGACAGCAAAAGATCATTTTGATAAAGAGCTACATAAGCAAATAGAGGAAGAAAAGATAACTTTAATCAATAGGGAGACAGAGATTCTAACAACAAACAAACAAACAAAAACCAGAAATCCTTGAATGAAGGAAAGGATAAACCAAATTAAAAGCTCACCAACAGATTAGATCACTTGGAAGACAGGACCTCAGACAATGAAGACAAAATATATAACATTGAAAATAGGGCTGAGGATATGGCTCAAGCGGTAGCGCTCGCCTGGCATGCGAGGGGCCCGGGTTCGATCCTCAGCACCACGTACAAACAAAGATGTTGTGTCCGCCAAAAATTGAAAAATAAATATTGAAATTCTCTCTCTCTCTCTCTTAAAAAAAAAAAGAAGAAAGAAAAAGAAAATAAAGTTGACCACACAGTGAAGATGGTAAGAAACTATGAGCAAAACATTCAAGAACTGTGGGATAACATAAAAAGACCAAATTTCAGAATTATTGGGATAGAGGAAGGCACAGAATTCCAAACCAAAGGAATAAACAATCTATTCAATGAAATAATATCAGAAAATTTTTCAGACATGAAGAATGAATTGGGAAATCAAATACATGAGGCTTACAAGACACCAAATGTACAAAATCACAACAGATCCACACCAAGGCACATTATAATGAAAATGCCTAGCAAACAAAATAAGGGGAAATTTTTAAAAGCCACAAGAGAAAGGAATCAGATTACATTTAGGAGGAAACCAATTAGGACATTTGCATATTTTTCAACCCAGACCCTAAAAGCTAGAAGTTCCTGGAATGACATAAATGAAGTTCTGAAAGAAAATGGAAGCCAACCAAGAATCTTATATCTAGAAAAATTAAGCTTTATATTTGATAAAGAAATAAAAACCTTTCATGATTAAACAAAATTTAAAAGAATTTACAACTAGAAAGCCTACACTATAGAACATCCTTGGCAAAATATTCCATGAAGAGGAAATGAAAAACAACAATGAAAATCAGCAAAGGGAGGTAGTACACTAAAGGAAAATACAATCAAAGGAGAAACCAAGTCAAGTTAAATACCAAAAATAAACAAATGTGACTGAAAATACAAATCATGCCTCAATAATAACCCTGAATGTTAATGGCCTAAACTCACCAATCAAAAGACATAGACTGGCAGAGTGGATTAAAAAAGAAGACCCAACACTATGCTGCCTCCAAGAGACTCATCTCATAAGAAAAGACATCCACAGACTGAAAGCGAAAGGTTGGGAAAAAATCATACCACGCACATGGACTGCAGAAGCAAGCAGGATTTCCATCCTCATATCAAATAAAGTAGACTTCAAGCCAAAGTTAATCAAAAGGGATAAAGAAGGACATTTCATACTACTTAAGGACATTCATCAACAAGACATTACAATTATAAATATATATGCCCCAAACAATGGAGCATCTGCATTCATCAAACAAACTCTTCTCAAGTTCAAGAGTCAAACAGACCACAACACAATAATTCTGGATGACTTTAACACACCTCTTTTATCACTGGATAGATCTTCCAAACAAAGGCTAAACAAAGAAACTATAGAACTCAATAATACAACCAATAACTTAGATTTGACAGATGTATACAGAATATTTTATCCATCAACAAATGAATACACTTTCTTCTCAGCAGCACATGGATCCTTCTCTAAAATAGACAATATATTATGCCACAAAGCAACTTTTAGCAAATACAAAAAGAATAGAGATGTTATCCTGCATTCTAACAGGTCATAGTGGAATGAAATTAGAAATCAATGATAAAATTAAAATATAGAAGCTACTCCAACACCTGGAGACTAAATAATATGCTACTGAATGAACAATTGGTTGCAAAAGACATCAAGGAGGAGATTAAAAAAATTCTTAGAGGTAAATGAGAACACTGATACAACATATCAAAATCTCTGGGACACTATGATGGCAGTACTAAGAGGAAAATTCATTGCATGGAGTTCATTGTTTAAAGGAAGAAAAAATCAACAAATAAATGACCAAACATTACATCTCAAAACCCTAGAAAAAGAAGAACAAATCAACACCAAAAGTAGCAGAAGACAGGAAATAATTAAAATCAGAGCTGAAATCAATGAAATTGAAACAATTGAAAAAAATTGACAAAACAAAATGTTTGTTCTTTGAAAAAATAAATAAAATTGATAAACCCTTAGCCATGCTACCAAACAGGAGAGAGAAAACTCAAATTACTAACATCTGTGATAAAAAGGAAATATCACAATACACACTATAGAAATACAAAATATAATCAGAAATTATTTTGAAAATTTTTACTCAATAAAATAGAAAATATCGAAGGCATCAACAAATTTCTAGAGTCACATGATTTTCCCAAACTGAATCAGGATGATATACACAAGTTAAACAGATCAGAAGCCTACCACCAAGAAGAGCCCAGAACCGGATTAATACACAGCTGAGTTCTACAAGACCTTCATAGAAGAGCTAATACCAATTTTCCTCAAATTATCTCATGAAATACAAAAAGAAGAAACACTTTCAAACTCATTCTATGAGGCCAATATCATCCTGATTCCAAAACCAGACAGAGACACATCAAAGAATGAAAACTTCAGACCAATATCTCTAATGAACATAAATGCAAAAATTCTCAATAAAATTCTGGCAAATCAAATACAAAACATATCAAAAAGATAAAGCACCATGATCAAGTGGGTACATCCCAGGGATGCAAGGTTCATTCAACATACAGAAATCAATAAATGAATTCATCTCATCAATAGACTTAAAGATGAGAATGATATGATCATCTCAAAAAGATGCAGAAAAAGTATTCAACAAAATACAGCATCCCTTCATGTTCAAAACACTAGAAAAACTAGGGATAATAAGAACATATTTCAACATTGTAAAAGCTACCTATGCTAAGCCCCAGGTCAACATCATTCTAAATGGAGAAAAATTGAAAGTATTCCCTCTAAAAACTGGAACAAGACAGGGATGCCCCCTTTCACCATTCCTATTTAACAGTCATTGAAACTCTAGCCAGAGCAATTAGACAGGTGAAAGAAATTAAAGGGATACAGATAGGAAAATGAGAACTCAGATTATCACTATTTGAAGTGATATGATTCTATACCTGGAAGACCCAAAACATTCCACCAGAAAACTTCTAGAACTAATAAATAATTCAGCCACGTAGCAGGATACAAAATCAACAGCCATAAATCAAAAGCATTTCTGTACATCAGTGACAAATCTTCTAAAAGAGAAACTAGGAAAAATACCCAGTTTATAATAGCCACAAAAAAATAAAATACTTGGGAATCAACTTAATGAAAGAGGTGAAAGACCTCTACAATGAAAATTACAGAATGCTAAAGAAAGGAATCAAAGACCTAAGAAGATGGAAAGATCTACCTTGTTCTTGGATAGGCAGAATCAATATTGTCAAAATGACCAAACTACCAATTTAATTAACTATACAGAGTTAATGCAATTCCAACCAAAATCCCAATGACATTCCTCACAGAAATAGAAAAAGCAGGCATGAATACATCTGGAAAAATAAGAGACCCAGAATAGCCAAAGCAATCATTAGCAAGAAGAATAAAGAAGGTGGCACTGCTATATGAAACCTTAAACTGTACTACAGAGCAATAGTAACAAAAACAGCATGGTATATTGGCACCAAAATAGACTTGTAAGACCAATAATACAGAATAGAGGACACAGAGACAAACCCACATAAATGGAGTTATTTCATATTAGATAAAGGTGCCAAAAACATATGTTGGAGGAAGGATAGCCTCTTCAACAAATGGGAAAACTGGAAATCCATTTGCAACAAAATGAAATTAAACTCCTATCTCTCACCATGCACAAACTCAACTCAAAGTGGATCAAGGACCTAGGAATTAAACCAGAGACCCTGCACTTAACAGAAGAAAAAGTAGGCCCTAATCTTCGTCATGTCGGATTAGGCCCGAATTCCTTAATAAGACTCCTACAGCGCAAGAAATAAAATCAAGAATCAATAAATGGGATGGATTTAAACTAAAATCTTCTTCTCAATAAAAGAAACAATCATGAGGTGAATAGAGAGCCTATAGCTTGGGAGCAAATTTTTACCACACACCCATCAGATAGAGCATTAATCTCTAGAATATATAAAGAACTCAAAAATCTTAACACCAAAAATATAAATAACACAATCAATAAATGGGCCAAGAACTGAACAGACACCTCTCAGAAGATATAAAATCAACAAATATATGAAAAAATGTTCAATATCTCTAGCAATTAGAGAAATGCAAATCAAAACTACTCTAAGATTTCATCTCACTCCAGTCAGAATGGTGGCTATTATGAAGAATACAAACAACAATAAGTGCTGGTGAGGATGTGGGGAGAAAGGCACACTCATACATTGCTGGGGGGACTGCATATTGGGGCAGCCAATATGGAAAGCAGTATGGAGAGTCCTTGGAAAACTTGGAATGGAACCACCATTTGACCCAGCTATCCCTCTCCTCAGTTTATACCCAAAGGACTTAAAAAAACAGCATACTATAGTGACGCAGCCACATCGATGTTTATAGCAGCATAATTCACAATAGCAAAATTGTAGAACCAACTTATATGCCCTTCAGTAGATGAATGGATAAAGAAACCGTGGCATACATATACAATTGAATATTATTCAGGATTAAAAGAGAATAAAGTCATGGCATTTGCAGGTAAAGGATGGAGTTGGAGAATATTATGGTAAGTGATGTAAGCCAATTCCAAAAAAACAAATGCTGAATGTTTTCTCTGACATGAGGACGCTGATCCATAATGGGAATGGTGTGGGGGGAGCATGGGAGGGATGGAGGAACCTTAGATAGGGCAAAGGCGAGGGGGCATGGGGGTAGGAAAGACGGTGGAATGTGATGGACATCATCACCCCAGGTACATGTATGAAGACACGAATGGTGTGACTCTACTTTGTGTACAACCAGAGACATGAAAAAATGTGCTCTGTGTGTGTACTATGAGTTGAAATTCATTCTGCTGTCATGTATAACAAATTATAATAATTAATTAAATAAAAAGTGAGGCACTAAGCACTCAGTGAGACCCTGTCTCTAAATAAAACACAAAACAAGGCTGGGGATGTGCCTCAGTGGTCAAGTGCTCCTGGGTTCTATCCCTGGTACAAAAAAAAAAAAAAAAAAAAAAATTAAATGAGGAACTCTGATAACCAGTTCTTGTCCCATAGAGAGTTTATCAGCTTCCAGCACCAGAAGGGCCATGGCTGCAAGGACCCACAAACAAGGTGGGTTTAGACATGTAGGCCACTGGACAGTACCGTGTCCCCAGCATTTGAGTTAAGACTCCTACGGCTATTCCTGACTGCTCATGGACATACAGAAAGAAAGGCTGGGTGAGGTCAGGGACCCTGTCCAGGTGCCCTGGTGAGTGCTTGTTTAATGTCCTCAAAGGCCTTTTGTTGTGTTGGCCCCATGTTAGAGGATCCCTCTTCCCCCCCTTTGTGATTTCATAGAGGGGTTTTGCCATAACTGAAAAGTTGGGGATGCATATACGGCAGAATCCAGCAGCCCCCTAAAATTCTGTAATCTGATGATGGGTTGAAGAGACTGGGATTGAGCAGATCACCTGTTTCCTCTCAGGGCCCAACTGCCATTGTCCCTGAGTCAGATAGAAACACAGGTACTTGACTTTATTTTATTTTATTTTGAAACTTTGTAACCAGCCTGACACAGGAGAGTGAGAAGCAGCTGTGTCCCTTCCCTGCTGTCCTCTCTGGTTGTTTTGGCCGACAACACTCCATCTGCATATTGGAGCAGTGTGCACCCACATTGTTTTGTAGGAAAGGCCTTTAGTCAGAGGCCAGTGCTGTCCCAAAGACAGTTGGTGATTTCCAAAACCGTGTGGTAGCCTAGTCCAGGTCAACTGGCCTTTGTTCCCCTTAGAATCTTCCCTTCGGAAGGCAGAGTGGCAAACGAAGGCATCTTTAGTCCAAGCACGTGAACTAGGCTGCTTCAGCTGCGAGCAGACTTGGCAGAGTATATGGATTGGGGACCACAGGATGTAAGGCGACTGTGGCTTGATTTACCGCATGCAAATCTTGGACTGGCCAGTAATCATCAGCTCCAAAGGGGTGTATTCCACGGTGACTGGCGAGGCCCAAGACTGTCATGTTGTAGAAATCTGTCCAAGTGTTTTTGAATTTCAAGTTGTACATTATGAGAAATATGATATCCCGGCCCCCTCCAGCTGGTTTCCAAGGAACCTAATTTCTATCATTCACTCTTTTCTTTTGGATCATAAAGGACTTTGCCCAGGATCTAATTGCTGTTCTTTGAAATGTAAACACCCCTGTGAAGGCTGCAGGCCCAGATAGAGCCCTGACTTAGTCTCCCTTACCTGCTTCTGTGAACACACTTCCTGCCTGAAAACTCTTTTGCAGAAATTCATACTGATTGTCTAAGAACAATTATGGTGAGGGTCTCTGGAGAAGCTTAATTAAGATTTCCTGTGGAAGAGGGGGTGCCACTATACCCCGGCAATGCTTGCCACAGTTCCTGCTGAAACCCAGTGGAGGTGACACTCCACAGGACCCCCAGTGTTCCTTCCCCAGCCCCTGGCCTGACCCTTCTCTCTGCTGGTGGCCTAGGTGTGTCCTCTGACTGGTGAGATCCTCAGGCAGCTGGATGTGAACTGCTCAAAGGCCTCGTGGTTGACCATTTGGTTCATCCTGGGAGGATCCCTCAGAATTGGCAAGTATTGAAAGAAGGACCCCGGCTTGGGACCCACAAGAGCCCTGCTGAGGGTGTCCCCATGTGCTGTGAGAACACAGTAGAGGAAACCCTATTATGATGGCCATTATGGTCCCCAAGATAACTGAGATTGTATAGGGGACCCCTACCAAGTAACCCCGCCCAGTCACCCAAGCCCAGGACACCAAAGATTCTAGCTGCTCCCAAGAGCTCCCCCAATCCAGGAGGGAGCACAGGCTCCACCCCAGGCCTGAGACCACCCCTGCTCCTGTGGAAGGTGGCCAGTTTCAGCCCTTGTCTCCTGGAGGCCCAGGCTCCTAAATAGAGGACGAGAAGAGAATGATCAGGTGTCATTTGGAAAGAGTGACACAAACTTTCCTGGCCCCAGCCTTTGGTCAGCCTTGGGGGAGGGAAGTTCCCTGCACTGTGGGCCTGGGGTCACCTGGCGACTGAGTCTGTCCCCTCTCCTTACAGAATAAGCAACTGCTCACCAACTTGTCCAACCTGAGTCCAGGCAAGCTCCAGTCACCAGTGTCCAGGGCCCTCCAGCTGCCTGCCATTGACTGCAGAGAGATTCCACCTGGTGGGACTCAAGTCTCCCTCAGCATGGGGCTTCTGCTGCCCCTAGAAACTTGACCCCAGGCCTTAGGCACATCCTGTCCTCTTCCACAATAAACTAGCTCTGAAGGGTGCACGGGTCCCCTCTGTGTGGCCCTGTGAAACAGACAGACTTGATCACAGGCACAGAAATACCAGAGAAAACACTCTGGCCCTGTCTTTTGCAGTCATCTGTGACTTTGCTCCTCACTGCCAGGAGGGTCTGAGATCCCCCACCTCATTCTCCCACCCCATATTTATTGAGCACCTACTATGTGGTGGTCACTGGGATCCAAAGAGTTGATTATGGAGAAAGGGTGACAGAGTGGAAATGTAGACACACTGGTGCCAAAGACACCTGACTTCAGATTTGATTCAGCTCCCTAGGAGTTCCTTGAGGTATAGACCCCTCGGGACACGGTGACCAGTGAGTCCCCAGCACCCCACGATGTGAGCTCAGTACAGGTTCAGGGTTAAATGAGTGGAAGATCCTGGTCTCAGGACTCACCAGCTCTGTTTGGGAAACTGCATTCTGCCTTTTTACTCATCATCTCCAAAATGGTAATTAACATCTTGCAGGAGGAGGAGCCAGGGAGCCCTGGCACTGCTGATGGGAGGGAAAGCAGACCCCCCCCACCCCCCACCC
>NW_026000026.1:24481338-24485623 GCF_001458135.2 Marmota marmota marmota | reverse complement strand
GGGAAGAGTACATGGAAACTCATTTATAATAGGCTCAGCGTGGGGTAGGGGGATGGGAAGTTTTTATCCAATGTCATTTATTCATTGCTAATTACTTGGCTACCGTCTATTCAATTATTAAATATTGATTCCCACAGGGTCCACGGTACAGGCCTGTAATCCCAGCAGCCTAGAGCCTGAAGCAAGAGGACTGTGAATTCAAAGCCAGCCTCAGCAACTTAGTTAGGCCCTAAGCAACTCAGTGAGACCCTGTCTCTAAATAAGATATAAAAAAGGGCTGGGGGTGTGTCTCAGTGGTTAACCGCCTGGGTTCAATGCCTGGTACGAAAACAAAACAAAAAATTCCCACCCTCACAGATGCTCTGAAGCTTCAGCACCTCTTTCCAGATCTGCTCCTAAGGTGGCAGGTTTTGCAAGTCAAGAGCTGCTTTCCTAGTTCAAGACTTGAGCCTCTCCTCCCCTCTCTTTCTCCATCTGCAAAGTCTCCAAAGGCCCAGGTGGAGGAGACAAGTGCCTGAGACTTCTTTTGAGGAAGAGCAGATTTCCAGGGCTGGGTTTGTGCCTCAGTGTTAAGGCACTTGCCCAGGATTTGTGAGGCACTGGGTTTGATTCTCAGCACCACATATAAATAAATGAATGAAATAAATCCCATCAACATCTAAAAATATATATTAAAAGAAAAACTCACTTCCCATTTCAACCCGGATTGTGAGTCCCTGGCACATGGCAAAAACTCAGCAGGTGTTAGCTGTTGGCATTTTTAATTGCAGTTATTTTCCAGTGAGTTGAGGTCTAACTGTGCTCTCTGGGTCACGTGTCCCCACTGGGTCTCAGTTTCTCCCTCCCAAAAGGAGGAACAGTCACCTCCCCCTCCCAGGTTCTGATGAGGATGTGCAGTCACATGACTATCAGGCACCAGGGGCTCAGAAAATGGAAGAACCCCAGGCAGGAACGGAGAGACCCCCAGAGATGGAGAAGTCTGATGCAGTTTGACACTTGACATTGCAGGAGTAGGAATAGTTCCTCAATTAGAGAAAAAAGAATCAGACCAGTGAAGGAAAGGGGACAAGAGATGACATAGACGTCCCTTCCTGGGCTCTAACTGGCTGCCCTGTCTGGAGCTCCTAACATGATCTTCCAGGTCACCTGGGAGCGTGGGTCCCCAACCTCATCTCTGTGCATGAAACCACGAAGTCTTGAGTAACAGCCCATCTCAAGTTTTTCTGTTTAACTTGTGAACCAAATTGCTGAACTGACCCACCTGCTAATGTGATTGGCAATTATGTTTTGGAGAGCCCTGAAAGATGCCACCTGATTGAAGAATTCTCAATTAACTTCTGAAGAAATCTCCCATTTGCTGATCCCCAAGCTATAAAAGAGGCTGCCTCCCAGGCAGAAGCACTCAGGAGGAGGAAGAGGAGGCCAAGACACTGCTGAGACCTCAAGAAGCCCAGGTGAGACGTGTCCCTTTCACTGCCCCCCCCCACTGCTCTGGGTGACAAGGATGCCAGCTTCCTCACTATGGGGCAGAAACTGGCAGGCTGCACTTAGGGTCATTGGGGAGGGGGGGGATCTTAGAAACAGAACTGGCCAAGTTCATGGGCTGGGAATGGCCACTTCCCTAGGAGACCAGCAACGCTGACGTGGAAATCAGGCTCCAACACCCTCAGCCAGGAGCTCCAGGGCAGGAATTTGACTTGGGGTTGTCAGTGTGGTCTGAGATGCTCACTGCGGCCGGGTGACTTCTGGTATTAGGTGACTTGCAAGGGTATCCACAAACCAGACCAAAGAGCCATCCGCTTAGCAGGGAGGTGACAAAGTAGTTCGGTGCTCCAGTCACTGGCAAATTGCAGTCTCATTTGCTTGGTCTGAAGAGCAGGAACTGGGCTGGGGAGGCTCCAAGGCAGAGCGCTCTCCTAGCGAGGACGAGGCCCTGGGTTCCATCCCCAGCCCTGCAGAAAGGTCGGTGGAATTCCTCAGAGGAGGTGGAACTAGGGACTCCTTAAGTGAGCCCAGCTGCTGAGTAAATCTTTTTTTTTTTTAATTTATATATGACAGCAGAATGCATTACAATTCTTATTACACATATAAAGCACAATTTTTCATATCTCTGGTTGTATACAAAATATATTCACACCAGTTCGTGTCTTCACTTTGGATAATAATGACCATCACATTCCACCATCATTTCTAACCCCATGCCCCTCCCTTCCCCTTCCACCCCTCTACCCTATCTAGAGTTCCTCTATTCCTCCCATGATCCCTCTCCCTACCCCGCTATGAATCAGCCTCCTTATATCAAACATTCGGCATTTGGTTTTTTGGAATTTGCTAACTTCACTTAGTATTATCTTCTCTAACTCTATCCATTTGCCTGCAAATGCCATGATATTATTCTCTTTTATTGCTGAGTAATATTCCATTGTGTAGATATGCCACATTTTTTTTAACCATTCATCTACTGAGGGGCATCTAGGTTGGTTCCACAGTTTAGCTATTGTGAATTGTGCTGCTATAAACAATGCTGTGGCTGTGTCCCTGTAGTATGCTGTTTTTAAGTCCTTTGGGTATAGACCAAGGAGAGGGATAGCTGGGTCAAATGGTGGTTCCATTCCCAGTTTTCCAAGAAATCTCCATAATGTTTTCCAGATTGGCTGTGCCAATTTGCAGTCCCCCCAGCAATGGTGAGTGTGCCTGAGTAAATCTGATGATCACTTAAATAGAGGCCTGGAGGTCAGGCAGAGCTGCTTCAAACCCTGTCTCTACTTCAAGCCCGAGAGCTCACTCTATCTGTAACCTTGGGGACATTGGGGGAAGTTACCTGTGGTCACTAGGTTTGTGTATCCTCACCTGTGCAAGTGATAGGGGCTCATGTCTGAGGACATACTGAAGATGAAATCAGTCACCCAGGGTACAGCCATCAACCTGTCGCCTGGCACAGAGAAAACGCCCAGCAGTCTAGCCATTACTGCTGGTCATCTCCAGGTGCTCTGGGGAGGAGACCAATATGTGCCACATTGGACTCATTCTGTCCACAGACACCAAGAGATGTTTCACACTGGGGGCCTCGTTGTCTTCTGTGGGCTGCTGGCCCAGGTCACAGCCCAGCTCGCAGGCCTGCCCGTGCCGCTGGACCCAGGCCTGCCCGAGCCCCTGGACCCGACTCTTTCCTTGGATCTGATTCCAGCCCTGGATTCAAATGCCATAGATCTTGCTGGAAGCTTGAGGGATGGTAAGTCTGTGATGGCCTCTGTCACAGGTGTGCATAAACAACACCCCATCTGGTAGGAGAAGGGGCACGATGAGTAGGGGAGAGGAACTGAGGGCCTGGAGATGACAGAGGTGCCCTCAGAGGCCCTTCTACTCATTTCCAGCTCTCAGCAGTGGCCTGCTCTTTGGGGGTCTGCTGGACATTCTTGAAAGCCTCCCGCTTTTGAACATCCTGAAGCCTGGAGGGGGCACTTCTGGTGGCCTGGTTGGCCTTTTCGGAAAACTGGCTTCCTCTCTCTCCATCCTGAACCACATCCTCTCGTGAGTTGACTTAAATACTGCCCTGGTCCCCAGAAGCAGCTGAGATCTGCCAGCCCCAGGTGGCAGCCCTGAGGGAGGGGGCGGTGGCCTGAGCCTGCAGCCGGGACTCAGTTGGCAGGGACACTGGCCCTCTTCTCCAGTCCCTGAAGCACGTCCCAGCACCATCCGATGGTCCTCAGGACAACCCTTCAAGGTCAGCTTAATGATGCCCAGTTCTCAGATGGGGACATGAGCACAGGGACAGGCCTGTGCTCACTCAACGAGATGCAGAGCAAGGAATGTCACTCTAACCTCCTGAGTCCAGGGCCCAGCCCTTTTCCTCTGCACCACTGCCATCTCCTCCCTCCCCCCGAGGAGCCCCTGAGAACTCAGTGGCCTTTGACGGAGGCAGGAGAACATCAGCTCCCGCCTCCAAGGTGTCATCAGTGACCTATCAGAGCCAGGCGGTGTCTGTGGAAAGTTCTGAAGTGGTGCTTCCCATGGGACGCCCCAGAGCTCACTGAGCCAGAAGCACTAGGGTGTGTGTGAGCGGCCACAGCCTGGGCCTGGATGGGACTGGGTCAAAGCCATTGCCAAGGACCTGGCTCCGGCTCCCTGACTGGCAGAGAGACAGACTTACGATTGAGTGATTCAGGCCCTTAGACGTTGGTGCAGACTTACCACTATTCCCACCATCCATCCATCCATCTGTCCGTCCATCCATCTGTCCATCCATCTGTCCAGCCAAGCTTTACTTCATTTGACCCCTCCGCTG
>NW_026000026.1:24469673-24480495 GCF_001458135.2 Marmota marmota marmota | reverse complement strand
GGGTGGGTGGGCGGTTGGTGATGAATGGATGATTAATAGAGGTGGATGTTTAGATGGTTAAACGTGTGGAGGGAAGGATGGATGGATGGATATATGTGTGGACAGATGTATAGACAGATTAATAAGTAAATGGGAGGGTAAAGTTTTCACTTATCCTTGTTAGGCCACCATGACTAATTTGATGTTGGATTTGGCAACAAGATGTCTGAGTTTAAGCCCCAGCTATGACAGGGCTGAGGGGAGGTGAAGGGCCTCTGAGCTTGAATGGTCTTCTCCTGCGTGGCTGTGGCTTGCTTATCTGTAACGTGGAACTACATGGGGTCACTGATCAAGCCCCCAAGACAGCAGGAGTGAAAGTGCTGTGTCCCCTAAGGGGCAAACAGACATGAAGCCTCACTAGGGTCCTCACTGGGCCTGGATGGGACTGGGTCAAAGCCATTGCCAAGGACCTGGCTCCGGCTCCCTGACTGGCAGAGAGACAGACTTACGATTGAGTGATTCAGGCCCTTAGACGTTGGTGCAGACTTACCACTATTCCCACCATCACCCATTCATGCTCTGAACAAACCGTCCGTCCGTACATCCATCTATCCATCCATCTGTCCAGCCAAGCTTTCCTTCATTTGACCCCTCCGCTGCCATCCACCCACCCGCATATCCATCCATCCACCTTCCCATCAATTTGATGTTGGATTAGGAAACTGGTTTCAGTCCCCTGTCACCTGGGAAGGCTGAGATCATACCCAACATGTAGGAGTCATGGCCCCATGGCCGAGGTCTTCACGTGCCATCTCAGGAGTCCTCCTAGCTCCACAGGGAGCATGGGTCATACTTTGATGTCCTTGTGAAAATCAAAGTGGTGCTTCCAAGCTCTCTCTCCCCCTGCCCTGTCCTGGGGCTGTAGGCTCCTCCTCCACGTGCCTGTGTGCATAGGGCGTGACTCCCTCTGGGTAGGACCCTGGCTGCACATGGGGTGAGGGGATAGGCCTGGTCTGATGCTGACACTGTGTCCCTCTCAAGAATTTTCCAGGTCCACCCTCGGCTCCGGAGTCACACCCACAGCTTTTTTGCTCCCTTCCCCATTCAAGACCTCGTGGACAACCTCACGGGCATCTTGAATAAAGTCCTTCCTGAGCTGGTGCAGGGCAAGGTAGGTGGGCTGGGCTGGGGGCTCCCCTGATCCGTCAGCCTCAGAGATTCTCAGACTGAGAGAGTCCTGGGGTGAGCTACCTGAGTCCCTCAGTTTGAGAAGTAAATCCACCCGTCCATCAGTCTGTCGGTTGCTACATCTGTCCATGGTTCTTTCCGTCCCTCCAAATGCCTCGGTGGGCTGCAGTCTGGTCCAGGCCCCGTGCCTGTCCACACTGCAGCTGAACTGGGTCGGCCCTGCCTGAGAAGCCCCACCAGCCCTCCATGGCTGCAGACCAGAGGTCTTCCAGGCTAGACTCGGGTGTCTCCTAGGGCCAGAAACCGCCTTCCAGAACCTTCCACAGAGGCAAAGTCACAGAGTGAACGCACCTCAGCATGACATTCAGGCCCCTTCCCAATGTCCCTCATGCCTTTAGTTTCTCCTTCTGCCTAAAGTGCCTGAGACATTCGTCCCCAAACCTGCTCAGAATCAAACGCTTAGACACAGACAAGTGACAGAAACCTTCCCCAGAGAACCCCCAATAGAGACGATGCTGCTCCCGGGTGTCCCACGGCTGCCCCTTTGCTAACTCCCCTCTCTGCCTGGCTCAGGTGTGCCGTCTGGTCAATGGTGTTCTCGAAAAACTGGACATCCCCCTGGTGCATGAGATCATTCGTAAGTGGTGCTTCCAAGCTCTCTCCCCCTCTGCAAGAGCAGCCATGTCCCCAGGGGTTTTGTCCCTGCACACCACAGGGCAGCTCGGGCCTCTGCTTTCACCTTACCTTGGTTTTGGTTTCTTTGTTCCCCTGAAGTATCCGGAAAGTTCTGAGGTCAAAGGCTGCCCTCCTTGGCCCTGACACTGAGACCAGCTGGGCCCTGGGTGGAAGGGCCCGTCCTCATCCGACCAGCCTGAGCATGACGGGTCTCCAGCAGCCCCACTTGCTGGCCCTCCACCTCAGGAGGAATGTGGCTCTCCCTGACTCCTTCTCCTCACGACCATGACTCTAGACTGGTTTTCTGTTTTGTTTTCCATTTTCTAGACAAGCTGATCCCTGAAGTGAATCTTGTCATCAGGGTCTAGGCCTTGCTGAAAGGACCCTGGTCTCTGTTCTGCTGGTTAGTGTGGCTCCCTGCTCCACAGGATCTGGGACAGTCTGTTACTCTGCTGGTAGGAGGCAGCAGGGGTCTTGAGACTAATGACACTTATATAAGTCAGCTTTCCCTCCCTGTAACGAAATGCCAAAAGTAATAAATTATCAAGACAAAAGGTTTGTTTGGGCCCAGTTTGTTTCCAGTCCATGATTGATGGGCGACCCTTGTCACGGTGAGGCTGTGCCTCATGGTGGGAGCATGTGATGGAGCAGATGCTCACCTCATCAGGCACAAAGCACAAAAGAAAGAGGCAAGAGCTGAGCACACACATCCAGAATCACCACACGCAAGTCCACTTGAGCTCATGGACACACACTCTCAAATGCATGATCCAGGCCTGGGCTACCCTTGTGAATAAGGCCAAGCCTCTAGGCCCAGGGTCTCAGCCTCCTCCTGTCCTCCTGGAGGGCAGGTTTGATGCTGGATCAATACCAATAAGAGTCCATGACCTTGAGTCTCCCTGCTGACTGGGCTCTTCTCCCCACAGACCTGCTTCTTGCTGCAGTCCACCCGCTCCTGCACAGGACAGGGAAGGCTGGCCCCACGTCCTAGAAAATGACAAGGCTGCCTCGTCCCTGGGAGCCTGTGCCACCTCCTCCCCTGGCTGCAGCAAAATAGCCGGGGGGTGATGAACAACTTGTGTAGATTGATACAGCAGGAGTGGGAGCCCTTTATTATAGGACAGGAGCAGTATTTATACATTCCACACAGCTTATCTTAATTAGCATAAACTAGATACAGCAGTCAACCAATAAGGAATCTCCACACTTAATGGCTCGCTGGCATTACTTCACAAACCACTCCCTCTGGCATTTTGCCAGGTGCCATCCTGACTTGTTTACAGACTCTAACACTCCCCCTAGGTGTGCGGAACCTCCCCTGCTCCCCACCAAATAAAACCGCTCCTCTTCTGCACCAGGGCGTCTTGTGCTGCTTCAGCATCACGTGAGGGCTCCCGGCTGGGACTGGCCCTGACCCAGGTGGCTGGGGACAACAGAGCGTGGGCCTGGAGGGGTCAACAGGCCAGACCCAGGCAGTTTCTAGTTCTCGGTAATGTCTCCAATTTTCTTTGGGAACAATTTCTTTTCTTGGAGCCATCTGGACCCACTGGCCCGAATCTCCAGATTGTGGGGCATCCTTGACTTCAACAGCTTCGGGGTCACCCGCTGGGTGAAGAGATGGAGAAAAGGTACCAGCCAATTCAAGGACAGCCTCCCCATCTCTGTCCCTGCCTGAGGAACAGGGAGGACACCTGGGACTCCAGGGGCCAAGGGCAGCACCTCAGCACTTAGTCTGCAGAGCCCACTGGCAGCTCTGGGCCCTGGAGGCCTGTGGGGCCGGCCAAGCCCGACTGTCCATGGAACAAGGTGGTCTGTAACAGCCCTGCTGCAGCCAGTGCCCAGTTGAGAAAGCAATGCCCCCTGGTCCACCCAGTCTGCAGGACTGCTTTCTATTGAGTAGCCCACGGGTGTTTGGGTACCTCAGGTGTCAGGCCAAAGAGCACCCGTCCCACTGTGTGGCTCACATTCTTAGCTCTGCAGAGACATACCTCCTTAGGAGATGGTGACATTCTATGCCACAAGCAGCCAAATGTCAGCCCTGTGACTCACTCACAATGGGAACCGTGGTCACCAGCACCCCAAAATAGCCCAAGGGGCCCTCACACAAGCTCAATGACCACAAGCAGAAAAACACTTTGGGTCACTGAATTTGCCCCAAATCTCCCTCCCCCGCAATGTCACCAGGTTAATTTTCCCCCTAATATTTCCTAAAAATATTGTCGTGTAAGCACCAGTATCCAAAAGCGCCTGAAAGTCTGAATTTCCTGGATTCCCTCTTAATCTCAACAGGGGCACAGGGCCCCTGGTGTCTGGTGGGACCTACATGCCTGGTTTCCATCCTGATGTGTCATTCTACCCGAGACATTTGAGTCTAAAATGATCCAATATCAGACAAACCACAACTGAGCTGCATGAGACGTTCCTGGACTTTTTCCATATTTGCCCTTTGATTGTCTACTCTCCCCCATTTTTAAACAACACCAAGAGTTGCTCAGCACTACGAGAAAACACATCTCACTAGAGGTCCTCAAGCACTCTCTGTACCAGGCCCTCTACCTCCCCCAGACATCATCTCCAACCCCCAGAACTCCATGGGAGTTCATGCCTCATCTCATTTATCTCTCTGCAGCCAGATGGTGGCCAGCCTCAACCAACCCACTGCATCCAGGGAGCTGGCTCTCCCCTGGTAGAGTGGAGGTGCATTTACACCCTGCCATGGTGTGTTTCTTTGGCAACTCTGATCACTGTGCCAAACTGATAAGTAGAAGAGTGTATACCAGTTATGAACCCTGGGGAGAGAGTGGTCACCAGTCCCCAGGGTAGACTCTACGCACTTCTGCTCAATGCATCTGCATGGGAATCTCCAAGGAAAACAACACAGTCAGCACTGGGTAGAAAAACACTTAGATGGAGAGGAGACAGAGCAAGAGGACTTCAATAATGTGCATCACTCCCCATAGTTAACAAGTCCCCCCACCCAAGTCACTGGTACCAAGCAATTGGCTATGCTCACTGCTCTTGAGCCTAGAGGCTCCTCCCCTTCCCTAATAGAGTCTGGAAACTGAAAACTGGGGACATATTTGAGGGCCTTTGATGCAGACACTTAAAAAAAACAAAGGAGTACATATTGAATTTGAAGCAGGAAAAGCTATAACCACATAATGTACACACCATGTGAGCTCCTCATCTTAGGGTAAGGAGGGATCTCAGGCCCAAGGCTCACTCTCATGAGACTAAACAGAAGTTTGAAAGATTGCACACACAAGACTGCCTTTCTCAGCATAACCATTAATTGGCCACTAAGATAACCAAGCAGAGACTACAGAAACTTCATATGACAAAGAATACAGACTTCACTGAATTGATTCAGGAAAGTCTCTAAACAAATAACTACAACAACCAGTAACAATAACAAACTCTGAGGGGAGGGAGAATCCAATTTCCAGAAACTACCACATTATATTTTTTAAATATCCAATGTTCAGCTAATAAACCAGATATTTGTATAAAACATGCAAAACACTTGTATAAGACATGCAAATCAACAAGAAAACTTGGCCTATACCCATGAAAAACTGTCTCCAAAGAATCTCAGGTGTTGGACTCACTATACAAGAACTTAAATTCACTATTTAAATATGTTCAGAGAATATATGTTAAAAAAACATATCTAAAAACTAAAGGAAATCTCAGAACAAAATCTAGAAAATAGAGAATGTGTATAAAGTCATAGAAATCATTGACAAACAGAAATTCTGCAGCTGAAAAGTACAGTAACTGAAATGGAAAATTCACTTAAAAAATGAAACAGCAGATTTTAACAGGCCAAGGAAAATAATCTGCAAGCTTGGTAGCAGATCAATTGATATTCTTTAATCTGTAGAGCAGAAAGAAGAAATATATATATATAAATGAATAAAGATTCAAAGGTCATCAAGCATATGAACATACACATCATGGGAGTCACAGAAGAGGAGAGAGGGTGAGAAAAGAACATTTGAAAGAATGGCTTCAATTTTTCCAATTTTGATTAAAAAAATAATCATCACTTCAAAGAGCTCAACAAGAAATTCACACTTAAACAATTTATAATAAAACAAAAGACAAAGAGAGCATCTTAAAAGCAATAGGACAAAAGTGAGTCATCAAGTATAAGAAAGTCTCAATAAGACTAACATCTGATTTTTAATCAGAAACCTTGGAGGCCAGAAGGCAGTTGAATGTCTTACTCAAATTGCTAAGAGAAAAAGACTATCAAGGGACACAGCCACAGCATTGTTTATAGCAGCACAATTCACAATAGCTAAACTTTGGAACCAACTAGATGTCCTCCAATAGATGAATGGATAAAAAAATGTGGCAAAAATACACAATGGAATATTACTCAGCAATAAAAGAGAATGAAATCATGGCATTTTCAGATAAATGGATGGAGTTAGAGAAAACAATGCTAAGTGAAGTTAGCCAATCCCAAAAAACCAAAGGCCAAATGTTTTCTCTGATATAAGGAGGCTGATACATAGTGGGGTAGGGAGAGGGATCATGGGAGGAATAGAGGAACTCTAGATAGGGCAGAGGGGTGGGAGGGAAAGGGAGGGGCATGGGGTTAGAAATGATTGTGGAATGTGATGGTCATTATTATCCAAAGTACATGTATGAACACACGAACTGGTGTGAATATACTTTGTGTACAACCAGAGATATGAAAAATTGTGCTCTCGATGTGTAATAAGAATTGTCATGCATTCTGCTGTCATATATAAATAAAAATAAACAACAAAAAAAGACTATCAACCAAGAATTCTATATCCAGCGAAACAATCCTTCAAAAGTGTAGGAGAAGGTAAGGCATTTCCACATAAATAAAACAGAAAGAACTTAACACTAGAGAACATGCCCTGATGAGCCTTTTGGGGTGAAATGAAAGGATACTTGATACAAACTGCAGGAAGAAATAAAGAGCACCAGTAAAGTTAACTACTTAGGTAAATATAAAAGACAGTGGGGTTTTTGTTTATACCTCTTTTCTCTGTTTTATTTAAATGACAAAACAATAATTAGAAATGTGTGATGATGAGGCTGGGACAGAGTGGCACACACCCTAACTGGGGAGACTGGGGCAGGAGGACTGCAAGTTCCAAGACAGCCTCAGCAACTCAACAAGGCCCTCAGCAACTTAGCAAGACTTTGTCTCAAAATTTAAAAAAATAAAAATAAAAAGGATTGGGGAATGCTGCTCAGCAGTTAAGCACCCCTGAGCTCAATCTTCATTACCAAAAAGAGAAAAGGAAGAGAGAAAGAAAAGAAATTTGTGATGATGGGGCATACAATGTATAAAGATATAATTTGTATAAAAATAACAGCATGGAGTAAGGGAGTGGGCAGAGATCCATAGAGGCAAAAATATTTATGTAGTATTGAGATTAAGTTCATATGAAGCTGAATAGACTTAACAATTAAGATGCTTATTGTAATCCTTAGGGCAACTACTCAGAAAATAACACATAAAACAAAGTAAAGGAATTAAAACCGTACACTAGGAAATACACATCTACACAAGTGTCAGTTGGTAATTGAAAAAGAAAGAAATATAAAACACATAACTGGGTGCAATGATATGTGCTTTTACTCCCAACACTCTGGAGGCTGAGGTAGAGGGATCACTTGAAACCGGGAGTTCAAGACCAGCCTGAGCAACACAGCTAGATCCCATCTCAAAACAAAGAAAAAGCCCAACAACAATAACAACAAAACATAATGCATACAGAAAACAATATCAAAACACCATGTTTAAATCCTGTGTTATCAGCAATTACATTAAATGCAAATGGTTTAAACACTCCAACTAAAAGTTCCTATCTCCAAATACCATCCAGTTGGGACCATGGGGATGAGGTCTTCAACATGGGAATTTTGAGAGGACATAAACTTTCAGTCTACAACATCACCCTCTCTTAATTTGGCCCCTTAAATTGCTCTCTCACGCTTAATTTCTCTGGTTTGTTTTTTTCTTCACATTATTTAACACGCTCTGAAATTGCTGTTTCTTTCTTTCCTTCCCCATTCACTATGATGCTCCCTCACTAGAGGGTAAGCTGCAGGAGGTAAGAGCTCTGTCTCCTCCTCCACAGCTGAATCCCCAGCATCTGAACCGTGACTGCCACATAATAGACGCTTAGCAAGTACAGGTTGAAGGAATGGATGGCGGAGGCCACTTCCATCGCTGTGTAATAAAACCACGCTTTGAACACCTGCCAAACTGGTGTCGGTGTGACTCTTTCACTTTGGGAGATATTTAAATGGAGATTGGAGGTTGTAAAAGTGGTATGGATAGGAGCCTCAGGAGGATTTGAGGAAGGGAGGCCCTTTACCCTGTCCTGACTGGAGTCAGGGTAATGTTTTAATGAACAAGAAACTGAAGATGGGAGGCTGGGGACTCTGCTCAGCAGCTAGCTGTCACTTTACTCCCTCAAGGCAACGGAGCAGAGGATGGTGGTTCTGTGAGTGACTCTGCAGCCACACTTTGGAGGTGCCATTCATTTCCAAGGAAGGCTAGCCCCGCTGGCTCACATGATCCTTACCCACCAATCAGAAAGCACCCCATGCCAACTGTCAAACCCTTCAACTGTTAAACTGTCATAACTGTCAAACCACCCCCGGCTCTATAAATATGCAGAGCTGTTCTTCAATAAACGGGCATTTTTTCCTATGACAAGCCTTGTTCGTTCTTTCATTTCCTCTCCTGGAATGTTTCACTCAAATTCTACCAAGTTTTAGGCCCAACCAATCTGCTTCCAAAAAAAAAACCCTCTCTGACTACTCTAACCAATTCTGCGTCTTTTCTTTCTTGGATGGCTTGATATCAGGTAGTTGGTACCATGCCATATTGTTCATGAATAGATTAATAAAGTAAGAAAGCCAGGGACAGTGGCCCGTGTCTATAATCCCAGAGATTTGGGAAGTTGAGTCAGGAGGATTGTAATTTCAAGGACAGTCTCAGCAACTTAGTGAGGCCCTAAGCGACTTTGTGAGACCCTGTCTCAAAATTAAAAAATGAAAAGAGCCTGGGATGTGGCTCAGTGGTTAAGTGCCCCTGAGTGCTATCCCCAGTAACAAAGAAGAAAAGATTAAGAAAAAGTGATTAAAACTATATCTATTTACATGATGTTATGTATAGAAACTCCAAAATTTCCACTAAAAAAAAACTGTTAGAACTAATGAATGAATTCAGCCAGATTGCAGAATACAGGATCAATATGTTAAAATCAGCCATGTTTCTATACAGTGCCAAGGAAACAACCAAAAAACAAAATTAAGAAAATAATTGCGTTTATGAGTGCATCAAAGGAGATAAAATACTTAGAAATAAATTTGAACAGGATTTGAAATATTTGTTGCATACTGAAAAGAGAATAATGTGGAAAGAAATTTTAAAATACCTAAGTGAATGAAAAGACCTCCTATGTGTGTGGATTTGAATAGTAGAAGTGACTATGGAGATAGATAGATAGATAGATAGATAGATAGATGGATGAAACCCAGTTGTATTTGAATATATATATTCATACTGAACTCAGGGGTGATTAACCAGTGAGCCACATCCCCAGCCCGTTTTATTTTTTTTTTTTTATTTTGAGACAGGGTCTTGCCAATACTCCCAAAATGGATCTACAGATACAGTGAAATCTCTCTCAAAATCCCAGCTGACTTCTTTGCAGAAATTGACAAGCTCATCCTAAAATTCTTGGAGAAAAATAAATAATGGGGTAAGTTTGCTATTACAAGATTTCTTGACCTGAACATAGGGAGACAACTTAAAGGAACATATTAAGTACATAAAGGTAAAGGCATCTGATTTGTGGCATGAGGCGTGAAGGGGATCTGTAAATGACTGAAGTCCAGGGAGCTGGGGCCTGATCAGCCTGGTTCCTGAGTTCCCTGAAGGCAAGAGTTCCAGGCCCTTAACCTGTCGTGGGAGCTCACACAGTTCTCTCTGTGACCACTAGAGGGAGCAGATGAACGGTTCTTCCCAGCATCTCTTCCTGGGATAAATAGTAACATTTGGTAGCAGTGACTAGGATCCAGCTCCTCCTGTCCTGCAAGGAAGGGTCTCATCTAATCTACACAGAGTTGGGGTCCTAAGGCCCAAAGTCACAGAGCTTGTGGGCCATGGACCAGGGAGCAGATCCAGAAGTCGGGCTTCAGAGTTCAGGGTGTCGCTGTAGATTCAAAACTCACGGCTTTGCCCAAATCTGATAGCACCCCAGAAAGGGCTAAAGGTTCGCTAGCCCTTTCTATTTTTTATTTTGAGAAAGAGCCTTGATACATTGCTCAGGCTGACCTTGAGCTTCTGACCCTTCTGCCTCAGCCTCTTGAGTATCTGGGATTATGGGCATTCACCAACATGCCCAGCCACTTTTTTTAAAAAAATTATTTTGCTTTGCACACTGATTATTCTCCAGCTGGGTGCTAACTGTGAATGCATTCTCCATTTTCCCAGCCAGAACATCGGATTCTCTCACATGAACTGCTTGTCCCCTAGAGTTGCAGATTTATCAAGTAGGATTGTAGATTTACTTATAAAAACATAGGCATTTATGGGGGGTGTGGCTCAGTACTAGAACATGTGCTGAGCACAAACAAGACCTCGGGTTCCATCTCCAGCACATAACATTAAATATGTACATTTAATTAATATATATCACTATTAAAATGCATTTCAGATAAACAACAAATGATTTTTAGTGTAAGTATCTCAAATATTTCATGGGATATAATTATACTAAAATTTTGCTTTTGATCATCATCTGAAATTCAAATACAACTGGGTTTCACTCATATCTATATAGTAGAAGTGACTATGGAGATAGATAGATAGATAGATGAAACCCAGTTGTATTTGAATATATATATTCATACTGAACTCAGGGGTGATTAACCAGTGAGCCACATCCCCAGCCCGTTTTTTTTTTTTTTTTTT
>NW_026000026.1:24447784-24468556 GCF_001458135.2 Marmota marmota marmota | reverse complement strand
CCCCAGCCCTTTTTTTTTTTTTTTTTTTTTTTTGAGACAGGATCTTGCCAAGCTGCTTAGAGCTTTGCTAATTTGCTGAGACTGGTCTCAAATTTCCAATCCTCCTGCCTCAGCCTCCCAATTCACTGGGACTATAAGAATGAGCTGCTGCACCCAGTGATATGTATTTTTAATGCAGAAAAGAAAAAACCCACATCCTTTGTTCATTTCCCATGTTGGCTTCACAGCCACTTTGCTGGTCTCCTGACTATTCCTCTAACTCAGCAGGTGACTCTCCCAATCTTCCTCTAAAGGCATTGCATTTGAAACTCCTGCTCTGTTCTCCATTACTCTACAGAGGAGAATATTTACTGAGCTTCTACTATGTGCTAGTTGTTTTTTTTTTTTTCTTTTATGGTGCTTGGAAATATACAAGCAGGTAAGCACTCTAGCTCTGAGCTGCACCCCAGACCTGATGTGTTGGTTTGAGGTGGCTGAACCCGGATGTTAGACAATCAAAAGGAAGCTGCACCTTGGCCTCCTCTGAGCTGAAAGCTGAAGGGTAAACAAATACCAAGCTCCAGGCAGGATAAGAGCTGAAGTCCAGGGGGGGTCTGACCTAAGGGCTTCCCTGGGGAAATCATCAAAACAGTAAGATGGATGGACAGAGAGACGGATGGATGGGTGGATGGATGGATGGGATGGATGGATGAATGGATGGATGGGATGGATGGATGGATGAATGGATGGACGGACGGACGCACGGATTCTAAAGCAAGTGCAGTAAAATGCTCATGGTAGAACGGAGGTGGTCGATAGAGTTCTCTGGAAAAACCAACTTTTCTCTAATGCTTCCTGGGGGAAGGCAAGATGGCCCTGGCTACAGTGGTGAGAATAAACTTGAGGGGGTCAGGTGGAGGTCAGTCCATTGAAGAAGAAATAAGGAAGCCTGAGGGCGGCCGGGCAGTGGGGGGGGTGGACGGAGAGAGATTCCCTTTGAGGGAGCCTCTAAGAGCCAGAGACCCAGGTGAGGAATGACTGGAAGCCAGGCCTGCTGTGGGGATGGCCTCTCAGGAGCAGCCAGAGGCCTGCTGGGCTGGGGAGGGGCTGCTGCGGGGTGCCTCACTCACCTGAGGGCAGCCCTCATCTCCCCTCCTGAAGCCCTGGTGACCAGTCCACGTTCCCCCAGGAAACCAACCCTGCGGGGGGCCATGAAGGAGATGTCACATGGTTCCCTGCCCCCCGCACCCGCCTGGCCCCAGGAAGACACCAAAGCAAAACAAACAAGAAGCAGGACTCAGAATCCAGATCAGACACAAAGAGGCAGAGAACCCCCTTCCCTCGGGGCTGGGGTCCTCCGTGGGGAAGAGGCGGGGTCTGGCTCCACGTGCTCAGAAGCCCCCAAGGATTGTTGGGTGACCCCAGACAGCTCGGGCAGGGTTGGCAGGAGCACAGGCTGCCTGCGAACGGGGACCTTGGAGGCCCCGAGGTCTCCACACCTGTCCCTAATCGTGGCTTTGAAAAGACAGAGCAAGGGCTGGGGACACGGCTCAGCGGGACAGCGCTTGCCTGGCATACGGCAGGCCCTGGGCTTGACCCCCAGCTTTGCCGGCCAGAGCTGGTGAAGGGGCTCCTGCACCCCCGTCTGACAGGGTCACAGCGTGGGGGAGGCTGCGGCAGGGCCACCCCATCTGGAAACTGGAACCCTGGGGAGTGTTAGGAGTTTTGTTTATGATCCTCATGATACGGATCACAGGCCTCACGTCAATCAATCATCCAAGTACGCATTGCCTGAGATTGCAGGAAAATTCCAGAAGGAGACCAAGGATATCATAAAGACGTGCCCCGAGGTGCATTTCAGTATCTCTCGGGATATAAACAATAGTGTCATTCCTCAAACCTGAGCCCACGGTTAACAATTTACTCTACCCATCTCCTAAAGCCACAACCTGTGTGACACCTGGCTACAGAAAAACAATTGCTGTGTCCACAGAACCAGGACCACCGAAGGCAGCTTATGGTATCCCCCTCGGGGACAGGAGGCTAACACAAATGCATTCCCCCACCAACACCCTCCTCTGCCTTGCACAGGAATTTATGCTGAAATTGGGAAACATATAATTGATATTAATGACAAATGGGTTGAGGTGCAGTGCCTGCCCTTCAGTTAAAGATTACAAGACGTAAGAATTGGTGATCCTTGACCAAGGATCAGGAAACTTTTTAAGAAAGCAGTTGAATAGGTCATATGAAAAAAGGAAATTACCTTGGAAATTAAAATAGAATAATGTAAAATTAACATAGATGTAGTTTAAAGGCACTTCAGAGCAGTAGGCTTTTAAATAATAGACTTTCACTACTCTAAGTGTGTTTTACTGGGATTTTAGTTTAGAAGTAAGAAAGCTTACCAATAATCATAAGTATGCTTTAAAGTTAAAGGTTAATGAAATAGTTATAGGTATGCGGTAAAGTTGGAAGTGAATAAAGGTCAGGAGACCTGGGGCCGAGCTGCGTAGTCTAGCACCTAGTGATCGAGGTGAAAACGTAGAAGCTTAACCATGATTGGCATAGGTTATGGGATAATATTTTAAACAAGGTACTCAATATCCTAGGTAATCAGTGTATATCAGAAAAGATTGTAACTCTTGAAAATTATGTAAATCAAAGAGGTTTCGGGTTTTGAGGCTCTCCTTTAACTACCCGAAAAAAACCATCTGTAAAAATGGTATTAAAATAAGGGCCCCTCCCGGGGCAGCAGGTCTTTTCTGGAGGCTGCTCCTGACTTGCAACCTATTGTCCCGTCTCTTCTTCCTCCGCCGACGTCACCCCTCCTACAGGACCCCCGGATCCCCGCTGGGGCTGGCCCCCGGCACAGAACTAGTGTGTTTCTGTTTCCACTGAGGCCTTGGAAAAAGGTGTCGCCTCTGACAGGGGCTCAGCCAGACCTCCCCCATCCCACGCACAGGCACCCGTGGGAGTAAGCAGCACCCAGCCCTCAGTGAGCACTTAGGCAGCTTAACTGTCACCCGTATCATCATCTCTGTAAGCCTGTTGTCACTTTCTGTTTGTGGGAAATTATGTTTCTCACCTTGGACTGTGAGACACAAATTCCTTATCTAAGTTTTCAACTGTGAGTTACTTGCCTAAATGTCTGCTGAGGAGATAATAACCCCAGGAGTTGGTGGGAATAGTAAAACATGGAGGTGGACCCAGGAGGTGGTGACAACCTTACAGAAATGACCATACACTGGCCGAAAGATAGGCGCACAGGATTTGGAATCAGACAGGCCCGAGTTCAAATCCTGACTTCTGGTCCAGATAGCTGTGTGACCTGGAGCAAATCATTCAGCCTTTCTGTGCCTCCATTTCTTCTTTTTTTAAAAATATTTATTTTTTAGTTGTAGGTGGACATAATATCTTTATTTTACATTTATGTGGTGCTGAGGATCAAACCCAGTGCCTCATGCATGGTAGGCGAGCACTCCACCACTGAGCCACAATCCCAGCCCCCCTCTTCCTCCATTTATCCATCTGTCCCATGGGCTCTGGGCTGAGCCTGGCAGGTAGTAAGCTCTTAGAAATGGTAGGACCAATCTGTTCTATGCTTCCACAGTCCCATTTCCTTATGGGCATGATCAGCCCCCAAAATTAGATTCAAAGTCAAATGCATGAAAGATGTACAGGGAGTCACATGGTGTGTGTGTGTGTGTGTGTGTGTGTGTGTGTGTGTTGGGGGACATCTAGTTCCCGGGGGGGGGGGGGGGGCTGAAACTTCTTAAACCCTCAAGGCTGCATGGCACTTGCCATCGTCTCCAATATTCCACCTGTGTTTTTTTTGTTCAGGTCCTCCCCCTGAGACAGGAGCAAGGTGACTTCACATTACTTTATCAGTCTCTAGCTCACTCTATCTTCCCAGGAGAATATGAGCACACAGAGGGCCAGGGCTGGGCTGGTCCTCCTGCCTGTCCAGGGCTCAGAACAGTGTCCACACCCAGGATCTGTCCTATGCCTTCATCAGGGATGACCCCTAAGACACCCACCAAGTCACGGGCTCCAGGTGTAGGCGCCTGTGACTCTGCTGTGGGCTGCAGGTGGGACCCTCTCCACTCTCCTGACCTAGAGAGAGTGGCGATGGGGTGGGAGTGGGGGGTACGCTGGCAGTGTGTCTCTAGTGGTGGCCACAGGGGAGACACAAGGCTCAACCTGAGTCCCCTGGAGCTGAAACATCCCCATTTGAGGGACTCAGCTGCCCCCAGAGGCCTGTTCCAGTAACAACCCCATTCCCAGGGCTCCCTATATCCCAGAGACACCCCATTTCCCAGGCCCTACATAGATAGTCACAACTTGTTTCTAAGAACAGGAAACCATGCCCAGGGAAGAGTCGTCACACCCCTGGGCTTGTTAAACACCTACTTCGTCCCTTGTCCTATGGCTACAGCCACAGGATAGCTGTAAGGACCGTAGGGTAACAAATGCTCCGACCAAGAGCGATTCCTGCACTCGCAGACGGCCCTGGGTCCCATCCCCAGCTCTGCAAAGAAAACAGAGAGAGAGAGAGACAGAGACAGAGACAGAGAGAGAGAGAGAGAGAAAGAGAGAGAGAGAGAGAGAGCCCCTTCCTGGGTCCCAGGCCCCTAGAGCCCTGTGGTCATGCAGTTGACCGGTTCCTGCTGGGCTCTCCATGTCCACACCTGAGTCAAGGTCAGGCACAGCTCAGTGATGAGGATGGGACCCAGAGCCCCTTTGCCAGTCCAGGGTGTAGCACAGAGAGGGGAGGACATGTGCCTAAGGTCACACAGTAGAGGCAGATCACTCTTGGCATGTCCACATGCCAACGTCTGTTCTTTCCTCGGGGACCCCAGCTCTGTCCCGGGACTTCAGAGAGGCACCCAAGAGATAACCAGAGGGGCTGGGGATGTGGCTTCAGCTGTAGCGCGCTCGCCTGGCATGCGCAGGGCGCTGGGTTCGAACCTCAACACCACATAAAATAAAAGATATTGTGTCCACCGAAAACTGAAAAATAAATATTAAAAAATTCTCTCTCTCTCTCTTTAAAAAAAAGAGAGAGGGGCTGGGGATGTGGCTCAAGCGGTAGCGCGCTCGCCTGGCATGCGTGCAGCCCGGGTTCGATCCTCAGCACCACATACCAACAAAGATGTTGTGTCCGCCGAGAACTAAAATAAATAAATAAACATTTAAAAAAAAAAAAAAAGACAGGGACGACCACCCAGTGCTATAAAAAAAAAAAAAGAGAGAGAGAGAGAGATGACCAGAGACAAAGTGAAAAAGATATAAGAAGAAACAGAGAGAGGGGGAGGGGAGGGTCAGGACAGGGACAGACAGAGGGGGAGGGAAACAGAAAGAAGGGGATAAAAGGAGGAAGACAGAGCCGGGCGCGGTGGCTCATGTCTGTAATCCTAGCAGCTTGGGAGGCTGAGGCAGGAGGATCACGAGTTCAAGGTCAGCCTCAGGAACTTAGCAAGGCCCTGTCTCTAAAGCAATATTTTTAAAAGGGCTGGAGGTGTGGCTCAGGGGTTAGGTGGCCCTGGGTACAAAAAAAAAAGGTAAGGAGACAGATGCAGGGAACCAGAACTGACAAGTGCAGGCCTCGGAGGCCAGAGGCTGGCGGCAGGGTCCCAGGCCTGGTTTATGGGGGCAGAAGTTCCACTGCGGCCCGTGTCGCTCTGGGGCATGCTGCAGACCCCAGCGCCCCAGCTTTGCTCAGTTCCCACCCCCCAGCCATCTCCCCTCCACCCCGAGTTCCAGTTCTGGTGGGGACACCCCCTCCCCTGCCACCCACCTAGACTGTCCCCCTTCACAAGTCTCCAACAGTCTTCCGGCCTCGCTCCTCATAGCCCACCCTCCCGGGGACCCTCCCCCGCTCACCCATGTGCCACCTCGTGCCATCACCTCCGTCATCTCTTCCTTGAAGGCCTCTTTGAACCAGCCCAGTCGAGCCGAACCCCCCGCCTCTGGGCCACCTAGTGAGTGGGGACAGTCACACCCCAGGCAGGTGCTGATCCTACTGCCTGTGTCTCTCTGCAACCTTTTGTCACACCCGCACGTGAGGTCCCACACTCGGCCCTGATGACAATCCCTGAGTCAACCTCCGTGCTGGTGTGTGACAGTTGGCCTGGGCCCCCCTCCGAATAAGCCTGTTCAGGTGATGTCCCTCCATCACACACTGTCCTTTGGGCTGGAACTCACAAAACTTGGTCGCCCCAAGGTGACCTTGATGAGGCCACTCTGCGCACTTGCTTCAGCTGGACTGGGAGTCCCACGGGGGCAGGGACGGGGTCCTCATGTCCCACGCAGAGCTGGGACACCGCCTGGTTCACCAGGGTTTGTTTGCACTGAATTTAATCCGTCTCTGTCCCACAAAAGGGGACTCATACCCGGAAAGTTCCAGAACTGCTTTCTTTATTTCTTTCCAGTGGTTCCGGGACTGACGTGACCCTGCTTTTGTCACCGTTATCAGCAAAGTGTCCCTGGAATCCGGAGGAGGTGGGGGCAGATGGAGGCATGAGGTTTCCCCCCCTCCCTTGTCCTCTGCCCAACCTCTGTTGACTCACTCTCAAGCCACGGAGTTTGTTTGCAGATCAAAAAAAAAGAAAGAAAGAAAGAAAGAAAAACATATTCAGTGTAAAAAGAATTTTTCTTGTTTTCTTAAATTTTGAAAAACACCAAGAAAATGGCAAAAGTCACCCAGTGGATCACATCATCAAAAAACAAATACGGTCACCTGATGGGTGCACTCCTTCCAGAATGTTCTCTAGAGGAAAAAAAAAATTTTTTTTAATGAAAACAGAGGGAACTGTTTTCCGTGTTGGTCCAGCTCGGTCGCCCTGCAGTGACCTGTGGCCCAGGTTTATTTGATGAATTGCCTGTTACTGGACATTAAGCTGGCCCCACTTGGGGACGATCATAGCTAAGGACGCAGGCTGAGTCCCGCAGCTCTCTCCTCCTGATCCTCTGCAACGCCCTTGGCAGAGCCCACGTGCCCTGGGCCCACAGCGCGGTGCCTCATGGCGTTGAGCGGCTCCCGGTGCAGACAGCAGAGCCCGTCACACCTGGTGGCATTGGCCACGTGGGGCGCAACGTCCTTATTTGACAGCTGGGGACACTGAGAGATAAGAGCTGGCTTATCCAAAATCAGCCCCAGGGAGTGGCCGACTCCACATCACCAAGAGACCTTCTCCCCACTCTGTCATCTCTTTAAGATTTTACCACCGACCCCATAATCTCCAGGGGACCTGGGGTGGGGTGTGGGACGTGGTGTGGGTGGGATGTGGCCAGGGTGTGGCATCTGTCCTGCTCGGGGCAGGCCTGGCTAATTTACCCGGACACCCAAGGCTGTCATCAGCCGGTGTTCTTCCTGCCCCTCTTGACCCCTTTGTCTCCAGCTGACTCAGTGTCCCCTGCATGAGGGACCCAAGAGCTGCGAACCTGTTCTTGGCCCCCTGGCTGCACCGTGGCAGGGCCCGATCCTTGGTGCACACCGTCGCTGCGTTGTAGGGCCTAGAATGACACATGAGTTTTCAGATCCAGTTCCAGCAAATGCTAGTGCCCATCAGGGTGCAGCAAGAAGCGCCCTGCTAGGGTCAGGTGAGCAGGAAAGGCCTTTCCAAGGAGGGGACTCTGAAGCTGAGGCTTGGCAAATGAAAAGAAGCCAGCAGAGGCGGGAGAGGGGAGAACGGCAGCAGGCTCCACATGTGCAAAGGCCCTGAGGTGGGAATGAAAGGCACAAGGAGCAGAGTGGTGAGAGATGAAGTTTGAAGGGAGAACAGCAACCAACCACGACGGGTCTCCCAGAGACTGGTTCTCACATGAGAGCAACGGAGCCTTGGAGAGTCCTCACGGGCAGAGGAGTGGGGAGTAACGCCTTGAGAGCTAACTGGCTGTGCGCAGAGCTGGACTTTAAAAGGGACCAAAGGTGGAGACAGGAGACCAGAGAAGGGGAATGAATGAGTGAATCATGGACATCCCTCTAGGCAGAGGGCGACCCACGGCCTACGAGGGTGAAGAGCTGGTGCTCTGAGTCACCCTCCCGGGGGCAGCTCCCTGCAGACGCTGCCTTCTGAGTCAGGTCTCGAAGGTGGCCGTCGGCTTCCCAAGTACCAAATTCTCTGAGGTGCCAAGGATCCCGTGGCCTCCTCTGTGACCTTGAGTCGGTCCCCAGTGGAGGAGGAGAGCCCGGGGGAGGAAGCCACTCTGCTGAGGCCGCAGATGCCCCCAGAGAGCCAGGTGCCTGCGGGGCCTTGGGACTCCAGAGGCTGCCCTCCGGCTCCCGTGGGCGTCAGTGAGCCTGGGCGGGGGCCGGTCCCTGGTGCTTGCAGACCCCAGCCCAGGCCAGGGCTGGAGGCAGGAAGCAGCGGCGACAGGGGCCCAGACCCTGGCTCAGCCTCCAGCACCCACAGAGGGGCATTGTCCGTGGGCAGCAGCCGTGGCCAGCGGGGAGCCGCCGCGGGGCGTGTGCCTCCCTGGAGATGTGCCCAAGGCGCTGGCAGGGTCCTTCCGGGGAGTCCTAGCTCCGGAGCTTCCTCCTCAGGGACTCGGGGCCTTTGGCAGGTTCACAGACGTGCGACAGACGCTCTGTGCCTTGTTCCTCTTGGCAGCACCAAGCAGAGGGGGCTAGCCAGGGCCGATTGCACGCCCTGACCCCAGGACGTCCCCTGCCCCGTCTGGTCCCCCTGCAGATTGAGACAGGACCCAGCGATGACCACAGCCCTAAGCCACAGCAACTGGCCCTAGACAGGTCGGCCACCAGGACGAAGCTCCAACGCCAACCCGGAGCCCGGGGGAAGAGCGGTGTGTGGTCAAGTGATGGGGTCTGCACGCAGCCATCCTGGTCACGTGACCTGGAGCAAGTCACTGTCCTCTCTGAGCCTCATGCCCTCAGGAAAACCCAGGGCCACTGTTGGGGAGCAGTGGCACCCACCTGTAATCCCAGGGACTCCAGAGGCTGAGACAGGAGGATCCCAATCTTCAAGGCCAGCCTCAGCAACTTAGCGGGACCTTGTCTCCAAAAGGGCTGGAGACCTTGCCCAGTGGTTAGCGCCCCTGGCTTCAGTCCTCAGCACCAAAATAAATAAATTTAAAAAGGGCTGCTGATTCCCCATCCTGTCCCTCCTCCCCCCTCCCCCCGCAGGGTGACATATGGTTCAGTGGGGCCTGGGACCAGGTGGGCAGGATGGGGCTTCGGCAGGGCTGTTTACTCTGCTCCTGTGAGTCCAGTCAAGCCTCATTTTCCTTCCACTCCACAAATCCTCACGACCTTCCTGTTGAGACATGACGGACAAGGTCAGGTGGTGCTCAGTGCTGCAGAAAGCCGGAAAGCCCCGGTGCCAAGTGCTGTGTGGGCAGCACCTTGGTTCATGCCCTTCAGGGGCTGGGAGGAGATGCTACCATCATTCCCATTCTGTAGATGAGGTCATGGAGGCCCAGAGAAGTGAAGCACCTTGCCCAGAGATACACAGCAAAGAAGTGGCTGAAATGGGGTTTAAACATATGCTCTTAGGGTCTTAAATTAATGGAGATTGGCCGGGCGTGGTGGCGCACTCCTGTAATCCCAGCGGCTCAGGAGGCTGAGACAGGAGGATTGCAAGTTCAAAGCCAGCCTCAGCAAAGGCGCACTACTAAGCAACTCACTCAGTAAGACCCTGTCTCTAAATAAAATACAAAATAGGGCTGGGGATGTGGCTCAGTAGTTGAATGCCCCTGAGTTCAATGGCAGGTATCCCCCCCCCAACTGCATTCCTCTCCACACTCCAGGAGAGCTGCTAGGAGTTGCCCATTTTGCAGGTGGCAACACTGAGGCTCAGAGATGTAATTGACTGAACCCTGAGTCACACAGAATGGAAATGGTAGAGCCAGGATTTGAACCCAGTCTAGCTCATGACACCTCTGTGTCCACCATGCTGTGTAGACATCCCTAGGAGGATTTAAAAGTCAGAGTTCTTCAAATTCTGGCCCTGCCATTTGCCAACCATGGAGTCTGCCCCTCCTGGGCACAGTCAGGACAACCGACCGACCCCGGATGGAGCTGAGGCCCCACCAATGTAACAAACGTAGAACTGGGGGTGGCACTTGTCCTGTCCAAGGTGCTCATTCCTGTCACTGTTACTGTTCTCATTGTGTCCCATGGGGGTGACTGCCTGGGCTAGCTGCTGCATGTGCCCCAGTCCCACCCCCCATCCCCCACGCCAGCTGGGACCCTCCTTTCTCAGGTCTCAGGAGGCTGGAGGCCTGAGGCTGCGTCTGGGAAGGGCTCCACTTGACCAAGAGCCACAAATATTTACCTTGGAGACCTCGGCCCAGCCCGGCGCCTCCGCCCACACTCCCAGGGTGGCCTCTGGGGCCGGACGTGCAGGATATAAGCCTACATCTCCAGTCCCACTGCCCAGGACAGGAGAGGACTGGCAGAGCACCCGGCGTGTCCAGGTACAGGGCAGGGCAGGGCTGCAGGCCCCGCTGCAGGGTAGTTCTGCTCTGGGGACGCCGTTGGGGTCAGTTCAGGATGGACGACAGGCGTGGCCACTCAGTCAGGGGGACCCTCCAAGGGAGAGGGCCAGGGGCAGAGAGGTGCCAGCTCCCTGGTTCTGAAGGCCAGAGGGCCGGGATAAGGGGAGGGGACAGTCTGAGGGGTCTCTGTGACACAAACCTGCCCTGCACACCCAGTGCTCTGAGCCCGAGCTGTGCAGGGGTGACAAGAGGACAGAGGAGGACCAGGCAGAGAGCCCAGGGATGCCCGGTGTGGCCAACGCAGGCTCCAGAGGCCAGGGACGGGGCGTGGGGAGGTCAGAGAGGGCTTCCTGGAGGAGGTGGCGTGGCCCTCGCTAGGAGGAGCGCAGGGCCTTCCTGCCGGGGATGTGGCGTGGCCGGGGCTCCTGGGCAGAGCAGCACGCCTGCGGTCCCCTCTGTCCTCTGGCCCTGACTGCGAGCCGCTCCTTCCGACGCCACTATCAGCAGTAAGCGCCACCGTCCCCTTCCTCGTTGTAGCTGCATTTATTAAACCCTTGTCTCCGCCGAGCCTCGAGGTGTGTGTGCCACGGTTTCCCCATTTCACAGCCGAGCACCCTGGGAGGCGCAGAGAGGGCGAGTCGCCCGTCCACCATCACAGAGCGGGGTGGAGGCAGACCTCCTGCGTGGGCCTGGCTCTGAAGGCCAAAGGGCAGGGTGGTCCCCCTGCATCCCCGGGCTCCTGACGCTCAGGATGGCCCTGTGGCTCACAGGGGACCCGCCAGCCCAGAGCTCCTCAGCACAGGAAGCTCAGACTCCTGGTCCCCCCAGGGTCCCCAAGTGCCCGTCAGTGGGCGGCTGGCTGTGTGCGGGCTCTGTGATGGGCACCCGGGACGCGGTGGGGAGCTCCTGGCCACGCTCCCCAGGTTGGTGGGCATTGCAGACCTGCCCTGGGCCTCCTGCCCTACTTGGAGGGCTCTCTGTCCCCCCAGGCTCTGCCACCTGCCACCTGCCACAACTACACCTGGGAAGATGGCCGTGCGGTGGACCGCCACCCTTCTCTGTGGCTTGCTGGCTGCCACCTTGGCTCAAGCCACCTTCAGCACCCCCGCAGTCCTCAACCTGGGCCCAGACGTCATCAAAGAAAGTAAGTCTCAGCCGAGCCTCTTGCGGCCACCAGGAGGTGGGGACAGATGGAGCAGACTCCAGGAGGGGCCTGGCCTCCCTAAGGGAGCAGGACTGGGGGTGTGAGAGGGCCAGCCCTGGAGGTCCCCGCTGCCTCCGGTCTCGAGAGCCCCCTGTGCCAGCTCCCTTTCTCAAAGCCCACTGTGCTGGGGCCCTGTGACCTGCAGAAGGGACATGTGGCCACTGTGTGCTGTGATCCCGCTCCCGCCCTGCCCTGGCCTGGGACCCCTGACGTCAGGGTACGCTCCCTGGCAGGCCCAGCACTCCCAGCCCTCGACCAACGGCCCCAACAGGGAACCTGGAGGCCTGGGGTCCGCCCATGGCCTTGTCACTCTCCAGCTCTGTGACCCTGGGCACACCCCTGAGCCTTGACTTCCTCTCTGGAAACAGATAGGAGGCCGTCGTCGCGGGTGTCACGGACACCCAAGAGCACAGTTCCCACTCCATGGGTCTGTCCTGCGCGCGGGGGAGGGGGGTGCCTTTGGCAAAACCCTCCACACAGGGACAAAGTGAGGCCACAGCCCCACAGTGTGGCCCCAGAGAGGGGTGTCGTCAGCTCTGGAGGGCCACCTGGACCAGAGCAGTCCATGGAGCTGAGCCAGGGCTGGTGGCTGGATCCGAGGGGCATGGGGAGCAGAGAGCCGGGGACGGGTNGGTCTTAAATTAATGGAGATTGGCCGGGCGTGGTGGCGCACTCCTGTAATCCCAGCGGCTCAGGAGGCTGAGACAGGAGGATTGCAAGTTCAAAGCCAGCCTCAGCAAAGGCGCACTACTAAGCAACTCACTCAGTAAGACCCTGTCTCTAAATAAAATACAAAATAGGGCTGGGGATGTGGCTCAGTAGTTGAATGCCCCTGAGTTCAATGGCAGGTATCCCCCCCCCAACTGCATTCCTCTCCACACTCCAGGAGAGCTGCTAGGAGTTGCCCATTTTGCAGGTGGCAACACTGAGGCTCAGAGATGTAATTGACTGAACCCTGAGTCACACAGAATGGAAATGGTAGAGCCAGGATTTGAACCCAGTCTAGCTCATGACACCTCTGTGTCCACCATGCTGTGTAGACATCCCTAGGAGGATTTAAAAGTCAGAGTTCTTCAAATTCTGGCCCTGCCATTTGCCAACCATGGAGTCTGCCCCTCCTGGGCACAGTCAGGACAACCGACCGACCCCGGATGGAGCTGAGGCCCCACCAATGTAACAAACGTAGAACTGGGGGTGGCACTTGTCCTGTCCAAGGTGCTCATTCCTGTCACTGTTACTGTTCTCATTGTGTCCCATGGGGGTGACTGCCTGGGCTAGCTGCTGCATGTGCCCCAGTCCCACCCCCCATCCCCCACGCCAGCTGGGACCCTCCTTTCTCAGGTCTCAGGAGGCTGGAGGCCTGAGGCTGCGTCTGGGAAGGGCTCCACTTGACCAAGAGCCACAAATATTTACCTTGGAGACCTCGGCCCAGCCCGGCGCCTCCGCCCACACTCCCAGGGTGGCCTCTGGGGCCGGACGTGCAGGATATAAGCCTACATCTCCAGTCCCACTGCCCAGGACAGGAGAGGACTGGCAGAGCACCCGGCGTGTCCAGGTACAGGGCAGGGCAGGGCTGCAGGCCCCGCTGCAGGGTAGTTCTGCTCTGGGGACGCCGTTGGGGTCAGTTCAGGATGGACGACAGGCGTGGCCACTCAGTCAGGGGGACCCTCCAAGGGAGAGGGCCAGGGGCAGAGAGGTGCCAGCTCCCTGGTTCTGAAGGCCAGAGGGCCGGGATAAGGGGAGGGGACGCCTGGGCCAGGCTGCAGAGGCCCAGGCACAGCCCTGACCAGGAGGAGCCTGGAGTGGGCGGTCACGGCCAGAACCCAGGAGCTGACTGCGCCTGGAGGGTCTGAGAGGAGACCCCGGGATCTCTGCAGGACAACAGGGAGGAAGCTGGGGAGGAGGACACGGCCCAGGACGGCCGGCCCATGGCCACTGCGGGGGCTAGAACTCGGTCCTGCCGGGCAACTGTTAGTAGGGGCCAAGCAGCAGACAGAGCCATGCCCACACCCCAACAGGTGGATGAGAGCAGGACTACCAGGGGGTCGGAGGGATGGGGACAGGCTAAGAAGAGAGAGAGAGAGCCTAGAGGGTACCCAGGGACGAAGGGGACTCAAGGACAGAACGAAGGCAGAGCAGGGCGCCCCCAGACCTCGCTGGAACGGTACAGTTGAGGCACACTGCACTGTCCCCGGTCAGTGCTGCTCACAGCCGGCCACCAGAGGCTAACGCACACAGAGCCACCCAGGGCCCCATGACATTTTCTGGAAGCTGCGGCTGGAGGAAGCGGGTCACAGGGAACCCCTGGGAGACCATCTCTGGGACACGGCCTGCAAGCTCCCCAGGGGCCCACAGAACTCACCCCCAACCCTCAGCAGTGTGACCATGGCCCAGTGCCACAAGGCAGTGCCACCACAGGGTGGGTGGGGGGAGGTTATACCCCAACCAAATGTCCTGGGGCTGCTAGCCCCTGAGGGGCTTTGGCCCACAGGCCCTGGGACACAGATGCCAGCATCGTCAGCACCTGTGGGCGGCCAAACTGCCCCAGCGGGGACTCTGGTCCTCCTGCCTCTCGTGCTGGATGCCCTGGCCAAGGCTCCCGGCAGAGCCTGGGGTCTGAGTGGCCCCACCTCCCCTCAGCCTCACTCCTCATGGTGGGTCCCCATCCTCAAGGCCACAGCTGCCCAGGTCAGAGTCGGGGTGGTCACACCCTCACCTGACGTCAGGATCTGAGGAGCCCCGAGTGGCAGCCCTCCCTGGCCTGGAGCCCCCCCAGCCACCCGTTTCTTGCCCCTCCTCCTGGCCCCTGAGTCTGGATGTGCCCCCAGGGCTGACTCAGAAGCTGAAGTATCACGATGCCACCGCCATACTCCAGCAGCTGCCGCTGCTCAGCGCCATGCGGGAGGAGTCCTCCCGGGGCCTGCTGAGCGGCCTCAAGGACACCATCATGAAGCATGTCATCTGGTAAGTGGAGCCGGACCGGGACCCTCCTCCCATGCCCCTGCCTGCAGGACTACCAGGGGTCGAGGAAAGGGGGCAGGCTGAGAAGAGAGAGAGCCTAGGGGGTGCCCGCTGAGCTGAGGGTCCACGGCCCTCAGGCCACACTGACCCCGCTTCCCCCTGCTGTGGAGAGCGGATGGGACAAGTCCCTCCCTCCAGGGGCTCCCAGAGCAGCCAGAGGTGGCACAGAGAGGGACGCAGGAACCCTGAGAGGGCGACTCCAGAAGAAGGGGGCCTGGGAGGCGAGAATGAAGGGACGAGGGGACACCTCCCAGTAGAGGGGACAGCTGAGCCAAAGACCTGAAGAAAGTGGCCTTCCAGGAAGGGGGACCCGCCTGGGCAAAGGTATGGAGTGGGGACAGCAGAGCAGAGTGGCTGAGGTCACAGCCAGGAGCAAGAGTCCACAGGGCCAGGTCCCAGGGAGCCTTGAGGGTCCGCCAAGAAGCGGAGAGTCACCTCCTAAAGGGCGAGGAGCCGTCGTAGAGTGAGGCAGACACGGGTGGAGGACCGTGATGGGCAAGACCAGGCTGGAGAGGAGCCACTGGACAGGGCCTGGGATCCGGTCACTGGCCATGCACCCAGGAAAGACAGGACAGACGGAGAGGGAGCAGGCTTGGGGACGGCACTCAGCTGAGCATGATTCTTACTTCTCGCGAATCCCATCCAGGCTGAAGGTTACTTCCGCTGCCATCACCCAGCTGCAGATCCAACCCTCAGACCAGGACCAGGAGCTAGTAATCAAGATCCCCCTGGACATGGTAGCTGGATTCAACACGTGAGTGACCCCTCAGTCAGGCAGTGGGCCTGACTGGTTGGTCCACTCAGTCTCCTCCCCCATGCAAGTATCTAAAAAAGATAGCCCCTAGAAGAGCAACTGCAAAGGTCCTGAGGCAGGGATATACTCATCTTGTCCAAAGAATGGCAAAGAGAAGGGTGGCAGCAGGGAGAGGGGCCAGAGATGAGGTCGACGGGCAACTGAGGCCAGATTATGCCAAGATTCAGGGGCCAAGGTAAGAGGTCAGGCCTTGGCTTTCACTGAGATGCATAGGAGCCTGGAGGGTCTCAGCCCAGGAGGGGCAGGACATGGCCGAACATTCCTAACGCATCCTTCTGCAGACTATGGGGAAAGCAGACTGTGTGGGGGCAAAAGTGGAGGCAGGGAGGCCACCTAGAAGATACCACAACAGCTCAGGAGGGGATGGTGGTGGCTTAGACCAGGCCCAGTCAGGATGGCACTCAGGCCTTGGTGCTGCCGCCCCCAGGCCCCTGGTCAAGACCATTGTGGAGATGCACATGCAGTCTGAGGTGGAAGCCCGCATCAGAGTGGACAGCGAGCAGGTGGGCCCCTCGGCCCTCGTCCTCAGCGACTGCTTCAACAGACAGGGCAGCCTGCGCATCAGCCTGCTCCGCAAGTGAGTATCTCGCCACGCTGGTTCCCCTAGACCCAGAGGGAGGCCAGGCCGTGGCCTGCTGCCATTTAAAGATGGGGAACACGAGGCTTAGAGAAAGAAGGGGACGGGTCCCTCCTGGTTCCTGACCTGGGGCTCCTCCCAGGGAATCTGGGCTGGGGCTCAGCGGTAGAGGGCTCGCCTGGCCTGCATGAGGCTCTTCCTTCCTCCCTGGACTCTAGGGAGGCGCTTTCTAGCAGGGGAGAGGTGAACCTCCCTGATCTCCTCACTCTCCTCTCCCCAAGGATCTCCTTCTGGGTCAGCCCCTTAGTGGATAAAGTCACCAGCCTCCTGATGCCAACCCTGCCCAAACTGGTGAAGACCCAGGTGAGTGGCATCTGGCCTCTCTGGACTATGAAGGCTGCGCCCCCCCCTGTGGGACTAGGGTGGAACTGCAAGCTGGTGCCAAGGGGTTGAATAATTCCTTCAGTAAAGCTCAAGGGCAATGGATTGGACACTGGCCCAGCTGGCCCAGGGCAGTCAAGGAAATGGAGCAGCCGGGAGGCCTTGATCAGTGTTGTGCTGATAACTTGTTTAACGGTTTTCCCTGGAGGAGTTGAGGGGCGCCCTGATCTTCCTGATTTATCTGCTGGTGTAAATCCTCCCTCCTTTTAAACTACCAATGTGACGTCACTGAGCAGAGCTGGGCAGAGATGCACAGTGGCACATTTCCTCCAGAGAGCTAAAACAGAGGCAGCCTCAAGGGCAACAAATAATTGAAAAAGATAGCAGAACTCCTAGGGAATCGTGAGATTTAAAACTGTATTCTGTTCTTTTTTTTTTCGGGGAGAGAGTACTGGAGATTAAACCCAGGGCACTCAACCACTGGAGACTAAACCCAAGCCACATCCCCAAGCCCTTTGTATTTATTTAGAGACAGGGTCTTGCTGAGTTGCTTAGGGCCTTGCTAAGTTGCTGAGGCTGGCTTTGAACTCACGATCCTCCTGCCTCAGCCTCCCGAGCCGCTGGGCTTACAGGTGTGCACCGCACCCGGCTCAATTCATTTTAACATAAGTTTTTATTTTAAGTTTATATAATTGAATTTTAAAGAATGCCTGGGTTCGGCACCCACCTCAAAAATTCCTGAAAATTTAACAATTTCTCCTTAAACGTCCTTGCCGGCTCTAGCATGCCACTGTCATGCACCAATCTGGGTGGGTCAACCAGGTCCTGTTGGATTTCTTTTTCTGAGTCAGTAAGCATAGGGGACTTTCATTTGCCATGCCCCTGATGTGTCACAGTTAAAATGAAATTTTGTAAATTGGATTCATCACATTCCCAGTGATTTCTGCTGTGAATGCCTAGATTCGGTCATGATGGTGGGTCACCCTCAGGGGGCCAAACACCTTGACAACCAGTTGATTTTTTTTTTTTATAAGACCTTTTTAATTGAAAAGATGGTATAATAGCTAAGGCGATTTGGGGAGAGAAATACCCATAATCCTCCCACTCTCGCCAGCCTCAGCAATTTAGTGAGACCCTAAGCAACTTGGCAAGACCCTGTCTTATAATAAAAAATTTAAAAGGGCTGGGGATGTGGCTCAGTGGTTAAGTGTCCCTGGGTTCAATCCCTGGTACCAAAGAAAGAAAGAAACAACCCTGGTTCTGTGAATGCAAGCTACTTTCTGCAGTACCTTATTGGAAGAGGGTGAGGAGGGAAAGAGGCAGGAGATGGGAGGTTTTGAACGCGAGTTAATATAAATGTGCAGCATCAAAGTCAAGGCCAAGGTCTGTTGTTGTTAGAATTTTGAGGCTCCTATTTGTTAGCAAAGGTACGTACCCAGGGAGGGTTTTAAAGGGAACGTGAAAGTGAATAATTTCATATGATTGTCTTTTCTTATGTGAGGTTTTTTTTTAAGCCCTTATTTTTCTATGCAAAGGCAGGAATTCCTTTCCCCACACTCATTTATCTATTTACTTATAGCTGTACATACTGGTGGGGTTTGATGGGAGGTATTTGTACCTGCCCACAGTACAACAATGTAATCTGCCCAGTATCAGTCCCCAGCAGGTCCCCATCTCTCCCTTCCTCCCACGCCCTGGTCCCTTTCCTCTCTTCCACTGATCTCCAGTAGATTTTCAGGAGATCCTCCGACCCCCACTTTTTTCCTTTCTCCTCTTGAGCTTCCACATATGGGAGAAAAACATGCGACCCTTGACCTTCTGAATTTGGCTTATTTCACTTAACACAATGGTTTCAAGTTCCATCCATGTTCCTGTAAATGACCTAATTTCATTTTGCTTTTTGGCTGAACAGAACCCCACTGCGCACGTAGACCACATCTGCTTGACCCTTCTCCCACTGAGGGACACCTAGGCCGGGTCCGCAGTTGGCTACTGTGAACCCGCCGCTGTAACCGCAGGTGGCGTGGACCACCAGAGCAGGCGACTTTGATTCTTTAGATGAATGCCAAGGAGTGGTGTAGCTGGGGCCTAGGGTGGTTCCAGGGACAGGAAATTCTTCAAGTGGGGCCCAGGTGCACATTTTCCCCCAGCCTCGGGGGAGGGGGGGAAATGTAACTAATCCGGCATTATATTTTAAAATCCAAGAATATTTTCCTCAAATTTCCTATTTAATACCTAAAAACATAGAAAAGATGGCAAGAACTTGGAATTATAAAATGCTCTTTGCATGGGACCTGTCTGTGGCTCAGGGGAAAAGCCAAGTGTGGGAAACCTCCCGTTTATCACCGTGGTTTCCCACGTAATTCGCTGGCTCTGCCATGAGGGTCCCGTCAAGATTTTCTTTGGCATGAAGGGAGAGGCTCCCAGTCAGCGGGTGAGTGCGTGGAGGGGCTCATCTGGAAAATGCAGAAGCCCTTTTCCATCCATGTAGACCGGAGGCTCTCAGCCTTGCCTGCACCTCAGAGCCATCCGAAGGGTTAAATTTGGGGGGGTGACTGGCCCCGCCCCTATTCAGATGCAATTGGCTTGGTGGGACCCTGTGTCCGAGAGGACTCTACTGTGCAGCCAGGGTTGAGACAGACTCTCGTGACATGAATTGTGGAATTATAGGAGAAAATGCAGAGGAGGCCAGAGACAGCGGATCCCCTGCTCTTCACGGGAAAGGTATCCCCAGATTACATGCTGGGAGTCTCTCAGCCGATTCCTCCTAGGTTCTGGGTTGGTAAAAGCAGACAGGAACAGGGAATAGTGATGCATAGAAAAAGTTACCATTTCCCCAAGTGCACTGTGGGCTGGGAGTGGTGCACATGACTATACTCCCAGCAACTCCGGAGGCTGAGGCAGGAGGATTACAAGGTGGAGTCCAGCCTCAACAAGTAAGCAAGAATCTCACTGTCTCAAAATAAAAAAGACTGAGATGTAGCTCAGTGGTAAAGCACCCCTGGGTTAATCCCCAGTACCAAAAATAAAAGTAAGAAAGCCCTCAGTCAAAATGCACTCATTCCTGGAAAGTATTAAGAAATGATTAACTAGGACAATGGTACCTAAAATAAAATGACCTCAACAATCTTGGAGCACCATCCAGAAAACAGGATGCCTCGGGGCAGGAAACAGGCCTTTGGGTCCCACAAGCTGGCAAGTCAAATATCCAGCCCCCTTAAGCAGAATAGGAGAGGCAGGGGCCTCAACTTGGTCCCACCAACACTCTCGCTGGGTCACACTGTCATGAAGGCCGAGCTGTTCCAGAAGGGACTTGGCGAGGATCTATTCTGTGAATAACCAAATTGTTTACTTCCTTTAAGGAAAACCTGTGAATGAGACAAGGCGCTCTGGGAGGGGAGCTGGACTGCCAGGCACACCAAGACACAGGGCAAAGGTCACAACACTGCCAAGGGTCCCAGGTGGCTCAGGGCCCTAGCAGTGGATTCTGAGCAGCAGGGAAGGCCGGGGAGTGGAGAACCGTGCTGAAGGAGCCCGTTTTGCTCTTACAGCTGTGTCCTGTGATCCAGGCAGCCTTCAAGGACATGTTCCAAGACTTCCTGAAGCTGGTGAGGGGTAGGTGCCCCGCTCCCTCCCCTAACTTTTCCCTGACCTAGGTGGGTGGCCTCCAGGCTCTGCCTTCACCAGGCCTCCCCAGGCCTACCGGTAGAGGACCAGCAGGGAGGAATCCATGACTCGGCAAGGTTCTAGGGAGGCCTGTGGGACCCCTGATAAACCCCAGTTCAAATCTCTGCTCTTCCATGACCTGGGGGACGTCCACCTACTTATCCTCAGTCCTCCATCTGTAAAACGGAGCTTACATTCCCTACTTCATAGGACTGTAGGTGAGAATTAAAAGTTTACTGAAGGTTCCAGGAACATAGCAGGTGCCCGGCTTGGCACCCAGAGGGACTCACAAGTGCTGGCTGAGTGACAGATGGACGGGGCGGAGGGGGGGGCGGGTGGACAACACAGCGACCACCGTGTGCTACTAGAGAAGGGGAACAGGGAGGAGCCAAGACAGGCACCAGGGAGGGCGGTCACCCCTCCTGCCCGAGAGCAGAGTTGGGGGGACGGGGCTTCTGCCTACCCCCATCCCGAAGTCGGCCCCGCTCAGTCCCCGTGGAGTGGGAATTGACAGGCAAGAAGAAAATTCTAGCACCTGGGATCTAAAGAGGCCCATTCAAAGGGCGGCCAGGGAGCCCTGGGCGAGGAGATGGACCGGAGGCGCTTTGACGCCAGAGGCCATCGGCTGAGGGACCGGCCGCGGGCGGCTGCTCTCCCTCGGCCCGGAGT
>NW_026000026.1:24425858-24447722 GCF_001458135.2 Marmota marmota marmota | reverse complement strand
ACTTCGCACACGAGGAAACCGAGGCTCAGAGCAGTGAGGTCGTTTGTCCTGCCCCCAGGGGAAACCGGCGACAGGGGGGAGCTTGAACCCGATTCTTCCCATTGCCAGCGGGTGTGATGCAGTTTTGGTGGTTACTCATGAGATCCCGCTTTACCAGGAGGACACGGGGCGGGGCTGGGGCGGGGCTGGGGCGGGGCTGGGGCTCCATGCAGGCGCGAGGCCTGGCGCCACCGGAAGGAAAACGGGAGGACAGACAGAGGGCCCTTCAGAGGCGGGAAGAGACCGTTTCACCCAAGCTCAGACCCCAGTCTGTGTGGCTCCTGGCTCCCATGGTCAGAGTCAAGGTCAGGGATCCCAGGGGGCAGATGAGACGCCACCGCCACCTGGTGGCCATGTGGGGCATCCCGAGGCGAACGCCGGTGACCTGGTGTCCAGCTGCGCCCTGGACGGTGCTGGGTACAGTCCGGTGGGAGAGCGGAGAGTTCTAAGCAGCAGTTCAGGTTTGACGTAAGACAGACTGGATCCAAAGCTGCTCCCAGGACGACCGGGCACTTCGTGTCGCTTCTCCGTGCCTTGTTTCCCCTTCTGTAAACGGCGGTAGTAACCGGACCCACCTCCTCAGGTGACCATGGGGATGACAGTTGACAGGTTTACAGGGTTAGCACTGGCACCGCACCCCGCCCAGTGCTCCCCCTCACAGATCTCTCTTCTCCCCGAGCAGTGCCCATCCCCCTGAGCCCGGGAGGCCTGCTGTTTGACCTTCTGTCTTCCGACATCGAGGGCGATGTCATCCAGCTCAACCTGCAGGTGAGCGTCACGGAACCTCAGAGTAAACCGGGACCTTACTGCTCTTCCCTGACCACCCAGGGTCAGACCGCTGGGGGAGAAGACCCTGCCCACTCTCAGGGCACACGGCCTGGTTTAGAAGTCACAGCAGCCTGAACAGGATTCTGAGGGAGAGGACCAGGAGGGGAACCTAAGGACCAGACACAGAATATGCACCCAGGAGCACTCCCGACCCTGACCCTGAACAGTCCTGCCCATCTCGGGACCTCTGGCAACATTGAAACCAGAGCTCAGAGTAGAGAGGCATCCTGGAAGATCACACAGACCTAAGTTTCCCAGCTCCATGACTTCCTGGCTATGTGATATTGGGCAAGTTTCTTCACCTCTCTGAACCTCAGTTTCCTTAGCTGTAAAGGTAAATACTAATAGTCACTGAGGAGAGAATAAAATGAGACCACAGAGGACCTGACAGGAAGTTCCCAGTAACTGTCCTCTAAAAAAATGGAGCTGCACACCCATCTGGGGGTGGACTCCCTGAAGGGTAAGGCTAACTGGGGTAAATCCCGAATAGTTCTGAGGAATCCTTTGGAGAATTGCAGCATCCAATATTTCCACCCATTTTGTTGCAATTTTGAGTTATCCCCTCATTGAAAGGATTTGAGGTGTCTGAGAAGTTGAAATATGTGAAAAATAAGATATTCCAATTGAAAGGCATGGCACTACATGCTTAAAGTCCCAGCTACTTGGGAGGCTGAGGCAGGAGGATCACTTGAACCCCGTAGTTCAGGGCCAGCCTAGGCATAGAACAAGACCCCAACTCTTAAATTAAAACAAAATCCAGAGATCATTCAGGTGGCATAGATATTGCCAGACCCCTGGCATAACTCAGTGTCTACAGCAAGGCACTGAATTCCAAGCTAAGATTCCTGACAACAGATGCAAAAAGGGAAACAGGCTGAATGGTGTCTGAGTCCATTTTGTGTTGTGATAACAAGCACCTGAGACTGAATAATTTATAAACACTTTAAGTTTATTTTTACACATTGTCTGGAAACTGGGAAGTCCTAGGGCATGGTGTCAGCATCCGGCAAGGGCTTTCAAGCCTGCATCGCTCCATGGCGGAAGGCAGAAGGGCAAGACAGCAAAAGCAACAGAGGGCCAAGTTCACTTCCATCACAGCCCGCGCTGGCGAAAACATCAGTAACCCATCAGTCGTGACCTAATCACCTTGTAGGGCCCTGCCTCTCAATCCTGTTGCCCTGGAGATTGTTTCCGACACATGAACTTTGGGGGACACATTTGAGTCACAGCAGTGTCATTTCCTGCCAGGTTGTCATTGGGCGAGCTGTGCAGTTCAGGTTCCCAACTCCCTCCTGCTCCGTGTCTTCTCAGGCCAAGCTGCTGGACTCCCAGAGCAAGGTGACCAACTGGCTCAACGACTCTTCGGTGTCCCTGGCGATGCCCCCCCTGGACGGCGCCCCGTTCAGCTTCGTCATGAGGCAGGATGTCCTGAATGCGGTGGTGGCTGTTCTGCTCCCTCCGGATAAACTCACGGTCCTGTTGGACTACGTGGTAAGCCTGGGTGGGGACGGAGGGTGGGGCCCCTGCTGCGGCAGCGTCTGCTGGACCTCAGGGGACGCGAGGCTCCCTGGCCCCGACAGGTGTGGTCGTATCCCTCCCTCTGACCTCCAGCTCCGAGCGGGAAACCTCTGTGACATGGCGCTCTGGCCTGGAGTCTGAAGCACGTATTTCCTCTACCAAAGAGTCCTGGGGGGCGAAGGGCACTGTAGCTCTGAGTGCTCCGGGGACGGCGGTTCTGCCGCTGTTCCCCACTATGTGACCTGTGGCGGACTTCCCTGACGGATCTGGCCCTCCTGGCCACCGAGCCCAGATGCCACCTTGGGATCAGCACAGAAGGCTGGAGCCCGGCCGCGGCCACCTCCTCGGCGGAGCTGCTGGGGAAGCCGAGGTCCAGAGGGAAAGGCTGGGCTGAGTTCTGGAGGGGGCAGGTCCTGCTCTGCGGACAGAGGACACATACCAAGTCCTCAGGGTCCACGCTCAGGATTCGGGGCTGGGACAGGTGAACAGATGGTCAGTGGTCACTAGCGATCACATTTGTGGCTGCAGCAAGCACTGGAGTCACTTTTGTGCGTCTTCTGGGAGCAAGGAGTGGCCGGCAGACCCCAGCCACCACCAACCACGGCCGGAAGGTCACCAGGGACCCCAGGCCCCAGGGCGGCTGACCCAGGGGATATTTTTGCACCACTGACAGACACGTGGCCTGGGCCCAGGACCCACCCAGCTTCTGAGGGGTTCTGGGACACCTTCCTCCCAGCAGTGGGGTGCAGCCCACCGCCCTGGCTTCCTCTCGTCCACAGCTCCCTGACCTGGCCAAGGAGCTGAAGTCGAGCATCAAGGAGATCAGTGAACAGGTGGGTCCATCACACCTGCAGCCCCGTGGGTCTCGCTGCCAGAGGCTTCCAGAGATTACTGTCGTCTTTCCACCACTGGGGACGCTCACAACAGACCCCGGGCCCCCGGAGGGTTCTATCTAGTCAGGCCGTTTAGGTCAAAGGATCACACAGAGTTCCATCCCTGTGCACCTGAAGGGCGGGGGCTGGGGCCTCGAGAGGCCCTCAGAGGTCCCACGCTGTCCGCTGTCCTTCCAGGCCGCAGAGAAGCTGGACCGCACCCAGCTGGTGAAGTTCCAGACTCGGAAGACCCCCCAGCTGCTGCTGAGCCAGGACGGCGCCCAGGCAGCCCAGCTGATCGTGTTGGACCTGTTTCCCACCAATAAAGCCCTACGGCCGCTCTTCACCCTGGGCATCGTGAGTGTGGTTGTGTGTGGCACGGGTGGCAACCTGGGGCTCTCCTGTTCACCACTCTTGTCACCCGGAGGGGCAGCTCTGAACCAAGAGTCAGGAGCTTTGGTGACCCAACTCTGACCTTGTGACTTTATTAGTCAGGGATCTTTGGACAGAAACTCGACTCACATGCACAAAAAAGAGTTGTATTCACTCATATAACTGAAAGGTCCAGAAGGGATTGGCTTCAGGAATAGCTGGATCCAGGTGCTCAAACAATTTCATCTTCATCTGTGCTGCCTCCAGCCTCAGGCAGACTGTCTGCTCGTGGAAGCACCCCCAGCTGCCTCAGGCCCCTATCAACTGCCCAGTCCCAGCAGGAGGAACTTCTCTTTCCCAGTAGCTCCAGCAAATGTCTCAGGGATGAGTCTCATTGGCTGAGCATAGGTCATGTGCCTGTGGAGTCTGGAAAATGAAATATGGAAATTTTGTGACGTGGAGCGCACACCAGCTGGGGATTGGAAGTTGACTCCATCTACACCACACGGAGAGAGGGAAGGATAAGTCCTCTCCCGATGTCTAAACGGGAGTAAATGATCTCCAAGGAAGTTCTTTTTTTTTTTTTTTTTCATACCAGGGATTGAACTCAGGGGCACTCACCCACTGAGCCCCATCCCCAGCCCTATTTTGTGTTTTATTGAGAGACAGGGTCTCACTGAGTGGCTCAGCACCTCACTTTTGCTGAGGCTGGCTTTGAACTCGTGACCCTCCTGCCTCAGCCTCCTGAGCCGCTGGGATGACAGGTGTGCGCACTGTGCCCGGCTCCAAGGAAGTTCTTAACGGATGTCGTCAGATCTCAGACACCTCATATTGGCACGTGGGGGGCGCTGGGGGGGGACGTGGGGGTGGGGATCATGGAAGGACAAGCCTAGCAGGAGGCCCCAGGAGCAGGTAATTTATTGAAAGAAGCAGATCAGGGCAGGGGAGGGTCTGAGCAAAGATGAGTCTCAGCTGGAGAGTCCACGGCTTGACCCCAGAAGGGGCATGGATGGCAGCACGCTGAGTCCCACTGAGGCCAGAAGGCAGCCTTTCTCACCCGTCATCAGTCACCATTGGCCACCAGCCCAGGGGCAGGGGTCACAGAGCCCCCAGCAAGGCAGCTCCATTCAAGCAAGGGAAATGCCCCAGGGAAGGGACAGTTGTGACCTCTAGTGGCCAACACCCGGGGGGCAGCGAAGGTCGGAGATGAGGCAGAACTCATGGCTGGCGCTGGACAGCAGAGACCTGTGCCCAGCTTCACAAGGAGCCGGCCAGCGCCTGGTTGTTAAACGAGGCTCAGGTGACACTGTCCTTACAACTGGGTCTCCGGCACAGCCTGCAGTTAGCCCGTGTCAGTGTCATTGGAAAGTCCAGAAGCGAGGCCAGTCCCAGATACAGGGCCTAAGATGTGCATCTGCCGGGCACCATAGCGCACACCTGTGATCCCAGTGGCTCTGGAGGCTGAGGCAGGAGGATCTCAAACTCAAAGCCAGCCTCAGCCCTTTAGTGAGGCCCTCAGCAATTTGGCAAGACCCTGTCTCAAAATAAAAAATGAAAAGGGCTGGGATGGGGCTCAGTGGTTACACGTCCCTGGGTTCAATCCCTGGTACAAAAAAATAGAGAGATGGGCATCAACTTGACCCCTGGCCTGGGGTGGCCTGAAGGCAAGGGGTCAGCCCTGGTCTTTGTGAAGGTCCAGGATGCGTGCCCCTAGGCCGCCATGCCCGACCTGTGGACCAGCTCGTTCCTGGGCCCCGGGCTCAAGTGGATGCAGGCCTGGGCCCTGTACTGGGGCTAGCGTGGCTTCTGGCCAGTCCAGTGACACTGACCCTGGCTAACAGGCAGCAGGGCCTTCCTGGTCCTGTCTGTCCCCAGTTTCCTCGCCTGTGCCGTAGGGAACAGCAGGCCCCACCTGGCAGGGTGACAGGATCAGAGGAGACAGGGACCAAGACCCTCAAGCTTTGCTGACACTGAGCAAGGGCCCATGCTCATCTTCGCCGTCATCCCTGAGACACGCTGTGTTGTCATCTATTGGGTGGGGACAGGGGAGACAAGTACTGTCCCGTTTCACAGATGTGGAAAGTGAGGCCCAGAGAGGGCAAACTTTCTCCCGAGGGGCCAGCCGCTGAGGTCCAGACCAGGTGTGCTGGACCCCAGAGCCTCCTCGGGTCCCCCCACCCCACACCCTCTTCAGAGGGACAGAGCGTGGCTTCTCTTGTTGCAGGAAGCGAAATCAGAAGCTCAGTTTTACACTGAAGGTGACCAACTTGTGCTCAGCTTTAATGACATCAGGTGAGGCGCATCGCCGCGGAGCTCCTACAGCCGAAATGAGCGCTTCCCCCCACCCCGACCGTGGGCCTGAGTGCCCAGAGGTGGAGCTCAGTGGGTGCTGCCCAGGCTGGGCGGCGAGTGCCTTGCTGGATCTCCTGCCACTGACCACTGAATGCAGGGGACAGGGAAGGACAGGGAAGGGCCTCCCAGCAGCCTCGGGGTGAGCCGGCCCTGCTCAGGATCGGCCTGCGGGGCACCGTCCCCAGGCCTCGGGCAGCCCAGACTGGACACCTCCAAGACAGCAGCAGTGACAGCCCTTGGAGCCCAGCACAGAAGTGCCTCTGTGCCCCTGCAGTTGTCCCCCGTCCCACCACCCTCCTCTGCCCTAGAGCAAGTTCAGGGTCGTGCACTGGAGCCTCACAGGATAAACCAGGCTCGGGGCGAGTTTTGATCAGTTCCCACGAGGCTGGAGTTTATAAATCTGCTGCAACATAGACATCAGACCACTTGGCCGCGCTGGGCTTGGCCTCCCTCCACAGCCACGACCCTGAACCCGGAGCAAGGGGACCTTCTAGGAGGCCTGGGTTCCCCAAGCCACCGGGGGTTCCCTGTGGGGCTCTTGTGTGTATCCTGGAGCGGCACCTGCCACTGAGGCCTGCGCCGCGCCTGGTACACAGCAGGTGCTCAGTAAGCAGCCGGTGGCCGCACGGCTGGGGTTCCCGGGGTCACCTCATGGGCACCTTTTGTTGCAGCACCGAGCGGATCAAACTGATGAACTCGGACATTAAACTATTCAACGTAAGTATCCAAAGTCGTCCCCAAGGCCACAGGGGCTCCCGCCAGAATGGCCCATTCTGCAAAGAGACATTGCCCAGGACTAGCTTCAGATGAGACCCCAACAGCTCGGGACCTGCGGGTCACCTACCCAAGCCCCCAGCTCTGTGGACGCTGGCTGGGCATCTGCTGTGTGGGCCGTGGGGACACCCCCGCGCGCTTTCCTGCAGCAGAAGTCTGACCCTGTGTCAGGAAACAAACCCCTCCACTCCCGGCCTCAAACCCTGCCGGACCCACCCCAGGAACCCGGGCAGCCCCTTCTCTCGGACCCCATTTGCCGTCGGGGTCCAGCTGCACCAGCGACCTCACACTCGCTGAATCTTCTCTGATGTTTTCTTTATGTTTTTTTGTTGTTTGTTTGTTTTTGTTTTTTGGTACCAGGGATCGAGCTCAGGGGCACTCAGCCACTGAGCCCCATCCCCAGCCCTATTTTGTGTTTTATTTAGAGACAGGGTCTCACTGAGTGGCTCAGCACCTCACTTTTGCTGAGGCTGGCTTTGAACTCACCGTCCTCCTGTCTCAGCCTCCTGAGCCCCTGGGATTACAGCCTGGGCCACCGCCCCTGGCTGTTTTGTTTTTTAATCAATATTTTAAAACAAGGACATTTCTATGTGCCCGTGGGGCTCTGAATTCCCTAGAAGTTAGGAACGCAGGCAGGGCCAGGTTCCCTTGGAGCATCTGATAGAGCGGTGGATGGAGCCCCGGGTGGGGTGCACTTGACCCTCCACCTGCGGGGACCCTGGGCGGCCGAGTCCTTCTCGTCCCGTCTGTGCGGCCGCGGCATCCTCTGCAGCTCAGACTCGCAGGGGACCTGAGATTCCAGGGTCTCTGGCTCTGCCCTCACCCTGGGGCTGACCCGCACCCACTGGAATGGCCAGGAGGACCTGGGGCTCTGCCGGGGTGACGGGTCCCTTCTCTCTCGCAGCCTGAGCTTCTCAAAGACATCATCACCAAGATCCTCAACTCTGCGCTGCTGATAACCGAGAACGGTGCGTCCCTCTGCCGCCTGCTCCCCTCTCCTGTGTCCTCACCCTGGTCTCCATCTCCCACCACCTTCAGGTCCTAGTCCAAATCCCACCTCAGCCGCCCAGCCCCGCCCTTCACGAGAGCCAGTACCAGGGCGCAGGGACGGGCCTCGCAGGGCGGGCGGCACACCCAGGTCCTGGAGCAGACTCGAGGGGCAGCAGGCCTGGGTCAAGTCCTAGCCCCTCGTGCCGGCTGCCTGGTCTCGGATGGGCTGCTCGGTTCTCCTGAGCCTCAGTCTCTGCACCAGTGCGATGGGAGAGTCAGAGCAGCTCCCGAGGCACCATGCGTGTGGGGCAGCAGGGCCCGTCCACTGCTCGGCCTTTCCTAGCATCGCTGCTGCTGGTGCCATAGCTACGTCACCAGCAGGGGTAGCGGGAGAAAATGACCCCAAACCCCACGTTAAGTGGGTGGGAGAGTATGTGACCTAAACCAGCATCACCATTTTAATATCATTAAATTTTTTTTTTTTTTTTTTTGCACCAGGGATTGAACCCAGGGGTGCCTGACCACTCTCTGAGCCACACCCCCGGCCCTTTTTATTTTTATTTTGAGACAGGGTCTTGCTAAGTTGCATAGGGCCTCACTAAGTTGCGAAGGCTGGCCCCCAGCTTTGGATCCTCCTGCCTCAGCCTCCAGGCCTCTGGGGTTACAGGCGTGCACCCGCGCACCAGCTTTAACTTCACTTTATTAGCCGTGGATGAGGGCGCCCATGAGGGTTCTTGAGCAGGAGGATGGAGGACGTGAGGGGCTCACTTTGGGGCCACCGGAAGAGGTGCCAGAGCCTGTTTGGCACTGCCAGGCCCACGCGTGCCCCAGCCTCTGACCACATTTATCGTTCCAGGCAAACTAAGAACTGGGATCCCCATGTTGACAGTGAAGGCCTTGGGATACGAGTCAGTGACGCCGTGTGTGACCAAGGTGAGTGACACGGGACTGAGGGGCTGCCCTCCAGTCCCCGCCCTGCTGGTCCCCTGTGGGGCGACCTGGGCAAGTCCCTGCCCCTCCCAGGGTCCCCCCTCCTTATCTACAGATTGTCATTATTCATCCACTGCTCAGCCGTCAGTCGTTTCCGAAGGCCCACCCCAGGGCACAGCTGCCTGTGAGGGCCGAAGGCCCCGGAAATGAACCCGCCCACCCCCGTTTGTAGATACGTAAACCCATAAATATCTCACATCAGGCCAAGTAGGGAAGGGCCAAGAAGGAAAGTAGAGCAGGCTCAGAGGAGAGCGTGAGGCCAAGGAGAGAGGCTGTTTTAGATGGGATGGTCAAGAGGAAGTGGGACAGTGAGCCCTCTGGGAAGCCAGGAGGAGCATCCTGTCAGAGTGGACAGTGTGTGCAAAGGCCCTGAGGCAGAAAGGTAAGGAAGGAGGCCCAGATGTGAGGCAGCATCCAGGGTGTGTAGACCACACACAGCTCCTATGGCCAAATGGGCTCAGCCCACGAGCATCAGGATGACGTCTGTCCTGTCCATGCCTCTGTCCCCAGTGCTGTCAGCAAGGCCTGGTACACACTAGTTGTTCCAGAAATACCTGTGAGCAAGTGACTCTCCCTGGCATCATCTGGGAGATGGGCTGTCACAGCCCTTACCCCAAACGTCACCCTTCAGCACCTCTCCTCATAACCCCTGCCTTGGACCCCCACCTCTGTATGAGCCACTATCAGTGAGGTGACCCTTTCTGTTGGCCAGCCAGCTAGCAGGCATTTATTAAGCACCAGCTGCATGTATGCACTGATCACAACAGTGGACAAAACAGTCAGAAACCTTGGCTTCTCTGAGATTTGATTCCACTCTTGAGGGAAAAGTGTTGAAAACAGAATCATTAGCACTTAAGAAAACCCAGAGAGGACTTGTCCCCACCCCTCAGTGACAAAGTGTCCATCGTAGGGCTTCAGAGGTGCTTTGCACCAAACTCTGGCTCTCATTGGCCCTGATTTGCCCAAAGCCATTGACCAGGACCACTGAATTCCGGAGTCATTTAACCCTGGAGAAGCCACAGAGTTCAGTTCATTATTCACATTAATGTCCACATTTCCTGTCTTGCTCTGCCCGACCGTTCCCAGCCAGCAGTACCTCGATTTCCTCTCTATAGTTTCACAATGTCATGTATCTTAAAATCTAGTAAGAAGAATGAATAAAAGGACAGGCATGTTGGTCTGGGTAAGAATCCAGGTGATGAGTGGACGGTGTTCACTCTACAATTCTGCTTTACTGGATGTTTAAAATGGTTATAATAAAATCTTGGATGCCAGGCGTGGTGGCGCAGGCCTATAATCCCAGCAACTCAGGAGGCTGAGGCAGGAGGATCACAAGTTTGAGGTCAACCCGGGCAACTTAGTGAGGCCCTAAGCAATTTAGCAAGATCCTGTCTCAAAATAAAACATAAAAAGGGCTGGGGATGGGGTTGGGCTGGGGCTCAGTGGAACAGTGCTCACCTGGCATGTGTGAGGCACTGGGTTCGATCCTCAGCACCACATAAAAATGCATAAAGATATTGTGTCCAACTACAACTAAAAAAATATTTATAAATAAATAAATAAAAGGCAGGGGATGTGGCTCAGTGGCTAAGTGTCCCTGGGTTCAATCCCTGGAACCAAAAGATAAAAAAATAAATCGAGCTGCCTGACCCCAGTGGGTTCACAGCCAGGAATCTACACTTTATAAAACTTCTTGGAGAGTTTTGGTGGCAGGCAGGGCTTGAGGACAGCGGTCCTACAAGACTCACTGCACGTGGACACATCCCCTGTACGGAGACAGCTGTGCGACACAACTGTTCCCCTCTGGCCCTTCCAAGAATTCTGCAGGAGGGAGTTAGGGTCCTGTCACCTCATGGAGACAAAACCAGCTCCAACCTGGGAAGGGCGGGAGGTAAAAATAAATCAACGCCTTGACTCTTCTTCTCCAATCCCAGGATGCCCTGGTGCTCGCCCCAGCCACCTCCTGGGACCTCCCTGTCTCCCAGTGAAGACATGGATGGCGGCCATCCAGCGCAGGCTGGTCCCCAGCTGGGAGTGTCCCTCTCCATGATCAATAAACACTTCTCTGTGACCCCTGCTGTCTGGAGTGTGACTGTCCCAGCATAGGAGTCAGCCGTCCGAGCTACACCTGGGTCACGGTCAGGCACATCTGCCAGTCTGGGCAGCGCCTTAGCTGTGTCTGGGTGACATCAGTCCCCGTGATGATGGGTCAGCCGTCTTGACCACTCCCCGGGTTCAGGCGCTAGAAGGCCCCGTCTCCCCGCCTGCCCTCAACACATCTATGGTGGCCTTGTCTGGTGGGGACACACATTCTGTTGATCTTAGTGGCGTGGTGTGTCACGAGGCCCCAGAGGCAAGCGAACCAGGCTTTGAGTTCTGTTCTGGCCCCTCTTTGATCCTGAAATGTGGCTTCCCCTCTGTGATCCTCAGTTTCCTTCTCTGTAAAATGGGGACAATCATAGTCCTGGCCTTGGAGGGTTGTGGTTCAGATTTAAATGAGAGAAAACAGTTGCATCAGGCACGGTGGCACTTGCCTGTAATCCCAGGGACTCCGGAGGCTGAGGCAGGAGGATCACAAGTAGGAGGCCAGCCCCAGCAACTTAGCGACACCCTGTCTCTAAGTAAAATATTGTAAAAGGGGGGGTGGTGCTGGGGTGTGGCTCAACTCCCAGTACCTTAAATAAAATGAATGAGAGCAAATAGTGCCAGGCCCACAGTAGGCACTCAGACAGTGTCATCTGTGGGTGACGCCATCGTCACTGTTGTTACTGGCCTTGGGGTACGGGGCCTTATCACCAAGCACCCTTCCCACTCAGGCAGTGGTGACTGCCATTGTCTCCCTGGCCCCCCGAGGCCCCAGGAGGTTCAGGACAGACAGTAGGGCCCCTGTTCTCCCCCGGGTACCCAGAGCGCTTCAGTTCCATGGGGGGCCTGACAGGAAGAGTGGCGCGGTGTGGCCTTGGGGAACGGCGTACCTGTTACTCAATCCCAGGACACACACACGAGAGGACCGCTCAGCCCAGGGCAGCCGGCGAGGCTCTGTCCAGTCCCCACGATGGGCCAGGCCGACAGGCACACGGACGGCCAGGGCCGGTCCCATGCCAGCCCCCAGTGTGGGCCAGCCCTGAGCAGTCCCTGAGCACCAGGCCTGTGCCCAGACCCAGGTCCCCCAGCCCCGCCACCTTGGAGGACCCGGAGGACCTTGCTCAGACCCATCACGTCCTGGTTTGGGGTTTTTGTTTTCTAAATCCTTTTAAATCTAGGTTTGAACCTCAAGGAGGCAGAGGTCCATCTCCTGGTCTGGACAGGTCTTGTTGGCTCCCCGGGGTCCTACCAGATCCGTCCACCCAGGCAGGGGGCTGCCAAGGGCCTGGAGGAAGGGACAGGGTTCTTGTCTTTGGCCCCGTCTGGTCCAGTGAAGGGGCCTCTATTCCAGCCCAGAGGTGAGCAGCTCCACCCCACAGCCAAGCCAGGACGTGGGGGTCCTGCTCCAAGCAGCCATGGCCAAGGACCCCGGGGTCTGACCACACACGTCCTCTGGGACTTGCTAGGGGCTGGTGGATAAATGACCCCGGCATCTTCAGGAGAGGGACCGTTTTTCTGTATGGTCAAGGAACACACCAGCCACCCATGAACCCCGAGGCAGGAGTCCCCAGATGGGGACTCCAAGGCCCCGTCACCTTCCTGGGCCTGGGGAGAGAGAACGCCCCTACTTCTGAGTCTCAGCAGCCAGAGAAAAGAGCAAACACCAAGTGACGCTCGCACATCCCCCTGCGTCACAGAGACCACGGTCGTCCTGTCTCAGAGAAGACCTCAGGTAACGAGGTGGGGCGGGCCTAGCCCAGGCCTCACCCACAGCAGGACATTGGCCCAGTTTTCTTATTCCTGACGGGAGGAACGGGGACCGTAATAACTGGTATCACAATTAACAAGGGCTCTTGGGTTCCCAGCTTCCTGGGGGTTTACATTCCCATCTTACACATCAACAAACTGAGGTTCAGAGGGAATCAGTAGCTGGGCCCTGTACCTTCTGCGTCCTTCCCAGGGGTTCTCCGCATGGAAGAGACTCCCGGGAAACCTCCCTCTCTCTGAAGACATTGGGGAAGCAGAGAGCCCTTTGGGGCTCTAAGGAATCCTTCCCTCCTCTTTTCTTTAGAGGTGAGATTTGAAAGAGGCACTTCCCTGAGCATCCTGGGAACGCTCCCCAGGGACTCAGAGGAGGCAGGTCCCCTGGGGGCCCTTCTCAGGCGGCAAGACGCCTCCTGACGGTGATGTTGAGACCCAGTCGACAGAAATCAGGGGACTCATCAACTCTTAGAGCATCCTCCAACCCAAAAGCCTGTGACTTTAGGCCTCTGAGATTCTAGAACAAGATTCCATCCAGCAGACGCGCTGAGTCACACTAAGCTTAGCCATTGCCTTTGCTATTAGCCAAAGAACCAGCTAACGTGGACCTCGAGTGGCCGTCGCTGTCCTCCAGGACCCGGCCTTCCACCTCAGCCCCTCTGTCCTCGGTTCCTCCAGGAGTCCACCGCCTGCCCTGGCTACATCCTGGGTTGAGAAAGAACAAGGAATTGATCCCAGGGGACACCTACCAGCTGCCTACACACCTCTGCCGTTGGGGACTGCACCACCAGTCGTGATGGTCAGCAGGGGGCGCCAGTGTCCCCACATCAGAGGCTCTGGCAGAGTCCTGGGGCTGTCAGGCGCAGGGACACCAAATCCCCGGTCACAAACCCCAGCTTGACCTCAGACATGCTGCACGACCTGGAACATGTCTCAGTTTCCTCATCTGTAAAGTGGGAGTGAAGCCATTTTTTAACCATTCCCATGTGCCAGGCCCCGTAGTGATAGCCTCGTGACCTCCCTCCAGGGGACACAGGTAGATTCACTATGTGCATTACCCGGCGAGGAGAAGGGGGTCTCGGAAGGAAGGTCGCCTGCCCACAGTCACACAGCCCCTGGACATCAGAGGCAGACTGAACCCAGAGACATGTCCTTGGGAATCAGAGTGAAAATTGTAGCTTGAACAACAGACGCGGAAAAGGCTTGGGGAGGCCCGCTGCTGGTCACCGGCGCCCCTCAGCCCCACCTCTGCGCCCCACCTGCTCTCCTATCCCTGCTGCACCCCGCTTCCTCACTCCTCGGGTTCCATGACTCTGTCCTGGGAGGGCTGCAGCCCTGGCCCTGTTTCTCTGATGTTGATCCAAAGGGAAGTGGCCCACGTCCCAAACCGCACGGCCCGCCCACTTCCTCCTGGGGGCTGCTGGCCCCGGGGCCCAGAGCCTGCCCCTGTCCTCCATGCCGGGTCCTATCAGTTTTGGCAAGAAGCCCCTTGTCACCCAGTGCCAGGAGGACCCTCCCTCCCCTCAACAGCTCCTCTGAAGGGCAGGGCCTGGCCAGGGGCTGGACTTCCTGTCCACATGCCCACCCCCCACTTCAGAGCTCAGTTATAAAAGTTGTCGGGAAGCTGGAGGCAGAGGCCGAGACCTGGATCCTGGGAGGCTGCACTCGGGGAGAGGTAAGGAGGAGGAGGCCAACGCGGGCGTCTCCCCAACAAGGCTGAGACCTGGTGAAATGGTGCATGGCTTCTTAGTGCCAGGAGAGCCAGGTTCAGTCCCAGCTCTGCCTCTTACTCTGTCCCCAGGAGCAAGCCATTTCTCCTTTCTCAGCCTCAGTTTCCTCATCTGTAAAATAGGTCTGGACGTCAGTGATCCCATCTTGATGAGGACATAATGATTTGATGAAGCCTATAGAGTTCTTGGCACCCAGTGAGGACTCAAGAGGTCAGGACAGGCGTGGATGCCTCAGGAGGAGAGCTGGGGAGGGCTGGGCGTGGGGTGCGCAGGGCCAAGGCCAGGGAGTGGTGAACTGACAGAGAAAAGGGCCTGATGGAGACCAACTCAACGCTGGCTGGCAGAATGAACAGTGGCTGAGTTTAAGATCAGTCCGGAAGCCTGCGCAGCAACTCGGGAGGCTGAGGCAGGAGGATTGCAAGTTCGAGGCCAGCCTCAGCAACTTAGCAAGGGCCTGCCTCAAAATAAAAATTTTTAAAAGGGCTGCAGGTGTCACAGTGTGGCTCAGTGGTAGAGCACTTGCCCAGCATCCAGCATGTGAGAGACGCTGGGTTCGATCCCCAGCACCACAAAAAAAAAAAAAAAAAAAAAAAAATCATCCTGGAAACCAAATAGGAGAGTCAATGCCACAGCCACAAACTTCACAGACCAAGATTTGCATATTAATTTCTACTACCCAATTTCATCACCGAGTTGTGGGTTTGCTTGTGTTTGTTGGGGTTCTGGAGACTGAACCCGGGGCCACGCACACGCTGAGCGAGGTCCCCCAAGGAGCAGCCGGCTGGGTCCTAGAGCTCTCCCAGGCACTCGCAAGTGGCTCAGCCATCTGGGGCCCTCCATGCGCCTCCTCCGAGGTCCCTGCTCACCGTGACGTCTGCCTGGAGATGCCGCATTCACTGGGCTGCGTGTCGCTCCAGAGCTTGGCTTCCTGGTGGTGTCCTCCTGCCTGCGGCCTCCGGGGGCCCGGCTGCTCCTTTTGGCCAACTGGGGAGGGCTGAGGGCCTGCTGGTTGGCACTGGTACAAATGCTGATTCACAAACCTGAATGATTTCCCTGCTACTTGGCTCCTGCCCCATCAGCCACGGTCACCTCCATCAGGACCCCACCCCTGGTTTCCTCACAATCCAGAAGCATCCAGCTGTGAAGGGAGCCCTGCGCCCGTGGACCCCTCACCACGGGCCGCCACGCTGGCAGCTGTGGGCGCTCGCTGTGTGCTTGCTGCACATGGTCAACAACCCGTGATCGTCCCCATTTTTCATATGAGAAAACTGAGGCAGAGAGGAGTCAAGGGACCTGGGCAGGCCAGACAGACGGGAATGTCAGAGCCGGACTTTGAAGCCGGCCTGCAGGAGGGGAAGGGCCCGGGCCAGAGCTGTGGTGGCTGTGTTCCAGGACCCGCGGATGGGAGCTGGGCAGGCAGGGGGCTGGGAGGACGGGGTGGGGGAGGCACAGCCGGGAAAAGGGCAGCCAGTCCCCGGCTGGGACCTGGACGTTCTCACGCTCTGCATCCACAGATCTGGACAGGAGGATGCGGCTGCTCTGGGCGTCCCTGCTGTGCTGGGCACTGCCGCCCCCCGCCCAGGGCAAGGCCCACAGCCCACTCTACCTGCGGGTCAGCAAGGGTCAGCTGCAGACAGGTGAATGTGGAGGGTGCGTGGCGGGAGGTGGGGGTCAGGAGAGGGGGCCGCACCCCCCCAGCTTCTCCCCACCCACCTGCCGGTCCCGGGGACTGACCTGTCTCTCTCCTGCTCTGTCACTTGGTGTGGCTCCCCAATGCCCTAAAGAGCACTTTTTGTTTGTTTTTGGTACCAGGGATTGAACCCAGGGGCCCTCGACCCCTGAGCCCTATCCCTAGTTTGTATTTTATTTAGAGACAAGGTCTCACTGCGTGGCTTAGTGCCTTGCTGTTGCTGAGGCTGGCTTTGAACTGGTGATCCTCCGGCCTCAGCCTCCTGAGCCGTTGGGATTACAGGTGTGCGCCCGGCGCCTGGCTTTTCGAAAGCATTTCTAAGCTCCTGGTCCTCGCAGTCAAAGTCCCGCATCTCCCAGCTCTCCCCTCCTCTCCATGACCTCCGTCTCCTTCCTTTCTTACGCGACCCTTCTGCCAAAACGGCTGCCCGCTCCTCACGGAGAACTCGGACCCTCTGAGAAGGCAAAGGTCTTCCTGCGCCTCCTCTGGAAATCCCTCCTGATCCTCCCAGCAGGACTCTCCCTCCTTTGGGCTCCCCAGTCCTTTGGTGGAGCCTCTTCTATGGCCCCATCCAAGTATAACATTGCACCTGTCGCCCGGTCCCTCTGTGTGGCTCCCTCCCCGTTGGCTGTGAGCCACTTGTGCCCCCCCCCATCCCACCCCTGCCACCCGCCCATCTTTCTGTTTCACAAACCCACCAGGCTCATAACCACCTCAGGGCCTTTGCACACACCGTTGCCTATGTCGTTCTTCCCCAGATGGTCAACAGTGGGCTCTTCACTTCCTTCAGGCCTCAGTTCAAAGGTCACCTCCTCAGCGAGGCCCTTCCTAATCCCTCTGTCCCAAACAGGCCCTCAGTCTGTCAGGCTTCATCTGCTCCCTTTTAGTCTGTAGCACTTAATTGATGCTAAAAATTTCTTTGCTCACTGCTCTGAGCGCTGGGTTGTTGTCGTCTCCCTGACTAGAGTGTAAACTCCGTGGGGTCAGAACCAGGGTGCTGCTGTCCCCAGAGCCCTGCTGAGAAGTGCTTCATAAGGGCCTGTCAGCCACAGGCAGTGGGGACACACCTGGAGTCCCGCTCCTCGGGAGGCAGAGGCAGGAGGATGGCTGGGGCCCAGGCTTTCAGGTGCAGCCCGGGTGATGGGGGAAGGGGGGGCTGGTGAACGAGTGAGTGGGAAGGCCCAGGCTGAGGAGGCCGTGTCTACAGACATTTCAGACCTGTTTGCAGAGCACCAGGTCCTGAGCCGCGTAGTCAGGGTACCTGTGACGGGGACCCCGAGGGAAGGCGCGACTGTCCTGGACCACCTGCCCTTTGTCAGCAAAAGCCTGTCCAAGAAGAGCAGCGGGCTGGACCTGTCGCTGGTCGGGGACCTGCTCTCGGGGAAGAGCCTCCCTCTGCTGTCGGACCAGCTCCAGGCCGCAGGGTGAGTGGCCTGAGGCTGCTGTGGCCTTTCCTGCCCCGGAGACAGGGCCTCCGCCGTCCCCAACCCCAGACCACGTTCTCGCCTATCCAGCGGAGACAAGGTGGGCAGCCGGGTGTCTCTGTGGCCTCTGCAGCCTCGAGCACAAAGCAAGGGTGTCCTTCTGTCCCTCCAAGCCGCTGAAACCCCCTGGGAAGGCAGGAGTGGGGTCTGAGCCAGGCTCGGAGCCCCGCAGCGCGGCCGCCCTATCCCCTTTCTCTACAAACCTGTGTCATGTCTTGAAAGATATTTTAAATAAATTGACCCCATGTAGCAGTCGAGACTCTCTGGGCCAGGAGTGTGGCTCAGGGCACGCACGGGGCCCTGGCTCAGACCCACCCCGCCAAGAGAAAAGGGGAAAAAATAGAGGATTTTTCTAAAAATCTGACTTGTCCAATTATGTCTGTTTGTCAAAGTGCCCCAAGCTGAGTCACCTAAACAGTCTCACTGTCTGCCTAGAAATCAGGCCCAGGTACAGTGTGGGGTCGCCGCCCCCTGTGGGCTGGCTCCTCGGCTGCTGTCACCTAGGGCGCCCTCTGGTGCTGGGTGTAGGAACTCCACCCCTCCCTGCTCTGCGTGTCCAGAATCCCCCTACCCCAGGACACCGTCATGTGGATTAGGGGCCTATACGACTCCAGGACAGCCTGGGATGACGGATCACGTCTGCAATGACCTTGTTTCCCAATAAGGTCACATTCTGAGGCTCTAGGGATTAGGACTTCAACATATGAATTTGGGAGCCAGGGACATAATTCAGCCCATGACACTGATTCTCCTTAAAGCAGAACTCTGGGCCACCTGGTTGGTCCCTCCAGGATGACCACGGGTGTAAGGTCATGGCCCTGAGTCCGTCCCCAGCTGCCCCACCACTCACTATGTCCCTTGCTTGGCTCTGAAAACAAATGAGACAGAGAATTAAGGACGGACATGGGGACCCGTGAGACAAGTGCCAGCGCACAGGGCAGGGCTCCCCCGGTGGGGCTCCCGCCACATCCGTCCCCAGCATGAGCGCCTCGGGACAGCAAGCCAAACCCTAAGACAGCGGACGACTCAGAGGACGTTTTCGGGGGGGTGGGGTGGGGTGAAAGGCCAGGGCACTGCTGATGGGAGGAGGTGCGGCCCACGGGGGCCCAGCCTGGCCAAGGCCCGAGTCGGCTGCGGTCACCCTGGCCTGTGCATTCCCAGTGCCTCTCCTGCCCGCCCCGCCAGGGCATGGCTTGGGAGAGCGCAGGAAAGCTGCAGGGGTTCCAAGGCATTCTGGAACCTTCCAGAAAGTTCCCTGCTGGAGGCCAGGGTTTCCTCCCGTTTGAACTTGCTGCTGCCGGATTCTCTTTGCTCTTCTTTGCCAGAGCCTGCCTTCGTGTCTTGTTTTCTGATTTTGTGTGGCTGTTTGTTTTGTTTTATCGAGGCTGGGGACCGAACCCAGGGCCTTGCATATGCCAGGCAAATGCTCTACCCCAAGCCTTGTCCCCAGCCCAGAGGCCCGTATTTGAGTTCAGACAGGTGAAGCATGACAAGACGGCTCCTCCACCGTCTCCTCCCCATTTCACAGAGGTGGACACTGAGGCCCAGACAAGGGAAGGGGCTTGTCCCGTCTTCAGGGCTTGGAGACTGCGATTGGAGCCCGGTGTTTCACAGCCAGGCTGGGGTCACCGGGAGGGTTTGTCCCAACGGTCACCCCAGCTTCTCCTGGGGTCTGCCCCTGTTCCCACCCATTCAGATACACACCCCCACAAGCCACACAGCACCCCGTGCCTCTCCAGGTTGGTCATAGAAGATGCCAAAGGACCCGAGGTCACCCTGCAAATCCTAAGCGACAGCCTGCTGCAGGTCACGCTGTGCTGCAAACTGTACCTCTCGCTCCAGGAGTAAGTACACGTGGGCTTCCTCACCACCCAGACCTGCACTGCCAGGACGCCAGCCAAAGCCACGGGCCACGTGTCACCACAAGGACCCTGATAGTCCTTTCTATCCATGCACGTTTGAAAGCCATTTTGCTGGTGGGAAAAATGAAGCACAGAGTGGGAAAGGGACTTGCCTGGATCACACAGCGAGTCATCCAGCCTTTTGACTCCATGCTGGGGGACACACACCCCGTCTGGGCACCTGGGAAGCTCGGGGCACTAATAGCGTGGCCTGAGGAGGGTCTGATACGCGCTCACCTGGAGGCTGGCACTCCTGGGCTAGGCAACTGACCAGGCAGGTCTGCTCCCTGGCCTCGGTTTCCTCATCTGTGAAATGGGCACGGGGCCCCCTGCACTAAGCGGTACTGAGTGTTCATCTGCAAAACTCAGAAATGCCACAGAGCAGCCCGTGGACCACTGTTTGCCCAGGAAGTGGGAAAACTCATCGATGCCCTTCAGCTACACGTCCACCCCCCCTTTTCCTTGTAAAATATCTTCCTTCCCCTTGTCGGGTGGTGCTGTCAACGTGCTGAGTGACCATCGTCCTGGTGGGAGCTGTAGCAAGCAGGGGAGCCTGAGGCCCACCCCAAGGCCACCCTCAGCTCTAAGTGTGGGTCCCCCATGAGGGTGCCGTCAGGTCCCCCGGTTGTCCCTGTTTTAAGGAGCTCCCCTGATTTTCAATCTGAGTCCTCGGGGCAACCGTGGGGCCGGCTGTGACGTCCTGCCTCGACCTCGGGCCCAGTTAGAGCCTGTCCCACACGCCGTCCCTCCAGGATCCTGCGGCTCAAGGTCATCAAGAACATTCGCATGGGGGTGCGGCTGGAGCAGACGGGGAACAGGACCACGGTGGCCTTGGAGGAGTGCCACACCCCTCCCGGGAGCCTGAGCATGGAGATCCTGGGGCAGTGAGTGGCAGAGCCCGGGCCCACTCCTCCTGAGCTGACCGACCTCGGAGACCCAGGGCTGGGACTGCTGCCTCTCCCTAGGGTCTAGAGTGCCCAGGACATGGGGGACAGGGTCATCTCCAAGGCCACAGGCTGACAGGCCACCTGTCCCCATCTCCTGCCTCCACACTGGATGTCATGGCTGAGAGCCGCCACCTCGGGCAGGCTCAGACCTCCGCCTGGTCCCTTCCTACAGGGAGGATCTGCCCAGGCTGCCCCGCTCCTGGCCTCGGGTTCCCCACCAGAAAATGAGGTGCCCCCGCCACCCGCCAGCAGGGCGGCATGGGGAGGGGCTCAGCCACAGGCCCACCCAGTGCAGGAGCTGCCGCAGGAGGTGACGCTGCCTGTCGATCTCATGGGGACGCACCCCGTGCACAACGTCCTCCGGGAGGCCTTCCGTGGCTTCTGCGGCCAGCTAGATCTCTGTGCCATGGACCCTACCAAAGAGAGAAGGGAAGAGAATCAGGAGAAAGTAGAGTCGGCAGGAGAGAAAGAGGGGGGACGAGCAGACCGCAAAGCGGGGAGAGAGAGGACAGGAGGGCGGCACCCGGGAAGGGAGAGGCCAAGCCACCCAGGCCAGCAGGGGCCCCTCAGCCCAGCCCGGCCTCCCCTCTCTGACCCACGCCTGCCCTTGCACAGTGTGTCGGGTCCCACAGCTGTCCCCTTCCCCTAGGACAGACGCCCTCCTGGTGGACAAACCTCTGGAGTTGGTGGCCGGCGTCCTGGACCACTCCCTGCCCTTCCTGCTGCAGAAGATGGTGAGTGGCCCTCTGCCCGCCTCCTGCCCGCACCAAGGGACCGTGACCCCATGCTAAGGAGGACCCGTGTCGTCCCCCAGGTATGTCCCCCGGCCACGGCCCTGCTCAGCTCCCTGCTGGAAGACCTACTGACCATCGTCCTCCGTAGGTCACTGCTGCTCAGGGCAGAGGCGTCCACTCCCCCGCCCGGCGCCAGGCACTGTTCTAGGCTCTGGGAATGCGACTGGGACAAGGCAGACCTCCCGCAGGGACCCTGCTTTCTAGTGGGGGGAAGGGGCCATGTCACTGGTGACCTTGACAGTCCTTGACCCTCTGAGCCCCTGTTTCCCTGTCTGATTCAAGGGGCCCACAGAGCAGGGCCGCTGGGTGACCCACAATCCTGCACGAAGCTGCCGCTCACTTTGTTCTAAGATGCACAAGCGCAGCCATCTCAAGGCTGGGGGTCGGGGGGACCTTCCTCCTGCCCCCACCCCTCCCCTGCCATGGGCTGAGCCCTGGTTCTGTGTCCACCTAGCCCCGGCCATCTCGGGCCCAGAGGACGTCCAATACTATGTCACCACCACGGAGTTCAGGGAGGAGGCCATCCTGATGAGAGTCCAGGTGAGCGGCCCTTGGCCAGCAGACCCTCTGGGGACCAGTGGTCCAGGGGAGATGGACGAGGGGGTCAAGGAGATGGGAGGCAGAGGAGGAGGAGGGAGGAAGGAGGAGGAAGGGAGGAGGAGGAGGAGGAGGAGGGAGGGAGGAGGAGGAGGAGGAGGGAGGAGGAGGAGGAGGAGGGAGGAGGAGGAGGAGGCAGA
>NW_026000026.1:24356186-24425832 GCF_001458135.2 Marmota marmota marmota | reverse complement strand
GGAGGAGGAGGAGGAGGAGGGAGGAAGGAGGAGGAGGCAGAGGAGGAGGAGGGAGGAAGGAGGAGGAAGGGAGGAGGAGGAGGAGGAGGAGGAGGAAGGGGAAGGAGGCCCGTGGCCCCGGAGCTCACCCAGGGCTGCCTGGCCAGCGAGGGGGGCTCAGCTCTGTCCCAACACTCCCACCCGGGAGGTCCCCCCACCTGGGGAACCGCGGTGTCTGCCCCACTTCTGTCCCCTGCTCCTTGGGACACAGGAGGTGGCAGGATGCGGAATCTGCCTGGGTCCCATGGGGCCCTTCTGACAAAGGCACAGAGAAAAGGGTGGGATCAAACCAGGGGGATTCGAGGAGCCAGGCCCCGGGATCAGAGCCCGGCAGGTCCTTGGCAGCCAGCTGCGGCCGGGAGCTGCTCGGCTCAATGTCCCCTTCCTTCTTCTCTCTGAAGCTTGTGACCCCCTGTGGCCCGGGCCAGAGGGCCCCAAGGCCTGACCACCTGGCCCCGCGACCCCTCCCACCATTAACCCCAGGCAGCATGGCGGACCTGGTCTTTCAGATGGAGCTCTACAACGACATCCTGTCCTGCCTCTACGCGAGCAAGGAAGTCCGTGTGGCCCCCCGGGACCCCGCAGTGAGTGCTCGAGGGGTGGGGGCGGAAGGGCCTTCACGGCTCTATGTTTCACAGGAAGAAACTAAGGCCCAGTGGCAAAGTGCTGTCCTGGGCCCACACAAGTCGCCCGTGCCCTGGGCTCACCTGGGGACTCCTAAGTCACCCTCAGAACCCCGCACAGAAGCCCCTCGCCGGAGACGTCGCTGCACACAGCCCTTACTGCCCCTCTTCATCCGCAGCACTCAGCTGCAAATGTTTGTTGAAGGCCTACCATGTCCTGGGTCCCATGCCCCTGCAGAGCTCAGGGCCTCGTGGGGACTAGACACTGAACAATGAAATAGCCTGGTACACAAACAGCTTATTTTATTTAAAAGAAGCAGGGCACTGGGGTAGCCAGTGGCTGGTGATAGCCAAAAGGCCACTGTGGACAGCGCAGTGTGTGATGATATCTCCAAGAAGTGGCCTAGGCAGAGCAAGGAAGCACACACTCAGAGGTCCACAAGAAAAGCCAGTTCCCAGGGTGGATGGGGATCAAACGAGCAAGAAACACAGATGGATCCACCCAGAATAAAGTCTCCTTCCTGCAGCTTCAGGGTGCTGTGCCATCTGACCCCTGTCCCTCTCTCTAGCCCCACCATTCCAGCCACACAGGCTGAACTGGTTCCTACCTCAGGGCCTTTGCACCTACTGTTCTCTGCCTGGAACACTCTTCTCTCCACTGTTGGTCTCAGTTCAAACGTCACCTGCTCAGAAAGCACCTTCTTGACCTCTTCCAATCCCACCAAAACACTGGTCACATTCTAACTTTATATATACACACGTGTATATAAGGTTATATATGCAAAGTGGAAAATTTCACTTTTTTTTTTTTTTGCATGAGTCTGGTTCATGGAAAAAAACAAAACAAAAAAAAAAAACTATGTAAAATAGTGTGTACAAACCAAGGCCCAGATAGGGCAAGTGATGTGTCTAAGGTCACCCAGCAGGTCACATCTGGACTAGAGCCAGGCCTCCTGCCTCGCCCTGCTGCCCACCCCACCCCCCCGTCCCCTCTGTCCCACAGAAGTGTGGAGCCCTGAGGCAGTTAGGTGGAAGCCCGTGATCCCTTGTCTGCAGAAGTTCTTGTGCCCGTGGACGGGGGTCGATGTGCCAGGGTACTCTTTGCAGCCCCACTTGTGATAGGAGGGAAAGTGCCGTTGACGTGGGTGTCTGGCCACATACAGCAGGTCTGGCAGAATGGAGTGTGCTAAGGAGGACCCGTGACACCTCAGGTGGGACCAGGAGGCAGTGCATGTGGCCAGCAGGTTCCCAAGTGACTCGGACGTTCTCCTGATTAGCGTGTTCCCACGTGGCGTGGGAAAGTCCCCTGGGTGGGGGTGTCCCCATTTATGGCTTGTACAAGGCAAAGCGACCCAGGAGGTCATCCGGGAACCCGTGCTGAGTGACGTGATCCACGTGACGGTCTCTGCATGTCGCCGTGTAGGAGTTCTCAGAATCAGCTGAGAGAAAAACCGTGGAAACAAGGAGAAGTTGAGTTTCCAGACGGAGCCTGCGGAGACGCTGTCCTGCGAGACCGGCCACAGCGCAGGCGGCGACCCCGTCCCCGGGGCTGCAGGACATGCACACACACTCTGTCCTTTTTCCAGGCTGCTGACCTGGTCCAGCTGCTGTCCCCGGGAGAGCTGGAGCCCGGGCCCACGGTAGGGGCACTGCCAGCGCCCTGGCCGGTGTCAGGGAAGGTTCTGGAACGGGGCGGGGCTGGGCAGGTTCCATCTGGCCAGGGCTCCCCGCCGGGGACTCCAGAAATCCCTGACCTGCCTCCCAGGCCTGGGGAGGAAACGAGGGACAGCAAATGCACACCTGAGGTGCTGCCAGCACAGGTGACCGTGACCTTGAGGAGCCCCACCCGCTGGGCAGGGCAGTGTGCGGCCCTCCACCGGGTCAGGTCCCCCCTTCAGAGGCTCAACCAGGGAAGTCACTTGTCACCTCACATTGCGAAGCGCATGGCAGAACCGGGATTTGAAACCAGCCTCTGGCCCCCAAGTCCAAGCTCAGTGCCCTCTTCAAAGGCTTTTGGAATGTGGCATTGAGTGGGCAGTGACAATAACAATGACCACAAGTGCTGGCAAGTGTGTAGCATTCCCAGGAGCAGGTTCTCCCAGCACTTAGGGGAGGGAACTGAGTAAGCTCCTTTAATCCCTCCCGGCTTTATGGGTAGGTGCACAGAGAGATTAAGAAACTTGCCTCAGGTCACACAGCTTGACAGGGGGTAGGACTAGGACTCTGGTGCCCATAATTTATGTTCTTAGTTTAAGTATGAACAGGACAAAGAGGATGTAATCCCACATCTGAAAAGTTCAGAGAGGGTAAGCGACCTCCCCAAGGTCTCACAGCAAGCTGCTGCGGAGCTAGAATGAAAATCCAGACGCCCTGCCTCCGAAGATGGTCTTGTTCCCATTCTCTAAGCTGAGGCCTAGGGACCATCTCCCGGCCACGGCTTCACCATCTCTGCTCTAACTTCCTTCAGGCTTCTGATGGGTCCAGAGGGAGCATGGGACTGACCATCAACACTCCGGATCCTCCCACTGTCCATCTGAACGGCCACACAGCTACGGTCACCCAGCCGGGCTCCCTGGTACTGCTGGGGCCCAACAACACCTCCAGCTCCATTTCCTGGGTGAGTGAGGCTCGAAGGTGGTTGTTCCAGGGGGTCCTGGGCCTGCTGACCGTGGGCAGGGTAACAGGAGGGCAGGGCAGATCTCACCACCGTGTCGTCAGTTGACATTCAGTCACACTCAGGCCACCGTGCCCACTGCCAGGACGTGAAGCCCACTAGCACCTGCTCCCGGAGTCCACCCCCAGGGCTGCCCACTGGTGTCCTCAGAACTGAAGGGTCGTGTCCCCGCCCCTCGGCTCTGCACTCCTGCTGGGTGACCAAGGTCCCTGCACCATCTCCCTGGGCATCAAGGCATTAGGAGCCCAGGAAGAGGCCGGGTCCTCCATGCCCCAGGGCCAGCCAGGCTGAGAGGGCAGCCCGGGGGCCTGGGGGACAGACAGCCCCTGGTTGTCTCTTGATTCTGTTCCCCTGAGGTGACCACTTCCCATTTAACAGACCTGGTGCCTCAGATAAGGGGCCAGGGGTCCGTGAGTCCTCAGGGTCCCTGGAGCCTGTTGTAAGATTCCGTGGCCCAGAAGCTGGCCTCGTCTGGCTGGTGCAAAAAGTCCATTTTTGAAAGGTGAATCTGGAGGGGCCTCCTCACAGCCCAGGGCTCTCTGCTTCCAGAGCCAGGTGCTGGAGACAGTGACGGTCACTGCAAAGGCTCCCCCACCCCCCTGGGCAGCCAGCCCCGGCCTCTCCCCTGGCGGGGCCCACGCTGGCACAGGAGTGGACGGTTCCCCGCCTGGAATACAAATCCCACTCCCCTCCCAACCTCATTCTCTCAATTCCTCCTAGAAACTCCTGACAAGGGCTGCATTTTCCTCCACAAATCAGAAATTAAAACTCCAGTTCACTCCAAACAGGTAACGTTGTTTGGTTTGGAATGTTCTGGAAAAAAAAAAAAAAAAGACAGCCGACAGCAAGAGTGGAGGGGGAGGGTGTGGTTGTGGGCACAGTCCCACCTGCTGTCAGCATGGGGGGAGGGATGGGCGCTGTGTCCACCCCGCCAGCCCCGACAGCTGCCCTGAACTGAGACTAACCTCTTTCCTCTGATAGTGCCGTGGTCACCCTGGGCCCTTACCCGGCTGTTCTCAAGAAGCAGGTGAGTCCCTTCCCATAGCCTTGGCCTCCCTGTGGTCTCAAAGGACCCAGCGCTGGACAAACCCAAGGTCCCAAGGCACTGGTGCAGCTGGGTGGAAAGGCTCATTCGCTTCCTGGCCCATCTCCCCTCCCACTGGGGTGGCAGGGAGAAGCCTCCGGGCTTCAACTTGACACTGAGCCAACACTAACCGGGCACCGACTCTGCCTGGCCCTGCTCAGGGATGTGTTGGGGAGCAGCGAGAAGGTCCCTGCCCTGTGGAAGGCCTGCGTCAGAGGGGTGAGGCCACACTCCCCAGGAGCCGCAGTAGGGCACATTGTAGAGCACCTCATAGGCCACAGGCAACCGGGGGGAGGGGACAGGGGATCAGGCATATGGGTTGGGGTCAGACTGAAAAGGAAGGTCGGCGAAGGCCTCGCTGACAAGCTGAGACTCAGAGAAGAAGTAGGAAGACTGGGGCTGTTGGGAAGAAGTGGACCCAGGCCTCTGGCCAGGCGTGACTGATGGACAGGTGGCTGTTGCAGGGACAGTGAAGAGGGTCACAGAGGGGGCAGGGGCAGGCTCACAGCAGGGGTGGCCAAGAGCTATGGAAGGGAGTCTCGAAGCAGAGGAGGCTCAGACTGGAGGGCCAGGTGGAGGCCGGGAGCCAGGAAGAAGGCTGGCAGGAGGAGCAGCCCAGCACTGGAGAGGCCCTGAGTGAGGAGCTGGTGGCACTGGAGGGCAGCGGTCAGTTATGGGTGTGCTCGAAGGTGGCACTAAAGGGACCTCTCAGTGGAGCCGATGTGGGGGAAGAGCGGTGTCCAGAGCCAGGTTTTCCACGGGCACCTCATCCCCTGCATGTTGAGGACAGCCGCGCAGGGCTCCCCGCTGCACGGGACTGCAGGGAGGAGGGGAGGCCTCTTCCAGGGCCCAGGGCCCAGGGCCAGGTGCCTGTGTAGCAGCAGGGCCAGGGGCACGCTCCGTTCTCAGCCTCCTCCGTGTCCCCCGGGCCAGCGGGGACAGCCCTTCAGTCTTTGCTTTGAGTGTGAGGAAATGTGGGATGAGAAAACAGTTCTCGGCACGTCGTCCTTAACTCCAGCCCGGCCAGACCACAACCCCGGCCAACACGACAAATGTCACCACCTGCGCCACCTTGGACCTTCCTCCCTCCATCTCTACCTCACAGAGTCCCAGGGCTGGAGGTCCCGAGGATCATGTGCCTGGGTCAGGGACTTCTGTGACACCCCAGGGGCAGTCCTCAGACCAGGCTGCCATGCATGTGGTCAGACAAGCCACGGCTGTCCGTGCCACCCGCGTCATAGACACCACCTACCTCCTGTGACCACCTCCCGGGGGATAGGAGGAGGGCGATGAAGAGGAAGGGCCTTTCCCAACCTGTCCGCCTGGGTTGGGACCATCCTGATCGGGACCCCTCAGCACGTCCCCAGTGACAGGGGGTGGCAGCTCCCCATGTGACATTACTGGCACCTCTCAGCCTTAGAGAGCTCCCTCGATTGTCCCCAGTGGGCACCTGTGAGGCTTTGGCCCTGGGCTCCACAGACCAACCAGTTTCTCCCCAGAGAGTCCACAGGGTGAGGGTGTCTCTTTCTGGGGCCCTCCGTGTCCCCCAGTCCCTTCACCAGTCTGGCCAGCTGGCTCCAAGGTCCTTCAAAAGTGCGATCTCCATGTTGTCCCCATGGGCATCTGTGCACTGGGTCCTTCGTCCCTGTGGGCAGGATCTGCCAGCCCAGCCGAGGGGACATTCCTGGAGGTGACCTTCCTGTCCCCCTTGCTCTGCTGCAGGAGGAGCAGCTGCGGGCTTCTCTCTCTGGGTTCCTGAAGAGGAGGTTCCTGCCCCATCACAACGGTAAGCCCCATGTGACTCTCCGCCATGCCACGGGTCACATGGCTTGGAGCAGCTCCAAACAAGTCCAAAGGGCCTTGTCCCCAGGTGGGCTGAGAACTATCTCAGGGAAGGCAGGCGGCAGGGCAGACACTGGACCTGGTGTGACGGGCAAGTGCCCTCTTGTCCTGCCGGGTGGCTGTGTGAGGGCAGCTGGGAATGGAGTCGGGCATTGCTGCTCGGGAGGGGGAGGCAGCCCGGCAGAGCACCAGGTGGGCCTCGGGGAGGCCACGGGAAGGGGCGGCTCGTCAGTGACCGCGCACAGGGCAGGGATCCTGACCTGAGAGATGCGGAGAGCAGCACTTCATCTTCACCCCAATGCCGGACACTTGTTAGCACGAAAAGACGGGCCAGACGCAGGATCAGGGATCAGGGGTCAGGGGCCATCTCGGCCTTTTACTCAGGGAAGAGACTGCACCTCCAAAGGGCCACTTCCCTGCAGGAAAATGAGCCTCTGCTCTCAGGAGGGGCCGGGCTTGTGTAGGCTATCCTGAGAGGTGACTTGGTGAGCGGGTCAGTTGGACGTGGGGAATTTGAACTTGGGGCGGGGGGTCTGTGCTCAGCACCTGGAGAGGGTTGTTTGGGGAGAGGTGAGAGTGGGCGGCGTCTGGCTCTTTCTCACTCCCTTCTCCCAGGCCTCGCCATTGGGGGCTTGTCTTTTTCGTAACTAATAATACTAGGAAGAAATTCAAGCTCTTCCACAGTCTCCCTGGGGCTCCCCCAAAAGCAGGCCCCGGGGAGGAAGGCTGGTCTGGGTGAAGCAAGAAAGCCTGTCCAGGCAGCAGTGGGGAAGGCCGTTTGGGGCCGGGAAGCTGCAGGGGGCCCCTGGGAGACTGACCTGTCAGAGCCTCAGCGCCCTCCCCCACCTGCCCCTGCTCCAACCTGTCGCCAAGGTGACCTGTCCCAGGGATTGTCCCTCCCTATGGGAGCTGAAAAGTCTGTTAGTTGATGTCTCCTGGGCTTTTGGCGGGAACACTCCTCTTGACCCTGCCCCAGTCCATTTGCTCCTCACCTTTTAGCCACCCTCCGGCGCCTCCTGGGCCTGGTCACACGCAGAAGGAGAGAGGCAAGGGGAGGAGGCAGGAGAACCAAGAAAGACCAGGAAGCCTAAGAGGGGCAGGGCACCCTCACTCCTAGGGACACCAGGACACCAGCCGTAGCCCTCCTCTCCCTCCCGGGAGAAGTCTGTGTCACTACTTTATAAATAAACCCTGTGTGATGTGAAAAAATAAGAATTAAAACCCAAGACAGTGAGACCCGAGGGAGGAAGTGGGGAGGCCACCTTGACGGCCTTCTCCTCTCCCAAGAGGAACCCTCCGGTGCTGCCGCGGCCGGAGAAAGCGTCTCGTCGAATCTAACAGTGACAGTCTCCAGAAAACACTGATCCCTCTCCAAGTGCTGGCCACCGACCCCCAGCCCAAGGACTCAAGTTCCTGAGTGACACGCTCGCTAAGTCACCCACAGCCCAAGGACTCAAGTTCCTGAGTGACACGCTCGCTAAGTCACCCCCAGCCCAAGGACTCAAGTTCCTGAGTGACACGCTCGCTAAGTCACCCACAGCCTATACAAGCCCAGCCCCCTCCTTGGTTCAGTGACTCATTTTCCACCAGAAAGTGGGTCCGTTCCCTTAGGTCAGTCCCGTTCCTGGACAGAAGGCAGGAATGATCTGTGACATGTGTCTGGCCTGGTCTCTGTGCCGCCTGCCTCCGCGTCCCTGTCCAGTGTTCAAACTTCCACCCGTGGGCCGCAGGACTCGCCACCGTAACCGGCGGTATCCTGGGGAAGTGAGCCGGGAAGACCGAGTGCAGCTGGGGCTCAGTGCTACAGAGATGAACTCGGCCTCCTGGCCTCAGCCTCCCCTGCAGTGAGCGGGGCCATCACCATTCGCCATGTGATGATTTAAGTGTTTGCGCCCCAACCAGAGGGTGAGCTGCCTGAGAGCAGAGCCCCCAGGTCTCCCATGCATCCAGCACTCTGCCCAGTGCCTCACGCCCCGAAGACACTCATGTAGGATAAACAGACCGAATCTACTCACCCCCTGGCTCTTCATCTTTCAGATGGAACCATCCCACCAGGTCCAGAGAGGTTAAGTGACTGACCCAAGGTCACATAGCAAGTCTCTGGCAGAGTTGATTCCAGAACCCTGGTTTCTGGCTTCCCCGACAGGAGTCCTTGTGCTGTGACTCCTGTTAGGACCCCAGGGTAAAGAAGCAGGTGGGCTCCAATGTCAGCCAGACTGAGACCTACGGGGCCAGGGAAGCTGGGCATGAAGTGATAAAATGTGTATTGAGAAGGGGACTAATTGAGGGCAGAGGAGGGTGGCAAGGGAAGACCCAGAGAGGCAGCCAGGTGCCAGGTGAACAGGGGCACAGCCTGCTGGGGAAAAGGGGTGCTCTTCCTACTGCAGCCTCCCTGCAACGGGAGGCCAGGGCCAAGGCCACTGAGGAATCCCCGAGGGCTGCCTGCAAGAAGCAGCCCAAATAGGAGAATCGGCAGGAGGGCCATCTGGCCTCCACACAGGGAAAGGACCAAGCTGGGCAGCCTGGAGGCTGGGGCCCAGGGACTGTGGAGAGGCCTCTGCATGGCCTGAGGACAGAAGGAAGACACGCACCTGTCACTCTTCCTCCATCCCACCCCCACCTGTCTGTGCCAGAAGGACACAGTTGGGGGGGGTTACACTCTCCTTCCCTGGGGCCAGGTGACAGTGTGGGTGGGGCTGGCTAAGGGCTGCTCAGCCCTGAAGAGGAGTCTGGGAGCCCAAGCCAGGCCTCAAGTTCAAGTCTAAGGAAGTTTGCAAAAACCAACTGGCCGAGTAGCTAATTCACAGAAACTGAAATTGCAAAATGACCAGTTCTCCATGTTTACCAAAAACTTGCTTTAAGGACTCTGGGTAGATAAGTGTATTCGTGAATACACTTATATATTTGATGGATATCATCTTATTAGCAGAATCCAATTTTTAGCGTTTTCAGGTGAATTTTCGGTTTATTCCGACTTTTTTCCAATCCTGTTTTTGAGCCATTCTGTTTCTACTGACATTTCAGCATTTTTTTTTTTTTTAAAGATAGAGTGAGAGAGGGAGGGAGGGAGAGAGAGAGAATTTTTAATATTTATTTTTTAGTTCTCGGCGGACACAACATCTTTGTTTGTATGTGGTGCTGAGGATCGAACCCGGGCCGCACGCATGCCAGGCGAGCGCGCTACCGCTTGAGCCACATCCCCAGCCCATATTTCAGCATTTTTTAGGAGCTCAGTATTTCCAGCACAGTTTTCCCACAGCTGAAGAACAATGCGCCTTCCTGAAGGACTCCTGAGAAGCCTCAACAAATTGATCATTCCTTAACGTACTGCTAAACAGAAGATCTTGGGCCTCTGAGTGCCCCAGGACCCTGGGTTCAATCCCCAGAAGGGGTGTGGGGTGTGGCTCACAATGACAGAGGCCGGAGGCCAACCTGGAGCAGCAAGTCTACCCATCCTGCAGGGGAGGCTCATTTTCTGGTGTGGAGGTGGCCCCAGGTTATAGAAGGAGGCTGGGTTTTACAGTTTACCATGAGGGTGAATTACTCACTGGAGACTGCGGGCAGAGCTGCTGGGACACTCGGGGACCTAGTTGTGCTGGTTGAAATTTGAACTCGGGAAGGCAGTGGTAGGAAGTCATGGGAAGAGCTCACAACTCGGAATCCACTGCTTACCGTCCTTCCTCTGCGACTAGAGCCTCACTCTGTGCTCCTCTCCTTCCAGGGACCATCTGCCATGGGGAAGGTCAAAGCCCAGGGCCGGGTTCAGTACTGCCCCCTCCCTACAGGCCCCGTTGGGGTTGGGAGGGTAAATGTTTGGTTTGGTGGAGAGGCTGGGGACAGGGCAGGAGGGAGGAGGTTGGCTCTCCCCTCAGGGCCAGCGTTAAGGTTGGGTAACGTTTTCCCAGGGAGCTGTCTTGTGGAAGGTCATTTTCCAGAGCCTTCCCAGGGGAGCAGGAAGGGTCCTCTGGCCTGGCCCCGCTCACCCCCAGCTCCCCTCCCCGCTCCCCTCTTGCAGCGCAGCTCAGAGGACACAGCCTCCCTCTGCCCAACGTCAAGGGCCTCTCCTTCAACCAGGCCCACATGGACCTCTCCGAGGTAGGTGCAGAGGGAGCCCCTTGCAGGGGAGGTGGGGGGCAGAGGCTCCCGCTCACCCGCAGAGGCGGAGGCTCAGTTGGAGGATGCGCCTGCGTGGACCCAGCCCTTTGTCCCCCTTTCCTTAATCACCTCTCACAGCTGTCCTGGACGCCAGGCCCCATTACAGATGAGGAGAGCGAGGCTCCCCAGACCTACAGAGACCTTCAGGAAGCCAGACCACAGGGCTCACAAGCTCAACACCTTCCACACATGCAGGACTCTCACAATCAGCTCCATAAAGTCATTTTTATCACGGAGGGAACTAAAGGCTCAGAGAGGCAGAGAAAATGAGAAAACTTGCCCAGCACAGCAGAGCTGGAGTCCAAGGGGCTCATCTGAACTCAAAGCCTATTGTTACCTTAGCCCGGACTACCCACCTCCCTAGAACTCAGGTGTCCCCAGAACAGGGCTATAGTTTACATGACCAATGCCACCAGGAGTTGAGCAGTGCACAACCTACATATCTTTGCATAGCAGGCCTGATGGCCCCTCATTCCTTCATTGCCATTCACTCATTCAGTCAATGTATCTCAGGAAAAGCCCCCAATCTGGTCTGTTCCTTGCTCGCAAGCATCTCCGAGACTCCTTCCCCTCTGCTCAATCCTCTTTGTCCAGCTGGTCCCTGACTCTTCCTTCTTGGAGTGTCCTTGGGACAGGGTGCAGTCCCTCTCTAGAACAGCCTCAGGGAGAGTGGGTTTTATGGGGAGCGCAACTCTGCCTCTGTTCACAGGACTACCTGCTGCTGACCATTCCAGAGTAGCCGGTTCTGACCCAGGACCAGTCCCTGCCCTCAACCACGCGTGCTCAGGACCTCCAGGTCAAGAATGGCTGAATCACCGTGGACTTCTCTGTACAATAAAGATGCTTCCTTCTGGAGGAGGAGTCTGCTTCTGAGCTCGCTGACCCATGGGGTTCTGGGAGGCGGGGGGGGCTGTGTCCAGCTATTTAAATGAAGCCCGTGGTCCTGGCTCCTGGGGCCTGGGGGTGGGGGGTCTGAGCTCTGTTCTCAGCTCTTCAAGAAAAGGGAGTTTCCTCCAAAAACGAAGAAAAGCCTGTGAGTTTCCAAAGCCCAGGCCCTGAGCGGATGGGGTGACCGTGGTGCAGGACGGGTGTGCCATGACCATGTGCCATTGTCGGGAGGGTCCCAGAGACGTCAAGTGGCCCAGGCAGAAGGTGGGGAGCAGGGAAAGGCAGGGCACGGGCTGGTGCAGCAGGAAGCCTGGGGCCCGCAGAGCAGAGCAGACACAGCACAGGTCCTCACACCCACCACCTGTCACACCCACAGTAAGGACACAGCCCCCCCACAGCTCCCTGAAGGTCTTGGGTTCGAGGGTGGCTCTGCAGCCATGGTGAGCCCAAGGGAGCCTGGGAGCCCCTCCCCAGGGAAGCCCCACCCACCCAGGTCACACCCAGCACCCGCCCAGTACCTGGGGATGCCCACTACACCAGAGGGCTACTGGAGACCCTGCGTACCCCTTCACCAGTGTTAAGGGTCACCCTGCTAAGCAGCGTGTGTGTCCCCATCAGCTTTGCTTCAGGTGACACCTCAGGCACACGGGTCACAGTGGCAAGTTTGTCTGTGTTGTTTGGGGTCCTAAGTGTCCGATGGCTGACGTTTTGACATGAAGGGCCACTAGCTGAAAGTGTGTCTTTGAAGAGCCACAAAGTACGACTGCCTGTGTGTGGACCCCCAAGTGTGGACCCCCAAGTGTGGACTCCTAAGTGTGGACCCCCAAGCGTGGACCCGGCTTCTCCACTTTTCCTCACCTCCGACAGCCCTTCCCACCCTCTGACCATCTGCCTGTTCCCCGGGCATAGCCCGGGCCAGGGGCAGATTTGAGGCTTGGTCTTCCAGCTCGTCTATTTGCCCGCCTCGCGGATGATACACTTTTTGCAAAACTCACGGATTCAGCACCCAGCTTGCTGCAGGCCTAGTTTAGTCAGGGGCACAAAATGGCCCGTGGAGGTGGCCTCAGGGCCTTGAAGGCCTCCAGTGACTTTATCAGGCACCTCCCTTCACAGCTTGCAGGCAGCCTCGTTCATCTTCAGAGAGCACTGAGGTGCCAGGCGGGCATGCGGGCTGGTCGCCACTCCCAGGTGGGCAGGCTCACCCTGAGAGTTCTGGAAAATAATATTCCTACAAAACAATGCAGCAGTGAATCCAATGTTTCCAGTAACAGTGGGCCCTGAAGGCAGGAGACAGGTACTGAATGTTAGGCGCTGGGCTTTTGCCACAGTCTGGCTGGGCACAAAATCACGAGCCACTCACAGCCTTGTAGATTCAAACAGCAATTCTTTATTCCCGACCTCTCACGGGCACTCTACACGCACGTTCTGGGGAAAATTCCACACCTCCACCAGGCTCTGCATCCCAAATATTCTCTGAATCCCGCGAGAACTCAACGGGAACTCAAGGAGCGGGCGCCTGAGGCAGCAGGATACGCCCTGTTCCCAGCAGGATCCACACCCTAAACCTGGAACCGCCCTAAACCCGGATCCGCCCTGGTCCTTGAGCAGGGTCACCTTTCTCAAACATTCATGCAATGTCACTGCAAATGACCTGGGTCCAAGGCAAGCCCATTTCCACAATGGAGAGTCCTCCCTCTAAGCAACATTGGGTAGGCTGACAAGGAAATTGCCATGCGTCATTCCTACTTGGCTATGGCTCTCAGCATCTCCCCCCTTCTGATTAATTAAACAACAAGCAATGTGGCTTAGGGACTGTGCCTGTTAGGTTGTCCAATTCAACATATGGTTCTTACCCGTCATGGGATGAGCTGACCTCTAGGCGTCAGCCTCCTGTCTTAGGTTGATACCACTGCAATTGGATCATACCCGTCACTGACTACCGGTCCAGCATACAGCCATACTTGTGGATAGGCCTATGCACCAGTGGGGGGGTGAGGTTCTTGCCTCACCTCTGTTGGCCCCCAAATTTTAGACCATCACTAGCAGAAGGGAGGAGGATACAGAAATGCCACGACACCAAGCCAATTGACGGCTCCTTTGGAAAAATTGCATCACGGGTGACACCATCAGCAAAGATATGCCAGCACTACCACAATTCGCTGCACCAAACGATAGTTCACAATGTATACAAGTGATACATAGTCCAGGAAAGTTCTGCAAGCAGTTCGCAGATGTAAGAATAGCCAAGCTGGAGCTCTGGATATCAGCTGTTATGGATTTGAGTCAAATCATCTTCTTTTTGGTCTGTAGAAATTGCTTTGGTTAGTCTCTCTGGAATCCAAATCTGCTGCTGTTCTCCCTGTGGAAACACACAAACAGAACCCTGACTCCAGACAATCACTGGGTCAGGACCTTTCCATTGTCCTGTTAGAATATCTTTCCAAAGTACCTTAGGTTTATGTACATTTTTTGGATACATATGTCTTTCCGCAGCACTGAGCCCTGATGAATCTAAATTTTAAAAGTTTAGAGTAAAAAGCGTTATTTTAAGTTTATCTTTGGGGGATATATACCCCTTTCCAATTCCCTCTTTTTGCTTTAATAAGTACATTTTAATAGTTTGATGAGCTCTTTCAACTATGCTTTGTCCCTGTGGATTGTATGGGATTCCTGTTAAGTAAAACATTAACTGATTTTTCTTTAGGGATGATGTTCCAAAATATCCTATATGCATCCTTTGGAAATTTAAAGATCCTTTTAAATTAAAGTCTTCCAAAAGCATTTTGTCTTAGTTTTTAGAATTACTTTAGTTCTTTTAATTTTTTGATGTGGTTTTAAACCAATTTCCTTCTAGTTTAATGTTTTCTAAATTGGCTCTTGTCTACAAATTTTAACACCCTCATCTGAGACTTCTAATTTCTGCACCACCAGAAATTAAAGTTAATGGGCTTTTTGAAAAAATTTCTAATAATTGCATCACTGCAATTATGATGGTGTCACCAGTGATGCTGAGAGCCAAAGCCAAGTAGGAATGACGCATGGCAATTTCCTTGTCAGCCTACCCAATGTTGCTTAGAGGGAGGACTCTCCATTGTGGAAATGGGCTTGCCTTGGACCCAGGTCATTTGCAGTGACATTGCATGAATGTTTGAGAAAGGTGACCCTGCTCAAGGACCAGGGCGGATCCGGGTTTAGGGCGGTTCCAGGTTTAGGGTGTGGATCCTGCTGGGAACAGGGCGTATCCTGCTGCCTCAGGCGCCCGCTCCTTGAGTTCCCGTTGAGTTCTCGCGGGATTCAGAGAGTATTTGGGATGCAGAGCCTGGTGGAGGTGTGGAATTTTCCCCAGAACGTGCGTGTAGAGTGCCCGTGAGAGGTCGGGAATAAAGAATTGCTGTTTGAATCTACAAGGCTGTGAGTGGCTCGTGATTTTGTGCCCAGCTAGACTGTGGCAGGCTTTGGCCTTCCCCCATCGCAAATTAGTGCTAAACGGACACACAGCCATACTGGACATGGCCGGGGAGGAGGGGAATAAATCGGGGCTCCCACTCCCACCTTTCGCAGCTGCCCTCTGGAGTTGAAGTTCTAACCTACACAACCAGCCCGGGTGTCCCACGAGTGCCAAGGAGGAAACCAGCCTAACTTCACCCTATAGAGCCAAACCCCTCTGTAACCAAGGCCATTTCCACACCCAGGAGACGAGCCCCCACGTCCTCTCCCAGGCCAGCCTCGCTACTCAGCGGGGAGCAAAGGGTCAATCTGTAACCCTGCCCCAAATGCCTCTTGCACTCTGGTGGCCCAGCATCTCCCCTGCCCTCACCCGTGAAGGTCGTCTTAAGGAAATACACCTCTGAAGAAGTGGCTTTCAGGGCTGGGACTGGGGCTTGGTGGCAGAGCACTTGCCTAGCATGTGTGAGGCACCAGGTTCGACCCTCAACACCACCTATAAATAAATAAAAAATAAAGGTACTAAAAAATATTTAAAAGAAGAAGAAGAAGAAGAAGAAGCAGCGGCTTTCAAACTTTTCAAGGCTAATGATCCATTTCTTCAAATGAAACCTTACACAGCAAAGCAACGCCTACAGCCAACCACAGGAGCGCTTCTGTGGCCTCAGTGAGGCTGGGGAGGCTGCCCGGCCAAGGCCCACTTTCCAGGCCCCTCTGGGGAGCCTCCGCGCTTGCTCTGAGTGGAGATCAGGCCTAGGCCGGAGCCCTCAAGAACCCCAGGGCCAAAGGCACATGGGACGGGTGTATTTTGACAGTTGGGGTAATAACTAAGAGTGGTGGGGTGGGTGCTGGGAAACAGGGGCCTCGAGCAGGGAGCGCAGAGCCACGCTCCTCCCCGGCCAGCACCAGGCAGCCATGCCCCAGCCAGGGCTGCAGGCCCCAAATCCCAAAGGCCGTCGCTCCTCCACACCTTGGCCAGCAGCCCATCAGCTGTCACGATGTCACACTGGACAAGGGCTCCCCGCCTCTCGCAGGTGACTCTACACGTCTTCTCCGGTCTCCCTGCTCCCACCAGGCCCACACCCCACCAGAGTGAGTTTTCAGAAGACTCCCTGTTGCTCCGTCCCCCTTAGAACATCCACAGTCTTCCTGGAGGCCCACCTGGCCCAGCTCGGCCCTTCACCCCTCTCTGCTCTGCCCAGGAGCCCAGAGCTGCTCCAGCGCCTGAACCCTCCCCTCCCTCCTCCCACACCTGCAGGGTCCTGCCTTCTCTCCTTGAGGTCAACTTGGACATCACCCTCTCTGAGGTCCTAATGTTCCCAACAATGATAAATGTTTGAGGTGACGATGTGTCACGGACTCTGCTCATTACACATGGGGTGCTGTGTGGGAACACCACGCTATCCCCTCAAATATATGCAATTATTATGTGTCAATTACAATTTGAAAATATTTAAAATTTCTCAGGGACTTTTTTCCCCTTTTTACTACCACCCAATGAAATTTATGCTTGGAAAAATCTCTGCTACATCCAGACGTAAATGATGACATGGGAAATGCACCTAGTGGCATGCACCTAGGGTCCCAGAAGCTGAGGCTGAGGTGGGAGGATCAACCAGCCTGGGCAACACCAGCCCTTTCTGTTTTTCATTTGGGGACTGGGCATCACTAAGCTGCCCAGGATGGCACTAATTTACAATCCTCCCGCCTCCCAGTTCCTGGGATTAAAGGCGGACCCCACTGCACCTGGCTAATACTTTTATTTTTACTTCAACATTTTAATACATCCTTACTTAGTGACAGAGTGAAGAGCAAAAAGGTAATATTTTATGGGAGTGTGCTTTTTAAAAATGTCCTTGACACATGTAAAAAAAACTCTATTATGTTGTCTTATATGTTAATATTGCCAACTTTTTATTAGTTTCAAAAACGTACCTTCATAATGTGTTTTCAAAAAAAGAAAGAAAAGAAAAAGAGGAATGAGAAGCCCCTTCTTCGGGGCCTCCTCCGTGACCCTAGTCTCTAACTTGGTTTCTCCTGCACTCTGTGACTGCTAGCCAGTTTTCTCATCCCATGCCCGTCGCGCTAAGGAGTCATCTAGGGAGAGCTGGATCCAGGCCTGGGCAAACTTAACCACCACCAACCCAGGCCCTGCCAGCATCAGAGACACCACTGCTGGCCCCCAGGGGGCTGAGGACTTCAGAGTCTCTATTTGCATAAAAATATAATACAGTGATAAATCATTCTTCTCTATTCGAATCAAGAGCCCCTAGTAGTAGCTCTTTTTTTTTTTTTTTTGTACCAGGGATTGAACCCAGGGGTGCTTAGCCACTGAGCCCCACATCCCCAGTCCTTTTTGTGTTTTATTTAGAGTCAGGGTCTCACTGAGTTGCTTAGCACCTGGCTTTTGCTGAGGCTGGCTTTGAACTTGCAATCCTCCTGTCTCAGCCTCCGAGGTGCTGGGATTATGGGCATGCACCACTGCACCTAGCTCAGTAGTGACTTTTTTTTTCTTTTTTTTTAGTTGTAGATGGGCACAATACCTTTATTTGGTTCATTTATTTTTATGTGGTACGGAGGATCAAACCCAGTACCTCACACGTGCTAGGCAAGCACTCTACCACTGAGCTACAGCTCCAGCCCTGTAATGACATTTTAAAACAAATGCAACCCAGTTTAAAAGGCTATGCTGAACCATTTTTCTTTCCAAAGTAAATCTGTAATTCATATATTTCACTAATTGACTCTCACTTTTTCCCACAAGAAATCCAAATACTTGTTGGGCTCAGAGGTACATGCCTGCAATCCCAACTATTTGGGAGGTGAGGCAGGAGGATCACAAATTTGGAGCAGTCTGGGCAACTTCGGGAGCCCGTCTCCAAATGAGAAATGAAAAGGGCTGGGGAGTGGGATGTAGCTCAGGGCCAGAGCACCTCCACATACTTAAGGTTGGCATGAGGAACCCAGGAATCTTGAAACTATTCATGTTATTTGAAATGCATATGATAAAAATCTCACTTCTAGGGATTTCTTTTTTCTTTTCTTTTTTTTATTTTTTGGTGTGTGTGTGTGTGTGTGTGTGTGTGACTGGAAACTGAACCCAGGGCCTCATGTATGCTAAGCAAGTGCTCTACTACTGAGCTACATCTATTGTCCCCACTTCTGGAAACTTCCTAGAGAAAAAAAAAATTGGACATGCAAAGACAAAGGGCAAGACTGTTGACACAGCATTGGTTTTATGGTGAAAATTTGGGAATAACCTAATTGTCCAACCTTAAAGGATTGCTTTTTATGATAATTTCTTAATGAGAAATATTATACAGCCATTAAAATAACGCATTAACAGTTCAATTCATAATAGCTAAACTATGGAACCAACCTAGGTGCCCTTCAACAGATGAATGGATAAAGAAATTGTGATATATATACACACACACACATACATACACATACATACATATACACAATGCAATATTACTCAGCCTTAAAGAAGAATGAAATTATGGTATTGGCTGGTAAATGGATGGAGCTGGAGAATATCATGCTAAGCAAAATAAGACAATCTAAAAAAAACAAAGGCCAAATGTTTTCTCTGATATGCGGATGCTAATTCACAATAAGTGGGGTGGCTAGGGAAGAACAGAGGTACTTTGGACTAGATAGAGGGAAGCGAAGGGAAGGGAGGGGTAATGGGGGTAGGAATGATAGTAGAATGAATCAGACATTATTACCCTGTGTGCATATATGATTACATGACCCTGTAGCTCTACATCAGGTACAACTACAAGATTGAGAAGTTATACTCCTTTTATGTAGGATGTGTCAAAATTCACTCTACTGTCATATATAACTAGTTAGAACAAAAAAATAAAATAAAATAATGCTTTAAAAAAGTATTTGATGTCATAAAAATATGGTCACAAGATCAGGATACAAATCTATTCAGACTGTGATCCCATGTTTGAATATATATAAAACACATCCACTCAGGCTGGGGGTGTAGCTCAGTGGCCGAGCACTTGCCTAGCACACGTGAGGCACTGGGTTTGATCCTCAGCACCACACAAAAATAAACAAATAAAATAAAAGCTTGCTGTCCATCTACAACTACAAAAAATTAAAATACATCCACTCAAAATGTTGGCCGTAATTATCAGACAGCTTGAGCAATAGGATTGCAGATGATTTTTGTTTCTTAAAATCTTTTCCAAACTTTTTGTCATGAATATGGTTGCTTTTATCATTAGAGGAAAAAAGAATGTTCTCATTCACTCAATAAATGTATATCAAGCACCTCTTCTGTGCCACACAAGCAAGCAAAGCAAGAGTGGCCCTCTTGTGCCCTCATGGAGCTGATGAGGGAGATGATACTAGACAATTCAGCCGGCAAAAGACACATGACCATGAATTCCAATGAGGGCTGAGATGAAATCTCCAAGGTACCAGGAGGAGATTAGTGGAGGGAGCAGCGTTTTTAAGGTGAGGTGGCCAGGAAAGGCCTCTCAGAGAAGATATTGAGCCAAGGTCTACAGGATGAGTGAGTCAGGCAAAATGTGGGTGGATAAAAGAGTTTCAGGCATGGGAACAGAATGTACAAAGGTCCTGAGGTGGGAACGAGCTAGATATGTCTGAGAAACTAAAACTAAACCAATACAGCTAAAATGATTAGCAAGAAGAGGTGGGGACAAGATTGGAGAGGCCGGCAGGGTTCCAACCACACAGAGCTCACAGGCCAATGCCAAAAATGTGGATAGTGTTCTGTGTGCAGTGGTCAGCCACTGTTTAAAGAGCTACAGGCCCAGCCCTGTAGTGGGCTGAATATGAATTTGGTCAGACATTTTTAAGAGAAAAAAAGAGATGGAGCCATGGCTAGATTCCCAGAACTTTGGGAATAGTGCAAAGGAGTGGGGAGTATCTGGTTTTGTTTTATTTTGGGGTATTGGAGATTGAACCCAGGGCACTCCACTTCCAAGCTATATCCCCAACCCCTTTTATTGTTTTGAGACCAGGTCTTGCTAAATTGCTGAGGCTGGCTTAGAGCTTGCAATCCTCCTGCCTCAGCCTCCCGAGTAGCTGGGATTATAGGCGTGCAACGTCACACTTGGTTTTGCACCTGTTTTATTGTGAAGTGTTAGGAGACTCAGCTCTGATCCATCCAAACTGGCAGCCCAGGGAGCCCTTATTTCTGCCCAGTGCCATTCTGAAGTGGGACGGTGATAGGGATGAAGAGGGCGGAAGTCCCCGGCCTCGTGCAGGCTGCCACCTTCCACACTCAGAGCTGCAGCTTCTCTGATTCCCAGGAGCCCCATGAAGGAGAAGCAGGCGGGGAGGTGTTAGCCTATTTGATGGACAGAAGCTGAGGCCCCGAGAGGCTGGCTCACTCTTCACTGCACACCATGAAGAGAGGGATGCCGTGGGGCTGGGGCGTGTGCCCCAGCCTCAAGAATCTGAGACGAGAAGATAAAGAGCATACCCCAGGTCCAGGCTTTGTTAGCAGGCACACTGGGGTTTGAGAGCCAGTCCTGACACTCGCAGAGGAGGAACTTCACTTTTCGAGTTGCAGTTTCTTGGTAGGATGATGCAAATGACAGGGGTAATGCTGCGGCTGCTCAGGACAACTGGCTGCTTGCTGTAAGGGTGGGCAGCATTTTCCAAGAGCTCAGTGGGGAGGGTTTGGTGGCTTGGCAGAAGTTTTCTAGCCAAAGTTTCAGTGTGATTTCCTTGACACACACACCCCCGCTCCATCCTGGGCAGTGTTAGTTCTCCATGTGGAACCCAGGCTGGCTGAGTCCACAGGCAAATGGCAGCCCAGAGATACTTGTGGCTATCACTATCACTATCACTGCACATCGAAGAGGCCATGGGCACCCAGTCAAAGGAAAAGAGGCAGAAGGTCTTCAGAAGGAAAGGAGCGAAAGGAGTGCCCGCCTGTAATCCCAGCAGCTCAGGAGGCTGAGACAGGAGGATCATGAGTTCAAAGCCAGCCTCAGCAATGGTGAGGTCCTAAGCAAATCAGTGAGACCCTGTCTCCAAATAAAATATAAAAAAGAGCTGGGGATGTATCTCAGTAGTTGAGTGCCCTTGAGTTCAATCCCCAGTAACCCCCACACCTACCAAAAAAAGAAAGAAAAAGAAACCACAGGGCCAACGCTGGACGTTGACATCTATGGGATAACTGGATAGAAGAAGCAGGCAAACAGACACTGGCCAGGCACGGTGGCATGCACCTGTTGTCCCAGCTACCTACAGGCCAAGGTGGGGGATCACTTGAGTTCGAGAACTAGGACTGGGGATATACCTTAGTTGATAAGAGTGCTTGCCTTGCATGCACAAGGCCTCGGGTTTAATCCCCAGCACCAAAAAAAAAAAAAAGGGCTGGGGATGTGGCTCAAGCAGTAGCGTGCTCGCCTGGCATGCGTGCGGCCCAGGTTCGATCCTCAGCACCACATACAAACAAAGATGTTGTGTCCGCCAAATACTAAAAAATAGATATTAAAACTCTCTCTCTCTCCCTCTCTCTCACTCTCCCTTTAAAAAAAAAAAAAAAAGTTCAAGACCTGCTTGGGCAACACAGTGATCCTTGTCTCCAAAAATGCAACAAATATGTCTTAAGGCAAATACTTAGCTTTTGGAAATTTTTAGTGTACTTGTGACAAGGTTGGTTCATGTAAATATTTTGGTAGAATATGTCAAGAAAACTCTATCCTGTCACTGAAAATGAAACCTTCAGTGTGAGGTTAAAGACAGTTCTATATCTGCCTTCATTCTGTTAAAAGTATTGTAAAGGATCCATTTTGTTTTCTGCAAAGAAAGAAAACCAAAAATCCATATTGAATTGTTGCAAGCAAGTTGTCCATATTGGATTCAGGTGAATGGTGTCCATACTGAATTCACAGGTAAACGATATAGATTTTTTTTTTTTTTTTTTTTTTTTTATACTTTAAAGCAAGGTCAGCAGGTTAAATCACTTAGTGCTTGGAACAAGTCAGCCTCCTCCCACCAGGGGTGCTTTAACAATGAGCACATCCCCAGCCCATTTTTTTTTTTTTTTATTTTTTTTTTTTTTTTTTTTGAGTCAGGGTTTCATTAAGTTGCTTAGGGCCTCACTAAGTTGTTGAGGCTGGCTTTGAACTTACAATTCTCCTGCATCAGCCTCCAAGCCACTGGGATTACAGGCATAAGCCACCATACTTGTCTAATGGTATAAAATCTGAGAAAAAGCCTAATCCCAGCAACTCAGAAGGCTGAGGCAGGAGGATCACGAGTTCAAGGCCACTGTTATTATCTTAGAGAAACCCTGTCTCAAAATTAAAAAATAAAATAAAAAGGGCTGAGGATATAACTCAGTGGTAAAGCTCCCCTTGAATTCAATCCCCAGTACAAGGAAAAAAAGAAAATTTACACCCAGCTCTGTCTGGCACCAAAGGCTGTGAACATAAACTGCCTATTTCTAAACCACTGGCTCTTAACCTTTTAAAAATCATAAGATCCATCAAGAATTGCGTTAAAGGTATGTCTCTAGAAGTGAATGTTAGTGCTAAATTTTACATGCAATGTCAAAGGATTCAGGGACACAAAGTTCCTTTGAGAGGCCCCTGTGAGTCGTGACTGCCCATGATCCAAGATGAAGTAGACCCCAGGACTGAGACAGGGATGCTGACAAGACTCGGAGTTCCAGGGGGCTGGAGACAAGGATTTAAAAGGATAAAGGGATAACTGTGTCCAAAGGTATGGATATTGTATGTGTCTAAAGATAACACCTAAGAAAGGTCAAAATCCTCTATCAAGGGACACCCTCACACAGCCTAGCCTTTGTGATCTCTTCACACAGAAGCCATTAAGAATTGGCACCTGCCTTATCACTGGCAATTGTGATTCCAGCCAGGCCTTGGCCCGTCTTGAAAGGAGCCCTCCCTTCAAAGGTCAGCAGGTTAAATCACTTAGTGCCTGGAACAAGTCAGCCTCCTCCCATCTGATAAGAAATGTTCTTCCTCTCTTTGCAGAGCCTGGATTAGCAGATTCACTGGCTGCCCTGAGTTCAAAGAAGGGGAGAAACACAAAGAACCAAGAGGCCCCAGGAGCCATCAAAGCCGCCTCCCGGATGTGCCCCTCCCCACTGCTGGAGTTGGGGTTATTCTTTGGCTCCAGAGAACCATTATAGGTACCAAAATCAAGGGCACACCCACCAATGGGTGGCACAAACTTCACCTCAAAGATGACTCAATTTCCCTCAAATGTCCAAGAAAAATAAGACACAGGACAGTCGGATTTTGTCTTCTACTATCATCATGTGCAAAACTCTCAGTTCTACCCTGTGAGAAAAGGTCAACTGTTATTTGTTCTTTGCATCTGACATTTCAGCAATGGCCCAAATGGGACCTTTGGCAAATGCGACTGTAGTGGAGGTTTGTGCTATGAGAACTGGAGAGGACAGGAGAGGGCCCTGCGACCGACATGCCGAGCCTCTTGAAGGCCACGACCCAGTCCATGCCCAGCGTGCATCGAGAGGGAGCAGGCACTGACCCTCCTTAGTCAAAATGAGCCCCTTGCCCAGAGTCCTGTTTTGGAAACTCTGATTGTCCTACAGAGCACGACAGTGGGTTCAGGAAAAAACCACAAAACTTCGAACGGTGGGAGCCTCGTGGCCTTTCTCTGGGGATGAAGGGAAAGCCCGAGGCCCAGAAAATAGGCTCCAGGAATTAAATCACAGTGAGAGACAGTCTGGCCTAGAGACCAGAATTTCTTGAATATAAATGAGACCACAGCAGGCTACTGTCCCCTCGCTGCCCTGCTGAACGCCCTCTAGGCCTCGTTCTTGCCCTGCCATTTCAGGCTGTGTGTACCTTCTGGTCCCCTTGCACCTACCTGCTGCTTGTCCTTAGCTAGGTCGTTCACTCACTCAAGCCTGAGGTCACTGTCCTTGACAGGAGACCGTCCCTGGGCACCCTGTGCAAAGGACCTCAGACCTCCATCACAGATTCCTGCCCTGGGCTTGTTCACTCAGTGCTGAGGGCTGCCTCCGCCCAGGGCACCGCGAGGGCACCATAATGGGCCCCACAGGACGGGTACCTGCCCCCTCTGCAGGCCCTTCTGCTCTGCCTCGCCCAATGTCCTCACAGCTCCAAGCAGACCTAGGAAGGTGTAAATAAGAAGGGGACAGACCCGTGGCTGACTGCCCCTTCCTGAGAAGCTCCAGCCACTCCAAACACCTTCCAGGAAGTCTCAGAACAATGGCCTAGCAATGAGCAGGTGCTGATCTTGGAAGACAGCCGGGGTCACGCCACCCTTATCAGCACGCTTGAATCATGTCCCATCTTCTCTGATGACTTTTTCAAGAGACACCAGTCTATAAAAATAGGATGCAGCTTCGCCATCGATAGTTCAGGGGCAAAAGCAGGAGAGGCAGCTGCTGAAAACTGAGACCCACCAACACCGGGCCAGGTAAGGACTTGCGCATCAAACGCAGAGAGGAGAAGGTCGCAACTCTGCAATAGCAGCAAGCAGAGGGCAGCTATCTAAGGACCCGTATCTAGGGTTTAAGGTTCAGATCTAGCAGTGGCCTCCACGCTGAAATGAAGCGCAGTCCACCCAGCAAGGGGAGGGGACTGAGCACCTGCTATGGAGGTGCTTTTAAGAGAATGGGGGGGGGGGTATTCCTGCGATTTTTTTTTTTTTTTTTGGTACCAAGGATTGAACTCAGGGGCACTTGACCACTGAGCCACATCCCCAGCCCTATTCTGTATTTTATTTAGAGACAGAGTCTCACTGAGTTGCTTAGGGTCTTGCTTTTGCTGAGGCTGGCTTTGAACTCGTGATCCTCCTGCCCCAGCCTCCCAAGTCGCTGGAATTACAGGTGTGTGCCACGGCACCCAGCTATTCCTGGGATTCTTGAAGTATTCCACTGGGTCACAGTCTAATAACATTGCTGTGAACACAGTGACTCTGGCACAGGATTTTTTTTCCCCTTAAAGAATGCTTAGCTGTTGTGTGAGATTCATTCCAGTCTCCCAGATGAGTCAAGTGAGAAAGCTGGGAAAATATACCAAGTTTTGTGATTGGTTTTGCTTTCAAAAAGTTCATTGATTCAAGATGAAGAATTGTAGCTGGTTTCAGATTATGCCATAACCGCTCTTTTCACCATGTTGGCAAATGGCAGAAGGCTTGCTTTTTTTGCTCGTCAACTACTAGACTCCTTCCACTTGAAGATCTGTAATTTTCTCCTGTAACATGCTGTCGTGCTGTTTGGGGCAATCTCAGCTGTCAAAGCAAGACTCTGAACGAGAGATTGATTTTGACTACCTGCTTCATCTCCCTGGGGCTGGGCCCCCTGTCTTCAAGGAGGCTCAGCCTATTGGTTGCAAGCTCAACCTAATAAAAATCATAAGTCTCTACAGATGAATTAATTTGGGGGGGGGCGGGGAATAGAATAACAACAATGGAAATAACTACACCACAGTGAACTGGGAGTGTATTCAAGCAGGCTGGGGCAAGGGGAAGTTTTTTAAGGTAAGATGAGGATTACATGAAATATTTTGAAAAAAAATAATGGATTATCCAGGAGTGGTAGCACACGCCTGTCATCCCAGCAGCTCAGGAGGCTGAGGCAGGAGGATTGCAAAGTTCAAAACCTGCCTCAGCAACTTAGTGAGGTGCTAAGCAACTCAGTGAGACCTTGTCTCTGAACAAAATACAGAATAGGGCTGGGGATGTGGCTCAGTGGTGAAGTGCCCCTGAGTTCAATCCCCAGTACCAAAATAATAATAATAATAATCGACTAATAACAGGGGTGATGCCAGTCCAAGGTTGAACTGACATTTGCTGGGCAGATATTCCTGCAAGTTACTTTTGTGCAAGGTTCTGGTCAAGTCTTCTGGTAATAGTGGTTTTTATCGGGTACACACACGCGGGATCCCCTCCTTCATAATCCCTCAGCTTCATTTACTTATCTTGGGGGTTAGGGCTTGACAAAAGCAACTCCAGGTTGATTCTGACAACTTTCATATTTCAAGAACAAAGACCCACAACCCTGATTTTACAAAACTTGATGGGCTGTGAAAGGCAAATAGGAACTCCAGAGTCTATGTTCTCAGGAAAATGCTGTTAGAGACATAAGCTTCCACGTGACCCTAAACATTAGAGGGTAAAACACTGGGGAAATTAAGTGAGAGAGGAACCTGAGCGTGAAGGGTGGGAGGTGACCCCCAGAAGTCACCTAGAACAGCTAAGACCCAAACAGCAGGGTCTTAGTGGGCTGCACCCAGCTCTCCGCTTCCCTACTAAGATCTTCAGGCAGACATGGGGGACCTGCAGCCTGGATGAGCGGATAGAATGACTGACATAGCTGTGGAGAAGGTGCTGAGCACACTGGACAGCATCTGCTCATTGGCTCACTGAACAGATATCAATGGACACATTCCAGTGGAAAGGGGTAGGCCTGAGATCGTAACTGCATGATTCAAAACTCTCCAGTTCCCCAGTTACCGATTAAGATAGAGCCAAGGATGTTTGACTGAGGAAGACGGCAGGAGAATGTGTGACTGGGCAGAGGTGGACTTTCTCCAATGCTGCAACCAGTCCTTAGAGAACATTTATGAAAAGCCCAATTAGAGGTAGAAAAGGGCTGCTTCCTCAAGACAGTGCCCACTGTGTTGGAACATTTTCCCAAGAATACAGTGTGCAGACTAGAATGTGCGCCCTGCCTCTTTTTTTTTTTTTTGGTCCCAGGATTGAACTCAGGGGCACTCGACCACTGAGCCACATCCCCAGCCCAATTTTTTTTTTTTTTTGTATTTTATTTAGAGACAGGGTCTCACTGAGTTGCTGAGGGCCTCACATGCTGAGGCTGGCTTTCAACTCAAGATCCTCCTGCCTCAGCCTCCCAAGCCACCGGGATTATAGGCCTGCGCCACTGTGCCCAGCAGAACACCTGCCTCTTGAGTGACAACCTCTTAAGAGTCAGAAAGCCATTTTACACAAACATCTGTGACAGGCCTGTGGCCCACTGGGAATGTAGTGTCTGATGAAGTCCTCCTTTACAGGTGTCACCCACCAAAATGTGGACTCTCTGGGCCTTGGCCGTCATGTTGGCCATCAAAGCAAGAGCCCTTGATGTGCCACAAGTAAACACAGTATTGGAAAGCCTTCCTGTGGGACAAGACTCCACTTCCAGTTTGAAATCTGTCCCTGTCAGTGTGTCACAGCCGCAGGCCTTCAGAAGTCCCAGGGTCCAGAGGAACTCTCCTCCCAGAAAGTCCCGAGTGGGAAACGCCAAGGGCAAGTGCAAATCCGCGGTCAAGTACTTCGTGTCCAGCAGCAAACTTGATGACTGTGAGTAGGAACTGTTCCCCCTGCACCTCTGGTCCTGTCCACCCAGGCACAGGCAGTCATAGCTCTCCAAGCCAGGAGGCCTGGTTCCACCTTCTGAACAAGCGAGGAGCCCTGGGCCCCAGGAGCTCATAGAGAGCCGGCATGGCCGAGCCCTGCCCCCAGACACTCGGAGGCAGAGCCTGGCTATGCAACGGGCTCCACGATGAGGAGAAGGCTAACTGGACACACGGGGGTGGACAGGGCCAGGATGCCCAGGACAAGGGAATCCTGGGTCCCACATGCTACCTTGTTACCTTTGACGTGAGTCATTGCCTAGAGACGGGGCCAGATCTCACTGCTGGCCCCAGTGCCCACCAGACCCCCTCAGCCTGCTTGACCAGGAGCTAGAAAATGGGAAGCCCAGGTTCCACCTCCAAACCCCTTGAGCCCCAACTTGCCCTCTCCAAACTCCCACTTCACTCCCTCCCTGAGTCTGGCAGCACGTCTTCCATGAGGTAAGGACCTCTGCCACTCCAGCTTCCCACACAGGCTGAGAGCACAGGAACTCGGAGCTAAGGCTTCACCAAGAAGTGGCTTCCACGTGGGAAGCTGTAAGGGGGCAGGACTCACTGGCAAGTGAAGACAAGGCAGAAAACCCCTCATAGCTCAGCAGGGCAGCCATGGCCTTCTAAGACAGCGTGACAGGGTGACAGAGGGGACACAGAACCTGACCAGGGGCCACACTAGGCAGGCCAACGGCTCCACTGCTTTGCCTTGAGGAGCAAAACAACCTTGAGGTGCTCACCTCTGCCCGGCACCCTTCCCTGTTACAGATATTTCAAAGTAAGACCAGGTCAGACAGTCGTAAGAAAAACAGATGGGTTCCTTTTAAGCAATAATTTGGTGGTAATGTCGTCCATTTCCTTTTCAGATTAAAAAAAAAATGCTAAAGAATAAACAGGGCAGGGGGCAGGGGTCGTGGCTCAGCGGTAGAGCGCTCGCCTAGCACATGCGAGGCCCTGGGCTCGATCCTCAGCACCACATAACAATAGGTAAAATAAACATATTGTATCTAACTACAACTAAAAAAATAAATATAAAAAAAGAATAAATAGGGCAAATATCCATGTGCTACCACCTAGATTAAGGAATAAAGCCAGCCTTGGGACTGGAGGCCCTCGGCCATGCACATGCCACCTCATCCTTCCTCCCTGTCCCTCTACCCGACCCAGAGAAGGCCTCTGACCTGATTATTTTTCCCTAGCATTTTTTTTTTAATCTTATGACATGTGGATATTCCTTACCGACAAAAGAGCTTGCACTACGTGTTATGGTTTCCAGAATAGGCAACCTGCTTGCTGTGTCCCTGACCACACATGGGGGTGATGTATGCGATGAGAAAGTCTCGCCTGCTTGTCTTCATGCTCTGTCCTACTGATGAACCAGCCATAATTTATGCATATATTCTATTTTGGTTTTTTCCTACCTTTCTGTGACTCCAAACCCAACATGCATTCTAATGAAGGTGTCCTGGTGTGCATGCGCCAGAGACCCCCTAGGGCATAAGTCAGGGGTCGAGATGTGTTCTTGTCACCCCACACAGGCACGATCTCAGAATGACAGCTCTGGGCAAAGGAAGCAGCAAGGCTCCAGAGGTCACAGCCACTAGTCCCACAGGGGTTGCTCCTAGGGGACTTCCTCCCACAGCTGCTCTGCTGGGTCAGAAATGTCATCCTTGGACATTCACTTGAAGTTAACCAATTAACTTCAGCCCTGAGGCCAGCAGGGGGGACTGCCATCCAGATTTATAGCTTTTTCCTTCAGTTCCTACTAAGACCACCAACAGCCCCACAATGGGATAGGACCCTGGTGACAGAGCAGCTCTCCAAGGCCCAGGGATGGCCTCAGTCCCTTCCCATAGGCATCAGGCTTCTAGCTCCCCCTGCCCAGACAATCCTGAGGGAGGGAAACCCGTGGCTAGCACCTGCCCCAGTATGCAGAAAACATTGTCGCAAGGCCAGCTCACAGGGGGCTCTCTACCAGAGGCAGCCCTTCCAGGGGACAGCACCTCCTCCAGGGGACAGCACCTCCCAATGACCCACAAGGAGAAAAGGAGAAGGGAGAGGGACTTGAAGAGCTCAGATCTGCCAACTCCATGCCCACTGCCCCAGCCGCCCCCCCTTCACCATCACCTCAGTCACCGGTTGCCCCTACCAGGTGGCAGTTCCTGTCATGGGTCCCTGGCCAGGTGCAGAGACCGGGACCCAGAATAGAAAAGACCCTGCCCCAGGCTACTCAGCCTGTAAGGGTCAGAGCCAACACTGAGCCCTGGGCAGCAGGGCACTGATCAGGCACCCGTAGCAGGACCGTGTCTCTTGATGTCTTTCAGATTTGAATGCCACCCTGCCCCCGCAGATCGAGAAGCTGCTGAAGTGTGAGGACGTGAACATAGCTGGCATTATCGGCTCAGCACTGTCCGTGCTGGGCGATTCCAACCTGCTCTCACTGTTAGATGTCACTTCAGTGCTAGATATAGGAGGTGGTGGCCTTGGAGGGATTCTAGGCAAAGGAGGCAGTGGCAAACCCCTGGATTCACTCTCCCAAGCCACCGGTGCCGTCAGCAACCTGCTACCACTGAATCAAGATATTCTGGGTGGCATAGTCCCTGGCGGTCCAGACAAGAACCCCGTAAAAGGACTCCTCGACAGCACTGGTGTGTCTGGCCTCCAGGACCCCCTGAGCGACGTGATGGAAAAAGCTAACGGCCTCAAGAAATCCACGCAGGACTTGGTGAAGGGTGCCCTGCCGCCAGACGTCAAAGATGCAGTCTCAGGCCTGCTGGGAAACATTAACCTGGAAGAGCTCTTGTTGGGGTAAGTGCTTCCTTGACCTCTAGGCTTCTGGCATCTCAAAAGCTGCTTATTTGGGATGTTCAAGTTCAACTTCCAACGATCCCAAATGAAAGCCACAGTTACCTTTTCACAAAGCACTATACTAGCTCCAGCTGAAATTATGCCCTTCCAGGGGAAACTGTAATACAGATTTCTTGATTTTGTTTGTTTGTTGTTTGTTTGTCTTGGTACTAGGGACTGGACCAGGACACCTAACCACTGAGCCACATCCCCAGACATTTTTTTATATTTTATTTAGAGACAGGGTCTCACTGTGTTGCTTAGGGCCTCGCTAAGTTCTGAGGCTGCCTTTGAACTTGTGATCCTCCTTCTCAGGCTCCTGAGCCGCTGGGATGACAGGTGTGCACCCCTGCACCGGCCAGATTTCTTGAGTTCAAACACATGAGCAAGTGTGGGGGCTGAGGGGCCAAGAGAAGGAACAGTGACTTGTGGGGTGTGAGCTGGTTGGTAGTTCTCCTGAAGAACTGATACTTGATGCTGTCACTTTGCAGATTAGAGGTCCAAGAAGTGACTGTGGATAGCATGGAGTCGTCTGTGGCAGGCAATGAGATCCACGTCCGTGCTGCCACTACTGCCACCATAGGTGGAAAAGGGTGAGACTGTTTTCACAAAAGCCAACTGGGTCACTCAAGACCAGAGCTTTAAGTTCCAGGGTCCAAAGCCCAGACTCGGAGGATACAGAGTGCCACAAAGTGGGGGAGGAAGGTGCAAGCAGGCCACCACATACAGCTCCCCTTCACCCCCAGCCCAGAGGTGCGAGGCTGGAGATGGGCCCCCGGGGAGTTTCAGCCTTCACTGGTGTAAGCAAAGACATTCATGGGAAATCTGCCCCAGTTCATACCCGGGCAGTGAAGCTAGAAGCCACAGAGAACAGACCTCATTGTGACATCTCCATTGGTCTCATATGAAACATACCTTCCAAATACTCGAGGCTCCGTTAGGATCAGCCCGCTCTGCTCCAACACTGTTCTAATCAGTTGGGGAAACAGAGATGACTTACAGATTTCACATCCCTGCATGCATTCATTCATTCATCCACCTGATACACAGTTAAGATGCCACAATGGACACAAAGAAAGGACTAAAGACAGTCCCCATCTTCAATGAGCAACAAATGTGACAGAGGAGCATGTTACAGGGTAGTCTCTGGGCACCCAGAAGATAGCAGGGACAGGGCAACCCCACTGGGGAAAGAATGAACCACGGACTAGGGCATAGAGCTAGGCATCTCTCACTGTCCCAACACCTACAGGACTTCACAGCAGCCTCCCTACAACCTTACCAGAGAAGCAGTTGTGTCTCCCAACCAGAAATCAGTTCAGACTGGCAAAAGCAATTTCAAACCTCGCTCAAAGTCCCGTGTCTTGCTCCCCACAGCATAGCTGGACCTGTAATCAGCCTAGTGGGATTTCAAGTGAAATCGGACACGACTCTGACAATTGCTATTTCTGCCAACAACACCCAATGTGTCAACCTCGAGGTCCAGGAAACACAAATCAATGTCAACAAAGTGACCCTTCAGATAGTAAAGACGTACGTAAGACAATTTTTCTCATTTTCTGAGAGGCCTATGTGCCAAACATGTCCCCACTGGTACCACCCCCAGAGATGAGCTGGTCCAAATAAATGGTTTGAATGATCAGTAAACAAAGGCCCAGAGAGAGGTCTCTCCGCCCACCCTGCACTCTGGCGGCTAACTACTTTCATAATTCATTCTAGTTTTTCCATAGTCATTACGTTCATCTCAGTCAAAATCGAAAAAATACAAAGGGCCATAGAGTGAAGCCTCCCTCCCTGCTAGGCCTCTTCCTGGAAGCAACCAATGGATCCAGGCTCCTCTGTTTGCTTTCACAGATGCGTTTTGAACATGCATGTAATTTTCCATCTGTGTGTTCACATGCAGAAAGGAGTAGATGCCGGACTAAGCACATAGCTCAGTGGTGGAGCTCTTACCCAACATGCACAAGGCCCTGGCTTCAGGCACCAGTACCACAAAAACAAAAAAGAAAAGAAAAGGACAGCTATCTTACAAACCTTTCTGCACTTTGATTCACATTTTTAAAAATAGCTGGGAATGTATTTCATCAGCAAAAAACAACAAAAAATACCAGCTTCTTCATTCTTTGACTCCCTAGAATTAGGAAGTCAAAAGGTACGTCAGGAAGACGTACTGATTTCTTTTTTTTCTTTTTTTTTTTTTTTTGGTAGTGGGGGATGCCGGGATTGAACTCAGGGGCACTTGACCACTGAGCCCCATCCCCAGCCCTATTTTATATTTTATTCAGAGACAGGTGAGTTGATTAGCACTTCACCATTGTTGAGGCTGATCCTCCTGCCTCAGCCTCCCGAGCTACTGGGATTACAAGTGTGTACCATCACACTATGATTTCTTTAACCAGTCCCTTATCAGCTGTTAATGTTTACACCCAACTCAAATGAACAAGATCACAAATGAGGCTGCCCACCAGCATGCACGGGTCTGCAGAGTCAGCTCCTCCCGATGATTGGTGGGCCAGGTGCCCTGGGCTGGGGTCATTTTGAAGGGGAAGGGCTCAGGTGTGCAGAGTAAACAGCAGGACATCGTTGTGGCTCTTTCATCAGTGGATGGGCTTGTCCAACGTTTGTGCAAATCCAGAAACACGAGAATCACTCGGTTCTCCATGGACGTCTTTTCCAGGATCACAGACACTCTGCCTGTGCCTGTCCCTATACCTTTGCCCTTGGAGGACCTCATCCTTCAACTGTTGACAGTGGAGCTGAATAAAAAGGTAAGTGCTGGGGAGGAGGGGGCACCCCCTCAAAGGCCTGCACCGTTAGGGTTACATGGGGAGAAGCCTTGCCTCAGAGGGCCTGATGCTGAGAAAGACTTAGGAAGGAGGCCCAGGCCCTCCAGAGACCCTCACTATGGGACAAGCAGGACCTCTGGCTAAAATGGCTCACCAGCAAGAAGATGACCCCTGAGGGAGGGAGGGATTACTTCTGCCAAGGAGGCCAAGAAAATAGGAGCGGGAAAGGGAAGGAGGACAGGGAAGAAAAGGAGGTGGGCTGAGGGAGACGGCTAAGGTGGCGCTCGGTTGGGAAAGTCCTGGGGATGACTTCACAGGTACAAGAAACGGACTCCTGTGACATTGTTCTCAATGACTTCAACGACTGCAAGAACTGTGAGTACAAATGCTCACCTCCTTGGGGAAGCCACTGTCAGTGGAGAGAGATGGCTGAGGTTTCTTAAGGGATTCCCCGGGGTGACCAACCAGAGGGCTGGAGGCTCTGAATCGCAACCACAGCCAGCACCTGCCAACGCCCCTCCTCCTCTCCCCAGGGCCCTGGAGAGGGCCTGTCCCAGCTAACCTTCCTCCAGGCCCCTGAGACTTGTTCCCCAGGAAGGGAATAGGACAAAGGGCCCCTCAGAGACTCTCTGAAGCTCCTGGCCCCAGATGGTTTACAAAGTCCACACATGCACCATCTGGTCACGGCGTGGTCCTTGCCCCCACGCCAGGAGCCGAGAATCAGGAAAATCCCCAAAGTCCCCAACACATGTTGAAAGAAAGGAATCATAGGACACCTAAAATGACAATGGAAGTAGGAAATCAGTGACATTTGCTAAGTCCCAGAATAGACAAAACACAGAACTCATGGCCAGGAAGTGTCTCCTCTCGGGGAGGTTTGGGCCCATCAGGGAAGGGGAGTTCGGGGAAGCGTCCTCCCATGGCATCCCAGACACCTGCGGAGAAGCCAGTGGATGGTACCAGCTTCCTGCTTGAGACCCAGAGAGCAGGTGTCCACACTGGTCCCCCACAGGGAGGACAGCACTGAACAGAGAGCTTAGGGCACAACAGCTGCTGGGGAAGGCTGTAGTTCCACCGCTGTCTCCTCTCTCCCCTGCAGCCACTGGCTTGTTCAAGTTCCAACTTAAAAGCTCCAGGATTTCCCCACAAGGCCTTTCCATCTTCTACTGCGTAAGTGTTCCGTGCGCTTATAAAGCCGTGGGTGGAGGCTGGAGGTGCAGCTGAGCTAAAAAACACACTAGGAGGACAGCCAGGCAGTGGTGCAGGCCTGTAATCCCAGAGGCTCGGGAGGCTGAGGCAGGAGGATCATGAGTTCAAAGCCAGACTCAGCAATAGTGAGGAACTAAGCAACTCAGTGAGACCCTGTCTCTAAATGAAATACAAAATAGGACTGGGGATGTGGCTCAGTGGTCAAGTGCCCCTGAGTTCAATCCCCAGCACCCCCCAACCAAAAAAACACATCAGAAGGACAGGGCAAAGGCACTGTCATCTCTTGTCTGATCCTCACACCTTTATCCTGGGCTCAGTCTTAGAATTCTACCACAACTCCAGGGCACCCACCCCGGGGCTCAGCTTTGTGTTTTCTTCCATTCAAGTCCATTGGACGATGCCCTCAGAGATATTCCAACAAAGACAACCATACCTTGACCTTTATGATCTGCTCAGCACAGATCTAGACACTGAACAAAACAAAAAGTGCTGTCTCTTCCCAGCACCAGGGAGGGCAAAGCCTGGGTGTGACATGTGCTGAACATTTGTACCTCAGCTTCTCTTCCAGAAATTCATCACCCCAGGTATAGCTATAGCAAAGCACAGAGAAAAAGACGTTCATGATGAGATTAGAAAAAACAACCTGAAGTAGCTAAGCCAAGGATGAGAGCAATCCAAATATTTAAAGTTTGTGTCCGGAAATGCTACACGTATTAATTTTTTTCAAAGTATATTAAAAATCCAATGGGGTATGCATGGAAATACCAGTGACATTTGAAGAAATCTTCCTTCCCACTTCTCTAAGTTTTCCACCTTTCCTGCCATGTGGAGTTTACATTTTATAAGCAGAGAGGAAAATGGATATCAAAAAAGGAGTTAGTTAACATGTAGGCCAGAACATCCGTGAAATGATTTCTTGACAAGATGGGCTTTGAAAGGCAGGAAAGATCAGGATCTTCTGGGCTGGGAGGACATGTTGACCACTGAACAGACACTCCTTACTGGATGCCACGTGTAAATGGGGGAATGGCCCTGGAAATTAAGGATCTGTGGCTTCTCTTGGAAAAATCAGAGATGGGGCTGCGCCAGGCCACACTGCCTCAGGGCTTCCTTCCCCTGGGCTCCCCCTCTGCAGTCACCACAAACCCACACTCCCACAACACTGGCCGGGCCACCTCCTCCTTCACTTCACAGCCAGCCTGCAAAGGCCTTAACATCCGCGTCAGTCTCTGCCTGATGGAGATTTTTCTGTTTCTCTCTCTAGGCCGAAGCCATCTTTGGCAAAAATACAGTCCCTGTCACTGGAAGTATCCTCCCTCCTGATCCTAAAAATGCCAACATTTCCATGACTCTGTCTCACACGTTGCTCAAGACAATCATTACTTACGCAGCCAAGATAAGCTCTGTCAAGGTAAGCGTTATCCACATGTGGCCCCCGTCACAGTTCCATTCTGTGTGTCGGTGGAGTCTGTCAACTCTGAGAGTGAGAAGGTGGGGATGCAAATGGGTTCAGAATATTCCTCCAGGGATAAGCACAACTGATGCCCTGGGATTCCACTGTCCCTTAGTGATCAAATAAGCAGGTCCCTATTTACATCAATAGAAAGCGGACAGCAGGAGAACAATCAATCTCCATGTGCCATGTGTGTGCCAGGTACACAGCCAGGTGGAGGTATTCTTATTCCCATTTCACAAGACCTAGGGGAGAGAATGACGTTACCAAGCCACAGAAGGCACGATGGTAGTTTATGTACCTGTGAGGCATTCCTTTGCTCTTAGCCCTTAAAGTGGCAAAAGGAAGCAACAACATCAAGAGTTAGTGACGGTTCTCCATGTGCGAGGCTGGATTTGAAGCAATACACATGTCCCCAAATGATTATCTGAGAACTGTCGTGCCACAAGGGCATAGAGAGAAACAGTCTTCAAGTTTGACAAGGCATAATGAGGAAGGCAAAAGTTTGTAATATGCCCTTCATCTTCCGAAGAAGCAAATGAGATGCAGGGAACCATCTAGAAGGGGACTTTTGTCAGTCATGGTTGCTTCAGCTGCTCCAGCCTCAGATAGGTGGCCGGTGACACACACTAGAGGACTGATAAATGCTGGAATGAATGATGTGAGCGCTGCACGCATGGCCATGAGATAGCGTCTGCCGTCTGTCCTCTTCCCCACGCTAACCCATGCGTTCCTGACCACAGGCAGACAACCTGGAGGCGAGCATCACCAAAATCACCTACACCTTCCAGCCAGACAGCACCATCCAGGCCTCCTACTGGACTGACATCAGGAAAGACGAGGAGAGCTATGCCACTGGGAAAACGGTGAGTGCCAAGAAACGGATCAGAACCAGGTCATGTTCCAGGGCTAAGCTGCTACCTAAGCCCATGGTGCAGAGTGCCTGGTAACTCTAGGATGAAGAGACAGACAGCCAGACAGCCAGACTCTCCAGTGGACAGAAGGGATACCAGTCTAACCTGGGGAGAGGAGGTTGGGCAGGTGCCACTCTGCATCCGGCCTGGGACTGCTGGTCATCTCATAATGTGACATGTTTTTGAGTAGCCAGGTCAGGGTGCTACTCTGACACTCGTCTTGTGTTATTTCAGACCCTCATCATCTCACATGAGTGCAAGATTTCAAAAGACAAAATGACAGTCAACATCAAACTTGTAAGGTACTACCAATGACTACATCCTCCTCCTGCAAATTTAAGAAAAAATATGAAACCCAGTATGATTCACAGGCTCTTGGGAAATACTTGGACAATTGCAAGGAAGTCAGATGGAGTTTTAAACTCATGCTCTTACTCATCTTAAATTGTCCCTTTCTAATTAGTAGTTTCTAATTTAAAACTTTCATTAAGAAGCAACTGAGAGGGCTAGGGATGTGGCTCCGTGGTAGACCACTTTCCTAGCACGCACAAGGCCCAGGGTTCGTTCCATCCCCAGCACTGCAAACAAAAAGCAACTGAGAGATAGGTATGGTGGCACACCTCTGTAATTTCAGCAACCTAGGAGGCTGAAGCAGGAGGATTACAAGTTTGAGGCCAGTCTCAGCAACAAGACCCTGTCTCAAAATTTTTACTTTTTGTTTTATTTATTTATTCATTCATTCATTTGGGAGGGGCACTTGACCACTGAGCCACATGCCTAGCCCTATTTTTCATTCATTATATATATATAATTTTAGTTCTTGATAGACATTTTATTTATTTATATGTGGTGCTGAGAATCTAACCCAGTGCCTCACACATGCTAGCAAGTGTTCTCCACTGAGCCATATCCCCAGCCCTATTTCATATTTTATTTAGAGACAGGGTCTCATTGAGTTGCTTAGCACCTCACTTTTGCTGAGGCTGGCTTTGAACTCACAATCCTCCTTCCTCAGTCTCCTGAGATGTTGGAATTATAGGTGTGCATCACTGTGCCTGGCTTCAAATTTTTTTAAATAATAAAACTAAAAAAGATTTGTGATGTATCTCAATAATAGAGCTCCCTGGGTTCAATCCCCAGTATAGAAAAAAAGAAAAAGAAGAAACAACTAAGACAATATTTAAATTCTGAAATTGAGTTGTAATTTTAAAAAAAAATTTTTTGTAGTTGTAAAGAGACAGAATGCCTTTATTTATTTTTATGTGGTGCTGAGGATCAAACACAGTGCCTCATGCATGTGAGGCAAGTGCTCTGCCACTGAGTTGTAATTTTTATATGAACCTAATTTCTCTGTATTTTGTTTCCTCACAGATATGACCACAGTGTGAACCCCCCTGAGGCTGTGAGTTGATGTGGTTTTAAATATTTTTATTTATGGTATATGAGAATTAGTTTAATTCCAGACATTGAGTGACACGGGGACTCTGGGAAAGGAAGAAGTCATGAACACTAGATAACAGATACACTGTGTCATGAACACAGGCTCCTAATCAGGGCTTTCTGGGGAGTTCCTAGAACATGGCTGCCCAAGCCCACTGTGCCGTGCCACATTCAGTCAGTACCCGAGAAGGGCCTGGAGTCTGTGCTCCTGAAGTGTCCTGAGTGTTCCAATGTGCCAACAAGCCTGGGACCCACTAGAAGCATGGAAAGATGATCTAGAAGCTAAGCTGACTCAGCTCACTAGAGCATCTCATAAGCACAGTTTCCCATGGCCTCGGTTCCCTGTGCTCCCACCCATGTTCCGTGGAGTAAGCATGTTCCCGGGCAAGCACACAGATCACCAAGAGCCTGGGGAGGAGAGGAGAGCAGAGTAAGGCAGGGGCTGGGGCCAGGGCCAGGCTCCGGCAACAGAGATGGAACTGACCAAAGGCTCATCAACCACCCCTGTTTCAGACATTTATTCTGAGCATGTTTATTTCTCAATTCAAGAAATGCTTAGAGAGCATCTGCTATTTGCTTGGCCCCAAAGACAGCATGAAGCCACAACAAAGAACTAACTCAGGAACTGACATTCCAGTGTGGAGGCCAAATGAGTCCATACAAGCACACAATAAGTAGGCCACAGTTAGCCACATGTTAGATGGAGGCCCATAATGGTCAACTAGAGATAAAGAGTATGATTGTGGGTTGAGGAACTAGGTCCCCCTTGTTAGCCCTGAGATAATGGGGGGTCAGCAGAGTGGCGACTCTGGAATCATCACAAGCTTATGGTTCCCTTAATCTCAATTTTGCCAGGCATTTACAGGATATGACAGGCTCTGTGTCCAGGGGGAGCAATTCAGAAAGACTGTTCACCTGACAGGCAACACAGACATTTATGCAAATAGTTGTCCACTGAGCATGAAGAAGACAGAGTGGACAGGGCTCAACTGGGAGGCAGAGAATGAGATGACCACACAGGCAGTCCCTGAACTCTGTCATAAAGGAGCAGGACGTGGTGGCACACACTAGGGAGAGGTGGACCAGGGAGAGGGAACCACATGTGCAAAATATAAGTGGCCTGAACTTCGGGGCTACAGGGGGGACCAGGGGGCGGGCGGGGAGGGAGGAGAGCACCAGAAGGGAGGACCAAATCCGGGAGGGCCTGACCTCCTTGCAAAGGAGGGAGCAAGCACTTGTCAATAGGGTCCTCCCACTGCGGAACTCAGTGTTTGACCTGAAGGGACAGGGCTGACCGCTGTGCCTACCGCGGTGTCTGGCACATAGGAGACACCAAGGGCAGTGAACCTACCAAAGGGCCTCAAAAACTCTCAGAGATGTAGAGGCCTGAGGGATGGACTGAAACCCAGCTCCCCACCCAGCCTTATCCAGTAACAGACACAGAGCCGTAAGCCTGCTTTCCCTGGCTGCAACACCCAACTGGGGGACCACTAGAAGGCACTGATGACAACGCTCTTTCCATCTCTTGCAGAGTGACGAGGTGCAAGATCTGCTGTCTGGGGTTCTGAAGAAGCTCCTGTCTGCTGCTATTGGTATGTGGAACCTGGAAGAGTCAGTGTTGCAGAAGAGATCCCTGAGTGTGGGTCACCCCTGCAGGGTAGTGCCCACAGAGCACAAGGCCATTCCATCGCCACCTTGGTAGCACATTTTTTTAAAACAGGGGAAACAGCATTTTATACAGTAAAAATGAAAATCAAACCAAAATGCCTTCTCCACAGTACTTAATGAAATGTAGCCCACAAAGTATACTTGGGACCAATACCCTCTTACTACTTAGTAGAAACATGGACTAGGTCACTGGGTCATGCAGACATTCAGGAGGCTGCGATTATAGCCCTTATGACCAACACTGATGCTGCGACATGCATCTGCACATATTTTTGGTCAATTCTAAAGGAATTCAAAATAGTGCACTTACCACCAAAACTGCATGGGCCAGTTCTCATGGTGTCTTAACAGTGAGGTCAGCCATGCCAGTGTACCCCTGGGCATCAATATTTGGACTCTACGTGGTTCTGGAGTCTCTCTTCCTTGCTACCCCACTCTCAATCCCAAACCCAACAGACAGGGAGAGACCTAGGTCTTTACTAGGGTTGTTCTGCTTATCTAGCAGGGCAGTGATTTCTCCTCGAGCCACATACTGTGGGCTAAAAAAAGCCACGCAGATATTTGTTTCTTGCAACTCATAAGATGATGCTTCTTTATTTCAGAATGGTCTAAACAATGGAATGTCCCAGTAGGAGTAACCTCACAGCCCTTAATTGATGCCAAGGTTATCGTGATTAAATCGGTAAGAAATACAAATATTTTCCTTTCTTGCATTTTGCAGTGCTGGGAACCGAACCCAAGGCCTTCCGCATGCTGGGCGAGCATTCCACAAACACTTCCCTTTTGCACCAGAGGCCACTCTGGGCTGGGGGTTTTCTCAGGAATAAAGGGAACCAGTGGGACCTGGCATCAGTCTGTTCCTGGCTTCCCTATCAGTTCCATCCAATGTCCCCACTCCCTCCTGGTAGAAATGCTGTTTGTTGTCCTTTCAGTCACCTTACACTTCCTAAGCTATAACCATAAATGATGAGATAATCCATCCTACTGTTCCAGAAGGGCTCCCACATTTATCTGAATAGATCACAATGATTCCTTTGGAAAAGTCCCCACTATGTATGACTCAGCCTATCACCTGCTGAGCCTGTCATCCCCTCCGTCCTGACGCAAATTCCCCTTCTTCCTATCTAACCCTGAACTCAGAAAAAAAAAAAAAAATGAAGGAGATCTTCTTCCTGAAAAGAATGAGATTTTTATTCAATACTTTCAAAGTAAAAGATCACACCCTGAAGATGGAACCGCAGATGGTACATGAGAGTTAAGAGGTTTACAATCTCCTAACCTTGCTGGGCAGTGGTGCACCCTTGCAATCCCAGCAACTCAGGAAGCTGAGGCAGGAGGACTGCAAGTTCAAAATTAGCCTCAGAAACTTAGCGAGGCCCTAAGCAATTCAGCAAGGTCCTACCTCTAAATAAGATATAAATTCAGTAGTTAAGCACTTGGTCAATCCCTGGTACCAAAAAAAAAAAAAAAAAAAGAAATCAACTTTAGAAGTTCCTCCCCTTACCCCTTTTGGTGACAAATTCAGCTTGGTAAAGGTTTTTGTTGTTTTGTTTGAGATGAGATCTTGCTGTGTTTCTCAGGCTGGCCTCAAACTGACAATCCTCCTGCTTCAGTCTCCCAAGTATCTGGGATTACAGACATGCACCAACCCACCCAGCTATAAATTCCATTGTTGATAGATCTGCTTAATGAGTATGAAATCTGACCAGTAGAACATCTGTATCTTTCACTTTGGCACGAATCTGACAAGTTGCACCTTCCTGGTTTTACTTAACCTTTGAATTTCCCTGTATCTGTATCCAAATCAACTTCAGAGTGTATAGTATGGTAGAATCAGCACTTGCCTGGGTGTTAGTTTTCAATCTCCAGCTCTTACACTCCATGGCTGAGCAGCCTTGGAAATACCACTTACCTCCTCAAGTCAGCCTTAAGTCAAGGGTCACAGCTACAGGTGATAGAAAGCCCAGCCCCAAAATGCAACAATTTAAAAAATTATAGGTTTTAAACAGCCAGGGGTGCTAGCTTCACAAGTGGCTTGATTCAGAGTCTAAACAATGACATGGAACCAGTCTCTTGACTCCCCTCTTTCCGGATGGGCTCTGTTTTGGGTCTACATGGAAGCTCTCACTTACCAGGAGCTTCAACCTCTGTTTCTTTTCCACCTTCTGGGGCTCACATGGGTCAGACTTGTTTCACCCCCTTTCCTGGAGCAAGCACTGGGCCAGAGACAGGAGCACACCAGCTAGCTGAGACTGTGCCTGCAGTCAGCCTACGCATCTAAGTTTCTGCATAACTGGCTGTCTTGTTCTGTTTGTAGTACTGGGGACTGACCCAGGACCTCTGCAGGCTAGGCAAGTGTTCTACCACTGAGCTACATCCCAGCCCCATGCATAACTGGTTGTCTTTTAATCTCTTCACAGAATGATCTTCAGGCAGCAAGCTGAACCCGGCAAGCCCGAAACAGGCCATGCTCCTGAATAAAGCAAAAACATTCTGTAAAAGTTTCCTAGAAGTGTCAAGCCAAGGGTGTCCCTGTGATTGAGGAATCCAGTAGAGTTAGCCTTAAAATGCCCAGTACCCTATGGAATTATACCAACTACCTTAACATATGCAAGACAGGCAAAAATTCAAGGATTTTTAGCATTGTTATAATCAGCTCTTTAATAAACATCTGTTTTCATGCAAAAAATGACTCATTTGTTGTCACTTCCTATAGTCAAGGAATTTCTGTGTTTATGACTAGTCAAAGAAAAATTAATATGAATGATAGGGCAAGAAAACCCAGTTATCTAGTGGACGGGGGCAATCATGACAATGGGTAAGACTTTCTTTCTGAGTTTTTGCCCCCTTTCTCCCTGTAGTTGGATCTGGAATGTCCCCCAAAGGCCAGTGTGTTGATGGCTGGCCCTAGCTTGGCACTACTGGGAGGTGGAGGAAACTTTGAGAGGGAGGGTCTGGGGGATGTCCTAGGCCATTATTCCCTTGAACAGGATAGTGGGACCCTGGTCTCTGTTTTTGATAACTGGCCACCAGATGAGCAGTTCTGCTCTCCCACATGCTTCCCGCCAAGATGTGCTGCCTTGCTACTGGCCCAGAAGCAACAGAGCCAATCATAGACTGGAATCTCTAAAACTGTAGGGCAAAATAAACCTTTTCTCTTTACAAATTGATTATCTCAGGTGTTTGTTATAGTGACGGAAAGCTGACTGAAACACTCACAACACTAAGAGCTGGCACAATACACAGGGGCGAGAGTTCAACTGCTCCATGCAAACACCAACGGGCACAGTCCAAATGCAAAGTGGGATGAACAGAGCAGGTAAGAGTCTGGAACATCAAGAACCAGGCAGTGGGCTGGGGATGCGGCTCAAGCGGTAGCGCGCTCGCCTGGCATGTGTGCAGCCCGGGTTCGATCCTCAGCACCACATACAAACAAATATGTTGTGTCCACCGAAAACTAAAAAATAAATTAAAAAAAAGAACCAGGCAGCAAGGTCTCTAAGTCCCAGGTCAGTGACTACAGCTGGCCAAGTGGCCTTGAGTAGAAACAAGCCAATAAATGCAGCTGATAAAAGCAGAGAACCCAGAAAAAGGGATGCTAGGAACATAACCACCATCTCTGTACCAGACAGAGACCCTCTGCTCTGTGCCCAGTGTCTGCATAACATGTCTGCTTTGGAACAGAAAGAGCTCAAATTGTGACCACAAAGACCATATAAGGGAAGTGGGGCCAGAGACTGGCCTTGCCTCACAGCAAGGGACAGCACCCCATAAAAGGCCAAATTACACTCATATCTGCATTTGTCAAAAGATCTAAGGTCCTGATATCCCACTGGGTCAGACCTCTACAGTGAATCCCACCATGGCAAATAGTATAATCCACCCAGGTGTTCTAGTCAGACCCCCAGAAATCATTCTTGATTCCTCCCTCACCAATACACTAAGTCCTGTTGATTCTGTCTCAAGAGTATGTCTCATCTATGTTTCTCTCCCTCACTAACCTAGTCCAAGTCACGCCCTCCTTCTACTCTTGCCACCTCTGATCCATTATAAAAATGTTTGCCTACATAAAAATCTTTTATTCATTGGTAAATATATGGAAAAATCAAAACATTTATACACTGCTAGTTGCAGTGTAAAAATGATTCAGCAACTACAGAAAATAGGTAAACTATTCCTCAAAAAGTTAAACACAGAATTAACATACAGCTTAGTAATTCCATTCCTAGGTATAGATCTCAAAGAACTGAAAACAGGTGCTCACACCCTGTCCACACTGTTCACAGCAGCACCATTCACAATAGCCAAAAGGAACAAACAACTCAATGTTCATTTGTGGATAAATGGATAAGCAAATGTGGTATATGCATGCAATGGAATATCAGTTAAGACATAAAAAGTACTGGGCTGGGGCTGGGGCTCAGTGGCAGAGCGCTTGCCTCGCACATGTGAGGCACTGGGTTCGATCCTCAGCACCACATAAAATAAATAAATAAAAAGTAAAGGTATTGTGTCCCCCAAAAAAGTACTGATAAATACAACAGGAATGAACCTTGAAAACAGGCTAAGTGAAAAAAGACAAAGCCAGAGGTCACATTTTGTATGATTCAATTATATGGAATGTTCAGAACAGGCAATCCACAGACACACACATGTATGTATATATATGTTTGCCAGGGGATGTGGGGAAGGAGAATGAGGAATTAGAAGCTGGGGATATAGCTCAGTTGGTAGAGTGCTTGGCTTGCATGCACAAGGCTCTGGGTTTGATCCCCAGCACCAAGAAAGAAAGAAAGAAAGAAAGAAAGAAAGAAAGAAAGAAAGAAAGAAAGGCTGCTAACAGATACAGGATTTCTTTTTGGAGTGAGGAAAATGTTCTAGAATGAAACAGTAATGATTGTCACAACCCCTTGTGAACATAGTAAAAAAGAAATACTGATTTATATACTTCAAAATAGTGAAATTAATGGTATGTGAATTATTTCTCAATAAAAAGAAAGAAGCCAGGTGTGGTGGTGCATACCTGTAATCCCAGTGACTTAGGAAGCTGAGGCAGGAGGACTGCAAATTCAAAGTCAGCCTCAGCAATTTAGCAAGGCCATAAGCAACTAGAGAGACCTGCCTCAAAATAAAAAAGTCTAAAAAGGGGCTGGGGGCTGGAAGCTGGGCATGGTAACACACGCCTATAATCATAGCAGCTCTCAAGGATGAGGCAGGAGGATAGCAAGTTCAAAGCCAGCCTAAGTAAAAGCCAGGCACTAAGCAACTCAGTTACTCTGTCTCTAGATAAAATACAAAATAGGGCTGGGGGTGTGGTTCAGTGGCTATGCACCCCTGGGTTCAATCCCCAGTACCTAATTATTTAACTAAATAAAATAAAAAGAGAGAAAAGAGGTTGGGGATGTAGATTGGGGACAGCACTTGCCTACCGTGCATGAGGCCCTGGATCCAATCTCCAGCACCAAAAAAACAAAAATGAGAGAAAGGAAGGGGGTGAGGGAGAGAGCGAGAGGAGACAGCTAAGCATATAGACAATGTAGATTTCAAAGCAAAAAATATTACCAGGGAAAAAGAAGGTGATATCATAGTGATAAAGGTGTCAATTAATCAAAGGAAGATAGAAATCCTAAATGTCTATTTACCTAGTAACAGAATTTCAAAGTACACGAAGCAAAATGTGACAGCAACCACAAGGAAAAATTAGACAAATGTACAATTATTTTCAGAAAATTTCAATAGCCCTCTCTCAACAGAACAATTTGGCAGATAAGAAAGGATACTAAACTTGAACAACCTGAACTGACCGGCAGTTACAGAACTTTTTTTTTATTAAAGCATTATAACCATACATTATAGTTGGATTATCCCAACAAAATCAAACATGCATGGAATTTGATTTCAGTTCATAGAAGTTTTTTTTTTTTTCCTTTTCATACCGAAGATTGAATTCAGGGGCTGAGCCCCATCCCCAGCCCTATTTTGTATTTTATTTAGAGACAGGGGCTCACTGAGATTTAAGCACCTCATCATTGTTGAGGCTGGCTTTGAACTCGCCATCCTCCTACCTCAGCCTCCCAAACCGCTAGGATTTCAGGTGTGCGCCATGGTGCCCTGCAGTTTATAGAACTCTTTACCAGCAACATATATTCTCAACTCAAATGTACACTAAACACCAAGATATCATATTCTGAGCCACTAAACAACTTCCAATAAATGCAAATGATTAAAGTCATAGAAAGTTTGTTCTTTTATCATGGTAGATTTAAATTAGAAATCATTAACATACAGGTCTCAAGAAAACCCCAAAATATTTGGAAATTTAAAAACCTAGTTTTAAATAGTATTTATGGTTTGGATTATCCACCACATGTATGCTTTTGCTTTTGTTCCCATCAAGTCCTTGCTATCTTGTTGGGGCTGGTCTGGAAACAATGGACTCATCTCCCACTTCAGCCTCTCCAGCTGGGACAACAGGCACGTCATCACACCCAGCTCCCATATGTATGTTTTAAAATTTTAAATGAGTAAAATGTTAAAACTTGTTTTAAATGCCTTTTAAATGAAGAACTGTGTAAAGAGCCATAACAAATGTTTTTGGCAGCACACGGAACCTGATAGCAGAAACCAACCTTCCTCAGTAGGAACCAGCCCTGAAGAAGAGGCTCCCCAGGGCCTTCACGCAAGTCAACAGAGAGGGTCTAAAGGAGATCACGGCCAGACTCACGTGGTACCTCGGCACACCCTAATATGCAGTGTGCTTCAAAAGCAAAGTCTTCAAGATCACTTCCATTTGGTAAGAGCTTACATTATTCTGTAGGAATTTTTTCCCCCTTTTGGCAATGGGGATCAAACCCAGGACCTCAAATGTGCTAGAAAATGCTCAACCCCTGGACTATACCAATTATCTTAGGAATTGAGATAATTATATTGAGATATAATTATCTCAATTCCTAAGATAAGAATTGTATTATTACCCTCAGGTCACATGTGAGAAAAACTAGGTTCAGACTCTTATTAAACAATGATGTAGCAACTTGAACTGGAGATCTTTCTGACTCCACACATTCCATGATACCATACCTTAGGTTTTCCCACAATGAACAAAGTAGCACAGGAGTTGAATGGACTGAGAACCACTGCTCAGAGCCTGTTTCCAAAACTCCAAGTGTTCTCAGACCTGAAAGAATGAACTGACAGGTTAAAGAGTCCGTGAGGGAAATTCTCAGGCAAAATACATAAAACGAAGGGATGAGCAGCTGAGTCAATGGCATCAAATAAAATTTTCAGAAGGTTCTGGAGAGGTTTTTTTTTCCCCCTAAGCAAATGGTTCTCCCCACCATCCCCCACTTTGGCTCTTCCTCCTAGGGTCCTCCCAGGGAAAGAAACAGAGTTTGTCAGTGTCAGTTTCTCAGCAGAAACTGGGCTGAGAAAACTAATACAGAGACTTCAGGGAAAAACCCAGAGACAATAACTGAGGCAAATATGAAGTAAAAGTATGTCCATTCGTTTCAGGTAAATTTAATGACTATCAAGGTGTTCATGCAGCACAAGGAGATGCAGGCTTCCATTAGACACAGTCACTTCACCACTCGCTCCTGTCTCTGAAGCTTCACTGCCACTTTCATTAGTGACCAGTCATGTTGCCCTTCCTGTAGAGAAGGATGGCCCAACTCAATGCTGAGCCCATCCCCTCAGGTCAGCAATGTGCCAAGGAGTCCTTCAGAGTGGTCCTACAGAGGACATGTCCTTTAAGTGTCTGAGAGCTGGCAGAGGTGATCTGAAAGAAAACCAGTGGGAAGATGGCAAGATAACCAGGACTGCACCACAGGCACTTAATGCTCTCCTCCTCCAGAGGCCACCAAAAGGAATCTGATGGCAGCGACAGGATGGCAGAGACTGCACGGTTCCTGCGTGCCTGAAACCTGGGAGGAAGCGCTCGCTGATGGAATGGCAGCACATGATCTCAAACACAGGCCCATCCCCCATGGTCACGTCCTCCTTGTCTTTTGGGAGACAGCTCCTCCCCAGCTCCAACCATGAGGTTCACAGGAACTGCCCATGAGGACTGCCCTTCTAGTCACAGGGTGAGATGCGCTCCTATCTGAGCTAGTTAAATCCTTCCATAGGGTATTTATTGACAAATTTGGTAAGAAAGTTTCTCTTTTTCCTCTGAGAGCTGAAAGGCTGTGACCCCAACATTACCAACAGTCCCATTTCTGACCAGATCAAGTTGGTACATTAGTAAGTATTCATGGAGTACTTATTCTGTACTAGGAATTTCCCTAGATGTTGCAGACACAGAAGTAGTAAAACAGTATTTCCCTGCCCTCAACGGACCTTTCAGGATAAAACAGGTAGTAAGTACGTAAACAAAGACGATTTCAAATATTGGAAAGTGCTTCAAAGATATAACAGGTTAAGTAGGAAAGAAAGTAAGGCAAGGGAAAGCTGCTTCAAAAAGACAATGTCCAGGGAAGGCCTGAGAAGGTGACTTTTTATTTTTATTTTTAGTTGTAGTTGGACATGATATCTTTATTTATTCATTTTTATGCAGTGCTAAGGATGGAACCCAGCACCTCACACATGCTAGGCAAACCCTCTACCACTGAGCCCCAGCCCCAGCTTGAGAAGGTGACATTTGAGAGAGAACTGGAAAATTAAAAGATCCGAGCCCAAGCATGGACAGCATGTGCAAAGTCCCTGAGAATAAAACCAGGCTGAGGGCCAACAAAGGAGACCACAAGGCTGAAGGACAGAATAAAAAGCAGATATGAAATTGGAAGGTAGCTGGGCTCCCTCCCAAAAGGCCTTGGCCACTCTGCATGTCACGCTGGCTGCAATGAGGAGCCACTGGAGGCTAACTCTGAGGAGAGTGATCTGACTTAGATGGATAACACTGACTGCTGTGGGGTAAACAGGCTAGAGAAGGGCAAGAGTGGAAGCAGGGAAGAAGCTTCTAGAATTCTCAAGCACTGCTGGCAGGACTATAAAATGACACAATCACTTTGGCTATTTCTATCATACATACCCTATGACCCAGCAATTCCAACTCAGATATCCAACAGAAGCAAATATACATGTGCACCAAAACACATGTACAGGAATATTCAGAGCAATATTATGTGAAATTGCTTCAAACTGGAAACAACCAAACGGCCACCAATAGTACAATACCCATATAAATTGTGGTGATGAAAAAATATAATCACGGTTGATTCACAGAACGCAATTTGAAGGACAGAAGGGAGACACCAAAACTATATACTGTGTGATTCGTTTTGATGACAATCAAACCCAGCCAAAACTAAACTATGGTATGGAAATCAGGAAAGCAGTTAATTTTAAAATGTAGGGAAGGGGAGTGACTGGGAGGAACATGAAAGAGGATTCTGGGGTTCTGAAAATACTTCTTTTTAATCTGGGTGACACTTACATGGGTAGTGCCACTATAATTCATCATATAATTTCACTTATAATGTGGGCAACTGTCTACACTTGTGGTGTATTTCAGTATGATTCATTTTTTAAATATGGAAGCAAAAGACCAGGGAAGCTGCTTGGAGAGAGGATGAAGTGGCCGGGTCCCAGGCGTACTCCGGAGGTGAGGCCAACGCAGACTGGCTGCAAAGGGGAATGCAGGAGAGCGCCTGCTGGGGGCTTGAGCAGCTGAGTGGTGCCACTCTCTGAAATGGGGAAGGCTTGTAAAGTGGGAGAGAGTAATTCCATTTTAGCCACATTAAGATGCAAGAGATGGAGGAGATAAATGCCAATCTCTTGAGAATGGGAAGGGCTGGACGTAAAGCCCAAGGGGCAGCACGGACAGCAGAGTATGCAGACACCACCTATGGTCCAAGGAAGGTAGACAAGTGACAGGCTGCAGAAAACAGACAATGACGTTTTGTCTAATTGTACATATTTTCTCTAAAATATGAGGCAAAGACATCAGCAAAACACAAAGGATTGCACAGGACAGTGAAGTTTTAAGAAAGAGAGTGGGGAAATCAATTTACAAGGAAAACACAGTGGGATCAGGATTTCAGGGCCATGCTGAGGTTCATTTGATTTTTATGGTCATGAATTTTAAAAAGTGCAGTCAATTCATGCACCAAAGACTACTACCTACACCCCAACATCTTTTCTCTTCCTCCTTAGTAACTGAATTCTCAATCCTTTGCTGGGCACATGGTCATTCAGAATGAAGATCCAACTTCTCAGTTTTCTTGCGGCCAGGTGTGATATGTTACTAGGGCAGAACTGATATAGGGAACTTCTACAAAGCATCCTGAAAGGAGGAGAGCATGCCCTTCTCCTCCTTCTCAGTTACTGCTGAATATGAACATGATGACTAGAGCCTTCTGAATGAGGGGACCTTGGGAGTGAAGGCACAGGCAGAACAAAAAACAGAAGTCTGGGCCCTGGACCCTGGAGCCCTGCCCATACAGCCATCACAATCACCAGTCCTCGACACTCCATATCTAGATTCTTAGGAGGAAGAGAATTCCTACCTTAGTTAAGCCACTGTATTTGGAGCTCTCTGTGGCCACCATGTACCCTAATCTACCATCAAACTGTGTGTTTCTTCCCCATCAGTGTTGCATTAGATGCAGATGCAGAGTAAACACATAACCAGTTCTACCAAGGCTGCGAGCAGGCAAATGCATGAAATTTATGAGAGTGTTCTAGGAAGCCTAGAGTGGACAGAACATGCCAACAGCAGAAAAGAGGAACAAAGAATCAACCCTGTTCTACAGCTCCTTCTTCATTTCAATCATCCCTCTAAATCGTACTTGTGGGATTTATGTCACTTGGAACAAAATATTTAGGGCTAGAGGTACAGCTCAGTGATAGAGCTCTTCTTACATAGCATGTGCGAGGCCCTAGGTTCAATCCCCAGTACTTAAAAAAAAGAAAAAGTTGAGTTCAATTTCACGTTCTTGCCAAATTAAACTCTTTCATTTTGAAAAAAATATTAATGCTACAACCAGCCCACCAACCTAATCCCTTTTTGTCAAGTGACCCATAATTACAACAGAAAAAAATGTGGTTTGGGGCTGGGGTTGTGGCTCAGCAGTGGAGCACTTGCCTAGCACATGTGGGGCCCTGGGTTCAATCCTCAGCACCACATAAAATAAATAAATAAAATAAAGGTATTCTGTCCAACTACAACTAAAAAATAAATCTTTAAAAAAAATGTGGTTTGGCAAAGCAACTAAAAGTCAAAGAAGCAAACCCTCAAAAAAAGACAAGAAAATTAGATACAGAAAAAATTTTTTCTATATCAGGGATTAAACCCAGGGGTAGTTAACCACTGAGCCATATCCCTAGCCCTTTTTAATTTTTTAAATTTGAGACAGGGTCTCACTAAGTTGCTTAGGGCCTCGCTAAATTGCTGAGGCTGGCTTTGAATTTGCAATCTCCAGTATCAGCCCCTAGAGTCACTGGGATTACAGGTATGTACCACCACTCCTAGCAATTGTCAGACATTTTAAAAGGAAAAAAAAAGGAGAAGCCTATGAGGGATACTTCCATATCAATTGCATTGCTAACTAGTGGGAATCACTGCCCTTAAGAAATTCCTAGGTAACATTTAAGAAAGATAATCCCCAGTCAGGGCAAGGACAAAAGACAGGAAGAAAATCCCCAACCAGCATGCTGATCCTGTTCTCAGTTTTTGTCAAATGGACAGAACTAGGGGGGACAGAGTTCCCATAGAAACAGAAAAGTTTTGAATAGCAGTAAAATTTCCAGGCCAACCCACAGAAGTTGCATGCCAGGGAAATGCGCCTCCCTCAGATGCAAGCCATGGGCTGCATCTCCCCTATCAGTCAAGACAGATAACAAGAGCAAGGACACAAAGCAGAACAGAAGCTGAGGCACTATGGTGTAGGGAAGAGACAAGGCACTGAGCAGTACCAGCAGAAACAGAACCACCTCACTCCTTTCCTCCCTCAGTGTTAGAAAAGCATCTTTGTTCCTGCCCAGCTCATCCTGCCAATTTCTGGCTATGGGGTAAAGCAGATGTGAGAACCAAAAAGAAACTAGTAGACGTGCAGCAGTGAGAGAAGAGGAAGAGGAAGGAGAGAGGAAAGGAGAAATATCCCCAGTGAAAGGAGGAAAGAGGAAGGAGGAAGTCCCTCCATCATACAGCTCCGTCTGCTAGTGCAGGGAAGGGATGCAGGAAATGGGAGCACCTATGAGTCAAGGATGCCTGGATATCCGAGAATCCCAAAGGCATGCCAGCCTCTGGCAGAGGGTACTCTCCACTCACTTAAAATCACCTGCACTTCCTGGCCTCTCTTGCAGCAAGAAATTGCATGCTACTATATACCCAAGAGCTCGTCAGGAGAAAAGATCAGAAAAACAAGAAGGTATTAATTATAAGTAGTCAAAAATTTAATCCAAGGTACCCTTTCATTGTACTGGTTGAGAAGAGATTTTTATTTTATTAAAGAATTTCTCTAGGAAAAAAATTTATTCCACTGAATTATCCAAACTAATATTCATTTCAAGCCAAAAGTCCAAAGAATACCTTACCTTCACGAGCACATAGTCCCCAGGCTGTGCTCTGACCCTGAGCCCAGGGTTAGCAGCATCCTCCATCTCTGCATCAGGAAAGATCACTTTAAGATTTCCATCATTCCGGCCACACAGGTCAGTGGCAGAGCGTTTGCTGGGCTAGAGAAAGAAAAGGTTATGAATCTGTGACAATTCTCAATTCTAGGAGGGCAGAAACTGTGCCTTCTCTGTCTCAAGCCTTCAAGACCACAGAAAGCTCAGTATTCACGGTACTAACCCAGGATGGTACACAGCACAAAGAAGAAACTATAATGTTTTGTTTGTTTGTTTGTTTTAGCAATACTGGGATTGAATCCAGGGGCACTCTACACTGAGCTACATCCTCAGACCTTTTCATTTTTATTTTGAGACAGAGTCTCACTAAGTTGCTCAGGCTGGCCTCAAACTTGTGATCCTCAGGGCAGGGGTTGGAGCTCAGTGGTTGAGCACTTGCCTCACATGTGTAAGGCACTGGGTTCAATGCTTAGCACTACATAAAAAAATTAAAAAATAAAATAAAAATATTGTTTCATCTACAATCAAAAAAATATATATTTTTAATTTTTTATATGTTGATGGACCTTTATTTTGTTCATTTATTTGTTTGTGGTTCTGAGAACCGAACCCAGTGCCTCACACATGCTAGGCAAGCACTCTGCCACTGAGCCACAACCCCAGCCCCCAAATAAATATTTTAAGAAAAAAAAAAAAACTGTGATCCTTCTGCCTCAGTTTCTGAAGTAGCTGGGATGGGCCTGCCACCACACTCCATTGATAACTGCATTTTAATGAATCTTTCAATCAATGAGTCTAGGCAGAATTGTTTTCTGAAGAAATGAACTTCTAACAAGCCTAAAGCCCAGGTATTTATGGTGATGCACTTGGCAAATCAACATTCATGTTACACAGTCTCATAGTAATCAGAGTGTTCTGGGATTGTTTGGCCTGGATTACCTGCCCCTATTGAACAGGCAGATTCAAAATGACAGTCTCCAACACAACATGAGGCTAAAGGAAAAGTGAACCACTGTGATGGGATTAATTTCTTAAAAATGCCGAAGTCTTTCTCTTCCACCCATTTTAAGTGACAGAAATTGCCAGGCACAGTGGTACATACCTGTAATCCCAGCAGCTCAGGAGGCTGAGGCAGGAGGATTGCTAGTTCCAAGCCAGCCTTAGCCACTTAGCGAGGCCCTAAGTAACTGAACGAGACCCTGCCTCTAAATAAAATATTAAAAAGGCCTGGGATGGGGCTGGGGTTGTAGTTCAATGGTAGAGCATCTGCCTTGCATGCATGAGGCCCTCTGGGTTCGATCCTCAGCACCACATAAAAATAAATAAATGAAGATAAAGAGGGCTGGGGATGTGGCTCAAGCGGTAGCGCACTCGCCTGGCAAGCGTGCGGCCCAGGTTCGATCCTCAGCACCACATACAAACAAAGATGTTGTGTCCGCCGAAAACTAAAAATAAATTAATTAATTAATTTTAAAAAAAAGATAAAGATATTGTGTCCATCTACAACTAAAAAAAATATATATATTAAAAAAAAAAAAAGGCCTGGGAGCTGGGGATATATCTCAGTTGATAGAGTGCTTGCCTAATATGTCCAAGGCCGTGGGTTCAATTCCCAGTATGGAAAAAAAAAAAAATAGAGAAAGAAAAGGATCAGGTTCAAACATCCTGAGAAAGCTAAAAAATTTGTAGCAAACTGTAGAGAGAAGGGAGGTAAGTAGGAAAAAAAAAAAAACTCTAGAAAAAAAAAACTTTAGAAATATTCATGGAATTCCCACGAGTCTCTGCTGAAAACTCAAGTACAGAGTCAAACTCCATGAAATTAGCCAAAGAGAGCAACCTGGAAACTGTCAGCTGAACCATTCCCATAGCTGAAACAGGGCTGAAAATCACTTGATCTGCCAACAAATAGTCTTCACTGGTTCCTTGGAACATTCAATTCCTGAAAGGGTGAGTCTGTTTTTTGAGACAGGATCTGTGTTGCCCAGGCTACGCTCAAACCCTCCAGCCCTAGCCTCCTGGGTAGCTGGAACTACAGGTGTGCACCACCACACCCAACTGAGGCTATATCTTAGTCGTAATGCTGAACTATCCCCAAAACAAAAAAGTGCTTCTAACACGATTAAAAACAGCTTTGAGAGCTGGGGGTGTAGCTCAGTGGTAGAGCACTTGCCTACCATGCATAAGGCATGGGTTTCATTCCCTGCACTGCAAAAAAAAAGAAAAAGAAAGAAAGAAAAGAAAACCACACAGGCTGGGCTGGAGCTCAGTGGAAGAGTGCTTGCCTAGCATGTGTGAGGCACTGGTTCCATCCTCAGCACCAAATAAAAAATAAATTAATAAACAAAGATATTGTGTATCCCTCTACAACTAAAAAATGTCAAAAAAAAAAGGAACAGAAAAACTAAGCCTTGAAAGGATCTAACTGAATTGCAAACAAGTTAACTGCCTGGCTGAACAAACCCTAGTGCAAACTCCAGACACTTAAAACTGAATATCATTTAATCATTAGCACCAAAACAAACAAAATTCTTAAAGGCAGTGAATGAAAAATGTCTTCCCTTACAAGGGGAAAATCCTGCAATTTCCCATCAGAAACAATGGAGGCTAGAAGGAAGTAGCACAGTTTTCAAGAGCTAAAAGAAAAGTACTACCAAACCAGAAGCCAGCATCCAGCAAAAACACCCTTCAGGAGTGAGACAGAAGTGAAGGCCCTCCAAGGTGAAGGAAACCAAGAGAATTTGGCTAAAGGGAGGTTCTCTAAATGTTTTTTTCTCGGAAAACAGTGATAAGTTCCTCCAATAAATAGAAAGGGAACAACAAAAGAGGGAACTTTGGTACATCAAGAAGGAAGAAAAAACATGATGACATGTTTGTAAACAAGAAAATCCCAAAGAATCTACAAAGAGGGGGGGAAAAAAATCCTGCTAGAACCACTAAATTCAGAAAGGTTAATAGACTATAAGATAAACATAAAAAATTCAATTTCTATGCAATAGCAATGAACAGATACCAAAACTGAAAACAAAATACCATTTACAATAGCTCCAAAAAGATTTTAAATGAGCCTCTCTCCATTATGGAGGGATGTGCCTTGATTTGTCAGCTCTGACAGACTCTCTTGTGTATTAAAAAATATATATAAATATTAAAAAAAAAAATATATATATATATATATATATATAATTTAAATGAAATACGTGTAGACGTTATAAAACATGTACAGGGCTTATATACTGAAAACTACAAAAAAAAACTTTAACTAAAAAATCAAAAAATATATGAATAAAGGAGAAATATACTGCGTTCTAAAAAATAATATGTCAGGCATGGTGGTAAATGCCTGAAATTCTAGGAGGCTGAGGCAGAAAATCAACAAGTTCAAGGTTAGCATGGGAAACTTAGCAAGACCCTGTCTCAAAATAAAAAGGTACTGAGTATAGCTCAGTGGCAGACTGCTTGCCTAGCATGTGGTAAGCCCTGGCTTCAATCCCCAGTACCATAAAAATAAAAATAAAATATATACATATACATATGGCCTCACCCCTTCTACCAGTACCAGCTGGGTACCGCCTACACAGGTCCCATTGGCTTTTGAAGCTTCTTCTCGGAAAACAGTGATAAGTTCCTCCAAACGCCTTAATTTTACTTCTTCTGGGACGTCATCCTTCAGCCTATGATAAGCCCGTGTCTTCTACAAAAAAGAGAAGATGGAGGTCAGTAAAACATAGAATCTATTTGTAGGGTATGGAGAAAATATGTTCAATCTACCTGCAAGTTACAGACACATGCACAGAAACACATTAAGGAACTGAGAGATTTCTCTGGATCTGGGAACATTCCAAGAGAAAAAGATTCTCTCTGAAGTGGAAGTGCATTTTTGCAAGGGTCAAATTCTAAATTTAGCATATAAAAAATCATAGACACGGGGCTGGGGATATAGCTCAGTTGGTAAAGTGCTTGCTTCCCATGCACAAGACCATGGGTTCAATCCCTAGCACCACAAAATAAATAAATAAATAAAGATTCTTGGGTTAAGTTTAAAAAAAAAAAAATCATAGACTCAAAATTACTCTTGATGTTTATCACAAAGGGTTATACTAAATAATTCATGTATTAGGTTACTCATCAGCACTGTTTATAAAGACAAAAGGTGCAAAGCAGCCTAAATGCTTATAGATAGGCAACTAGTAAAACAAATTATAATTTATCTACCCAATGAAGTATTATACAGCTGTATAAGAATAATAGCTCAATATGTACTAAATAAACAAGTCTTCAAAATGTTATTAAATGAAATATATACAGATTAACATGTAGACCTTTGGTGTAGAATAAATACATATAAATGTGTTTATAAATACATGAAATACACTGGAAGGTTATAGAAGAAATTACTAAAAGTGATTGCCTCCAAGGAAAGAACTGAAAAACTAGGCAACCTGAGAAGAAGGAAGAACTACTTCTCACTTTATGTCATTTTAACCTTTGGAATTTTACACCATAAGCATGTATTACCTAGTCAACAAAATGAATTATACTTGAAAAGTCTTTAAACATCCAAAACCAAAGTGTGTGCAAATGTTCAAATATATTTCTTAATGTACCTAAGATCATGTTCAAAACAGCTGGAGAAACAACGAGTTAGACAAAACTATGGAATAAAAAGAAAAATCTACACTCTACCATGTGAACATTCAAACCAATCTCCCTTTGAAAGAATAAGAAAATCCAAAGAGGAAAACAGAGCCTAAAATACTTGGGTCTTATTCCATTCTGTCTTGTTAGCAATAACTTACCCTTATCATGCACTTACTGTGTACAGAATACTACTTAAGTAATACGTGTTCTTACTGACTACTCAAAACAACCCTATTAAGTTGGAGCTAATGTTATCCTCATTTCACCAATGAGAAAACCAAGAACCTTGCCCAATGTCACATAGTTATTAAATGGCAAAGGCACAATTTGAGTACCTGTCTTCATCTACTAGGTTACTTGATTCAAGTCTTCTATAATCCTAACACTAACTAGGAATTGGGGCCCAAAATGAACACTCATATTCAATGCCCACAGGGTATCTTTCTCTATAGATATTCTATAACAACTTGTGCCAGGTGTGGTGGTTCACACTTGTAATACCAGGCAGGAGGATCAAGGCCAGCCTCAGCGATTTAGCAAGGCCCTACCATCTTACTGTGACCTTGTCTCTAAATAAAATATAAAAAGGCTAAACAGCTGGCGATGTGGCTCCGTGGTAATGCTCCCCTGGGTTCAATCCCTGATAACCAAAAAAGAAAAAAAAGGAGTGGCTGAGCTCAGTGGCAGAGCGCTCGCCTAGCATGCGTGAGGCACTGGCTTCGATTCTTAGCACCACATAAAAATAAAAAAACAAATAAAAAAAAGGCATTCTGTCCATCTACAACTACCAAAAAAAAAAAAAAAAAGAATTTGTGATGTCCATGGAAAAGAAGCAAAACAGAATCTAAAAGCTCCTCTGAAGCTTTGTCTCTTTGAAGTAATTCTGCAAAAGACATGAAAATACACTGGCCCACTTACACTGCCTAAAGAACATTAGGCAGTGGGATTTAAAACAAATTAATGAGCTTGAGGTTCATTCATCAGTCAGCTTTCCTGAGCTCCATGATCACAGGGCACCCTCAGTCTCCATCCCAGGCATGCTGGTTCAAGGTGACTGGGGGATGATGAGTGACCCATGCAAATAATTCCCACCACCAAGAAAATGGCAGACCAGAATTATCTTTCTCTGAAGAAAATATTCATTATTCTTCCTTTCCTTTCTAATCTGCTTTATTTTCCTGGGAATTTATGTTACAGGGGAAACCCCAAGAAAAATAGCAATTAAAAATAGTTAAGGGTGGCTGGTAAGATGACAAGAGGGTTCTGTAAAATAAACATTCATAGACCAGAAAAGAAGTCATGTTGAGAAATCTTTTAGGTTTCTTATCAGAATAAGTCTCTTTCCTTCCAAATTAAACTGTTAAACAACCTAAATATCATTTAAAATATTTTAATAAACAGGAACATTGGCACAGTAATCTTTTTTCATCTCAAATTGCTGAATTGTGTCAAAGAGTAGATAAGAGGTAACCTGAAAAATACAAAAGAAGAGTAAGATCCTGTGGTTTTGCAAGGAATGCCTTCCTGTCCCTCTTTTCGGCCCAGGTGTCTATAAATCAGCCCCAAGCTGGTCAGCTCTTCCCCATCCTAGGGCTCACCTGTCTCATGCTGTAGGCAAAGAGGAAACCCATGTTGTACTGAACTTCCCGAAGCAAAGACACTGTCTGCAGATGGTCTTCCTCTGTCTCCCCGCAAAAGCCAGCAATGAAATCGCTGCTGAGGCTCACACCTGTGATACACAACAATGGAAAAAGGGCAAGAGGATGGTGCTGCTTACCTTCAAGAGGAGCCTTTGGCATTATGGATTAGAAAGAGAGGGAGGGTAAGTGTAAGGCGTTCTAGGATACTCAGGCCACACCAAAGTAAAACAGAAACACCATCAGAGCAAGGGGGATGGACCTGCTTCTCCACCATGATCAATGCCAGAGCTACCTTCTCAGCCTGCATCTCCCGGCACTAGAAAAGGTAGTTTTAGTTCAAATGACAGATTCGGAAATACACTAGGAGTATGCATTTTCAAATTGGTCCTGCTTTTATGAGTGAAAATCTTGAAGCACCTCATACAAAAATATTCTTCTATTTTTTAAAATAAACACATGATAATTGTACCTATTTATGGGACAAAACATATCCTTTTAAATTTAGTTTAACACATGTTCATTTAAAACAGTAGCAACAGTGCAGTGTGAACAGTGGCACACACCTGGAATCCCAATGACTTGGAAAGCTGAGGCAGGAGGATTGCAAGTTCAAGGCTGGCCCAGCAACTTATCAAGGCCCTAAGCAACTTTGTGAGACCCTATGTCAAAATTAAGAAGAAAAAAAAAAAAGACCTGGAGATATAGCTCAGTGGTAGAGAATCCTTAGTTCATTCAACAGTATAGAAAGAAAGAAAGAAAGAAAGGAAGAAAGAAAGAAAGAAAGAAAGAAGGGCAAAGATCTTTTCCACATATTCGGAAACAAACACAAAGGCTATAGAAATCTCTCTCAGGCCTAAGAATGTAGCTCAGTGGTAGAATGCACGCCTAGCATGCATAAGACCTTAGGTTCGATCCCAACATCACCAAGGAAAAATAATCTCTTTAGCCTTGAGACCACAAGCTGATTCTAGACCTCTGAATATTGCTAGAAGGACCAAGAAATCAAAAAATAGAAAGATGCACAAAAAAGAGGGAAGGGGGTAAAATCAAGAGGAGCAAGAGAAGTATAATATGGTGTCACAGGGATTATTGTGGCCTGTATCTGACTAAGATGTCTATGAACTACAACAGATTAATATGCTCAGTTTTTTAAACATACCTGGGATAGACTCTCTGATATGGTGAACTAACTCCACATAAGCTTCTCTTGAATATCTGTAATAAAGAACAAAAAGAAAGACCTAGATGAACCAATCTTTTTGTTTTCCATTTCTGAGGACTAAATCCAGGGCCTTGCACACTCTAGGCAAATGCTCTATCACTGAGCTACACCCCCAGCCCACTAATCTTTTTTAAATTAATGCTATAAAAAGATAACAGTAGGGCTGGGTTGTAACTCAGTGGTAGAGCACTTGCCTTGCACATATGAGGCACTAGGTTCGACCCTCAGTGACGAAAGAAAAGAAAAAAGAAAAGGAAGAAAGATAGGTAGATAGATATTGTGTCCATCTACAACTAAAAAAATTTTTTAAAGATAATACTATAAATCACTTCTAATTCACAAAGCATGGCACAGTAGTAGTAGGTTAAACAGCCCTTTTGATCAAACTTGATTTAATTTAGACTATGAATTTTTATTTTAAATAGGCTTTTTACTTAACAAATCAAGACACACTAAACATTTAAGAGGCTTTCAAAAGCTCTCTGCCACTGTGGAAAACAAGGCAAGGTACTGGCTCTATACAATTAGCCTTGGGTTCCATTCACCCCTCAATCTTACCTCCGTGATACTTATTATTCCCAAAGTAAGTGAACAGAGCTACATTTAAATTGCAAGACCTAAAAGATTTCATTATTCTCAAAAGTTAAAGGACCAAAGCCTCAAAGTCAGTCAGATGTGGAGTGCACATCTATAATTCCAGCTACCCAAGAGGCTGCAGAAGGATCATTAGTTTGAGGTCAGCCTGGGCAACTTATTAGCAAGACCCTATCTTAAAATTAACCAGTTTGGGATGTAGAGCACTTGCCTAGGATTACAAGGCCCTGGGTTCAATCCCCAGTCCTGAAAAAATAAAATGATTACTCAGTATATCATATGGTAGGTGCTCAATAAAAAATATGCTAGGGCTGGGGTTGTGGCTCAGTGGCAGAGCTCTTGCCTAGCAAGTGTGAGGCACTGGGTTCAATCCTCAGCACCACATATAAACAAATAAATAAATAAAGGTCCATCAAAACTAATAAAAATTTTTTTAAAAATGCTAAACAAATGAAATGAATGATTCAATTCTTATTCTGCTTATAAAGAACATCAAGTCCCAATGTCCACAGGCACTACCCACACAATAATGATTTTATGAGTACCTACTATGTGCCATAAACCATGCTAGGTTCCTAACAACATCTAGTGATAGGTGTTAATATTGTTGGTCATTAAAGAAAAATGGAAAGGTACAGGATGTCCCCTGCCCAAGTAAGTCTGACCCCCTCCGCATGGCATCCAGCACACGACTGCTTCCACTCTGGGCAGGCAGGTGGATCTGCTTACAGATGTTGCCTCTTTCGTGAATCAGCTGTAGAACCTGATTAAACAGAACACACTGTGAGCCCCCAAATCTCACCACAGCACATTACAGAAAATAATACCACTCTGTTTCTCCTCTAGGGTTTATTTTCAAGTAATTAAAAGGTTGATTAAATCAAACACAAATTACCCAAACTCCTAACTTTTATTCAAGCCATCTTCTCTCTCCCCCAGATATTTCAAAGAGTGGGAAGAAGAAAGCAAGGAGAGATGAGATTCAAGCCAGGGAGTTTATCAGGTAGGACTGATACAAGGGTCAGCGGCCAGGAAGGAAAAAATAGCAATTTTTTCCATCTATCTCACAAACTAATTAACCACCTCAAGAAACACCACAAGACTGTTTCTCCCTCTGGAGATGGCTTGCACAAAATGCATATTCCTTACTTTACCCACAACGGCCTGCCCCCTTTCTGCCCCTCCCCCATTTTCCCTTAAATTTGTATTTATTTTCCTAAATAAACTTAAATCTATATCTTTGGGGCATAGTCATAAAACTATTGAATTAAAACTAGAAGAAAATATCCCCTGAAAAACATGTTGACTAAGGATCTGTATCAAAAAATACATGAAGCTGGGTGTGACAGCACAAATATGTAATTCCAGCAATGCAGGAGGCCAAGATAGGAGAATCACATGTTTGAGGCCAACCTCAGCAATTTAGTAAGACCTCATCTCAAAATAAAAAGGGGCTGGGATGTAGCTCAGGGACAAAGCTCCCCAGTTCAATCCCTAGTACTTAAAAAAAAAAAAAAAAAAAGATACATGAAGGCCAACACAGTGGCACACACCTATAATCAGGAAGCTGAGGAAAGGGGATCACAAGTTCAAAGCCAGCCTGTACAACTTAGAACCTATCTCAAAATGAATAAAAAGGGTGGGGATGTAGCTCAGAGGTAGAATGCTTGTCTAGCATATGCAAGGTCCTAGTTTCAATCTCTGGAACTAAAAAACAAACAAACAACCAACAACAACAACAACACACATTAAGAACTTAAACAATTCAATAAGAAGACAATGCAGGAGGGAAAAGGCAGGAGTGGGGCCAAAAGACAGACGTTTCACCAAAACCAAAAACATCAGAAGAAAGATTCTACATGTGGGCTACCTATGCAATGCCTAGCACCCCGCTAAATCTGAAGTTTTTATCTTGTCACAACCCACTCAAAGTAAGAAGTAACTATTATTCCCACTTTACAGAGGAGGTTGAGGAGTTAAAATGTATCTTTACACTCCTACTGGTAAAGCAGTGGAAGAGCAGGGATTTGAACCCAGGTCTGTCTAAAGCAAAAGCCTGGGCTATCTGCCACCACATCACATTACCCACTTCCTATCTTCCCCATGCTAATGCTACCAGCGCCACCACCACTGCCATGCAGCTGCCCACCTTGTGATAAAACACTCTGCTCAGCCTTTGCTATCCCACAGGGGGTCTTTACCTCCTCTTCAATATCAGTCCTATCTCCATCTCAACTTTGTTGGATATTAAACTTTTCCAAAGAGGCATTAGATCCAGAGGGTGACATACTGATACACCACAAGGTCCCCCAAGCAGGACTCAAGGTCTCTGCTAACATCCCTAGTGGGTCCAGCCTTCTGGTATGCTTCAGGATATTGACATAATTTGCCACGACTGACTGATGACACTCACCTCATCAGGAAAATCCTTGGGGTGGGGAGAAGTGAAACGGATCCTCATTTCAGGATCTACTCTGGAAACCTGATCCAGAAGGTGAGAAAAACGAAGGCCCCCTTGTTTGGTTTTATAGTTGGTGGTGAAGCCTCGGCTGAGGTTGGTAGACACTGCACTGTTGAACTGAATCTCGGAATTGTCCCGAAAACTATTAACATTCTGACCAAGAAGGGTCACTTCTTTTAGCCCCTAAAAAAAGGAAAACTATGTTGGAAGGAACTTAAAAACTTCTGAGTAGCTTTATGCCTTAATCAAAATTAGCTGTACCTATCAAGAGACAACTATAAATGTGTTCTACCTTTAACTCAATAATTTCATGATTCAGAGTCTTATCTAAAGAACTGACCTGCAGAATAAAACTCTAAGGAACCCAGGTGTGATGGTGCACTCCTATAATCCCAGCTACTCAAGAGGCTGAGGCAGGAGGGTAGCAAGTTTGAAGCACGCCTGGGCAACTTAAAGACCCTGTCTCAAAGTTTAAAAAGAGGGGAGTAGCTCAGTAGTAGTGCATTGCCTAGCATGTGCTAAGGCCTGGGTTCAATCCGCCCCCCCCCAAAAAAATAAACAAACTTAAGTAAAAATTAAACTTCAAAACATTATTTAGAATAGTAACAAAAGAAACCAGAAACAAACTCAATGTTCAAAAACAATTGCTAATTTATGACATATTTTGACAACTGAATATCATATAACATGAGTCTATTAAGTATACTCACCAAAAATACATAACCTAAATCTCAAGGTTTTATACCTGACTACTAATAACCAAGTCAGGCCTGGTGACACCTGCCTGTAGACCCTGCTATACAGGAGGCCAAGGCAAGACAAGAGGATTGCTTGAGCCCAACAGCTGGAGGTTAGCCTCAGCAACATAGTAAAACCTTATCTCAAAAACACACTTTTTGAATATGGACTGCATATTAGATAATATCATCATTTTTAAAAAACATATTATGATGGAATTATGGTTATGAAGAGGAAAATATTCTTAGAAGATACATACTGAAGATGTAGGGTTAAGCAGGCTAATGCCTAAATCTTAGTTTCAAAATGGTTCAGAAAAAAAAAATTTATATATGGAAGGAGGTAGGTGGATAAAACAAATTTGAACAATCACATTTATTACACTAGTCTTCAATTTGTGTGTCAAAAATTTGTATTAAAAAAGTCATAAAAAGGGGCTGGGGTTGTTGCTCAGTGGCAAGTGCTTGCCTAGCATATGTGAGGCACTGGGTTCGATTCTCAACACCACATATAAACAAATAATGAATAAAGATCCATCAATAACTAATAAAAAAAAATTTTTAAGTCATAAAAAAAGGTAGCTATAGAACTATTTTTATAACTTTGACATAATTTCAAACATAAACTGCAATTATAAAATAACTCTCAAATACCTTTGCCCATATTCATCAACTAATGTTGTGTCCATTTATGTATCATTCCCATTCACAAACACACATACTTTAAGCCTTCAGAGAATATGCTGCAGACATCCTACTTTTACTCCTAAATACTTCTGAGTATCAAACTAAAAACAAGGATACTGTCCTATATAATCACAAGAGAATTGTCAAAATCAGATATATTCATACGATATTACTACCTAATTCAGGCATTCTACCAACTGAGCTATACTGCCAGCCCCCATATCTTTTAAATCAAACTTTTTCAATTGTCCAAATAACATCCTTTAGAACTTTTTTCCCTTCTGATCAGAAACTGAATCCAGAACAGTGCATTTAGCTGACATGATTCCAGTCTCCACAAAGACTATTCTTTAAAAAGTGTGACAAACTGATAATATAAAAAGAAGGATATACTAAATGCAACGTGGATCTGGATTGGATCCTGGAAAAGAAAAAAGACACTTAGTGGGAAAAATGGCAAAATCGAAATAAAGTCTGAAGTTAGTTAATATAATGTGCTAACATTAGTCTCTTAGTTTTGACTAAAGTACCAAATCTCTCTAAGTTGTTAACATTAGAGGAAATTCTCTATGCTATCTTTGCAACTTCTGTGTAAATGTAAAGTTATTTTAAAACAAAAAGTTTATTGTAGGAAAAAAGTAGGATATAAAACTAAGTAAAGGGCTGGGATTGTGGCTCAGTGGCAGAGTGTTTGCCTCTCAAGTATGAGGCACTGGGTTCAATCCTCAGTATGACATGAAAATAAATAAATAAATAAAAGGTATTGTGTCCATCTATAACTTTAATAAATAAATAGATAAAATGCACACATATAAAAAGACAAAAACTAATGGGTTTATCACCAGCACCTAAAAACACACACATACATGTACACATATGCAGAAATATTTATGGGACAAATGGGGAAATATAAATTTGGGTTGACCAAGATGAGATAGTAGTTAGCAATTTTTATTAGTCTTGCTAGAACTGATGATATTGAAAATATCCTAATTTTTAGAGATGCATAATTACAGGTGAAATGCCCGGCTCCATTTTGAAATATTTTGTCAATAACAAAAATATATATATATGAAACAAATGTGGCACAATGTAATCATTGTTAAATTTAGATGACTGGGGCTGGGGTTGTAGCTCAGTGGTAAAGCGCTTGCCTAGCACGTATGAGGCACTGGGTTTGATCCTCAGTACCACATATAAGTAAATAAATAAAGGTCAATAAACAATTAAAAAAAAAATAGATGACTGTAAGCTCAGAGAGAGGGATCCTTATACTAGTCTCTTTTCTGTGTATTTAAATTTTTTCCATTTAAATTTAAATACTTCTGAGTATAAAACTAAAAACAAGGATATTGTCCTATATAATCACAAGAGAATTGTCAAAATCAGATATATTCATAAAATATTACTACCTAATTCAGGCACGCTACCAACTGAGTTATACTGCCAGCCCCCATATCTTTTAAATCAAATTTAAAAAAATTAAAGAAGACATTTAAAAAGCTGCTCTAAACCAGCTGATGCACCTCAGGAGCTACTCAGGAATATGAGACAGAGGGATCTCAACTTTGAGGCCAGCCTAGGCACATACTTAAAAGGAAAGGGACACAGGCCTATAATCCCAGTGATTAGGAGGCTGAGGCAGGATGATCTCAACAGTCTCAGTACTTAGGAGACTGTCTCAAAATTTAAAAAGGGCTGGATATAGCTCAGAGGACTTCAATCAATCAATCAATAATCATTGTTTGAAAAAATAAACAAACATTCTATTAAATACACAATATTCTATTCTCTTTGCAACTGTAGTGTAAAAATCTAAATGAGCTACGCATGGTGGTGCACACCTGTAATCCCAGGGGCTCAGGAGGCTGAGGCAGGAAGATGACAAGTTCAAAGCCAGCCTCAGCAACTTAGCAAGAAATACCAAATCCAGGACAGGATTATCTGGGAATGGGGGCAAGAGGGCAAAGACAATAACAGAGCCAGAATGTGATCATGAGACAAATAGCTGACTTAGAACTGGCAGAGGCTAACCTGCCTGCTCCCACAGTTCCCAAGTCAAACAAGGAAGGAAATAGGGAGAGCCCACCGGAAGAGAAGAACCATAGTGCCACTTACTGTCCTCTTTGCCTAGGCAAAGACCTGCTGAAAGGCTGAGGGACCAACTCCTCTAAGGAGGCAGGGAAGCAGATCTCTCTCCTCTGGCCTTAATCTGACTCACTCCCCTCATCTGTTCTCTGTCCCTGACCTAGGAAGCTGACTCAGTGATAAGACGAACTACAGATGTGGGAGATTCCCCTAAAAAAGACAGACTAATGTGTCATTCCCCAAAAACCTACTATATGCCAGGGAATTTAAAACTTTTCCTCTGTGACGCAGTGGTAGAGTGCTTGCCTAGCATGCACGAGGCACTGGGTTTGATCCTCAGCACCACATAAATGTAAAATAAAGATATTGTATCCACCTAAAACTAAAAAATAAATATTAAAAAAAAACCAAAAACTTTTCCTCAATCTTTTCCATGATTCTACAAGGAAGGTATTATCTTCTTTTCATAGATCGGGAAACTGTGTTTCAAAGAAGATGGTCAAATGACATACCTAGGTACCAGGCTAGAGAATAGTACAGAGAGAATTCACATTTGGTCACCTGATTCTAAACTCATGCTCTAGCCATTGCACTGTGCTACCTCCTAAGCAAAAAGCCTATAATTTGTGGTGATAAACCAAAGATATACACCCAAGTATTTCTGGCCAGGCATGGTCCTACACTTGCACAACATACAGACAGCAGAGGCTACAATATTAAAATAGGTTGTCCTCATCCTCCCAAGACACAATCATAGAAAGAGAGCCTGGATCACTCACCTGCTCAGAAAGCTTCCTCACCTCCTCCAGAATGGAGGCCACAGGCCGACTCCTTTCCCTACCACGTGTGAACGGAACAATGCAATAGCTGCACATGTTGTCACAGCCCCGCATTATTGACCTGGGGAAGAAAGTTACCAGATCTTATTTAACAGAGCACGGTGTCTTGGCATGACCCCAAGAGTTCCTGTGGGATTATTTTTTGGCTCTGAATCCTCTAGCTTGCACAGTCACACTGGGCCAATCTGAGATCTATAAAGAACTAAAGCAGACATTTTTTAGCTTTTAAAAACTAGTGTTGGGCTGGGGATGTGGCTCAAGCGGTATCGCGCGCCTGGCATGCATGCGGCCCGGGTTCGATCCTCAGCACCACATACCAACAAAGATGTTGTGTCCACCGAAAACTGAGAAAATAAATATTAAATAGTCTCTCTTTCTCTTAAAAAGAATATATATATTAAAAAAAAAAAAAAAAAACTAGTGTCTAGTCACAGAACACAAACCAAACTGTAAATGGAAGACAGTGGTTAGCCTGAGGGAGCTCGGTGGTGAAGGGATGGCTTACAGACTCACCACACATGAACTTCTGTCTTGACTTGTTTTGTCACAGTTCTGTGGAATGAACCCAGGTATGCTCTCCACTAAACTACAGTCCCAGTTCTTTTCATTTTTTATTTTAAAACAAGGTCTCAAAAAGTTGCCAAGGCTGACTTCCAACTCCTCCTGCCTCAGCCTTCCAACTGGCTAGGAATATAGGCGTGTACCATCACCAGCTTCTATTTTTATGGGCACACTATTTGAATTTTTTATATCTAGATCAGAAAAAATATAAGTGTCAAAGAGTGAGTGGTCAGTGTGTGTGCGTGCGCAGAGAGAAGAGAGAGAAGACACTGCATTTCTCACAGAATCCTGATCCAACTGCTAGATACCCAAATTAAATCACTCTCTTTCATTTGCATTCTCTGTATAAGAATTTTGATTTATGTTAAGGAATTACAGACATGAATCAAAAATGTTCACTGAAGAACTATTTAATAAATGTTAGCTATTGTGTTTACTGAACATTTATTTCAACAACAGAATGAGATACCATTAAAATGAACAAAGGTTAGCAAATTTGTTCTGTAAAAAAAAGATGGCAAACAGGCCTCCCTCTGCGTCACAACTACACAACTCTTGCTGCAGTGATGAAAGCAGCTAAGCAATATGTAAATAAATGGGCCTATTCCAATAAAATTTGCAAAAATTTATAAAATCTGTCATAGAAAATTTAATGCCACTTTAAGAAATATTCAGCGAGACCGGAGGAGGAAGCCTGGCGCCAGCCAAGCCAGACCAGTGGAGGAAGCCCAGCCCCGCCCCGTGTGCTAGTCCGGAGGAAGCCCATCAACCCTTAAAACCCATCAAAGCGGGTGTGGCTACCAGCACGGTTCTGCGGCTGATCCAGGTACCCGGTTTCCAGCTCCCCCACCCTTAGCTGCGATAACTCAAAAATATTTCCCACAAGCTTTTGGGGGTTGTAGCTATCAACACAAAACAACAACTGTACAGGCACCTGGTTTCTACCTCAGAGACTAGAGTAGGGAAGATACAGGAGGAAGCTCATTTCCTTTCACACTGGCTATACCCACCACCCTGAATACAGAGGCTCAAGCTAGGAATAGACAACGCCACCTACTGGAAGCAAGGAAAACAGTGTTCTGAGAGACTTTTTTTTTTCTCTTTCTCTCTTTTCTTCTCTCTCTTCCACAACTTCAACATATGTGAAACCAAGAACTGTGCATGAACAACCAAATTACCAAAGTAATATAATATAGAGGAATTGCATATACCCCACCTTCCCCCCATTTTTTTTTTATTTCTATCTTACTTTCCTTTTCCTTCTCTCTTATTTCTCTTTTCTTCCTTGTTATTTTTTTCTTTTTTTCATTCGTATTCCCTCTATCGCACTTTCAATGTCCTAATTTTTGCTACCTATACATAGGGTAACTATCTAAATACAGATAGGAGGTTGAGTCTATACATTCTTCCATAAATTACCAGTCTATTGGTTAGAGTTCTCCAAAGGTGCTAAGTTAGTTTAACCTCATACCCTCACTCCTTTCCCTCTAAGTATAACATCCTTCGTCTGAAATTAAGTTTTCTATATGGTATGCCTTTTATGAAACTAATGACTATATTCTTAAGTAATAATTAAAACCAACAGCTATAGACTTAGAATCTAACTATAAATGTATTAATAATGAAAACTTGTGCTTAGATGATGTACTGTTGATACTGGGAACTGTTAACATTGTCTTTCTCCGCAAAAGAGGGATTTTGGAGCTATACAAGAACAATACAAATATATAAGGGGAAAAACATTAACACAACAGTTTCACAAAGCTAGAAAGAATCATGAGCAGTATGAAAAGACAAGAAAAGAAAGGACCATAAACAATACAGGTCAATTCAACATTAGATGAGGTAATATCTGCAGCTGATGGAATGTCAGACAAAGAGTTAGGATATATATGCTTCAGATGATCTGGAGTCTCAAGGAAGACATTATACAGCAAATTCAGACAATGAAAGATCACTTTGACAATGAATTACATAAACAAATCCAAGAAGCAAAAGATCAACTCTATAGGGAGATAGAGGATATAAAAAACAAACAAACAGAAATCCTGGAAATGCAGGAAACAATAAACCAAATTAAAAACTCAAATGAGAGCATTACCAGCAGAGTAGAACACAAGATAGAACTTCAGACAACGAAGACAAAGTTTTTCAACTTGAAAAGAACATAGA
>NW_026000026.1:24339169-24352730 GCF_001458135.2 Marmota marmota marmota | reverse complement strand
TACAAAAAAAAAAAAAAAAGAAATATTCAGCAAGGGGAGGTAGTGCACACTTGCAATCTCAGCTATCTCAGAGGCTGAAGCAGAAAGACTGCAAGGTCAAGGCCAGTCTGGCAAACTAAGCAAAATAAAATTAAGAGGGCTAGGAATGTAGCTCAGTGGCTAAGCACGTGCATGCACAAGTCCCTGAATCACAAAAGAATAAGAAGTTTAGAGACTAGGGATGATGGGTGTGAAGCACTCTTACAATATTATTTTTTGTGTTTTGTACCATTCCACGTACATATATATGTGTGTGTATACGTGTGTGTATATACATACATATATATATATATATATATATATATATATTTTTTTTTTTTTTTAAACATAATGAAAGTTATGTGTTATTTTAAAAGTGAAAAGGAAAAGAGTCTCATCTCCCAAGTCCTAGGCAATAACTCACACGAAGGCAGAGGTGGCACTGGGGCTTGTCTGGACTGGCATGACATCAGCATAGGTCTCCTCCAAAGACAGCAGCACATTGGCAGCTTGTTGCCCTGACTCCGCGACAGCCAGCAGTCGGGGAAGGTCTCGATAGGCATCCGGACCAGCCAAGAGATCCACCATTTTCTCCCTGTTGAGGATCTCCTCCTTTAGTCTCTCAGCCATGCAGCCTGGCGGGGAAAAGAAACAAGCATCTATCTGCAAACTCATCTGCTTTCATGCCTTCTTCTCAGTATCCATCATCCCTAGCTTTAATTACAGACCACAGCACAGAAAATTCTCAAAGAGTTTAGTAGCATCCTTCAAATTTGAACCACAGCACTGGAACCTGCATCTTCCTACATAAGAAAATCAAGGAAATCTAAGTTGGCTCCCCAGTTTAGCTCTTGTGAATTGTGCTGCTATAACAAAGGAAGCTTCTCTAACAAAGGAAGTGAAGTGAAACAAATGTTTCCACTGGGCTGGGGTTGTGGCTCAGCAGTAGAGTACTCGCCTAGCTCGTGCAAGGTCCTGGGTTCGATCCTCAGCACCACATAAAAATAAATAAATAAAATAAAGGTATTGTGTACAATTAAAAGAAACAGATATTATTAAAAAAAAAAACATTTCCGCTATCTCATCTTCCAGCATCTCTTACTACATTCATCAGTATAACCAGATTTACTCTAAATGTGTTGACTCATCATGAGGGATTAATTTATTCCACAATGACACCGACTAGAATCCATAACGTTAAGTATGTTAACTAAATTCTGGGACAGAAAGAATAAGGAGCTTTTTTTTTTTTTTGGTACAGAGGATTGGTACTCAGGGGCATTCAACCACTGAGCCACATCCCCAGCGCCTATTTTTGTATTTTATTTAGAGACAGGGTCTCACTGAGGTGCTTAGGGCCTTGCTAAGTTGCTGAGGCTGGCTTTGAACTCACAATCCTCCTACCACAGCCTCCTAAATTGCTGGGATTACAGGCATGTGTACCACGATGCCTGGCTGGGAGCATTTTTTAAAAATATGCATCTCAGCCATTTAGGTCAAAACTGTCTAACAGAACTTTCTAATAAGTGATAGAATGTGCTGTCCAACCTAGTAGCTGTCATCTTGTGTGTCCACTGAGCAGTTGGAAATGTGGCTAAAGCAACTGAGGTGAACTTTTTTTTATAACTGTGGCTAGTGGCTATCACACTAATCAAAGCAGGCCTGTCTCTTCACTCAGGCATGTGTTAGGGGTCCAGACAAAAGGTGCCTACATTGAAACTTTATGCTGCCCCTTCAAATTCCAAAACACTACCCCATCCATAATCCCATGCCACCATGAGCTGCATCAGACTGGAGGAAAGATATACCATTTTCTGAGCACCTATACTTCCAGGAACTATGGAAAGCCCTTTCATGGGCTTTATCTCATTTAATCTTGTAGCCTTTGATGTTAAGAATAAGAGTTGCATAGGGTATATAAGGTTTCTTCATGCCCTGGGATACGAGCCTCTAAGGGAAACTCTAGCATATAAGCCCCTTTGGAATCCAAGTCTCAAAAAGGACAAAATCTGCAAATTACCGGATACCTAGAATCCCAATCCTCAGAGGCACCCTGGAGCGGGATCGTTTCGTCTTCAAAGCTTTAAGCTGATGTAAACGGTTCCAGATGGTCTGTTCAGCCTTCTCCCTACAGAGATCAAGAGAGGCAAAACTGAACCAAAAATAATCTATAGAGAAATTAGGAGAGTAGAACAAAGTAAAGGAAATAAAACCACCTTCAACCTTTTAAATGACGTCTACCTTTATACTCAGAGAGGTTAGCTGGGTCAACTGAAGAAGCACTGCTTGCTATAATCCACTTTTCCTAGAATAACACCTATCCTACACATCCCCAAATCCTGACAAGACTATAAGCCAAACTCAAAAACAGTCTACTTTTTGCCAAGCACAGTGGTGCATGTCTGTAATCCCAGAAGGAGGCTGAGGCAGGAGGACCCCAAGTTCAAAGCCAGCCTCAGCAACGGCGAGGCACTAAGCAACTCAATGAGAACCTGTCTCTAAATAAAATACAAAATAGGGCTGGGGACGTAGCTCAGTGGTTGAGTACCCTAAGTTCAATCTCCAGTACTCCCCTCCCAAAAAAAAAGAAAACAGTCTACTTTTCAAAGCCTTCCCCACCTCTGCAAAAGAGTTTTTCCTCCCTTCAACTCACTTTCCACTTTATGGTTTTCTCTGTTTGTAGCAATTTGCTTTTGTTGTTTTAGTCTTTACCTAGTATTTTCTATGGAATGTCAGAGTGATCTGTACATCTGTTCTAGTTCCGATATGAGAATAAGCTCCTTAAAGCTAGGCTCCACAGAAGGCTTCTTTTCTTTTTTTTTTTTCCTTACTGGTGATTGAACCCAGGGCCACTCTTTGACTGAGCTATATCCCCATCCCCAAAGGGTTCATTTCTGAATCTCCTAAAGCTCCTCACTGTGTGCCATACAGCAAAAAGGCCCTCAGAATAAAAATGATGAAACACAGTCGATGGCTCAGCCAGCTAAGGAAACACATGCCTGAATACGGAAACGGCTTCCTACAGCCAAGGGCTTCCCAGACACCCCTAATGGACGCCAGGAAGCATCTCTGTGAAGAACTCTTTCTCCCCCAGCCACTGGCTGCACCCTCACTCAGGCAGTTATATTATACACATATGCCATTAGTAACAAGGAAGACCTCAGGAAAGGTTGGGTGACTCAACACACTTTGGGGTTTCTGCACCTATAAAATAGGTTTGATAAGAATGCTAACCTTATATCGCGGTTATGAAAATTAAACTCATTAACACATGTACAGTGTTCACGGGGAACCTGACATACAGCATGTGCTCAGCATATGGCAGCCGGCTGCATCAAGACCAGTTCCACTGCAGGAAAACTGCAAGTCAGCTAACATGCAGCCATGGGCTCGCCTCCACTGGTAAGTCCACTGCATGCTGATAGCTCTGGCACAATTACATAATTACATAATTCATAACTACATAATTACATAATTCACCTTCTTGGGGAAGAAAATTCATACCTGATAGAACAAGTGACAAGAAGAATCACATCAGCCTGAACAGAAAACAAGGGAAAAAAGGAAAATTGTAATCTACGAAATTGGCTTTGTAGAATCAGCACCCTAGTAAAACATACACAAACTTTTATCATTTCAAACACGATGATGTTCTGTGGCACTAAGAACGTTCACACTGTCATGCAACCATCACCACCATCTACCTCTAGGACTACCTCATCCTCCACAACTAAAACTGTACCCACTAAGTACTAACTCTCCACCTCCCCTCCCCACAGCAAATTTTTAAAAGTCCTTGCCTAAAGTTAAGTGTCGTCATAAGAGTCTCAAAAATAGCCTGTAGGGGTTGGGGTTGGGGTCAGTGGTAGAGTACTTGCCTCACATGTGTGAGGCCCTGGGTTCGATTCTCAGCACCACATATAAACAAATAAGTAAATAATAAAGGTCTGCCAACAACTAAAAAAAATATTAAAAAAAAAAAAAAAAAAAAAAAAAGCCTGTAATCCCAGTGGCTGGGGAGGCTGAGGCAAGAGGATCATGACTTCAAAGCCAGACTCAGCAACTTGACAAGGTCCTAAGCAACTTGGCAAGACCCTTTCTCAAAATAGAATACAAAAAAGATTGGGAATGTGGCTGAGTTTAATCCCCAGTAGGAGGAAAAAAAAAAAAAAAAAGCTGGAACAAAAGTACATCTCAGTCCCATGGTACACCCCACACAAAAGATTCTCCCAGCAGGCTGCACTTAAGAATTAGCAATAAACGCAGTCTCTCCCAGGACCAGAAAACACAAGGAAGCAGGAAATGCATGTACCTCTTGGAGGTTACTGGTCCGCAGGTAGCCACTCTTCTGTAAGATGGACCAGGCTATCTCTGTATCATTCACGTTCATCTGGCAGCCGTAGGTCTCAAGATAGACTGCAATGAGAAGAACATGACAATGGGTCACATGTCTCAAAAGGCGTCAAGAGCCTTAGGAACACCTGAGGCAACCGATTACCCACTAAGTCTCCTACTGCCTCTATCCTAAAATACTACCGATTGCCAGATGTACCCCAAATTAATTGCAGCGTTTCTAAACAAAAGAAATGCCATGTTATATACATACACCAGTTACAAGCCATGTCATTTAAAATATGAGGAAATATGGTTTTAAAAAACAGAAAAGGAAGGACCAGTGATCGGTTTATCAGCCTGAGAGCAAAATAAGTTTAAATCCACATGTTACACTCATCCCAGAAATGAAGAGGCTCTCCAGCCTGGAAGCAGTGTGGTGGCCACAGGGAAAACAAAACAAAAAACAAAACACAAAATGAGCCAAGCACACCAGTGTATACAGGTAATCCCAGCCACTCCAGAGGCTGAGGCAGGAGGATTGCAAGTTACAGGCCTGTCTGGGCACTTTAGCAAGACACTGACTCAAAATAAAATATAAAAAGGGATGGGGGCTGGGAACATAGCTCAGTTGGTAGAGTGCTTGCCTAGCATACACAAGGCCCTGGGTTCAATCCTCAGCACTGCAGGGGGAAAAAAAAAAAAAACCAGAGGATAGGGATATGGCTCAGTGGTATAGGGCCCCTCAGTTCAAACTCCAGTCTGAAGAAACACAAATAAAAAAGAGAAAGAAAAGTAAAACCAACCTTTTCTCTGCCTTCCTAGAAGTTCATCCACTGTGAGATAGTGGGGTGGGTCCTCTGCTTCTGGAGAGGATGGTTTCTCTTGAGGAGCTGAAGCTCTTAAAAAATGCTGAAAAGTCGGTCCAGTGGCCAACCTGGAGCTGAAATCCTTGCGAACTCCATCCTCCTGCTGGCCTGGACTGGGGCATGCAGTGCTGGGGAGAGTGCTGTGTGCCTTACAGGTCTTGAACAAGAGCCAGGACACAGAGGTCAACGGTTCCCACCTTAGAGACCTCTGTACTCGAAGAATGCATTGTAAAGGATGCATGGCGCTGAACAGCCCAAAGTCTGCAAAAGAATGAGACACACTATTTATTTATTCAAAAGAATGAGACACACTATTTATTTATTGATGTACAGATACTGCTCTGAGCATGTGTATATTGATTCATTTATCCTTTGCAAAAGCCCATGAAGAGGTTAATAATATTATTTCAAGCTGAGCACAGTAGTGCATGTCTACAGACCCAACTACTTTAAGGCTGAGGAAGGAGGATCACTTGAGCCCAGGAACTCAAGGCCAATCTGGCCAATATGGCAATACCATTTCTTAAAAACTAATTATAAGCCGGGCACAGTGGTGTACACATGTAATCCCAGCTGCTTGGAAGGCTGAGACAGGAGGATCATGAGTTCAGAGCCAGCCTCAGCATCAGCATCAGCGAGACATTAAGCAACCTAGGGAGACCCTGTCTCTAAATAAAATACAAAATATGGCTGGGGATGTGGCTCAGTGGCCAAGTGCCCCTGAGTTCAATCCCCAGTACCAAAATAATAATTATTATTATTATAATTATAATAAGCCAGCACAGTGGTGCATGCCTATTATCCTAACAATTTGGGAAGTCAAAACAAGAAGATTACAAATTCAAAGTCAGCCTCAGCAACTTAGCAAGGCCCCAAGCAACTTAGCAAGACCCTGTCTCTAAATAAAACATAAAAAAGGGCTGGGGATGTGGTTCAGCGGTTAAGTGCCCCTGAGTTCAATCCTCAGAAAAAGACAGAAAAAAACAGAAAAAGGCTGGGAGTGTTAAAGTGTCCCTAGGTTCCATCCCCAGTGTAATAATAATAATAACAACAACAATACCATCATCACCATCATCATCATCATGTTTCACAGGTGAAAAAACTAAGGTAATATACCCAAGAACCCAGAGAGGAGTGCCAGAAAAAAGGCAAAAAGCACTATTATTATTGACATTCAGAAATAATGAAACAGACAAGAGACTTAACCTAAGCTCCTCCAGCCAGGAGAGCCAGGACTCAACCAAAGCCCATGCCCAGAGCCACCTTGCTATACTGCTTCCTGCTAAAAACCATGCACTGTCTGAGGGCATCTTCCTTTGAGTTCCTTCAAAAGGACAGCGTCTACTGTGTGACTCCTTTCATGTTCCAAGAGTCTCAAACTGCTACTTTCAAAAGCATCCTACCCAGACCCTCTCATGTGGAAAACAGCACAACCTTCACAAAGGACAATTTGCCACTTTCCATCAAAATTACAAATGCATGAACTCTTTGCCTAATAACTTCCATTCCTAGATATTTATCCTACAGATAAACAAGTTCAAGAGGACATTTGTAAAACGATATTCAGTGCAGCAATGCTTCTAATGGCAAAGGAATGGAAAATATGTGAATGTCATCAATAGGGGAACTAATTATATAAGTCCTGCTACATCCATACAACAGAATAAGATACAACTGTTAGAAAATGAGGCTGAGGGCTGGGGTTATGGCTCAGTGGTAGAGCACTTGCCTAGCATGTGTGAGGCTCTGGGTTCGATTCTCAGCACCATAAATAAATAAATAAATGTCCATTGACAACTAAAAAAGAAAAAAAGAAAATGAGCCTGAATCTATACACAAGAAAAACAAGGAAGAAAAGCGCTCAGTACTACCTATAGTATGCTATACTTAAATCTGGGGAGTGGCAGGAAATATTGAGGCATATGTATTTTTAGGTATATATAATATTGCTAGCATGCCTAAGAAACAATAGTTGCCTCTCAGAAAAAGACTTAAGTGTCTAAAGTACAGGAGATGAACATATACTTTCCACTACTTTTGAGTGAAAGTGTGTCAAAACCAAGGCCTTGCACATGCTGAGCATGTATTATACCCCTGGGCTATACCCTCAGGCCACACCACACATTCTCAATGGACCCAATATTTATGGCCTGACTGCCTCCCTTCTGCACTTATAATGCACCTCTGTATTGATTGCCACTAGCTTCTCAATTTTAAAACATGCTGTCCTCTCTGGCTAGCCTATCTTCCCTCTGGTGGCCTGGCCAACTTCTGTGCCACCTTCAGGTCCCTGCTTCCTCCTAAAGCCTACCCTGGCCACCATCCCCAATTTAGGCTGGGATCCTCTTCTGAGTTCCCAAACTAACTCTCCATCACAGTGGGAGTGTAACTCGGTGGGAGAATACTTGTGTGAGGCCCTGGGTTCAATTTCCAGTGCTGCAAAAACAAACAAATAAACACACACATAACCTTCACACTTTTCTGTCAAATACAACTTACACTCTGCCATCTCTTGTAAGCTGGGAGCTTGCTGAAAGCAATAAACAAATCTCATTTTTTCTTTTTTAATATTTATTTTTTAGTTGTATACAACACCTTTATTTTGTTTATTTATTTTTATGTGGTGCTGAGGATCAAACCCAGGGCCTCACACGTGCTAGGCAAGCACTCTACCACTGAGCCACAACCCCAGCCCCAAATCTCATTATTTCTATGCCCTCAGCATCTCCCAGTTCTAGAACACTTAAGCAATTTTAGGAAATGGCTTGTGGCAAGTGCTACACGTGTATAATGCACTGTTACCTTTCCAACTTCATCACCTGCAGTATCTACTATCAGCACTTTAGACTTTTAGTGTGAACTTTAAAAATCACCCATTATTGGCCATGATACATGCCAGTAATCCTAGAGGCTCGGGAGGCATCTCAAGTTCAAAGCCAGTCTCAGCAACTCATCAAGACCCTAAATAATTTATAAAATATAAAATGTCTCTAAATAATTTATAAAAAAAAGGGCTAGGGATGTGGCTCAGAGGTTGAGCGCTCCTGGGTTCAATTCTTAGGAACCCGCCTCCCCCCCCAAAAAAAATCATCCATTTCTGTCTCTTAATTGCTGTGTGACCTTTGGCAAGTCAAATTCCTCCTTCTGGGTTGCCAATTACACATCCATAAAAGAAAGATAAATGTTATACCTACCCTCCAGGGGTGTTATGAGAATTAAGGAAGATATTAAAAACCCAACTTGGCATGGAGTTAAGACTTCAGTAACTGAAATATTCACAGCCCCCACCTTCTTTCGTGAGGGATAGAAGAGCATTGTGGTTAAAAGTATAGATAAGGCTGGGGATGTGGCTCAAGTGGTAGCGCACTCGCTTAGCATGCGTGAGGCACTGGGTTCGATTCTCAGCACACATAAAAATAAAATAAAGAAAAGATATTGTGTCTACCTAGAACTAAAAAATAAATATAAAAAAAAAATATGGATATTAGAGTCAGAATCGGACCCAAATGTTGCCTAACCAGATAATCTTAGGCACCTATCTTAAACTCTGGGAATCTCCATTTTCGCGTGAAATGAGAATAACAGCACCGATCTCTGTTAAGTCTGTTGTGAGAATCAATTGCGATGACACAGGTTTAATGCTTTGCAGAGCGATGCAGGCGCCTATCGGGGGTCTCAGATGAATTTTCTAAGTCTGCCACAACAGCCTACAACATGCTCACATTTTGATTAGATGGTTACAACGTGTTAAGTATGCAGCAAAGCACTTTTCAAGGATTACTGCACAGAACTCACAGCAACTCTGTGAGGCTCGTTTTATCATCCCCATTTCACAGGTGACGAAGCTAGTGCTCAGAAGAAGTGGGGTGACTTGCCCAAGGTCACACGGGAGTACGCAGCGGGGTTGGGCACGAACCCCAGACTCCAGGCCCCGCGCCGCAGCCACTGTGACAACTTCCCCATAAGCCCCCTGCATTTCCAGAGTGCAGCCAAGGGGCAGGTGACTCACCGAGCCCTCGCCGACCGCCGCTCACCTCCACTAGCCGCCGGATCTAGTGTCCTTCAGCGGAAGCTCCGCTAGGCGGTGCGGTCCTCCACTCAGCTGTCCGCCGCTGCGCGTGTATACGCACGACTTCCGTTCCGCCGAGACGTCCCAACGGAAGTGCTTCTTCTATACGGTCCGAGTGGACCCAAGCTCCTGGCTTCGGAAAAATCCAAGGGCTGCGCGGAGCGGCGTGGCACGCGCTAGCCAGTAGGAGGCAATTGAGCTCTTGAAGGGTGGTGAATGCGAATTAAATGCACCCTTAACTAGGGTGGGGTGTAGCTCAGAGGTAGAATGCTTACCTGGTGTAAGCGAGGTCCTGTACTCGTATCTAGCACCACCAAAAAGAAAATCTCAAAATGTAGTAGATACACCTTTTTTAGATGAGAAAACCTAAAATACGCTATCGACAATTTTTATATTGATTATGTGTTGAAGTAATAGTTGGGATACATTGGTTAAAATAAATATATTATTTGAATTAATTTCATCTGTTTTTTCTTTTTTTATAATTAGTGCATATTATTTGTACAGAATAATGGAATTTATTAATTTATGGAGTTAAGACTTCAGTAACTGAAATATTCACAGCCCCCACCTTCTTTCGTGAGGGATAGAAGAAACATTTGTTAAAAACCATAGTTTTTTTTAGTTTTTTATTTTTATTTTTTTTAGTTGTCAAATATTTCTGTGCGGAGCTGAGAATTGAACCCAGTGCCTCACCCATGCTAGGCAAGTGCACTACCACTGAGCCACAACCCCAGCCCCGGGGAATAATGGAATTTCATTGTGACAATTTCACATATACATATAAGGTGCTTTGATTGTATTCAGCCTTCCTGTTTCTCATTCTTTCCCTCCAACCCTTTTCCCTTTCCCTAACATCTCCCTTTTATTTTCATGTTATTCTCCCTCCCCAGATTCCAAATATGAGAGAAAACATGTGATATTTTTCTTTCTAAACCTGGCTTATTTTGCTTAACATGATAAGTTCTAGTTCCATCCATTTTCCTGCAAGTGACATAATTTCATTCTTCTTTATGGCTGAATAATATTCCACTGTGTATATGTACTACATTTTTCTTTATCCATTTATTCACTGCTGAGCATCTAGACTGATTCCATAACTTAGCTATTGTGAGTATTGCTGTGATAAACATGACTTATTATTTCAAGTTCTTTTCAGTGTAGGGTATCAAACTCAGGGCCTTGTACATGCTAGGTAAGCACTCTGCTTTTTACTTTTTTAATGTGACTACTAGAAAATTTTAAATCACATACATAGCTCTCATTCCATTTGCATTGGACAGTGACGCTGTGTAGATCAATGACTTCTTGATGCATCTCTGAGCCAGGACCTCCCTGAAGTTCCAGACCAGTAACCCAGCTGCCTATTTGGAACATCTCCTGGGGTGTCTAATGATCATCTCTAACCTAATACAGAACTCTTCGTTTTCACACACGCATTTTTGTTTTGCCAATCTGTCCCATCTCAGGGAATCAACCACCCTTTTAGTTGCACTAGGAACCAAAGAGTCATTTTTGTTTCCTGTCCTTTAATCTCCATAGTCAGTCCATCAGCAGGTCAGCTCTGACTGCAATATCTCGATCTGTCCATTTTCCTTCCTCCACTTCTACAATTCTAAGCCCAGGCCACCATCATCTCACTGGAAACAATCACAATCCACTGCTAACTAGTCTCAATTTGTCCTTGACATTGTCTCCTACAGAGCCTAAGAGTTTACCTTTTTGTTTAATTAAATCAGATTCCTATCACCCCTTTGCTGAAAATTCCCATCAGCTTCCCTTTGCCATTGCAATAAAACCCAGACTTTCCCTAGCATGTATAAGGGTTCAATCCCCAAAAGAGCCAAAAAACAACAACAACAACAACAAAAAGACAAAGAAAATCCTGATTTCCCACTGCATCCTAAGACCTGCATGATCTGACTCCTGCTTACTTATAGTTTTACTTTACCAACCCACTTACTTTTTATTTTTCTTGATATCAGGAATTGAACCCATGGGCGCTTAACCACTGAGCCTCATCCTCGGCCCTTTTTATTTATTTATTCATTTTTTATTTTGAGGCAGGGTCTCACTAAGTTGCCACTGGGATTAGAAGCGTGCACCTGGCTACCCTCTTACTTTTTACTACTAATTTTCCTACAACATTCTCTTTAGTTAAGTATACTTCAACTACATAATTTAATTTTGCTCCTCCAATATCCCTAGCACATTTTTATCTCAGTGCCTTTGTACTCAACCATTATCTTTCTGGAATGTTCTTCCCTCAAATTGTTCCATGGCTGGCCTGGTTTTCACCCTAAAGAACTCAGCTTAAATATCAGATCTTCAGAGAGGTCTTAAAACAATTCCCATCACTTATCAGATCATTTTCTTCTCATATTTGTCACTATCAAAAATTATGGCATTATTTGTTTACTTGCCATCCCCCATTCCCCGACTCTCAACTTCCTGAGAGCAGGGACAAGTTAGGTCTTGTTTGCTTCTATGTTCCCACCATCCATTCAGGGCCTGACTTGTTGAGGGGTTTCACAAATGCTTGTTTTGCTTTCTGTCTTACTATGTGTTCCCCAGATGCCAACCCTGAGATAAGCATTTGAGTGCAGGTACTTGGCTTTGGAGATGATCTCAGGACATGATGGTAGGGTAGTCAGGGAATGAGATAAGTAATGACAGACAGCTAATAAATAGTAGTATCAAGCAAGTTTCCTGTGGGCATCTGGGTCTTAATTCTGCTGGGAACTCTAGGAAATAATGTAGAATATTGTGATAGTTAACTTTATGTATCATCTTGACTGGGCCATGGGATGCCCAGATATCTGGTGAAACATTATTTCTGACTGTGTTCTTGAAGGTATTTCTGGAGGAAGAGAACAGTATTTGAATTGGTGGACTGAGTAAAGCAGATGGCCCTGTCCAGTGTGGATGGGTGGACATTGGAGGGCCCACGGAGAGTAAAAAGTCAGACAAAGGCTGAATTCTTTCTCTGCCTTGCTGCTTGAACTGAGCATCCATCTTCTCCTGCCCCAGGACTAGTACTCACACCATTAGCATTCTTGGTTCTCAGAACTGAAATTTATGCTACCACTTTCCCTTGTTGATCAGATTTCAGGAGGCAATTTGTAGGACATAGCTGCCACAACCACGTGAGCCAATTCCTCATAATAAATATCATTGTAGGTATATACTGTAGCAATACAGATATTGCTATGGTCAGAATGTCTGTGTATTGAAATTCTAACCCCCAAGGGAATAGTGTTAGGACATGAGGTCTTTGGAAGGTGATTAGGTTGTAAGGTAGAACCCTCAGGAATAGGGGTTGTGTCCTTATAAAAGGGACCCCAGAAGACCCCTCACCCCTTCTGCATGTGAGGACAGTGAGAAGATGATGTGTAGGAATCAGAAAATGGGTCTTTTCTAGACAGTAAATCTGCTGGCCCCATGATCTTGGACTTTGCAGCCTCCGGGACTATGCGAAATAAGTTTTTGTTGTTTATAAGCCACATTGCCAGGGGCCCAGTAACTGGGAGTGTAGACACTCACCACCACACCTGGTAATTTATGGTGTTTTTGTTATAAAGCCCAAACAGACTTAGATACAGACATATGGATATAATCTGTTAGTTCTGTTTTTCTGGAGAACCCCCCAATATATTCATAAACCACAGAATTATCCCACCCAAGGGGAGAGGGAGTCAGGATAGTTATACACTATAGTCATGGGGTGAAGGACACCGCTGGGTGTGCTAATTCCTCTGTTTTGCCATGTGGAGGGACCAATGATGGAGGATGATGGAGGAATTCCCTCTGGCAATAAGATGCAAAAATGCTCTGGAACTCTGAACCAGTTGAGCACTGAGGTCCCTCAAAACCCTTGCTATACCCAAACTCTTCACTCCTCATTAAAAACCCTATAAAAGCTGGGCATGGGGGTGCATGCCTGTAATCCCAGCAGCTCAGGAGGCTGAGACAGGAAGATCGCAAATTCAAAGCCAGCCTCAGCAAAAGCGAAATGCTAAGTGGCTCAGTGAGACCCTATCTCTAAATGAAATATAAAATAGGGCTGGGCTCAGTGGTCAAGTGGCACACACCTGTAATCCCAGCGGCTGGGGAGGCTGAGATAGGAGGATTGAGAGTTCAACGCCAGCCTCCACAATTTAGTGAGGCCCTAAGCAATTTAGCAAGACCCTGCCTTAAAATAAAAAGGGCTGAGGATGTGGCTCAGTAGTAGAGTGCTCCTGGGTTCATTTCCCAGTACGTAGGAAGGGAGGGA
>NW_026000026.1:24325585-24338233 GCF_001458135.2 Marmota marmota marmota | reverse complement strand
AGGGAGGGGGGAGGGAGGAAGGCAGGAAGGCAGGAAGGCAGGCAAACCTATAAGGTGGGAGGATCAGGAACAGAAAGTGAATTCCACGCATGTGTGAGTTTATAGAGATGAACCCAACTACTCTAACTGTGAAGCTCTGTAAGGTCACTGTGCTGGGATCTACCACAGGCCAGTCTGATCCTGAAGCCCTGCTCTCCCCACTGGTGACTGATCCAGCCTTAGACAGGCCAGCTTCCCACTGAGGCGCTGCTGCTTGCAAGGGGCACCACGGCCAAGCCAGTCCCTGCTGACTCCAGGGTCTTCGCCTAGGTGGTGGCTGCTGTGTGGAGAATACACTGCGGTGAGGGCGGGAGAGGGAGCAGGGAGCCCAGTCAGAGAGCATCTGGGGACTGTGGCCATTGGACCTCTGGACTGGTGTGGTATCTTAGGCAGTGAAAGTGACGAGAACAAACTCTCCAGATTGGGGAGCCCAGGTTCCATCCTCCCTCAGGACCTTTCTCCTGAATGCTTTGCCTGAGATGCCCTCCCACCTTCCCCCCGACTCCTACTGGCCAGTGAATGTCCTAATAATGCTGAGCGATTATTCCCACCGTTCTGTACCCCCTGTGGGTGGAGTGCATTTCCTTTCCCACTGATGTCAGGCTGCGGCCATGAATATGCCTTGCGTAGTTTACCTTTCTTTGTATCCCAGTGACTTGCCATGGGAAGAGCATGCTCTGGGAGCTGAAGCCCCCTCATCCTGGGCTCTAGAAGGAACACAAACTCAGGCTACAATCTGGAGCAAAACCACCCCGCCCAGCCTAGCTTATACTAGTCAAATTCATCACCATGCAGCCCAGAGCATGAATATAGATGCTAGTTGCTGTAGCCGCTGAGATGGGGGCTGGGTTTTTCCACAGCACTGATTAGAGCATGCTCCTTCTGGTGGACATCCATGTCAGTGTCTCCTCCTGAGAGAAACCTTCCCTACCCCCCTGCTCAGGTCAGATCCCACTGCCACCCCCATGTGTCTGCCCAATTGGAATCACGCCATTTGATTATGGAAACTGCTAATGAATTTCTTTCTCTGAGGATGGGGATCTGTCTGCCTCACTCACGGCTACATCATCTCCTGGCCCTGGGGACAAGTTCAGAGCAGAAAACAAGATGCTTCTCAGATGAACAGGGGGTTGACAGATGGATGAGTAAATGGATGGATGGGTAAGCAAGGTCGGAATGGCTCTGTTTACCTGCATCCCCCCATTTTCTATTACCTGGCTTCTGGAACCAGCTCTGGGTCTGACTTGTTAGTAGCTGCATGTGCCCATTGCCTCATGTGGAGGATCAATTAGAACCACTAAGCCCAAAGCAAGAACCACGTGTGGCTACAGAGCACTTGATATGCAGCTAGTGTGAATGAGACTGGATTTTATTTTCATTTAAAATCTGACACACAATGCAATTAAGAAGATTTTAGAATGTTTAGAATAACATAGTGTGTGGATCTATGTTTTTCAAATGTAAAAGTTATAAAATCTAAATACAGGGGCTGGGGTTGTGGCTCAGAGGTAGAGCGATCACCTAGCGCATGTGAGGCCCTGGGTTCAATCCTTAGCACCACAGAAAAATAAATAAATAAAATAAAGGTATTGTATCCAACTACAATTAAAAATATATATGTGTGTATATATATGTATTCTATTCATTAGAATACATATATAAATATACATACAGAAGTATATATACATATTTTTTAAAAGTGTAAACACAAATCCAGTATTTCAATCAAAATTTGGCATCTTAATAGAGATGTGCTGAGGTGTAAAATACATCCTGAGTTTTCAAAACAGTATAAAAAAAGAAATGTTAAGCCAGTTTGGTGGTTCACACCTGTAATCCCAGTGATGCTCAGGAGGATGAGGCAAGGAGGATTGCAAGTTTGAGGCCAGTTTCAGCAACTTAACAAGACCTTGTTTCAAAATAAAAAATAAAAGGGGGATGGGGGCTGGGCACTGTGGCACATGCCTGTAATCCCAGCGGCTCGGGAGGCTGAGGCAGGAGGATCACGAGTTCAGAGCCAGTCTCAGCAAAAGCGAGGCACCAAGCAACTCAATGAGACCCTGTCTCTAAATAAAATTCAAAATAGGGCTGGGGATGTGGCTCAGTGGTTAAGTGCCCCTGAGTTGAATGCCTGGTACAAAAAAAAAAAAAAGTGGATCCTAGCTAGGCATCGTGACATGGGCATTGTCCCATGTGGGAGGCTGACTAGCATGTGACCGCATATGTCTCCTCTTCTGATTGGTGTGGCATCCTCTGGCATTCTGTGATCTGGTTGCCTAGGTAACTCAGATGTTAGGGTCAAGAAACTGTCTTCGTGCGTGGGCGTGCCTTCCCACATCCCCCTGGGTGGAGCTATGCTCACCTGTTCCTTTGTAATATTACCCCCTTGCCCTATTTAGGATAGAATGTTCCATGGAAATGCCCCTTGTGTGTCCCCTTCTCTTACTCTGCCCTTGGGTGTGGACTTCCTAGATGTCAGTCAACCTGCTGGCAGCAGACATCATGAAGCTAGACTCAGTCCCCTGAAACCTGACCCCTTGCCTTATTTGAATGGCTTCTACTCAATAAAAGGGGTCAGAACGTGCTCTCTCTCTCTCTCTCTCTCTCTCTCTCTCTCTGCGGATCCTTAAGGTCAGAGGAGCCATCACAGTACTCCCCAAAGAAAAAGGTATTTCTGTCTCTTGTGTGGTTATTTCGCAAGGCCCAGTTCCCCTGGAGTGACCCGAGTGTTTAAGTCACCGAAAACGCAACAGTCCCAGCTACTTAGGAGATTGATGCAGGATTGCCTTCAACACCAACATGGGCAACACAAGACCCCCATCTCTTTTACAAAAGGTGTAGCCAGGCACAGTGGTGCATAGCTGTCATCCCAGTAGCTGCGGAGGCTGAGACAGGAGACTTGAGAGTTAGAGACCAGCCTTAGCAACTTTGCAAGGCCCTACACAGCCTAGCAAGACCCTTTCTCAAAAAAAAGGAATGGTAAAGCACCCCTAGGTCCAATCCCCAGTACAAAAAAAAAAAAAAAAATAGTGGCACCTGCTTACCCCCTCCTTGAATGTGTGCTGGGCTTGGTGACTCACTTCTAATGAATAGAACAAAGCAGAAGTGACTACATGACACAAGAGCGGGTCCTCCCTGCTCTTTTCTGAGTCACTCAATTTAGGGGAAGCCAGCTGCCATGTTGTGAGGACACTCAGGGAGTTGTGTGGTTTGGCCTCTGTGCTCAGGAACTGAGGACTCCGACCAACAGCCACAAGTGAGAGCGATGTAGGAAACGGCCCCTCCACCCCAGGTGACTGCAGCCTTCTGAGTCACAAACAACCCAACTGAGCCCCTCTTAAACTGCTGACCCACAGGACCTAGGAAATAATACATATTGTTGTTTTGCACCGCTAAATATGAAGGTACTTCGTCACACAACACACTCTCTTTGGGGCCCTTAGGTTAAAGGTCTCCTCTTCTCCAGGAAGAGAGGCCCCAATCCTTGGTCTGATTCATGTTGGAACTTCAGGAGCCACCACAGGGCCCCCAAACCAAGGTGCAAACCACAGACTCCAAGCCAGGCTGCCTATGTGCTCACAGGCTGTTTATTATCCAAGCAGAAGGAGGAGAGAAAGAGGAAGTAGGGGGCGGGGTGGAGGGAAAACCAGGGGCCCTCAGGTGGTGGGCGTAAGGGAAAGTGAACAGAAAGGCTCCTCTTCTTTCTCCTGCTGCTGACCAGGGAACTCCACCCTCAGATGGGGCCTCTGGGGTGGCATAGGGGCCTCAGGAGGCCCGGCAGCTCAGTTGTTAGCTGGGGTCGGCAGGTCCCAGGCTCGGAATGGCTTCTGTGTACACAAAATATCTCTCTGCAAAAGGCACTGGTGGAGGAGGGCAGCAGGAAGGCCACCCCATCACAGGCAGGGTCCACTGGGTCCTGGGTCTGGGTCCTGGCCCCCAAGACCAATCCAGCCTCCCTCACAGACTGGGTCTCTCAGGCCCTGTTCTCCTCTCCTCTCCCTCAGCCCAGCAGTGAGCAGGCAGTCAGCAGAGGGCCGGGTCACGTGGCAGACACCCCCTCTTCAGGGCTAGCCCATCTGGTGACTTCTAGGCCAAGAGCCCCAGGCGGGTGACTTTGGCTGAGAGGAAGGAGTGGATGATGAAGACCATGGTTTTGGGACACGAGTGCAGGTCCAGCTGCTGCAGGAAGGATGGAGAGAAGGGTCAGGGCCCAGTCCAGCCAGGCCTCCTGGAGTGCACCCCCCTCACGGTACAGAGGTGACCCTCCACTTACGATCTCGCCTTCAGCGCCTCCAAAGTCCAGGAAAAGGAGACTGGCGCCATCATCCGAGGACATCTGCAGCTTCTCAAAAGGCTGTCGGAGCAACACGGCCCGGGCTGCTCCCGGTTCAGCAGCCCACAGCGTGAAGCCCTTGTCGATGTGCACGGAGAGGCTGCAGGGACGGCCATGCCACGTGCAGGCTGCAGGGAAGGCACATGGGCACAGGCACAGCTGGCACCTCAGAAACCATGTGACCCACCTCCAACCCCACCAGCAGCTCCACAAAGTGGGGCTAAAGTACCCCCTGGGCTGGGAGCTCACCTCCCTGTGCAGTCACCACCACCCTAAAACTCAGTAAGACAGGCCCTCAGAGAACCTGCGCCTGCTTCCAGTCCCACCTAGCAGCCCCATAAGTAGAAAGGGGGGAGCTTAAGAATCTACCATGGCAAGAGGCTCACTCCCCAAAAAGACATCAGCAAGCCCACTAAGCATGGTCCCAGAGACCTATAGAGGTGCCTCACTAAATTTAAATTTCAGGTGGACATGGTGGTGCAAGCCTGTAATCCCAGCTCTCAGGAGGCTAAGGCAGGAGGATTGCAAGCTCAAGGACAGCCTCAGTAACTTAGCAAGACCCTGTCCCAAAATAAAAAGTAAAAGATGTAGTTCAGCAGTAAAGCACCCTTGGGCTCAATCCCCAGAACAAAAAAGAAAATAATTTCAGAAAAACAGCAGAAAATTTAGACATACTTAGGTTTTTTTGTTTTTTTTTTTAAGTATATACTATTAGCTGGGCATGGTTAGCATGTGCCTGAAATCTCAGCATCTTGGGAGGCTGAAGCAGGAGAAGTCAAACACAGCCTCAGAAACTTAGCAAGGCCCCAGGCAACTTAGCAAGACCCTGTCTAAAAATTAAAAAATAAAAATAAAAAGGGCTGAGGATGTAGTTCAGTGGTTAAATGCCTCTGGGTTCAATCCCTGGTATCAAAATAATAAATAAATAACCACCAGAAAAAAAAGTATTTGTTGTTTATCTGAAATTCGAATTTAACTGAGTGTCCTACATTTCATCTGGAGTCCCACCCCAAGTGCCAACTTTTACAAGGACACAGCTTGAAAGGTCCAAGGGAAAAGACCCACGACCTACCAGGGTATCTACATATCCAAAAGACAGGGCCTCTGGAGAACCCAAACCCCACTTACTCTCCCCCTTCTAGGGTACCCTAAAGAAGGAGCTTGAGCCAACTGTAGTGTCACATGCCTGTGATCCCAGCTACTTGAGAGGCTGAGGCAGGAGGATTACAAGTTCAAGGCCAGCCTGGGCAACTTAGTGAGACCCTGTCTCAAAAGATAAAAAGGGCTGGGGATGCAGCTCAGTGGTAGAGCACCCCTGTTTTTAATCCTCAGTACCACAAATAAATAAGTAAATAAATAAATAAGGAATGAGGAGACGGGGAGGAAAAGGAGGAAGAGGAAGAGGTTGAATGCCTCCTCCCGGGGGAAGAGGCTCATTACAAGAGAGACACTCCCAGATCCACCCAGCGCACCTGTGGACACCTCTTGCACACCCTCAGCAGCCCGGTGACAGCCATCCACCAGCTGTCGGGTCCAGGCAGCCAGCTCCTGAGGTGACTCCACGCTGAACAAGTGAGTATCCACACCCTGGCGTGTGCCCGTGCGCAGGGCAAAGGACAGCTCTGCGTCGTAGGGCACCGAGCCCTTGGAGGGGCCTGAGTGCACCAGCCTGCGGTGGAGGGCAGAGGGCGACGCGTGAGGCCCTGGGGTGGGGGAAGAGTCTGGACAAAGTGGGCAGTGATCAGTGACCCGTGGATCCTTCCCACTAATGGGGACTCAGCAAGAGGCGATTCCCCCACCCTCCTCCAGTGGCCCGGCTCCAGCCACAGTGGTGTCCCGCCGGGCACACTCCTGCCCCAGCACCCCTGCACGCGCTGTTCCCTTTGCCTCAACACTACGGTCTCCCCGGCTCGCCTTTCCACGTCTTTCAGATCTTTGCTCAAATGTCACATCCGTCCTCTGAGAAGCCCAGAGTCAGGGTTTAGATATGAGGTATCCCCTAACAGCTCATATGTGCGAGGTGAAGTGATTGGGTTCTCAGTGCATTAATCCCTGACAGGGACTAACTGGGTGGCAACGAAAGGCAGGGAACTGTGGCTGGAGCAGGTGGGTCCCTGGGGACATGCCTTTGTCCTTGTTGAAAGGATCCCTCATTTTCTCTGCTTCCTGGTGCACTGTCAGGAGCTCCTTTCCTCTGCCGGCCCTTCGCCATGAGGTCCTGCCTCACCTCTGGCCCAGAGCAATGGAGCTGGCCATCTACGGACTGAGACTCTGAAACCACGAACACCAAACAGACGCTTCCTCCTCCGAAGCTGCTCTTGTCAGGCCTTTGGGAACAGCACTGGAAAGGCTGATCAAAGCTCCCACCCTGGCCGCCCTGGCCAACAGCACCCTTCTCTCTCACTAGCCCTACTTTTCCTCATGACACCAGAAATCGCGCTTTTTATTTGTTTGCTTCCATTGGCTTTTTCACTGGAATGTCCACTAGGGTAGAAACTTTTGTCTATTTGTCCACCACTATTCCAGTAACTCAAAACCATGCCCGACACATAGTAGGAGCTCCACAAACATTTGTTGCCTTAATAAGTCAGATGATTAAGTAGGCAATCTACTACCCACTCGTCCCCAGTAACCAGCAAACTCCTGACACACAGGCCAGAACCAGCCCAAGGAGAGGAGCCTCTTGCTGTGTGGCCTTGGGCAGCTCACTGCTTCTCTCTGATCAGCAGACCTCAGAGTTCTGGACACAGCCCTCTCTGCTCATCACCCTGTCCACTCTCTCTCTCTCCTGGAGCTCTAGTTTCTCTTTAGGGCTCCTTCTGACACCCAATCTCCTACATTCCAGCCATAAGCCACAGACTTGCAAGTCCCCAAGCTCCCTATCCAAGTTCCATATCCGTCCCCCACACACTTTGGACCTGACTCAGCACCTCACTCCAGCCTCCTCCCTTTGCACTCCCACCTCCAGTCCCACCCGCCCCCCAAACTGCAACCTCCTATTCATCCTGGGACACCTCCTTCTCCCTCCCCATCTGGCAAGCGCCAGGCTGTGAATTTTCCCAACGTGTATTCTCCACTGCAAATGCTGCCTCTCTTCCCCATCTGCTGCCTCCGCCCACCTGCCTCCCCCAGTCACACCAGCTCCCCTGCAGGCTGCAGGGGCTGCCAGCTTCCATCCTGCCCTTTCCGGTGCATTTCCCAAGTGACAGCCACAGGAGACTTTTTGAAAAACACAACCCCAGTCACGGGACTCCCTGGCTTAACCCCTTCAGCTCTGCCACAGGTCTTTTTTTTTTTTTTTTTTTTTTTTTTTTTAGTTTTCGGCGGACACGACATCTTTCTTTGTATGTGGTGCTGAGGATCTAACCCGGGGCCGCACGCATGCCAGGCAAGCGCGCTACCGCTTGAGCCACATCCCCAGCCCCCTCTGCCACAGGTCTTAAAGGGAAGCCAGCATCCTTAACCAGACAGCAGAGGCCCCGCAAGATCAGGCCCCGCCGACCCCTGTCTCTTTTCAATGCATGTCCTGCGTGGACTATGTACCTGGTTATGCTGCACTCCTAGCTCCACGAACACGCCACAGCCCTGGATGCCTCAGCACCTCTGATCACGACGCTCCCTGCATGAGAGGCTCGTCCATCCTTTCCTAAATAATCAACTCACCCATCAAGTACAGCTCAGATGTCACCTCATCCTCAAAGCCTTCCCCAACCAGGCCAGGTAGAGATAAGTGGTTCCTTCAACCCTGCACTGCAATGTCACCTCTTAGGTCTGTCTGCTGGACCAGGCTGGGTTCTCCCTGAGGGCAGTGTCTGCTGGGATAAGCTCTGAGTCCTCTGAACCATGCAGCATGGGGTGTAGTGGACCTTACACCTTTCTACTCCAAGCCCCCATTTCACAGATGAGGAAACCGAGAGCCCAGACAAGGCAGAGACTTGCTTCAGATCACTTAGGGAATAATAGGGCAGGGAAGAATAGGGCAGGAATGCATAGCTTCTGGACCTATCTGAAGCATCTGTCCCCAGGCTCTGGGTGAGTCACACAGTCCGTGCCCATGGATACCTGGTGGCAATGAGCGGGGCGGTCCGGGCTGGTCGGCTCAGGGCCTCACGGGTCTGAGGGAGACTAGAATAGAGGAGCAGTTCCTTTTCAGTCAGCAGGGCCAGGGTGGGGGCCGTGCCCCCACTGGGCAGCTGCGGAGGGATAGGAAGGGGAGAGGTCAGAGGGAGAGTGAGGAGGAAGAGGGGCATTGGGAACAGGCCAGCGTCAAAGTGAGGGCTACACCGAGGAACCGGCAGATACCTGTTCCGTCAGCCAGCCAATCTGCTTGATGTCCTGGTTCCCAGCTGTGCCTGTGGCTGCCAGCAGTGCCTGCAGCTCTTCCTTGACCCAGGGCATCAGCGCGTTGATCTGAGCTTGGATGGCACCAGCCCATGACCTTGCACCAGCCTCATCCTTGGCCCTCAAGAAGAATGTCTCCTGGCCATCTGCTGCACAGATCTCCAGATACCTGTGGGCACAAATGGAGCAGGGGAGGCCTGTCACTGGGCTTCAGCTGTCCAACCCTGAAGTCTGGCCTAAGAAACCCAATCCACCACCAAACCGGAAGCAGCCACAGGGAATGTCCAGGAGAGAATCAGTAGCAACGTTCACTGCTGGGGTCCCAGCTCCAGTTGTTGGGGTCTAGGGACACAGGGCTATGTCATACACACACGTGTGCACAAACACACAATTACACTCAAACATGTGTTCTGGGGGACAAAATTTTTACTCTGAGTAATTATCATGCTCTTTTCTCCTGTTTTTTAAGGAAGATTCTTTTGCTGGACCAGCTCCCAGGTTCTCCTTTTGTATGAAACCAAAGTAGTGTGCATACTTACAAGGGGAAAAAACACAAAAGTGGTCAAGAGACCAAATGGACCTACATAATAAAGAGCTTGGGAAATGAAGTGGGGGTAAGGGAGGAGATAAGGACATGCAGGCCGCTGTGAGGGAGAGTTTCAGGGGGGTTTCAACGGGCACAGTGTGCAAGGCATTTTCAGAAGGCTTTGTGGGGCACTAAAGAGTCACTCCCCTTTGGCATTTCTGAACTAGATAGGGTGGGACAGAAGTGGAGGGTGGCTTACTACACCCGTTCTGCTCCCTTCACGTCTGCTTCAGAACTAGAAAGCAAGGTGCTTGAATTCCCAGCCTCCTCTGCAGCTAGGGCTGACCACGTGGCCCAGTTCTGACCAAAAAGACATACCTAGAAGTCTCTGGAGAGGGTGACCATTCCAAGTGAAGGGCAGATCCATGCCCAAAGACGGATTCCACCAAATCCATCCCTCCCTGTACACATAGTCCACTACTCCCCGCAGAAGCTGAGGTTTGTGTTCCTTCTCCTAGACTTTGTGGCTTGGGTCAACAAAGAAAATATGGCAGAAGGGACACTGTGGAATTTCCAAGCCACTATATAAGAAGTCCAAGGGGCTGGGATTGTGGCTCAGGGGCAGAGCACTTGCTGAGCACGGGTGAGGCACTGGATTCGATCCCCAGCACCACATTTAAAAATAAATACCTAAATGAATAAAGGTATTTGTCCACATATAACTAAAAATATGTTTTGAAAAAAGAGGTCCAGGGCTGAGGCTGGGGCTCAGTGGTAGAGTGCTCGCCTAGCATGCATGAGGCACTGGGTTCGATCCTCAGCACCACATAAAAATAAAAAATAAAGATATTGTGTCCACCCAAAACTAAAAAATAAATATAAAAAAAAAAGAGGTCCAGCTACACTGAGACCACCATGCTATAAGGAAGCACAAGATAACTGTGTAGAAAGGCCAGATAGGAAGAGAAATGCTCGGTCAGCCCCCAGATGTTGGACCTTCCCACCAAGGAAACAAGAGGGCGTTACCGCTAGCTTGGCCTTCAAGCCACAGCAGACAGCAAAGGGAACAGAAGAAATGGCAGACTGTGCCGGCACACTGCCAAATTGGAAGAAATAATAAATTGTTATTTTTGAAGGTACTAAGTTTAGGATAATTGGGGTTTTGGGGGGTGTGGCTGGTTGTTTGTTTTTGCTACTGGGGATTAAATCCAAGGGTACTTACCACTGAGCTATATCCCCAGCTCTTTTTAGGTTTTATTTTGGGACAGGGTCTTACTAAGTTGCTTAAGCCCTCGCCAAGTTGCTGAGGCTGGCTTTGAACTCGTGATCTTCCTGCCTCAGCCTCCCAGGTCACTGAGATTCAGGTGTGTGCCATTGCGCTCAGCTGGGATGGTTTGTTATGCTGGAATAGATAGCCAGGCAAAGGCTTTTGTCTCTTTCTTGTTTGGAATTAGACAAAATGCTTGGAGGTATAGCCATCACCCTGCCTCCATAAAGAAATATCATAATAAAAAAGACAGAAAGCTGGGCGTGGTCGGGCACACCTGTAATCTCAATGTTAGAGAGGCTAGGGCAGGAGGATCCCAAGTTCAGGGCCAGCCTCACCAATTAAGTAAGGCCCTAAGCAACTTAGCGAGACCCTATCTCAAAATAAAACATAAAAAGGGCACATGATGCAGCTCAGTGGTTAAGCACCCCTGAGTTCAATCCCTGGTACCAAAAAATAATAATAAGGTGAGTGCCTCGGTCCTCATCATAAAAAGAGGTGAGCAATAGGACTTTACTCAAAGGCTCTGTGAGAGAGAGATGAAATTGTGCCTGGGTACCACTAGACACAGTGCTGGGGAAACAGTAAGCACTCAGTAAATGCTGGTCAGGCCCAACCTTGTTAGTGAACAGCTGAAGGCTGCTCAGGTGTGAGGGATGACAACCTTCCGTGGCCCTAACATGAATGCCATATCTCAGAACCTCCCCCAACGTGGCAGAGACTAGAGGGATCACTGGGCCCAACAATGTCATTTCACAATGGAGAGTCTAAAGGCCAGTGAGGAAAAGGAGCTGGGTCAAGGAGGACCAGGACTAGAACCCAGACCAAGGTCCTCCTCAGATGTGAACAGCCCAGAGGAAAACATGAGAAGCAAAGCACACCACTGTCCGTGACTTCACTCGCGCATCCATTCGACCCATTTCTTCAGCAGCTGTTACGTGCCAGCACTGTGCCTGCCACTTAGACGACCCAGAGGAAGCTCTCCTTTGATCTCACCACCTAACACCGCCTTACGCCAGCCTTACCTGGGCTCGGGGTCAGTAGGGGTGCACCTTCTTGAAACATATGCCATCTTCAAGGACATGTGTTTGACCTCACTGAGGTTCCGGGGTTGGGGACCAGGGGAGGAAGGCTGCCGCTGAAGGGGTGAGGACGGGGGTGAGTCCCAGCCAACCGAGGTCCCGCTGGCAGAGTTCTTGAAATATGGTGAGACCTCCTTCATGTATTTGACTGGTCAGGAGAGAGGTCAGCAGTTACTACTGTGACACAGGCCCCCATGTAGCCCACAAGTGTCGCTAGTTAATTAAAAGGGAAAGCCAGGGCACAGTGGCACACACCTATAATCCCAGAAACTCAAGAGGCTGAGGCAAGAGGATCATAAATTCGAAGCCAGCTTGGGTCACTTACCAAGACCCTATCTCAAAATAAAATAAAAAGAGTTGGGCTTATAGCTCGGAGGTAGAACACCCCTAGTTTCAAACACCAGTGTCACAAAAAAAAAATAGTTTAACTTATGCCAGGTATTGTGGTGTATGCTTATAATCTCAGCAACTTGGAAGGCAGAGGCAAGAGAGTCATAAATTCAAGGGCAGCCCAGCAACTTAGTGAGACCCATCTCAAAACAAAAAATTAAAAGGGCTGGAGATGTGGCTTAGTGGTAAAGTGCCCCTCGGTTCAAATTCCAGTACAGTAAAAAAAATAATAATTTTTTTTTTAATTTTGGTGGGGGCCAGGTGCAGTGGCACACACCTGTAATCCCAGCAGCTCAGGAGACTGAGACAGGAGGATCGGGAGTTCAAAGCCAGCCTTAGCAAAAAGCAAGGCGCTAACAACTCAGTGAGATCCTTTCTCTAAATAAAATACAAAAAAATAGGACTGAGGATGTCGCTTAGTGGTCTGGTGCACCTGAGTTCAATCCCCAGTACACACACACACACACACACCAAATTGGGGGGGTAGGTACCAGTGATTGAATTCAGTAACACTAAACCACTGAGCCACATTCCCAGGCCTATTTTAGAGATGAGTCTCACTGAGTTGCTTAGTGTCTCGCTTTTGGGGGGGCTGCCTTTGAACTCACGATCCTCATGTCTTAGCCTCCCAAGCTGCTGAGATTACAGGCATGCACACTGTGCCAAGCTA
>NW_026000026.1:24264911-24325569 GCF_001458135.2 Marmota marmota marmota | reverse complement strand
AAAAAAAAAAAAAAAAAAAAAAAAAAAAGAGGCTGGGGATGTAGCTCAGCAGTAGAGCACTTGCAAAACCCTAGGTTTACTCTACAGTACTAAAAAAAAGCTTAATTATATCCAATATCACTACCTTATTGTAAGTTAAAGCCTTTCTCAGGGCAGTGAGTGAGACAGGAAGTACTGAATGCCTGCTCATATCCATTCACTTACCTGCCCCCTGGTCTATGGCCACCTGGCCATCTGTAACAAAGACTATACTTCCCAGCCTCCTTTGCAGCAGGTATGGCCAAGTGACTAAATTCTCACCATAAAGTGGAAGGTTTAGACCTATGGTTTGTTTCTTTGTACTGGAGACTGAACCCAGCACTTTATGACTGAGCAACACCCCCAGTACTCTTTATTTTTTATTTTGAAACAGGGTTTTGTTAATTCACTAACGTTAACCTCATCATTGAATTAACTCCCTGCCTCAGCCTCCAAGTTACTCAGATTACAGGCGTGCACCAACATGCCCGACTGGATTTGGACCTTTGGGATGACTACTCAAGGAAAACAGACAGCAGCTGCAGCAAGACAGGGGACGAGCCTAAGGTGGGCGTCAGGACATGTGACTGCTCTGTCATTGTCCTATTGCTTTCTCCTATCTCTTCATCCTTTGCTTCTGCAGAAAGGAGGTGTTGATCCAGCAACTCAGGAGTCCAAGGCAAGAGGATCACAAGTTTGAGGCCAGCCTCAGCAATGTGGCAAGGCCCTAAGCAACTTAGCAAAACCCTCTCCCAAAGTAAAAAATAAAAAGGGATGGGGATGTGGTTCAGTAGTAGACTGCCCCTGGGTTTGATCCCCAGTACTGCAGGAGGGAAAAAGTTGGAATAAGATGGTCCTATGATATGGTCCGGAGTGGTAGAACATGCCTGTAATCCCAGCAGCTCAGGAGGCCAAGGCAGGAATATTGCAAGTTCAAAACCAGCCTCAGCAACGCAGTGAGGCCCTGTCTCAAAATAAAAATAAATAAAAGAGCTAGAGATGTGGCTCAGTGGTTAAGTACCAATTCCTGGTGCAAAAAAAAAAAAAAGATTGTCCTATAATAGAAGCCACTCATTGTCCTCCAACATAGCAACAGCTTCTCAGCTAAAGACTTCATTTAGGGGCTGGGGTTATGGCTCAGCGGTAGAGCGTTCGCCTTGCAAGTGNGCTGAAGATTGCACCCAGGGCCTTGTGCATACAAGACAAGCACTCTATCAAGCTATATCCACAGCCCAACCTTCTATTATATTTACGGCACAAGTTTATGGGTTTCTTTCTAACAGTAGCATAGTTTGTACACTAATCAGTATAGTTGCCCAGGGCTGGGGTTGTAGCTCAGTGGTAGAGCACTTGTCTAGCATGTGTCAGGCACTGGGTTCAATTCTCAGTACCACATACAAAATATAAATAAAATAAAGGTTCATCAACAACTAAAATAGAAAAATTAAAATATATATATGGTTGCTCAAAAGCCCTTGAAGGTCTGGCCAATTCCTACTGAGTAAATGCAGTAGTCACCTTGTGGATCAATATTCTCTAACAGAACCTTCTATTAGGATGGAAATGTGTAACCTATACTTTGTACCATACAGTAGTGACTACCCACGTGTAGCCAATGAGTACTTGTTAATATAAAAAACTGATTTTTAGATTTTTATTTACTTTGTTATTTTAAAATTAAATTCAATCCTCCCCTGGGGCTGGGATGTGGCTCAAGTGGTAGCGCGCTCGTCTGGCATGCATGCGGCCCGGGTTCGATCCTCAGCACCACATACAAACAAAGATGTTGTGTCCGCCAAATACTAAAAAATAAATATTAAAAAATTCTCTCTCTCTCTACCTCTATCTCTCTCACTCTCTCTTTAAAAAAATAAATAAATAAATAAATTCAATCCTCCCTATCCTTGATTTTATCCTAATCTACACTTCAGATTTCTATTTTGTATTGAACTTGAGGCTTTTTTTTCATGTTAAAAAGATGAGCTGCAGGGCTGGGGTTATAGCTCAGTTGGTAGAGTGCTTGCCTCACATACACAAGGCCCTGGGTTCAATACCCAGCACCACACACACACACACACACACACACACACACACAAAATTAAAGATGAACTGGGCACCATGGCACACACCTGTAATCCCAGTAATTTGGGAGGTTAAGGCAGGGGAATCACAGTTCAAGGTCACCCTCAGTAACTTAGCAAGACCCTAGACAACTTAGTGAAACCCTGTCTCAAAGAAAAGATACGAAAAGGGCTGGGAATGCAGCTCACTGATAAAGGGCCTCTAGTTCAATTCCCTAGCACGAACAAGGAAAAAGAAAAAAGAAAAAAAAAAAGGTGGTACTGTTTCAAGAGCCAAAAATAAATGGGAATTAGAAAAAATTAAAATCAAATAATGACATAGAGATAATAGCAACCACATTGGACAGAACAGTTCTAGAATACCTGCCCAGACCTGTTTCTCTGCCCAACTGACCCATAAAGTCCTGTTCTGACAGGTCAGAGGTGAACACCAAAGCCACACCAGGCGATCCAGATTGAGACTGGAGAAGTCTACACTGAGAGCCTGACTGTCATCTGTTCTCAGGGGACAAAAAGAGAAGAAAGCTGCTCTGTAGAAAGAGACTGGTGCAGACATGAGGAGAGATAGAAGGCAGGCCTGCCAGCTACCTGCTGACATTCCAGTTTCTGATGTCTGTCCTTCAGAAAGTTGGGTTGCAAACCCACTTGGGGTTCTGATATTGGGGGCCCCAGTGATAAGGATTAGGGTCCCACACCCTTGTAGAAAAGAAAAGGAGATCTCACCACCAATGGCAGCTGGAAGCCAAAGGCAACAGAACCACACAGCTGATCTGGGAAAAGCTTGGCCAGAGTAGAGAGTGTCAGGGACAAGCCAGCTTTCTTGAGGACCTACTAAGTGCCAGGTATTGTCCTGGCCCTAGGACCAGATGGCAAACACCTGACATTTGTGCTACCACTTCTTTATCCCTTGCTCATGGAAGACATCGCTGATCAATCATAGTGTCATTACAAATCAATTAAGGCCGGTAATAAAACCTTTTGGACACTCTTGTTAAATCAATTAGATGGGTTTAATTGCAAATAATTGAATACATGATAATAGGGTCTTAACCAAAAAGATATTTATGATTTAATTTAACAACTCTTGAGGAGGGCTAGCTTCAGCAGCACACATACTAAAATTGGAATAATACAGAGATTAGTGTGGCCCCTTTGCAAGGATGGCATACAAATTCATGAAGCATTCCATATACTTCTTTCATTTGGTAAATTATGAACTGGTTTAAATTTGTACCGTTCAGGTACATTGATTGTCACAAAACTGTACAGATTTCTATATTTTGGGTGGGAAATATTTCCTTTCTCTATAATACATTGCTTCCTATCATGGCATTTAAAAAAGAAAAGAGCCAGGTGCAGGGGTACACTCCTGTAATCCCAGGAGCTCAGGAGGCTGAGGCAGGAGGATCACAAGTTCAAGGCCAGATTCAGCAATTTAGTAAGGCCCTAAATAACTCAGCAAGATCCTGGGGATGTGGTTCACTGGTAAAGCACACTTGGGTGCAAAACCTAGTACCAAAAATAAAAAAGAAGAAAAGAGGGGAGAAATGCTGGGGAGTGACATTGGCCAAATTCTATTGTTATAGTGTGTGCATCTACAAATATGTCACAACAAATCCCATCATTATGTACAACTATAAGACACCAATAAAAAAATGTGGAAGAAAAGAAAAAGACCTTGGGCTCAGAGATCTACAGAATATGGTCAGAAACTGCCGATATTGATGCTATAAATTCTAACTCTTCTTTCCTATTTTTGTCCTTCTACCTACAAACTGCAAGACAATTGTTGAAACTTCAGGTATATTTTCATTTCAATAAAATAACTGTAAACAAAACAAAAAAAAAAGGAAAGAGCCAGATGCAGTAGCACATACCTAATCCCAGCGGCTCAGGAGGCTGAGGCAGGAGGATCATGAGTTCAAAGCCAGCCTCAGCAAAAGTGAGGAGCTAATCAACTCAGTGAGGCCCTGTCTCTAAATAAAATATAAAATAGGGCTGAGGATGTGGCTCAGTGGTTGAGTGCTTCTGAGTTCAATCTCCAGAACAAAAAACAAACAAACAAACATAAAAATAAAAATAAAAAGTGCTGGGGCTAGGGCTGGGGATATACCTCACATGGCCAAGGCCCTGGGTTCTAATACCCAGCAGTACAAAAAAAAAGAAAAAGGATATTAATTAAAAAGAAAAAAAAAGTGCTGGTCTGTAGTTCAGTGGTAAAGTATCCCTGAGTTCAATCCCTAGTACCAGGGGGAAAAAGAAAGACAGGAATCTTGAGGAAGGGGACTCAGGATTGAGTTAGGGGCTGATGACCCTGGATTCTGGGCGGGCCCCTTTGCCTTCCCTGGTTCTTTTCCTCATGACCACAGCTCAAGCTGATCATTCCTTCTGGGATAAAATCCAAAGAAGGCATAGAGAAGACAATGCGTTCTCTCCTCACACTTCCCTCTTATCGAAAAGTTAGGAATTTCCATGAAGCAGCCAACAGATGTTTCCTTATATCTCATTGGTCAGAAGTGAACTGTGTGTCCACTGCTGGCCCAGTCAACAGAAGGGAATGATCATAAGCTATAGTTCCGCTTGGTCTACAAAATCAGGTTTCTATTAGTGAGGAAGAGGAGGAAATAGTTCCAAAATGTCTACTACACTTCCCTGGGGAATTTGGGCTCTTCTGATGAGGACAGTCTCCTTACGTCTAAAATGAGCTACTAGAAGACAGTATATAGACCAAGATGGTTAAAAGAGGGCTGGGGCTCAGTGATAGAGCACTTGCCCAGCACATGTGAGGCACTGGGTTCAATCCTCAATACCACATAAAAATGAATAAACAAAATAAAGATATTGTGTCCTTCTACAACTAAAAAAAATATTTAAAAACATTTTTTAAAAGATGCTTAGAAGACTTGTTCAAGCCTGGTCGGACTTCCTCAGCCACGCCATGCCCTCTGCTGATCTGCTGGGGAGTGCCTGATACCTGTCAGCCTCCCTCTCCCCTCAACCACACCCAGGGCCATGGCCATCTGCTAGTTAGCTATCAAAGTCTCACAATTAAGCCCAGCATGTCCTGCCTGTGAGCGGACAGTCCAGGATAGGGTTAGGAGGCAGTTCTTGGCCCAGTTCCCTGGAACAACCCGATGAGAAGCTATTTCTGTCATAGGAGACACCACTAAGGTTCAGACTTACAAACCCCAGCGAGGAGGATGAGAAGTTATGCTGAAAGCAAGGGCAGGGTTTGTTTGTTTGTTTGTTTGTTTGTTTATGTTTTATTTTAAGAATTAAGCCTAGTCTGAAGTTTGGGAACCAGAACTAAAAATGACTCACGTCAGCTGGGCACAGTGGCACAAATCTGTAATCCCAGCAATTTAGGATGCTGAGGCAGGTGGATTGCAAGTTCAAAGCCAACCTCAGCAACTTTGTGAGACAGTAAGCAACTTAGGGAGATCCTGTCTCAAAATAAGAGATAAAAAGGTCTGGAGATATGGCCCAGTAGTTAAGCACCCCTGGGTTCAATCCCTGGTATTGAAAAAAAAAGACTCATCACTGAAGCAGTGACTTACCTGGGAACTATTAGATTATGTCTCAAAGGGCCATGGCGGGGGGAACACGTCACAGCTCACCTGACAGCCAAAAGCCACCTCCCTGCTTTCTCCATGCTAACACAATCCTGAGCCCTGGGAGCTCAGCTTCCCCCAACCTATAGAGAGAATCTTGATTGGTCAAAGTTAATCGGGCTCATTCTAAACTTTTTGCTTGTGACTGGTTTGGAAAGGGGCAGATGATATAATTCTGGCCGATGAGATGTGAGGGAAAACACTCCCTTCCTTTTCTCTCTTCTAGCCTTGCCAAGTTGCTTGGGAGAGAACTTGGTCTGAGAGAAATGGTAAACAACATTTTCACCTAAAGGTTGGGGTGCACACCTGGAGGATGATGAAGCAGAAAGATGGACAGACCTTGGTCTTCAAAGACCCTAAGACCCCAAATTAATCTACCCTGATCCATGCTGCTTCAAGATGTTCTAGAAGATGACATATTTTATTCAGTGCTTACATTTATTGGAGGGGGATAGCCCCCCCCGTACAAAGATCATAGTTGGATAGGAATAAATTCAAATGTCCTATAGCATAAGAGTGTGACTATAGTCATCAATAATTTATTATATATTTCAACGTAGACAGAAGAGAGGACTTTGAACATTCCTGACACAAAGAAATATGTTTGAGGTCATGGATATGCTAATTATCTCGATTTGACTATTATTGAAATATCACACTGTACCCCATATATATGTACACACTCAATTAAAAAATTTAAAAAGAGGGGGGAAAAATCCTTGAATTGGGCTCCTATTATTTGCACTCAAAAGCATCCTAGGCCAGGCACAGTGGCACATGCCTGTAATCCCAGGGACTCAGGAGGCTGAGGCAGGAGGATTACAAGTAAGTTGCTTCAAGCAACTTAGCAAGACTCTTAAGTAACTTTGTGAGACCCTGTGTCTAAAGAAAGGCAGGGGGCTGCTGGGGACTTAACTCAGTGGTAAAGTGCCCCTAGGTTCAATCCCCAGTACCAAAAAAAAAAAAAAAAGTGTCCTGGGTTGGGGCTGGAGCTCAGTAGTAGAGCACTTAACTAGTCTATGAGAAGAAGATCTGGGTACCATTCCCAGTGCCACCAAAAAAACAAACAAACAAAAAACTAACCATCCTGAATACTACAGTCCCCAGTGGTGCAACTGTTGTACCTCCTTGCAAAAAGTCCACACTCCTGGGGCGGAGCTGGGGCTGGAGCTCAGTGGCAGTGCACTTGCCTAGCATGTATGGGGCCTGGGTTCCATCCTCAGCACCACATAAAAAATAAACAAATAAAATAAAGGTATTATGTCCATATACAACTAATTATATATAATATAACTCCAATAAAAGTCCACGCTTCTCCCCTGCACCTTTAACCAACTTCAATGCCCTCCAGGACTTGCCCTGCCTACCTCCGGGTTTTAACATCTCCCACATCCCTAATCCCACTCTCTAATCCAATCAGACCATCTACTCTCAGCTCTCAGAAGCTATCCGTTTCCAAACTCCCGCACCTTTGAAAATGCAGTCCCCACTGGGATAGGTTCACTGAACAGAAGGAGGATGTCACAGCTCAGGATGCCCAAGCCCAGCTCACCTAGGAAGCCCTCCCAGGTGCTCGGTCTGGATCCATCCCACCCCTCTGCAGTTCCCAAGATCACATCCCCTCCGATTGATCATGTGGGGTTCGTGTCCCCCACCAGGCAGGAGCACTGTGAGGGCAGGGACCTCTGTGATTCATTTCTATCTCCCTAGAATTCAGCAGGGATCTCATATGCTACGTGCTCAGCAAATGAACATTTGTCAATTTTGAAGCCAGAGAAACCGCTGAAGTCCCTGCTCACCCAGTCATACCAGACTGGGCCCTCCTCTCCTTTCCTGCAGGAACATGCTATAAATGGACAGCACACCAGACTGCTGGTGCCAGAAATGGGGCTTGGATTTCACAAACCAAGTGGCCTCACCCAGAGTGGGGGTGGGATCCTGGGGGCCCCCAGCATGTGGCCATAAATAGCCCCGCTCTGAAGCCTCCTCCCCACTGAGTCATTTGACCGGGCAGGGCGGGGCTGCCCACAGGCTTCAGCCTCAGGAGCTAAGGGCCCAAGAGCAGGCCCACCCAGTGTCCATGCTCCCCAGCCAAGCCCTTGGCCCACGAGCCTGGTAAAGCTCACATGGGCACTTCCTTCCTTCCTCCTTAAGAGAACCTGGGGCAGACACAAACAGAGGCCCCAATACCCAGGGATATCCAGCTTCCCCAAGGAGAAAAGCCAGGACCCAGCTCTGGCCCCAAGAACCAGGAAAGAGATTCCACTAGAAACGCAAAGAACAGAAACAGGGCAGGACCATTCACCCGGCCCAGTATAATTGAGGGGTATGGGGTCACATGTGATGCTGAGAGAAGCAGACACATCTGCTTTGGCTCAACATAGCATCCCCAGAACTTATCCCAGGGCTCAATGAATGTTGGTGACTGAATGCCCTGACTTCAAGTCTTGGCTGCAGAAAAACCTCTCTGCCAAGCTCAAGCTGTTCCTGGTCTGTTCAGTGGGTGGTCACTTATTTACTTCTGCTTGAAAGTCCATGATCAATCCATTTGTTTACTAGTCCAGGGCCTCTCTCCTCGAACCCATGAGCACAGGAACCTGATCTCTTGCTGGCCAAGCTTCTATATGTACACCAGGTAATCAATGGAGAAGACATTTCTTAGATAATGGAGATGGGGGTGGACGTAGCTCAGTAGTAGAGGGCTTGCCTAGCATGGGCAAGGCCCTGGGTTCAATGGCAAGTACAGGGAAGGGAAGAAATTTGCTAAATGAATGGACATTAAAAGTCCTAGGGCTTCTCAGCCTGGGGCAGGAACATGAAAAAGAATGTGGCTCTGGAGGAAGGCAGCCTTGGTTTCCCATCCTTGATCTATGATCTTGGACAGGTGACTTAACCTCCATGAACCCACATTTCCTCAATTTTAAAATGGGAGTAAAATTATATGTACCTCATGAGGTATTGAAAGACCCAATACCTATAAAGCACTTTTCCCGCTTGGCACAGGATGGTTCTTCAGTTGGCAGTAGTGTGGTTATTACTTCTACTGCCATGTTTAGCATGACAATATGAAGAGACAGTCACAGGATGTGATGGCACAAACAGAGGATAGGAATACAGGTCCTGTGATTTGCTCTCTGAGCCTCAGTTCCTTTCCTGTATAAGAGGTTCTGATACATCAGCTCTCTAAGCAAGGCACTGTGAGGATTCATGATCAGCTATCCACCACCTGCCCAGGATGGCGGAGAAAACTTGAGATTCCAACAGGCTCAGAGGAATGATCTTTAGGGATTTACTGGCCTAGCAAGGCTGGACTAAAAATAGTTCCTGGACACTGGCGGACCTGGCATCAGGGCTGACCAGCAAAGCCCAGACTGCCACACCTTGAAAAATAAAATCTCACCTTAACACACCCTTTAGTATGGGCAGGGAGGCAGAGGATACCGACCTATCAAGATTCTACAGCTGGGCTGGGATGTGGCTCGAAGCGGTAGCGTGCTCGCCTGGCATGCGTGCGGCCCGGGTTCGATCCTCAGCACCACATACAAACAAAGATGTTGTGTCCGCCGAGAACTAAAAAATAAATATTAAATAAAAAATTACTCTCTCTCTCTTTCTATCATCTCTCACTCTCTCTTTCAAAAAAAAAAAAAAAAAGATTCTACAACTAACACCAAGGCAGGAGGGCAGACGCCTGTAATCCCAGAAACTCAGGGGGCTAAGGCAAGAGGATCATAAGTTCAAGGCCAGCCTCAGCAATTTAGTTAGCCCCTAAGCAACTTAGCAAGATCTTGTCTCAAAATAAAAAAATAAAATAAAAAGGACTGGGAATGGAGCTCAGGGGTAGCCCTGGGTTCAATTGCTGTTACCAAAAAAAGAAAAGAAAAAAAAAGATAAGCTTCCTGACTGTCAGAAACCACACATCCCTGATACCTACAACAAGTCCTGGCCCAGAAAAGGGTTCAGTAAATACTTGCTAGATGAATTAATGAATCCCAGTAACAGAATATTATGCAACCATTAAAAGGAATAAGAAAGAGTTACATATCCTTGACTTATTAATTAATAAAAACATACATACAGAGGAGTGACATGACTTTCCGTGGCACATGTCTATAATCCCAGTGAAACCAGGAGGCTGACGCAGGAAGATTGCAAGTTCAAGGACAGCCTCAGCAATTTAGCAAGGCCCAAGCACTTAGTGAGACCCTGTCTCAAAATAAAAAGGGATGGGGATGTGGCTCAGTAGTTCAGCATCCCTGGGTTCAATCCCTGGTACAAAAGAAAATTTGAAAAGGACCCATTTCGGGGCTGGGGTTGTGGCTTAGCAGTAGAGCACTCGCCTAGCATGTGCGAGGCCCTGGGTTCGATCCTCAGCACCACATAAAAATAAAGGCATTGTGTTGTGTCCATCTACACCTAAAAAATAAATATTTTAAAAAAAGGACCCATATCAACTCAGGAAGCCAAGATTCAGAGTTCTAGTATATTAGCAAAGGGAGAAAGGAGCACTAATTGAGTGCTTACTACATACCAAATACCAAGTTCATCTTTCTCAAACACATCTTCACCTGATTTTACCAATTCAATGAAATGAATTGATATCCTTGTTTAATGGATGGATAAACCCAGCCTCAGAGGGGTGACATGACTTTCAGCACAGTATAAATAGTTAAGACCACGGAGTTTGGCTTCTGAGAGATCCAGTTGAAATTCTCTCTCTGCCACTGTGTAACCTGGGCCAAGTCACCACCTGAGTTCTCATCTGTTTAATAGGATAAATAATGTGGGGGTGGCATTGAGGATTCAACGAAATATTACATGAAAGACACTTAGCACAATGTCCAGCACATTGTAGGTGCTCAATAAATAGTAGACACTCTTCTCCTGATTATTATCATTGTGATTTTCTCCACCACTATAACAGCCAGGGTCACACAGCTCACGGGTCAGAGCCTACCTCCAGAGGCCCACTGGCATTTTAATTGAGGTCTGGGGATCAGGCCAAGGATGGATTAGGCCAAGTTTTGACTGTGGCAAATCACATGGTCCAAAGTTATGTGTGTGTGCAGCCAAATAAATGTTTCCTTGAGAACAATGGTCAGAACAACAGGTCTTTGCAGCCACCAGAGACCTGGGTGGGGGCTCCATTCATGCCTACCAGGACAGGAGTCCCTCAGGCGCCTCAGGGGCCCAGCATACTTGGCTCAGCTAAACAGGGTGACCCCAAATTAGCTGCATCTCACTTTTGACAGCAGTAAGGCATGGAGCCAAACCATGGGCAGGACACCTGGCAATGTCCATCTCCCGGAGAAAGGACAGGCAGGGCACTGGCCTCAGAGTCTAAAGACTCATAACAGAGAAAAGCTCGGGAGTCAGTCAAGCCCCGTGTGAGCTTTGAGCCTCTTCTTCTTCTTCTTTTTTTTTTTTGGGGGGGGGGGATACTGGGGAATGAACTCGGAGTCACTCGACCACTGAGCCACATCCCCAGCCCTTTTTAAGTATTTTATTTAGAGACAGGGTCTCACTGAATTGCTTAGCGCCTTACTCTTAGCGTACTTACTCTTTTGTGTGGGGGGTGGGGGCAGGGAAACTAGAGATTGAACACGAAGTGCTCTACCACTGACCTACATCCCCAGCCATTTTAATGTTTTATTTTGAGACAGGGTCTACTAGGTTGTCCTGGCTGGCCTGGAATTTGCAGTCCTCCTGCTCAGCCTCCAGAGTACTGGGATTAAAGCCATGTGTCCCCACATCTGGCACAGATGAAGTTTTCAAGCTTTGTTCAGAATAAGTGGTTTTCAGCAAACATGGTGGCACATGCCTGTAATCCCCACAGCTCGGAAAGCTGAGACAGGAGGATCTAAAGTTCAAAGCCAGCCTCGGCAACTTAGCAAGGTGCTAAGAAACTCAGACCTGCCTCTAAATAAAATAAAAAATAGGACTGAGGATGTGGCTCAGAGTTAGAGCACCCCTGCATTCAATCCTTAGTACGAAAGAAAGAACCTAGGTCCCCTCCAGAGAGGCTCCCAGGAACCCTGTTCCAGATTAGGGCAACTGCTGAACCCTGACCTTCTCCCCAGATCCCTGAAGTCTTGAGGACCAGGCACAAGCCAACATCCTCCTGTCCCTGTGCTGCAGGTTTCCCACATTGCTCCTGCAATCTTATCTGTGAAATGGGGATGAAAGCAATTCCTATTACTCTACAGACTGTTTTATTTATTTATTTGTTTGTTTGTTTGTTTATTGTACCAGGCATTGAACCCAGGGGTGTTTAACCACTGAGCCACATCCCCAGCCCTTTTTAATATTTTATTTAGAGACAGGGTCTCACTGAATTGCTTAGGGCCTCGCTAAGTTGCTGAGGCTGGCTTTGAACTTGTGATCCTCCTGCCTCAGCCTCCCAAGTCACTGGGATTACAGGTGTGCACCAGCACGCCCCATTCTACAGACTTTTATCATGCACATGTATTCAAAGGCTACTACATGCTCAGGTCTTTTAAAAGCCCAATTTCTGTGTAGGATGTACTTCTACTTTGTACAAAGCACTAAATTAGCTTTTAGTATTATCTTTTAATGCACGACAGGCTCACTGTGGTTACTGTCAGTGTGTCCAGCCACACTGGAGGAGGGAAAAGGAAGCACATTTTCCTCATAGAGATCCCTCCCTCTTCCCCCAGGCCTGGTCTCCAAGGGCCCGGCTGAGCCTGGCAGGCACTCTGCACACACAATGGGCCTCTCTAAGCAGCAGGCAGAGGCGTGCTGGCTGCCAGCTTGCACCCAGACTCTGTCACAAACACATCCCTGCGGCTGAGAACAGGCTCTGAACATTTGTGCAAATCTCTGACCTAGCAGAGGAAAGGTCCCAGCAGCTGGGCTGCTGAAGCACAGCTGAACCCCCAACTTAAGGAATGAGGGCTCTGGCTGGCACCTGGAGTTTGCTAGCCAGACCTGTTCTTCCAGGACATTCTCCAGAAATTCTGTACCTACCAAGCCCCAGGCCCCAAGAAATTTGCCCAAGCTGCCTTGCCAAGTTCACATCCAAAGGACAGGCCATTCTTCCATGGTTCCTTGGAAGTGGCCTCAGAAACAGGTCAGGAGTGAAGAAATTCTGAACAATGTGGATGTGATGTGCTCCAGAGGGGACCTCGGCCCAGAGGGGCTCCCAGGAACCCTGTTCCAGATAAGGCAACTGCCGAACCCCGACCTTCTCCACAAACTCCCCGAAGTCTCGAGGACCAGGCACAAGCCAACACCTTCCTGTCCTTGTGCTCCAGGTTTCCCACACTGGAAAATCAGAGATTCTTCATTTTATTTCATTTATTTATTTATTTATTTTTGTACCAGAGATTGAACCCAGGAGGGTTTAACCACTGAGCCACATCCACAGCCCTTTTTTATATTTTATTTTGAGACAGGGTCTGGCCAAGTTGCTCAGGACCTCACTAAGTGGCTAAGGCTGGCTTTGAACTTGCAATTCTCTGGACTCAGCCTCTGGACCTGCTGGGATTACAGGTGTGCACCACCATGCCCAGCCCAATTCAGAGATTCTTGGGCCCAGTTCCTCACCCACACACCCCACCCACCAGCTCTTAGTACTGCCTTAGGTGGAATTACTTCTATCTGCTGGGCCAGGAAACCAGGTCAAAAGAGAATTCAGCCAGGCAGTGGCACATGCCTGTAATTCCTAGTGGCTAGGGCGGCTGAGGCAGGAGAATCACGGGTTCAAAGCCAGACTCAGCAAAAGCAACGTGCTAAGCAACTCGGTGAGACCCTGTCTCTAAATAAAATACAAAATAGGGTGGGGATGTGGCTCAGTGGTCAAGTGCCTGAGTTCAATCCCTAGTAAACCCCCCCCCAAAAAAAAAAAGAATTCAATTAAGAAAAAGCTGGGAAAAAACAACAATAAGACCATAATCTCAGGGCTAGGGCTGGGGCTCAGAGGTAGCGCACTTGCCTGGCATGTGTAAGGCACTGGGTTCGATTCTCAGTACCACATATAAATACATAAATAAAATAAAGGTCTATCAACAACTTTAAAAAAAAAAAAAAAGAACATAATCTCTTTCCTCTTCTCTAGGTCTACAGAAGAATCTACCAAGAAATGATCTTACCCTTTGAAAAAATCTCAGAACATATAAGTTAGAGACTGAGAGCTGGAATGGTACACTGGTACTTCTTTTCCGTACTGCATCTGGGGTAGACATTGCTAATCAACTCCAGATCGTTTCTGCTGAGCCCAGACAAGACCTCCCAATCCTCCCAAATATGGGACTCTCAGTAAGCTACCAGGGGAGCTAACACTCTAAATGAAAACTGTTGGATGTCCCTTCTGATTCATCACAGTGCAGACAGTATTTTAATACTAAGAATTGATTTTCAGTTTGCAGGGAGGAAACAGTGTTTATGTTTTGTTTTCCCCAAAAGCCTGGGTCTGGCTGTACTTCTGACCCCAATGCTCTATATACCAGGCAGGAAGTACCTATCGATGAATGTTTCTTGACTTAGTGGGAAGAAATGGAGTACTTGGGTTACAAGGACAGTCTGGATATCAGCTCCTAAAATCAAGAGATGCTTCAAGTGTCAAACATTCAGAGATACTTCCTTCTCTAAATGATGTACATGCTAAGTACCCTGACATTGATGTTCTCAACCTAAAGATAAGAAGGGTGAAGGGATCTCAGTGTGGAATCGACATGTGGCTACAGGCCAGGCATGGAGACACACCAGCGTCCCAGCTACTAGGGAAGCTGAAGCAGGAGGATCAAAAATTCAAGACCAACCTGGGCAACTTTGTGAGATCCTGTCTCAACATAAAAATAAAAAGGGTTTTGGCTGTAGCTCAGTGGTAGAGGGCTTACCTAGCATGTGCTAGTCCCTGAGTTCAATCCCCAATACCTCAGTAAAAAAAATAATAATAAAAAAAGAAAGAAAAGAAACATAGCTACAGTAGAAATTTTACCATCTGTAGACTAAATTTTCAAATAGCAGAAACTAAAAAAAGCTTTCAAGTCAACTAAAATTTGACATTTCAATGAATGTCAATTGTTTTAAACTGCACTGCTGGCTATAAATATCAAAGTAATAAGGCATCTGGGGGAAAGCCTCTTACATTCATATCACTTATGTATGACCCTATATTTGACTTAGCTATTAAAAAGTGAGAGATAGAGGCTGGGTGTGTGGCTCGGGAGCAGCACACCCCAGCACCCACGAGGCCCTGGGTTCAGATACATAATGTGATTGATAACACTGAAGATTTTAGGGTCCAAGGCTCTCAAGTCAGCCCTTTTTAAGTATGAAAAGAAAATGCAACAGCAGCACTTATAGATATTCCCAAAATATAAAAATAAAACAAAATCAAGTGGGAATTAAGGTCATGAGTGTGCCAAGATCACCAGAGGCCCACAGCCTGTTTGCTTCGATGGCCTCTTGGAGGGGAAACCAAGGCAATCTAGTGGGGTCTGGACCTGGGACTCAGCCGAGCAGCTCTGCTGGCCCTGGCCTCTCCATCAGCCCCTGCCACCTCCCTGTGCCTATTCTGGGCAACGAGCCAAGACACATTCCTCAGGCCCCCATGGTCTTCCAGAGCTGGCAGACTAGAGTCAGAGGAAAGGGCTGAGCAAAGCAGAAAGCTCCTGACAGAGATGGCAAAGACAGACACGGGGCAGCCAAGCAGGAGGCCCGCCACACCAATGGGGAAACTGAGGCCCAGAGAAGGCAAGAGTCTCATCCAAGACCACACAGGGACAGTGGAGAATGCTACCCCACCACAGTTCCTGCCACCAAACTCATCTCTATCCTTGGAGGAGGGATTTGAGGTCTTGTTACCTAATGGCCAAGTTCTCCCCGAAAGGAAAATGGATCTCAGGATTTTAGGGCCCCTGTGTGCTAGAAGAACCAAGAGTTCAAAGCTCCCCAGGCCCTCTGGGAAGGCATCTCAACTGTCCCTTCTCCAGTCCTCACTCCTCTCCCTCACTGGGTTGTGCATCCCACCTTGTACCTTTTGTCCTGTACAACAACCCAGGAAGGCAAGAGCTATAACCCCATTTTAAAGATGAGGAAACTAAGGTTCAAGGAAAAGAAGTGATTCATCCAAGGTCACAATGCTAGCAAGTGGGCCAAAGGAACTGCAAACCAGGTCTGCTCAGCTCTGTGCTCCACCAGCCCACGCTGGCTCCAGGCAGGTTCCAGGTTCAGTCTCTGTTTTCTGCTACCTCCCATCCCTCTAGGCCAGGCTGAGGCCACTTCAGGCCTGGGGGAGAGGGGAAGGAATTCAACACCCGTGCCCAGCCCTCCGGGCTCTAGACCCCAGCGCTCACCCTCCAGCACCACCTCCTTGCCGGTCTTCTTGAGGGCCTGCACCGCCTCATCATGGGTGGCAGAGGACAAGTCTTCACCATTCACCGACAGGATAGCATCCCCCACAAAGAGGGCCTCCGTCTGGTCCGCGGCCAGTCCCTTAAAGATCTTGGAAATGAGAATGGGCATCTTGTTCTCCCGGCCTCCTGCACAGGCACAGAGGAGGAAGACAGTGAGGCAGACACTCCAATAATTAGGAGTCACACCAAGGTAAAATTACTTCTTCTTCTTTTATTATTTATTTATGTATTTTTTGGTACAGGGGATTTAACCCAAGGGTGCTTAACCGCTGAGCCACACCCCTAGCCCTTTTTTATATATTAGAGACAGGGTATCACCTAGGGACTTGCTAAGTTGCTGAGGCTGGCTTTAAACATGGCGATCCTCCTGCCTGATCCTCCTAGTCACTGGGAAGGTAAGATTACTTCTGAAGGGCTCCCTCAGTGCCCAGCCAGTGCTGGATCTTTTGGTTAAATGTCTGCATGTTCACCACTGTTGGAGTAACTTCAATAGTTCTTTCTTGAGTTAAATATTTTGGATTTTAATCAATTTTCCTACAATGTGAAAACTCGCTGAAACCCTCTGATCTGGAATTAAGATAGAAGTCAGTGATTGCTATGGCCCCAAATACCTCCTCAGCAACCATAAAGTTTTGCAATCCAAGCTTCAGACCAGAAACCAAGGCCTAAGATACTAGGGATTTCAGAGCCAATCTGAATTTCACCTCTGATGCAAACAACTCTAATACATTTTACTGAATTGCTTTATTGCTAAACTCTTTTATTTTTTAATTGTCAATGGATTTTCTATTTATTTATCTATTTATTTATATGTGGTGCTGAGGATCAAAACCAGGGCTTCACACATGCCAGGCAAGTATACTACCACTGAGTCACAAATCCAGCCCTACTTAAACTCCTTTTTTTTTAATATTTTCTAAGTTGTTGATGGACCTTTTTATTTTTTATTTATTTATATGTGATGCTGAGAATTGAACTCAGTGCCTCACACATGCTAGGCAAGTAGTCTACTACTGAGCTACAACCCCAGCTCCTATTGCTAAACTCCTAAATGGCTTTTTAAATAATAAATAGTAAGAACAGCCAGGCCTATGGTGCATGCCTATAATTCTAGCTACTGGGGTGACTGAGGCAGAAGGATCACAAGTTCAAAGCCAGCCTGGGCAACAGTGAAACTCATCTCAAATTGGAGAATACAAAAAGGGCTAGTATGTAGCTCAGTGGTAGAGCACTTACCTAGCATGCTTGAGGTCCTGGGTTCGATCCCCAGGACTACCTCCCCCACAAAAAAAAAAAAGTAATAACAGATATCAGATAACATGAGTTCAGCCTAGTTACACATATCAAGTCTATAATGTACTGTTGTCCCTCCACATCTTCACAACACCCCATCAACAGGCAGTGTGGAAACAAACCCCTTGACCAAGGTCACCTAGCTAATAAGTGGCAAAGCCACCAAGTCTCCTGGCTCCAGAACCACACTCTTAACCCTATGGTAGACTGCAAGTCAGGCCCTGAAATTTCATACTCCTGGCCTATCCTAGGAGTACTAAAGATCAGGAACTAATCACTAAGAGCAGAAGGTCATTGTTCCAAGGTCACATAAGTTGGTGGCAGAGCTAGAAGTGGAACACCTCTCCTGATCCCCACACAGGCCCAATAGTTAGCTCAAGGCCAGATCATGATTGACAAAAAAAAAAAAAAAGCTTGAGGTCTATGAGCAGAAGGGATTTCTATTTATATCTGCCCTCCCCTACCTAAAACTAAGAATGTGGGCAGGGATGTAGCTCAGTGGTAGAACACTTGCCTAGCACGCACGACATAAGAAAAGGAAGGAAGCCAGGGGTGAAGGGAGATACAAAAGGAGATAAAACTAGGGACTTCAGTTTAGTTTGAAGTTATGATATTCATGGCTGCCTTGGATTCAGCTGGACCCCAGAGTATAGATCATCACGGTGACAAGAGCCCCGTCTCCATCCACAAGGAATTGGATCGAGCTGGTATTTCCCTTGAAAGCCTCCTAAAAATATCCTCACATCCATCTGTAAATGCAGAGCTGGGGAGTAACTTTGTGTGCCCATGGAAAGATCCTGCTCTCCTGAGAGTCAAGTTTGCCCATCTGCAAAATGGAACTTAAAAGTTTCTTTCCAGCTCTGACACTCTGAGTGTACAACTTTGGGATGGGTTTGTTGCCCTATCCTATGCTAGAGTTTGGGGGTTAGATGGGTGTCCACTCTCTGATTTCCCCCACTTCCCCCATTAGACCCTGTGGGTTAGCTGCCTGGGGATGTGTCCTTCCATTTGGGAAGAACCAACTCCTATATGCTTTCTAGGGGAATCATAGTCTGATAATTAAGGTTCAAATCCCAGCTCTGCCAATCACGGACAGTGGGATCCTCTGAAAATCATTTTCCTTTTCTGAGTCTCAGTTGCTTCTCCTGCAACATGGGGATTATGTCCACTACCGTTCATCACTTGTTGCCAAGGTGAAGTAGATAATGAGCCAAGTGTACTTTCATAGCACTCAGGACATAGTAGTAGCATTCACTATCATTCCCGCCCCCTCACCCAGGCCAAAGGGTTTGGCAGCACCAGTGAACACAGCCAGCACCAAGGCAGGCAGCCTGGGAGGGGACAGTGCACAATCAAGGTGACAAAAGGACTGACACCCTTTCCCAAGGCAGCCTGCTGAGACTGGAGCTGAGATTCTGACTGGCAGATGGACAAGAATGGTGAACCCAGCTACTGGGGATATGAAGGGATTTTAAGCACCATAGTTAGCTGCTTTCGGAAGTCCCTCCTGGCCTCCATGTTCCTCTTGTCTAACAGCAATAATAAACCAAGCACTTCAAATGTGCTGGCCCCATTCTCATAGGAACATCACAACTCTATCATCACCTTCATTATACAATTGAGGGAACTAAGTTTCAGAGATGGGAAGTTACTTGTCCAAGTTCACTCTGCAACCCTGGACTCCAACTCATTCTGGTTGACCCTAAAGAAGGCTGTCAGCCTTAGGGGCTGAGAGCTCTCCAGGAGGAATGGCAACTCTGGGTCCACCCTCTCCATCCTGGGTAAAGCAGAGATGGCCAGGTCAGGAGTCTCAAATCCAGTTGTCACAGCTCCCTGCCCAGGTACAGAACCTTCCTGGGGCCTCAGATATCTAGGTCCTCTCTGGCCCCACCAGCATCACCTGTGCCTGCATCTACATCTTCTACTCGAGTTTCCCAGACTCCTCGCCTTGCCCCACCTTGGTTCTCCCTCTGGGACTTGCCCCACCTTGGTTCTCCCTCTGGGACTTGCCCCCAGGCCTCAACCCTCTTTCTCCCCTGTCTGCTTTTCTGGGGCCCCTCTTGTCCTTGATGCCCACCCTAGTTTGCTCCTTTCTGACTCCTATGGCTCCTACCCATGTGTCCTTGGCGCACCCGCGATCTCCTCCACAACTGTGCCTGGCGTGGCACCCTGAGACCCCCTCCGACCTTGATGCTCTGAGTGCCCTGGGTTCCCTCTATCTCCTTCGACTCCCCTTAGCCCCAGACAGAAGGCCTCCAACTCCACGTTCTCCGTGCACTGCCAGCCCCCGCGACCCCTGCGCCCTCGGCGGCCCCACAGACACCGCGACCCGGTGCCCTCAGTGCCCAGCCAGTGCTGGATCTTTTGGTTAAATGTCTGCATGTTCACCACTGTTGGAGTAACTTCAATAGTTCTTTCTTGAGTTAAATATTTTGGATTTTAATCAATTTTCCTACAATGTGAAAACTCGCTGAAACCCTCTGATCTGGAATTAAGATAGAAGTCAGTGATTGCTATGGCCCCAAATACCTCCTCAGCAACCATAAAGTTTTGCAATCCAAGCTTCAGACCAGAAACCAAGGCCTAAGATACTAGGGATTTCAGAGCCAATCTGAATTTCACCTCTGATGCAAACAACTCTAATACATTTTACTGAATTGCTTTATTGCTAAACTCTTTTATTTTTTAATTGTCAATGGATTTTCTATTTATTTATCTATTTATTTATATGTGGTGCTGAGGATCAAAACCAGGGCTTCACACATGCCAGGCAAGTATACTACCACTGAGTCACAAATCCAGCCCTACTTAAACTCCTTTTTTTTTAATATTTTCTAAGTTGTTGATGGACCTTTTTATTTTTTATTTATTTATATGTGATGCTGAGAATTGAACTCAGTGCCTCACACATGCTAGGCAAGTAGTCTACTACTGAGCTACAACCCCAGCTCCNGGGGTCCTCGGGGGGCAGGGCTTCATGTCAGGGGCGGGACCCAGGGATCCCGGGATGGAGGCTCTGTCCTGGGAAACGCTGTCGAAGGACCCAAACCGTTGTTCACGGTCTTGGAAACACAATGAAAAAAAGACAAACCCTGGGTCCTGGTGCGAGGGGTTGGGCGTCTGGGCAGAGCCACGTGTGGCGGAGCGCTGAACTCCAGGGACTTCGCCGTCAGGTTTGCTAGTCGGGGAGTTTTCAGAAGTTGGTTTCTCATTCTGGTGTCTGGGCTTCGGTCTATTTGCCTGACTTAGTGTGAGGTGCAGCTTCGAAAGGTAGCAGGCCCTGCCCATTTGGAAGGAGATAGTCGCAGACTCCATTTAGAGTTTGAAGAGGGATTGAACTCTTACAGACTGGAGAGGAGCCAGGAGTGGTGCGCATGCCTGTAATCCCAGAGACTCTGGAGGCTAAGGCAGGAGGATTGCAAGTTCGAGGCTAACGTCAGCAGTTTAGAGAGACCCTCAGTAATTTAGCAAGACCCTGTCTCAAAAGGAAAAAAAAATAAATTTTTTAAAAAGCACAGGAGATGTAGCCCTCAGTGATAAAGCACCTATGGGTACAATATCCAGTACCCCCCGAAAATAACAAAACTGGAGGGGAGTTTAAGAAATTAACACCCCGGGCTAGGATTGTGGCTCAGTGGTAGAGCGCTCACCTAGCACGGGCGGGACCAGGGTTTGATCCTCAGCACCTCATAAAAATGAAGGCATTGTGTTATATCCATCTACACCTAAAAAATAAATATTTAAAAATATAAAAAATAAAGAAATTAACACCCTGCTCTGTTCACAGTTGAGTAAAGAAAAGCTCAAAAGCCCATATTGGGAGGTCTAGCAAGAGAATCCAGAACTTCCGATTTGTGAGAGGTTTGCAGGGTTGGATGCTCTTAGATTTAGACGTCTGGAGACCTAATGTTGAATGCTTGCCCAGAAACTCTGTCAACTCCAAGTTGACCTTAGTCCCTGAACTTCACTTCTCTGAGTCTTGATCTCATCTATGGAATGGGAATAATAATTATCCCTATCCTGCAGGACTTGTGTAGGGATTGAATCGAAATGAAAATGCGTCCTAAACTGTGAATGTCTATACCACTGATACAATCACTTTCATTATATACTTACTATGGCCAACTGCAGCACTGAGTTTTTTTCATGTATTATCTTTATAGTCACTTCATGAAATCTCTACTGGAAACCCACATTATACAGCCATTTGCCGGTCTCCGTTGCCCCTGCCTGCAATCCCAGCAGCTCGAGAGAATGAGGCAGGATTACAAATTCCAGCCTCAGCAGTTTAGGGAGATCCTCAGCAATTAAGCGAGACCCTGTCTCAAAAAATAAAAAGGGCTGGACACAGTGCACACTCCTGTAATCCCAGCAGCTCTGGAGGCTGAAGCAGGAGGATCACGAATTCAAAGCCAGCCTCAGCAAAAGCCAGGCAACTCAGTGAGACTGTTCCTCAAAATAAAAAAAGGACAGGCGGTGTAGTTCAGTAGTAGAGCACTCCTGGGTTCAATCCCCAGTATTAATTAAAAGGGCTAGGGAGTAGCTCAGTGGTGGAACTACCTACATCCAATCCCTAGGATGGAGGGGGTGGCTAGAAGAAAAAACTTGGATTGCAAGGTCTAATTGGCCAGGCTGAGGCTGTGGCTTAGCCATAGCACACTTGCCTGGCATGTGTAAGGCACTGGGTTCAGTTCTCAGCCTCGCATATAAATAAATAAAATAAAAGTCTATCAACAACCAAGAAGAAGAAAAAAATTAACAACAACAAAAAAAAACGGTCTTATTGGCCTAGGTCACACATTTATGAGCAGGACAGATCTGGGATTCAAACTGAGCCATGCCAATGGCTGGGCATGGAACTGCTCTACTGAGTGTTAAGACAGCTGCTGAATATGAAATAAGGCCTGATTTTTATCAGAAAAAAATCTCATCACATCACACACTACAACTGGCCTTCTCCATCTCTGTCCCTTGTCTCCATCTTTCACTCCCAGCTGGAACATGTTGGACAATAAATAGGTAAGGCCATACTATTATATAGATTCTCTGCACCCTTGGGTAGAACCCTCCATGTAAAATACTATCAAGGAAATAAAGAGAAAACATAAGAAAACAGGCACATATACAGTTGTCCAAAATAAACTTATCCACAAATCACCAGACACAAACCAAAGTGTCCAACAATAGCTCTTTACCACTGGAAATCCCCTGAGGCCATGCATTTATGTCATTTATTCAGTATTTGTTATATAACAGCACATGAGTGGGCTGATTTATATACATTGTCATTTAACCCCCACCTAAACTGCCCGCATGGTGCATACTTGTAATCCCAGCTACTTGGGATGCTGAGGCAAGAAGATCCCAAATTCAAAGCCAGCCTGGGCAACTTAGTGAGACCCTGTTTCAAAGTAAAGATGAAGCCCAGTGCAATGGTACACACCTGTAATCACAGTGATTTGGGAAGCTGAGGCAAGAGGATCCCAAGTTTGGAGCCAACCTTAGCAATTTAGCAAGATCTTATCTCAAAATAAAAAACAGAAATGTTGGGAATGTAACTCAGTGGTAGAGTGCCCCTGGGTTCAATTCTTTGTACCACACACATACACACACACAAAAAAAAAAAAAAAAAAAAAAAAAAANTCTGGGTTCAATCCCTGGTGAAGATTTTAAAAAAAGGATCATGTTCTGGCATATATATGATATATGGAAGAAAGAAATGGGGAGGACTGCGGGAGGAAAGAAAGAAAAAAGGAAGGGAGGAAAGATAGGAAGAATGGAAGGGAAGTGGGAAAAGGAGGGAATTCGATTATATATGAGCATTGATATTTCAAAAGCATGATTTTGCTTAAAGATTGTACAACAGCCTGTGAAGTTGGGGGTAAGAACCTAGGATCAGCGAGAGAATCCCATCCTACTTGGCTTCTGGAAGCTTCCCTTTGATGGTAGAGAAGGGACAAATGGAGACAGCAGGCAGGAGACAGAAGGAAGCTAGTCTCCTTTCCCAGGACCAAAGCCTGGAACCAGATTCTTAAAAGTCCCCCCACGTACTGCCCTGCTTAAAAGAGACTTAATAAGACCCAAGCAAACTTAATGAGAAAGAGCCCGGGAGGAAAGTCCGCCCCTGGGCACCGTTTCCTGTGAATCAATGGAAGGGGAGAAGCGGAGGAGATGTGTATGCAAGGAGCTGGCAGAGAAGGAAGAGCAGGGGAAAACAGTGGCGTGTGCACACGTGTGTATGTATGTGTATAGTACATGCATTGCACGTGCACATGTCCGTGATCACACAGTAGGGGCAGTGCCAATCACCTGAGTCGTGCCAGCTGTCTCAGGAACCTGTAACTGAAGTAACACTGTCTTCTTCCCTTGGTCAGCTGATCCTTCTCTGCTGTGACTAACAAATTGCCTCCCTCCACGGCCACAGGCCTGGCTCCCCACCAAACCCCAGACAGAGCTTCCAGAGGCAACCTGTTCACTCTGAAGGAATCAGAGGTGGGGGAGGGAAAAGGAAGGATATAAGCCAGGCACGGTAGTGCACACTATCAATTCCAGCTACTCAGGAGACTGATGCAAAAGTCTTGGCAAGTTCAAGGCCAGCCTGGGCAACTTAGCCAAACTCTGTCTCAAAATAAAATATTTTTTCAGTACTGGGGATTGAACTCAGGGTGCTTTATCACTGAGAGCTACATCCCCAGTTCTTTTTATTTTCTATTTTGAGACAGGATCTGGCTTAGTTCTGAGGCTGGCTTTGAACCTGAGATTCTCCTGACTAAGCCTCCAGAGTCTCTGGGATTACAGGCATGTGCCATGGCATCCAGACAAAATGAAATATTTTAAAAATGGGCTGGGGATGTGGCTCACTGGCAGAGTGCTTGCCTAGCCTGTGTGAGGCCCCATGTTGAATCCCCAGTACACACACACACACACAATAAAGAAGGAGATAAATTTCCAGCTCACTGAAGGCCTTACAGGCCACCTTTGGAGCAAGGGTTTGAGGTCCTGCTCAGACAGGGAGGTTTCTGCTCAGACAGGGGCTGCAGGGCAAGGAGCAGAGATTCCTACAGTCATGGCCTCCCACACCCAGAGACAGCAGTAACAATGAGAGTTAACATGACCGGCCTACTTAATTAGTGCTTTCTGCGGATCATCTCACTTAAACTTACATACAATCCTAGGAAAGCGGTCTTATTACTATTCCCATTAGCCAGATGAGAACACTGAGGCTCAGAGACATGACATAGTAACACAGGCAGTCTAAAACCACAGCTCATTGTGACACTGCACCCGGCTCTGAGGTACTCTGTGGGATGGGAATCAAATGATCCCAAGAGAAAGAGCCCTGGAGGAAAGTCCTCCCCTGGGTACTGTTTCCTGTGAATCGAAGGGGAGGGAAGAAGCAGAGGAGTTCTGTACGCAGAGGAGCTAGCAGAGAAAGAAGATGCAGAAGCCAGGCTTGGGAGGCTAAGGCAGGAGGATTGTGAGTTCAAATCCAGCCTCAGCAATTTAGTGAGGCCCTAAGCAACTCAGTGAGACCCTGTCTCTAAATAAAATATAAAAAGGGCTGGGGATGGGGCTCAGTGGTAAGTGCCCCTGAGTTCAATCCCTGCTACCAAAAGAAAAAAAAGAAAAGTATAGAGCAGGGGAAACCGAGCTGGACTGAAGCCATAGGGACAGAGTCAGAAGCTTGTCACTGTGGTGATTTTCCTGGGCAAGGCTTGTGATGAGTGACCAGGTGACAGGGTTAGGGTGCTACAGAGTCCGGTCTTGTAGGGCTCCTCCTCTTATGGGTCTTAGGGGAGGGGTTACCTCTGACAAGGCTGATAACTTCCTGTGTCTGGTGTCCCTTACACATTGCTGTTTAGTTCTCATTGCAGCCTCATGAGGTGGTCATTCTCACCTCCATTTTGCAGAAAAAGAAATCAAGATTCAGAAAGGGAAAATGTTTTGCTCAAGGTCACACAGCAAATAAACCACAGAGCCCAGATACAAACCAGGTGATTTCTGAATCCAAAGCCCTTCAACTGGGCTACCCTAGGACACTGGTTAGAATCAGACACTCGGAGCGTTAGAGAATTTAAATTGTAGACATATGGAATTTAGAGAAAAGGAATGTTAGAACCCTAAAATCTTGGCATTTAGGAGATTCTCTTCAAATGTCACCAGATCTAACTCCATCACCCACCCCACAGATTCCAAAATGCATTGGTGCTCAAGTCCCTTCTATTAAACGACATAGAGCTATTTGGATGTAACATACACACATCCTCCTGTATACTTTACTTACTTGTTTACTCATTCATTTATTTATCTGCAGAACTGGGGATTGGACCCCAGGCACTTTACCACTGACCTACATTCAGTCTTTTTTCTTTTTTCTTTTTTTTTTAATTTTGAGGCAGGGTCCTACTAACTCACCCCAGGCTGGCCTCAAACTTGCAATCCTCATGCCTCAGCCTTCCCAGTAGCTCAGATTACAGGCCTGCACCGCTGCATCCAGACCTCCCATATACTATAAATCATGTCTCGATTACTTATAATACTTAATATAATGTAAAGGTAGTGCTAATGGTTGTTATACTACATTGTTAAGGGAATACTGACATTAAAAATAGCTGTATGTGTTCAGTATAGATGCAACTTTGTTTATTTCAATACTGAGGCTTGAACCCAGTGTCTCATGCATGCCAGACAAGCACTCTACCACTGAGCTACTTTGCCAGCCCTTTTTATTTATTTTGAGACAGAGTCTCACTAAATTTCCCAGGCTGGCTCTGAACTTGCCAACCCCCCGTCTCAGCCTCCCAAGTAGCTGGGATCACAGGGCTGTGTGCCACGTCTGGCCAAGTGCATTTTTTATTAGTTTGTTTTGGTGCTGGAGATTGAACCCAGGGGTGCTTTACCACTGAGCCACATCCCCAGCCCTTTTTACTTTTTATTTTGAGACAAGATATCACTAAGTTACAGAGACTGGCCTCAACCTTGCAATCCTCCTGCTTCATCCTCCTGAGTCACTGGAACCACTGGCATGCACCACTGCACCCAGGCAGGCAAGGGATTTTTGTTTGTTTGTAAGTCTTACTAAATTATTTTTTACATGTGTATTTTAGTTCTAGATGGACACAATACTTTTATTTTATTTGTTTATTTTTTATGTGGTGTGAGTGCCTCACACGGCCCAGGCAAGCACTCTGCCACTGAGTTACAGCCCCAGTTCCACAGATTGTCAAGACCTGAGAGAGCAGACTACAGGGGACAGCTGGCAGTCTCAGTGTCAGCATGAGATGTCAGCTCGCAGTAGGCCATAAATGGCAGTCACAGGCAGGAGAACCCAAGCTGGACTGAAGCCTTAGGGACAGAGCCAGAAGTTTGTCACTGTGGCGATTTTCCTGGGCAAGGCTCATGATGAGTGACCAGGTGACAGGGTTAGGGTGCTGCTGTGGCCGGTCTGGTGGGGCTCCTCCTCTTACGGGTTTTAGGGGAGGGGTTACCTCTGGCAAGGCTGATAACCTCCTGGTCTGGTGTTCCTGATATGATTTGGGATATCCGTGTGTCCAGATGCTTTTGATTTTATTTGATAAGTTGGCACAAAGTGTACGGTCATTCTACCTTGGCATTTGGACACAAGATGAAGCACTCACGGCAAAACTACGGCTTTACAAAAGGGGGTAACTTAGGGATAAGCACAGCCCGAAAGCTACCGTTCAGTACATCATGGAGTCACTCAGAGCGGGCACAACCTGCTCTCCTCAATCTAGATAACCTAAGAGGGAGGTTAGATGAAGACAAAGAGGCCAGGCCCTGAGCCCTGGAGCCTCTCTCCAGCAAGAGAGTGACCTGAGGAAGCGGGACACTTGCTGTGGGATAGGGGCAGGCAGGGTGAGTAGAGGAGGGCTTTTCTCCCGAACCAGACATTAATCCTGGACCCCAGGACAGGAAAATAAACCTGAGAGTGATGATGACAGTTCAAGCTGAGCTCAGGTAGGGAACGCCGGAGAAAATAAGAGCCAGTAGATTCAGATTTATAGTCTGAGAGCTTTTAGTGACAGTCCAGCACTTCACAAAGGAAGAACCAGAGACCCAAGAAGGGGCATCCTCAGCACCACATAAAAATAAATAATTTTTTAAAAAACATAGTATTGTGTCAAACTACAACTAAAATATACATGTATATAAATACTTGTACATCTTTAAAAAAAAAAAAACAGTGTCAAGGGCTAAATACAGGCTAAACTCTGGAGGGTAGGCAGATTCTGCACCCAGGCACCACATCCAAAAGATACCAGTAGGGGGCAGCAGAGAGTCAGGACTGCCCGCCCAGGGTACTAGCAATGAGGCCAACTCACATCTGGCAGAGGACAGGGAAAGGGATAGAGGAATAGCTCAGCCGTGGTGGAGGTGAGGGGTATGTGAGAGAGAGAGAGGAGGGGTGGGAAGCAAGGCTTCTTGGGGCTTTTGTTTTTGTGTTTTAGGTACCAGGGATTGAACTCAGGGGCATTGAACCACTGAGCCACATCCCCAGCCCTATTTTGTGTTTTGTTTAGAGACAGGGTCTCACTGAGTTGCTTAGCACCTCACTGTTGCTGAGGCTGGCTTTGAACTTGCAATCCTCCTGCCTCAGCCTCCTGAGCCCCTGGGATCACAGGCATGTGCCACTGTGCTGGGCTTTGTTTTGTTTTGTGTTTTATTTTTTGCCTATTGGGGTTTGAACCCAGGGCCTTCTGCATTCTAATTGATAGGCAAGTACTCTACCCCGGAGCAGCACCCACAGCCCAGGTTATTTTATTTTGAGACGGCGTCTCCCTAAGTTGCCCAGCTGGCCTTGGACGTGCATCCTGCTGCATTGGCCTCACTTTTTTTCCCCTTGCTACTGAGGAACCCAGGGCGCACTACCCCCAGCCCTCTTTAATTTTTTGCCTTCCTTCCTTCCTTCCTTCCTTCCTTCCTTCCTTCCTTCCTTCCTTCCTTCCTTTCTTCCTTTCATAGAAGTGGTTTTACAAGTTATTGAGCTGTCCTTGAACTTCTGATCTCCCTGCCTCAGCTTCCTGGGTCACTGGGATAACAGTGCCACTGTGGCTGGCTCAACGTCACTTTTTGTTGTTGTTGTTTCTAGGGGTTTGTTGTTGTTATTGTTGTTGTTTTGTTTTTGTGCTGAGTATTGAACCCAGAGGTGCTTTACCACTGAGCTACTTGCAACCCTCCTGTTTCAGCCTCCCAGGCACCACTATGCAGGCTCAGCCTCAATTTTGAAGCACTTTCCTCCCTTCTCCATGTGAGGATTACATACCCACGGTGATAACTATTATTATTATTATTGCCACATTGTTTTAGCCCATCCCATTCTTACTCCCCCAGCCTGAGTCACAGACTGGGACAATAGAAAAAAGGAACAGCTTGGGGACCAGACAGACTTGGACCCAAACCCTGGCTTTCCACTGACTTAATGTGTGACCATAAACAGGTCACTTACCCCCTGAGTCTCTGTCCTCATCTGTAAAATGAGGTTAAGAAAATGAAAAGCTGAAATCTCTGGAAGAATTAACTTGGCCTGGGGTAAGGGCCTGACATGTGAAAGAGCCTTCATCAATTTAATCCCTGCTCCTGGCTTTTGAAGACTATTTTATTGGACTGGGTGGTAGCTCAGTGGCAGACCACTTGCCCAGCACACTAGGGATTATTTCTAATACTGTTAAAAAAAGGATATTTTATTTAGACTTACATTATTAATGTCATTTAACAGACATTCATTGTGGTTATACTCTGTGCCTGGTTCTGTCCTAAGTACTGGGGACAGAGTGGCATTTCAGGTCAGCAAGAACCAGGAAAGTACCACTTTGAGTGGGGTGGGTCCCTTCAAGTCTAGGGTCTGCATATCAGCATTAAAAGCCAGAATTCCAAATTATTGCTACCTTGCTTTAAATTTTTATTGGGCTACTCACTATGCAGTCTCTGAGCCTCAATGACATATCTATAAAATAGTATAGTTGGAAGTAAGTCTAACTAGGCACATGCCTGTAATCCTAGGAATTCTGGAAGCTCAGGCAGGAGGATCACAAGTTTGAGGCCAGCCTCTTCAATTTGGTGAGATCCTGTCACAAAATAAAAAAGGGCTGGAGATGTATAAATAAAGGGGATTACAGGATCTTGCCTGTTCCCCCTCCCGGCCACCTCTCCTTGACTAGAGATGTACACTGGCTTCAACATACACTTCTGCCATGATGTGCCACCCTCAACAGAGGCTCAAACCAGTGGGGCTTCCCAATCCTGGACTTGAACCTCCAGAACTGTGAGCCGAAGAGAACCTCTCTTTACTTCACAAGTAGCCTGTGGGAGGTATTTCACTATAGGAACACACAGCTGACCAACGCAGCCTCCCTTGAACTTGTGTCTCCCCTGGGCAGTGCTAATTTCACCAGGTCGCACTCCTCAGATGATCCAAGCAGCCTGGTTTCAGAGAGGAAGTAAAATCCCAGCATCCGGAAGCTGAAATTGCATCCTGGTTCCGACACCTATCAGCTGTGCAACCTTGGCCACTCAGCCTCTCTGCTCCTCAATGATGCAAAACAAAAATTAGGATCATTTCAATATCTACTCATTGGGGTTGCTGTGGATGAAATGAGGTAGTATCTATAAAATGCAAAATATAGTCCTGTCATGGTCACTGTAATTATTGTGGCTCCAGGTACTAGTACCATACTATCTTGCACAGCCACTGTGACATCAGTTCCTGGCGGATTTGACCTCTTAAAAGTAAGCTGTGCAGGAGGCTAAAGCAGCCTCAGCAATTTAGCAAGACCCTGTCTCAAAATAAAAAAAATAAAAAGGGCTGGGGATGTGACTCAGGGGTTAAGCACCCCTGGGTTCAATCACGGGTACCAAAAAAAAAAAAAAGGCTCTGAAAGCAGTCTCCATCCTCCATCTCCCAGGCCTGGCGCCGCCCCTCCATTCACACCTCTATGAAGGACTTGTTAAAACAGATTTCCAGTCCACACTCCACTTTCTGGTTCACTGGGTCTGTGGTAGACCGAGAATAACAAATTCTCAGGTGAGGACCGGGCTGCCAATCCAAGAATGACATCTTGACAGCCTCTGCTCTGAGCTCCTCCCAGCCTCTCCTGCTTGGAGTCTTTCACCCAGTCCTTCTGCAGACTGGTGACTCTGAGGACGGGGATCAGTCCAGGAGGCTCAGAGGCTGCAGGCTGGGGTAGGAAAAGGAACTGGCCTCGGGCTCCAGGTTTTCCCCCCACTCTGGAAACTGCTGCTTTGCAACAGCCAGAGTCAGGGTGTCTCTAGGACCTGCAATCCCACCCGCGGGTTCACGCACAGGCCCCTACCTCCATCGCTCTTTCCAGAAGTCCCACGCGCATGCTCCCACCGGTGCAGCTTCCCACCCCGCGTGAACCCTTGCTCCCTGCCTTGGCCCCAGACCTCACCCACACGCACGCTTCATCCAGAAAACATTTCATCCCTCTCCTCACAGATGTTTCCCTCACCCTTCTCTCTCTTCTGAATTCCCTCAAAAAGCAGTCACTGGTAATTTTTCCAAATCACAGTAATTACCTCATTACTTTGTTATTAATAGACTTCACTTGGCTCCGAGGCTGTGTGTGTGAGGAGGGATTCCTGGAGGCAGCCCCGCAGGAGAGCTGCCCTGGCCACAGCCCCTGGGCTGGCCTTGGCTTGCCTCTCTCTCCCCGGGCCTTTGCTACCACATGCTCTGACTCAAATAAAAGGGTGTATTTGAACCACAGGTTCCTGAGAAATGGTAGAGGACAAAAAAGAAGAAGGTGCAGGCTGTAATCCCAGTGATTTAGAAGGCTGAGGCAGGAGGATTGCAAGGTTGAGGCCAGCCTCGACAATTTAGCAAGACTCTCAGAAACTTATCAAGATCTGGTCTCAAGATAAAAAATACAGGGCTGGGGATATAGCTCAGTTGGTAGAGTACCTGCCTTGCATGCACAAGACCCTGGGTCCTAATCCCCAGCACCACATGCGCGTGCATGCACGCGCACACACACACACACACACATTCACACACACACACACACAAATACAAAGAACTGGGGATTGTAGCTCAGTGGTAAAGCACCCCTGGATTCAGTCCCCAGGACCAAAAAGAAAAAAAGAAGAAAACTATGGTCAGGAGCAGTGGCACATGCCTGTAATCCCAGCCACTTGAAAGGCTGAGGCAGGAGGATTGCAAATTGGAGGTCAGCCTCAGCAATTTAGTGAGACCCTGCCTCAAAATAAAAAATAAAAAGGTCTGGGATTGTAGCTCAGAGGTTAAGCACCCTGGGTTCAATCTCTAGTTTAAAAAAAGAAAGAAAGAAGAAGAAAAATGGAAGAAAAAGAAAAATGGTAGAAGCCAAACAATGCAGAGGCCTGGAGTCACACAGCAAAATAGAGGCAGAACCTAGAAGGAAACCCAGGCTTCCCAGCCACCCTGTACAGGCTTTTCCCTTTTCTCCCCTTCCTTAATCCCCAAGGCAGATCTGACTTGGAGATGCTTCCAGGTTTAACCGGGGGGGACCCCCAAACCTGAACACCTTCCTCAGTTTCCCCCCACTTGCCTCCTGATAATAGCTATACTTATTGATTATACTCCCTGAACTTCCCAAATGAGAACTGACTACTACTCACAGTACCCCTGTGGGGCAACTGCTGACAGTTAACCCATTTTACAGATAAGGAAACCGAGTTCCAGCAAGAGGATCACAAAAGTCTTCAGGGAGGACTCCGAGCCTGAACACTTGGCTACTGGGTTGCTGATGTCCTGGGATCCTCATCTCGCCGCCCTGGGGCTTTTGGTAGTTCAGGCTTGCAAATTTTTTCTAGATTTAGAAAAAGAATGAGATTTAGTTCACAAGTATTGAGTGCTTACTGTCTACCGGATTCTTCCTTGTGGGAAGGTCTTGGGTTGGCTTATCAACCCTTAAGTTAAAGTCACCCTGAGGACTATTTTCTATGATAAGGATTTAATTAGCCCCATTTCCGATGGGGAGACTGATAACTGCAGCCATTGCAAGGGCTCCTTCTGGGGAGCAGATATGGATTCTCTAATGAGTTAGTCCTGATTCCCAGACCTCTTCTCACCATGAGACTCTTCCCCAAGCGCCCTCCACTCTAGGCCTCCGCCAACACAATCCCAACCTGACCCGTGGCGCTTATCCTGCTACTGCATTGGAATCTGTGACCAGTTACAAGCACAGGGGTCACAGAGGCTTGGCCATCGTTGCCCACTCTCAGGTTGAGAAGAGGGTTTCCAAGTCCAAGGTCCTGCAGGAGCATTGCCTGGAAATTTCCTCCACGAATGAGATGGGGGAAGAGACAGTCTCAGCAGAAAAGCTGCCCAGGGCAGGAGGTGGCCAGGGCTGAGGGGACTGGGTAGCGGGAGACTAGCCTTGCCAAGCTGGTCAGGATCAGTGGCGGGGGGAGCAGCATAGAGAATCCTTTGTCAGGCCAGAAGCTGCAAGGCTGCCCCATCCCCGCCATCTGGCTTCTCCTCCAGCCTAGTGATGCATGATGGGGAAAATGGGGGGGGGCACTAGGGGCTGCCCACCTGCTCTGCCTCCTGGGATAAGCCAACCCGAGACCTCCCAGGCCCATCTGGCCAACACATCCCCAGGCCCTGACCACCCCTGGGACTCCTTTCCACAGGCTGAAATTGGCCGGGAGTGTGGCCAGCCTGTCAGGGTCACAGGTCACCATTAATCTGACAGAACAAGGGAGGGTGGGCGGGTGGGCAGGCAGCCGGTGTGGGCAAAGCCCTGGCAGTTCCTGCCGTCTGCTCTGGTGGCCCTTAGAGGGAGGTTTTCCTCTTCTGGGAAGCAGGGAGGTTAGAAAGAATACAGAACTCTAGGAAAATTGCAGTTGCTCATCTCTCACTGCCTAGCAATGGATGGGAACCCCAGAAAGTCTCAGCCATGCATGTTCAGGGTGTCATGCAGCACTGATCGCGGGTGACAGAGAAATACTGGGAGGGAAGTAAGTGCCCATCAGTAGGAGACTGGATAAGTCTAAGAGCTGTGCCTATCTTCCTCGACCTTACCCTATACTCGGGTTTGAGAACTGAGGTCCCCCGTGTCAACGTGACTTCACTCTTCCAGGAAACTCTTGCCCAGAAAGACAAGACTGTAAACCAATAAATAACCTCACTGTTTGCCTCAGGAAATACTTGCAAACCAATTTGTTTGGGCAAACAGTTTGCTCACCTTAGCAAATATATCCGTGACCAGACCACAGTTTGATATCATGTTTAAGAGCTTCTTGTTAGTTCTCTATCACCCTAAACTATTAAGTCACCAATCCAGCCCGATCCCACTTTCCTGCCTTAAAAAAAAGACCACCTAACACCACTAGAACCCAGACCCCCTTACCCTGTAAATAGTGTTCCCAAATCACCCCCTTCCAAGGCATGACCAAGACTCCCTCAGACACTACTCTTGGGCTGGGGCTGGGGCTCAGTGGTAGAAAAAGAAATGGAGTCTCACCTGGCAGAGATGGGAATCTGACTCAGCACCAAATAGAAAATAAATTAATTAATTCAATAAAGGTATTTTGTGTCCACTTACAACTAAAAAAAAAAGAAAAAGAAAAAAGAAAGAAAGACACTGCCTTTGGAACCAGGATCTGTGGTGCCCACCTCTAATTCCAGTGACTCAAGAGGCTGAGAAGACCACAAGTTCAAGGCCAGTCAGCAACTTGTAAGACTCTATCTCAAAATTTAAAAAAATAATAAAAATAAAAAGAGCTGGGGATGTAGTTGTTGGGAAGTGCTCCTGAGTTCAATCTCCAGTTCCATCTAAAAACAGAGAATCAGAGACTGAGGCTGAGACAGATGGAGAGAGAGAGAGAAAGAGAGAGAGAGAGAGAGAGGAAGGAAAGAAGGAAAAGCAAAGTGTCCCTATGTTAAAAGAAACACAATGGCAGATCAGGTTCATGTCCCACAATCCAAATATTAGCACTGTGTGGCACTGAACAGGTCCTTTGCCCCTCTGAATCCATATTTGGCACCCAGGGAAAGAGTAGAGTAGCAATCCAGAATTCCGGAAGTAATAATTATGCAAATGTTTGTACATAGAAAGAAATCTGGCCAGAAATTCAGGAGATCAGCCTGTAAAGGCTGGGAAGAGAAAGCTGGATGAAGAAAATGGAGGTCCATTAACTGTTCAGGAGGACCAAGCACTGCACAGATTCAAATTCCTCCCCACTGTAGAGAAGAAGAAATGGAGTCACACCTGGCAGAGGTGGGAATCTGACTCCGGAGATGAACCTTTTTCTTTTTCCAGTACTGGGGTCTAAACCTGGGGCTTCCTACACAGGCTAGGCAAGTGCTCTACCATTAAAGCTACATCCTCACCCCTTTTGATTTTATTTTGAAACAGAGTCTCACTGTGTTGCCCAGGCTTACCTGGAATTTGTGATCCTCCTGTTTCAGCCTCCAGAGTAGATGGGGTTAAAGACATGTGCCAGCAGAGATGAAATGCTTCTCTGCTACAATTCGCTGCCTCCCATGTCAACTCATCCTGATCCCATGAATTCAGTGATAAGGGCCCTGAAGATCAGACAGTTTAACTTAATGATGATGATAACTAATATTTAGCTGGGCTCCCTGGTGCAACCTGTAATCCCAGGAGGCTGAGGCAGGGGCATCGCAAGTTCAAAGCCAGCCTCAGCAACTTGAGGCCTGAAGCAACTTAGCATAACCCTGTTTCAAAACAAAAAATAAAAAGAGTTGGGGAATGTAGCTCAGGGTTAAAGCGCCTCTGGGTTCAATCCTTGATACTACTACCACTACAAATAATATAATAACTAATATTTAATGAGTACTGCCCATGTGCTAGGCACCACATGTCAGTTCTGAATTCTCCCAAACCCACTGAGTAGTATGCTGTCGCCTTACTAATTTGGAAACAGAGTCTCAGATATTTCAAAGGATTTGCCCCAAAATGACACAGCTAATAATGTCATTGTCTGTGTGGCTTCAGAGCCTCAGCTTCCTCATTTAAGTATGCAAGACTCAGGATTCCAACCTGGAACATGCTAGAACTGTATGCTGATGTGCATCCCATGGTGCCTCCTGCCTCCAGGAAATGAAAAGACTCCTCAAACTGTCCTTCCTGGCATGCTCTGTCACCTCACGTCCTTCTCTTCTTCTGTCTCCTCTTCCATTCCTACCCTGAGCAGACCCCAGGAAAGGGCTTCTCATTTGACCTAGTGGCTGGCAGGCCATGTTGGAAGGTCCTTAAGTACCTGGGGGGTGATCTGTGGGCCATGACTTTCAGACCATGACTTTCAGGCCATCCATCAGCGGTAACTTAGGTTTCAGATGTCACGTGACCTCCACCAGCTTTCCTGGGCTCCCAAATCCTCCTTCGGGACCCAGCCAGCCCTAAGCCAGGTGGGTTTTGTGTTGTTGTTGTTTTTTCCTAGGTGGGTTCTTGCTCAGGTACCAAGAACCTAGCTGGGTCCCAGAAAGAGCCAAGTCTGTCCCCAACATACACACAGGAGTGTCCCTCAACCCTAGGCTCCCAGCACCTGCTCCTGGGGCACTTCACTACTAAGCTACATCCCCATTGCTTTTTTTTTAAAATATCTTTAATTAATCATTTTTATGTGGTGCTGAGGATCAAACCCAGGGCCTTGCCCGTAAAAACCAATCTCAGAGAGGTTAGAGAACTTTCCCAAGGTCATGTGGTGGCTGCCCAGTGGGTAGTAGAGCCTAGAAATTAGAAACCTGGGACCTGGATCTTGCCCTACCTGGTGCTCTCTGGGAGACACTGACAAAGTAAAAGCCTCTCAGAGCCCCAGATGTAGAAGAGAGAAAAGACCAGAAGGGAGAGAACAGGAACAAAGAATCTTGGAGCAGCACACTTTGATGGGGACTTGTGATCAGGAAGGATGACGCAGGAGCTGGGCACAGTGACCTGCATTTCTACTCCCAGCTACTTGGGAGTCTGAGGCAGGACAATGGTATGCACTCAGGAGTGGGACATCGCCAGGGCAATGTAACAAGACCCTATAAACTGGGCAGAGTGGCACACTCCCGGAATCCCAGCTACTAGAAAAGCTAAGACATGAGGATTGCAAATTTGAGACCAGCCTCAGCAATTTAGCAAGACCCTGTCTCAAAATAAAAAACAAAAAATGTTGGGGGTGTAGCTTAGTGGTAAAGCGCCCCAGCCTGCCCCCCACTAGAATTAGAGGTGTACATCACCAGGTTTGAATGGATCTTAGGATCAAGTCTTGGGCCACTAACAAGAAAGGACTTGTACACACAAAGAAAGGACACAAAGAAAGGACTGGAAAACTGGGTGTAGTGGCCCACACCTAGAATCCCAGCTACTTAGGAAAGGAGGCAAGAGGATCATAAGTTCAAAGCCATCCTATTTTGAGAAACTGTTTCAAAATAAAATAGAAAAAGAAGGGTTGGGGATGAAGCTCAGAGTTAAAATGCTCCTAAGGTCACTCAGCATTGTTACATTAACTCTTTTTTGGGGGGAGGTGCACTGGGGATTGAACTTGGAGCACTTGACTAATGAGCCACATCCCCACCCTATTTTGTATTTTATTTCGAGACAAGGTCTCACTGAGTTGCTTAGCACCTCACTTTTTGCTGAGGCTGGCTTTGAACTCTTGATTCTCCTGCCTCAGCCCCCAGAGCAGCTGGGATTACAGGCATGTGCCACCAGACCCAACCGCAAACAAATGAAAAGGCACAGGGAGGGCTGGGCATGTAATTCAGTGGTAGAACACTTGTCTAGCATGTGTGAGGCCTTGGGTTCAATTTCCAGAACTCGCCCCCCAAACACACACACACACGCACACACATAAAGTGGGTTGAGCAGGGCTATTCTCACTATCTGTGATAAGGGAAAAGTTATTGTTTCCAATCCAATGGAGACTAATATTTTTGTAAAGTACAATTAAGTGAATTACCAGAAAAATAATCACATGCTCAGATATCACAGTAATATCAAATTGCTATAAAATAGCAGTTTCTAAACCAAGTGATGTGGTGCACACCTGTAATCCCAACAATTCAGGAAGCTGAGGCAGGAGGTTTGTAAATTTGAGGCCAGCCTCAGTATCCTAGCAAAACCCTGATTCAGAAAATTAAAAAATAAAAAGAGCTGGATATGTAGCTCATAGCACCTCTGGGTTAAAAACAAAGTTTCTAAGGGCTAGCTAGGGCTGTGGCTGTGGCTCCGTGGTAATGTGCTCACCTAGCATGAGTGAGGCACTGAGTTCGATCCTCAACACCACATAAAAGTAAAATAAAGATATTGTGTCCACCTATAACTAAAAAATAAATGTTTAAAAAAAGTTTCTAAACATGCTCTATTTCTTACTTATTTTATGGTTACAGTTTGGATACTATCATTACTCATGACCAAAGTTTGAGTCATAATTGGTGTCAGATCGGTGGAGGTGACTTAGGACAAAGCAGCCCTGGCGAGAAAGAAACATCAATCAGGTGCCCACAGAAATGCCTGTCAATCAGCAGGATCTCCTGATTAACACCTTGCCTGATCTTATAATTGGTTTTTCTTGTACTGAGAATTGGACCTAAAGGCACTTTACCACTGAGCTATATCCCCAGCCAAGCCCTTTTTAAATTTTGAAACAGGGTCTCACTAAATTGCTCAGGCTAGTTTTGAAATGGCAATCCTCCTGCCTCAGCCTCCCCAGTCCCTGGGATTACAGGCCTGCACCACGGCACCAGGCCAGTAACCATGATTGTAGAGCACGTGGCTTCATGGCAGGCACACAGCAGAGGTGGCTATTGCCATTACTAAAGATAACACTGGATGGAAGAATGAGTGAGAGGGGAGAGAAGAGGAAGTCTATAAAAACACCATTATTAAAACTAATGCTCATAAGGAGCAGAGTGGCCAAACACTATCACTGCAGAATCTCCTGACAGTGCAGTGTGGAGAGGGACACATTGGCCACAGGCCTGGTTGGAGGAAAATTTGGAATTGGAGATCTGGCTCAACCCAGGTGGGGCATCTAGCCTTCTTTTTTTCAAATGAACCAAGGGCCTCTCTCAGGCTAGACAAGCACTCTACCACTCAGCTATATCCATAAGCACCCTCCCCCTTTTTTTATTTTTATTTTATTTTTTTTTTAAGAGAGTGAGTGAGAGAGAGAGAGAGAGAATTTTTTAATATTTATTTTTTAGTTTTCGGCGGACACAACATCTTTGTTTGTATGTGGTGCTGAGAATCGAACCCAGGCCGCACGCATACCAGGCGAGCGCGCTACCGCTTGAGCCACATCGCTTGAGCCACATCCCCAGCCCCCTCCCCCTTTTTTTTAAAAGACAAATTCTATTTTGAGACAGGATCTTGCAGAATTGCCTGATTGGCCTCAAATTGTGCAATCCTCCTGCCTTAGCCTCCCCAGTAGCTGGGGCCACAGCATGAACCACCATGCCCAGTTGGGTATATGAGTTTTAAAAGTTCCCTGCTAACAAAACTCAAGTGTTGTTCAAAGGTAGAAAAATGGACCCTTTTACAATAATGGTCTTACTGATGGAATGACTGGTTAGCAGCCCATTCCAGCTTCTTAACCTTTCCACCCTCCTGCCTCAGGACCTTACAGCCTGCCCTCTGGGTATATTCTTTCTTGTTTATAGGGAAGTTTCCAGATTGATTTGAATTGTAAGGCTTCAGAGTTCTATTAGAATTTCAAGACAGAGAATTCTATTGATTAGAATTTTATGGCACCAGAGAAATATTGATTAGCATTCCGTGGCCACAGAATTCTGTTACTCAGAATTCCATGACTCAAGAGTCCTATTGATTTGAATTTCATGGTGTCTTAGTATTCCCGCCCTGCTAGCAGAGCCCCATAGAATCCTTTGTGTGTATGTGTGATACTGGGGATTGAACCTGGGATGCTTTACCACTAAGCTACATCCCAGGCCCTTTTATTCTTTTTTTTTTTTTTAACTTTTGAGACAGGGTCTTGCTAAGTTGCTAATGCTAGCCTCAAAATTGTGAACCTCCTGCCTCAGTCTCCCTAACAGCTGGAATTTTAGATGTGCACCACAATGTCCAGCCTCATAGGATCACTTTTAAAAATGGTGATGCTAACCTACCCACCTGTTTCTGGTGAAACAACCTGTCCCCAGTCATGCTTTAGCTCATGGTGAATGGGGGAGTTGCTGTGCCATGTTCCCCCTCCCCCCAAAAAAAAATGGAGCTCCCTTGAGACAAAATCTTGAGGTTCCTAGGAGAGGGAAAGGAATTGAAATAAGGAGGAGGAAGAGTGAGTCTGGAAGGGGGCTGTCCCAGATCCTGGAAACGTCTCATTTTTCTGTGTCTTTTTTTTTTTTTGGTACTGGGGATTGAAATCAGGAGTACTTGACCACTGAGCCCCATCCCCAGCCCTATTTTGCATTTTATTTAGAGAAAGGGTCTCAATGAGTTGCTTAGCGCTTTGCCATTGCTGAGGCTGGCTTTGAATGCGATTCTCCTGTCTCAGCCTCCAGAGCTGCTGGGATTACAGGTGTACACCATGGCGCCTGGCACATTTTTCTATATTTTAAACTGCTATCACCTCCTCCAGGAAGCTCTTCCTGATGACCAGATTGATTTGGCTCCCTTGTTGAATGCTCTTCAAGCTCCTCCATTCTATTTCTTTGTTGTTGTTGTTGAGATGGGCTCTTATTATTTTGCCCAGGCTGGACTTGAACTTGAGATCCTCCTGCCTCAACCTCCTGAGCTGCTGGGATTACGGGCATAAGCCACTGCGCCTAGCTTTTTTTTTTTAATTATAAGTTTTTAGCGGCACCTGGGAAGGAACTCTGAGCCTCATGCAAGCTAGAAAAACAGTACACCGTCCAATCCAGAAATATGTTCCTAAGATTGTACTATTTGTATTTAGAGATTCTGGGTGATTCTTTTGACTAATATGTAGAGACAAGGACCACTCTACTTTGTGCCTCACGCCCAGACCAGTGCCTGGTATACTATATTTGTAAACACCTATCACACTCCTACAGGCCGCATAGAAAAGGACCTGCTAGAGACAAGAACTGCCAAGGATCAGGGGATGCCAAGGAAAGAAGGATCTTCAGGGGACTGAGCGTTTGGGCTCCCACCCCATTCTGGAGCCAGCTTCTGGGGAAGGGGCCAAGTTGAGCAGGGGTGGGCAAACTTTTTTTTTTTTTCCATCAAAAAGAGGAACACATTAAAACAGAGGCTGGATGAGCCATGCGGGTTTGGGTCTCTGTCTGCTGTCATAGCAATCAATATGCAGTTTAGTTGCAAAAGATTCTTCTAATTACCATAAAGTTTGAGTTTCACCTAACTTTTAGAGTGAGGGAAAGGTTTTCCAAACCTGGAGATAAAGCTTTCCTGGGGGGGGGGTAGTTTGCCCCACCTCTCTGGTGTCAGAGAAGTCCCTTAACCACTCTGAGCCTGGGGCTTCTCATTTGGAAAAGGGCTATAATAAAAGTCCTTGGTTCCCAAGGCGGTCATGAGGATTAACTGAGATAACGCCTTCAGCTCCAGCAGGCGGGCTCAGCGGGAGCCATTGGATTGCTATTGTTGGTAATAATTATTATTACTATTACCAGGGGGACTTTGGGAGGAGCAAGCGGAAGGACATATGCAAATCCTCCAGCACAATGTCTAGCACCCGGGAGACCTTCATAAAAGCTCTCAACCTCCCCAGTCCTCCACCCTTGTCCCCCATCCACACCTCCACCTCAGGCGATTCCAGACAGACCTTCCCGGCATCCTCTCTTGCCCCCCTGCACGCGGTCCTGTGCCTCTCAGGCCTCAGCCCGAGACCTGAGAAGGTGCCCACGGCAGCTGGCCAGGGTGCTGGGAGGGGGCTAGGCACCGAGGGAGGAGGGTTCCGGCCAGACCTCCCACCCCCCGCCCATTGTCTGAGCCTGCCGGCCCGCCAGCCAGCTGATGTCCTGGGTCGCCGACACCAGCTGGCCGAGTCCACCGCCGCCCCAATCTCCCCTCCTCTCAGGTCCCTCCCTGTCACTCAGCCTCGGCCCATATCTGCCCACAGCCCAAAGAGACTCAGGGTGTGATCAGAGGGCCTGAGCTATTGTCCCCCAAATCAAAGACTGATTTGCATTCTTCAGCGATTTGCACACCCCATTCATTTGTAGAAAGCTAGACTGATGCAAAGTCTGTCTGCTCCTTTTTTTGAGAGGGGTTTTGACATGTGATTTTGGGGGTGTTCTCTTTGAATCTTCAGCACTTCCTTACCCAGGGACTTTGGCCATGTGACTTGCCAGTCTATCCTCAGTTTCTTCATTTGTCAAATGGAGAACATTTTCCCTACATAGTGTTTATGAGCAGGAAATGAGATCCAGGGATAAAGCGTGTGTTCAACAAATGATGGCTGTTCTTACTTATTATTTAAATATTTTATCATTCAAACATTCCAGAGCCAACGGTTAGATCCTGTGTTATCCAATACAGGCTACTAGGCACATGTGGGTATTTAAATTCAAATTAATTAAAATCAAATAAAATCAAGTGGGGCATGGTGGCATAAGCCTGTAATTCCAGCCATTCAGGAGGCTGAAGCAGGAGGATTAGAAAGTTCTGAGACCAGAGCTAGAGATGTAACTCAGTGGTAGAGCACTTGTTTAGCATGCAAAAAGCCCTAGGTTCATTCACAGCACCACAAAAAAAGAAAAAAAGAAAAACAATCCACAGTTGCCCAGGCTGGTGGTGCCCAACTATAATCCCAGCAATGCTGAAGATCAAGGCAGGAGAATCACAAGTTCAAGGCCTGTCTGGGCAATTTAGTGAGACCATATCTCAAAAAGGGCTGGGAAAGTAGCTCAGCCATAGAGCATCAATGGGTTCAGTCCTCAGTGTAAGATCAGGCGAGTCCGGCAGGGACCAAAGGAGGCCGCTGAACGAGGCTTTATTGAGATGTCACTCCCCGGCGGGCGGAACTCGATCAGACCGACAGAGTGGACAGAAGAAAGGTCTGAGGAGAAACCGCGTGGAAGCTTCTTCGTGGAAGCTCCACCTGACTGGACTTTTATGGGGTTTACAGCAGGAAGGGAAGGGCTTGGGCCAAGAAAACGTGTTTTTAGAGTCCCTTGTCCCGCTGGAGTTGGTCGGGGGAGCTGGCTGAACTCCAGGATCGGCCAGAGGGTCCTGATGATTGACAGGCGTTTGTCAGGAGATCCCGCTGATTGACAGGCGTTTCTATTGGCGCCTGATTGATGTTTCTTTCTGGCGCGGGCTGCTTTGTTCTAAGTCACCGCCACGGACCTGACACTCAGTACCACTAATAATAATAAATAAATTAGTTTCTGAGTCACAGCAGCCATATTTTAAATGCCCAAGAGTCACATGTAGGGGTTAGGGATGTAGCTCATTGGTAGACCACTTGCCTATCATGCTCAAGGCTCTAGGTTCTATCTAATACCGCATTAAAAAAGAAAAAAAAAATGAAAGAAAAGGAGCCGGGTGTGGTGGCACACGCCTGTAATCCAGGCAATTTAGGAAACTGAGGCAGGAAGATAGCAAGTTCAAGACCAGCCTGGGCAATTTAGTGAGACCCCATCTCAAAAAAAGAAAAAAAAGTCCGGGTGCAGTAGTCTACACCTGTAATCCCAGCAGCTCTGGAGGCTGAGGCAGGAGGATCAAGAGTTCAAAGCCAGTCTCAGCAACTTGGTGAGGCCCTAAGCAATTCAATGAGACCCTGTCTCTAAATAAAATATAAACCAGGGTTGGGTTGAGTGCCCGTGGGTTGAATCCCTGCCACACACACCAAGAAAAAAAGAAAGAAAGGGAGGAAGGAAGAAAAAAAGAGAGAGAGAAGAACGAGAGAGAAAGAAAATAGTTACAGGGCATATACTGGGGACCCTCATTCTGAACACCACAGATACAGATCATCACAAGAAGCTTTATTGGAAGCTCCTGATTCAAACCACGAATCCTCCAGAGTTTTTCTCCCTTTCTACAACAGGGCTCCTGCTTTAGCAGCCTTTCTCCCTGCCCCCAACAAAGTAATGACCTTGCTGAGTGGGTGTTCTTTTGTTTTCTGCGGGCCTGCACCTGGGCGGAGGGTGGAGAACAGGTGTGGAGCTGTGCCCTAGAGCACCTAGGGGGTGGGCTCAATGGTCCGTGCTGTAAAGCAAACAACTGCACCCAACTTTGTTCCAGGCCCCAATAGGAGCCTCCACCTCCTGGAGGTGAGGGAGGGAGGGAAAGTACTGAAAGTTGTGGGCCTTGTCCCCACTACCTCCCTTAGGCAGTTTAAGGTCACACAGCCTGGGCCTGGGATGAGCAGTTTCCAGCACAGCTGACACCTGGGGAAGGTGTGCCAGATGGGAGGCTCAGAGGCCAGGGGAGGGGGAGGGGGGCTGGCAGCCTTCCCAGTGGCCAAGGCTCAGCTGCGCCAGAGGCTAAGGAAGGGATGACTGGGTCACATTCAGACTATTTCAAACCTTACACATCCCACATCTGCTGTGACCCTACCTCCTTTCTGCGGAGAAGCAGGAATTGAGCAAACACAACAACAATATCTTCACTACTATGTGACTGTCTCGGCATCTCAAAGTTCACATCTCCACACCTGGACTCTTGCTTTTGCCTCCAGGATGTGTTGATTCATCCCACAGCTGTCCCCATCTTAGCAGAAGGCTGTTCCATCCTTTCAGCTGTTCAGGATCCAAACCTTGGAGTTACCTTTGACCTTTCTTGTTCTTACACCACACAAACAAGCCTTGGGCAAATCCTATTGCTACACCTTCAAAATGTATCTTAAATCCAATGCCTTCTCACCACTCCATGGCCCCACCCCTGGTGGTGGCCACCATGATCTCCCTCCAGGAGCACTCTAGTGACATTCTACCTTGACCTCCTCCAGTACACTCTTTACCCTGGGTAGATAAAAATCATATCACTCCTTTGCTTTAAACTATCTACTGGCTCTGAAATGAAATTACGTATTATTCTTGCAGTCCTAGGGATGGTACCCAGGGCCTCACGCATGCTAGGCAAGTGCACTACCACTGAGCTACAACCCCAGTCCTTTTTTCTTTTTACTTTGAGACAAGGTCTTGCTAAATTGCTAAAGGTCTGTCTAAGATCCTCCGGTGGTCTTAGCCTCTCCAGTTGACAGGATTATGATCATATGCCATCATTCCTGGCTCCTGAGCCCTTTTAAAATTTTTATTTTATTTATTTGTTTATTTAGGTACTGGGGATTCAACCCAGAGATGCTTCACCACTATCTGATCTACATCCCTAATGCTCCCCTCCCCCGCCTGGCCTTTTTTGTTAAAAACTGCATTTTTTAAATTTTGCATATTTCAATTTCAGAAGAAAACCAGCAAAACCTCCCACAATACATAATGTCAAATTAGGGAGGGGATGGTTTTGAGGCCCAGGTTTCCTGCTTTAGACATAAGGACTGGAGAAAGAAAACCAGGAGATATCAATCACCACAGGGAGCCAAGTGGGAAACTATACTGAAGGCTAATTTTTTGAAATTTTAAGACAGGGTTTCACTAAGTAACCCAGGCTGACTTCAAACTTGAAAATCATCTTGTCTGTTTCCCGAGTTGCTGGGATTACAAGAGTGCACCACCAAGCTCTGCATAAATTTTATTTTATTTTAAGACCGTCTCACTAAATTGCTCAGTCTGACCTGAAACTTGTGATCTTCCTGCCTCAGCCTCCCCAGTAGCTGGGATTACATGCAAGAGCCACCACACCCAATCTCTAAATGGAAATTGATTTAGAACAAAGCCAAATTCCTTGTTTTGGCTCTGTAGTCCCCACATTCTGTGGCCCTTGCCCTAGTCCCTTTCTCTAGTTATGTACTGATGTCCTTTCAGTGACATGCTATCTTCCTCCAAAAGCAACTTGTTCTCTCACTAAATCACAAGCAGCTCAGTGACCTTTGGGTTTCAGGAATGTGCGTATCACTTCTTCAGAGAAAACTTCTTTTTTCTTTAATGACACTGAGCATTGAACCTAGGGCCTGTTGCATGCTAAACCAAGTGTTGCACTACTGAGCCACACCCCCAGCTCTTTTTTTATATTTTATTTAGAGAAAGGGACTCACTAAGTTGCTTAGGGCCTTACTACATGGCTGAGGCTGACTTTGAATTGGCGATCCTCTTGCCTCAGCCTCCCCAGCCACTGGGATAATAGGCTTCTGCTATCACTCCTGACTAGGAGACCAAATTCTGAATTCCCAGGTGGATTCAGTTGCATAGGAATGAGGGTTGAGATTCTCTGCTCTAAGGGTGGGCAGCTTTAAATAGATGAACTTTTAACAGAGGAAAATCCAAATCCCTAGATTTCTCGCCTTGGCATAGTGCTGCAGGCTTATAAGCCAGCGATTTGGGGGGTTGAGGCAGCAAGATCTCAAGTTTGAAGGCAGCCTGGGCAATTTAGTGATCAGTACAGCAAGCTGTGCCCTGTTCTGAGTTACTTCATGGTGTAGACAACAGCAGTTTTCAGGCTGTGCCTATACTTGTGTTACCCCATGTTGTAAAGCAGTAGTTTTCGTAAGCTGCTCTATTGTGAATTCAAGTACTGAGGTGAAATGACTCTACACGTTGTTCATACATATAAACAGCCACCATCTGCCTGGCACAACCATAAGGCACAAACCGATAAATAATTTTTTTTTTTAAAGAGAGAGAGAACGAGAGAGAGAGAGAGAATTTTTAATATTTATTTTATTTTTTTTTAGTTTTTGGCAGACACAACATCTTTGTTTATATGTGGTGCTGAGGATCGAACCCGGGCTGCACGCATGCCAGGCAAGCGCGCTACCGCTTGAGCCACATCCCCAGCCCACCGATAAATAAATTTAATTGTGCTAAGGAGAATGACCACCTGTAAACTTATCAAATTAATCAGAAACATATGTATGCTCAGGTGTATAGTTTCGAGGGGGCAAAGTTGCGATGTATGCAGTCAAGGGGGAGAAATAATGTCCATGCTCTTCTGCCCTTTTCACTGCTTTATTCACTCGAATTATTCAATACAATTCCACTCTATAGGTTCTTTTTAATTTTTTTTGTAGTTGTAGATAGATAAAATACCTTTAGTTTATTTATTTATCTTCATGTGGTACAGAGGATCGAACCCAGGGCTCACATGTGCTAGGCAAGCACTCTACCACTGAGCTACAACCCCAGCCCACTCTATAGGTTCTTAATCAAGAAAATGACAATCCCTAATGCTCGGCACTGCAATAGACATCATCAATTCACAGCAAACAATTCTAGATTAATTAATTCACTGCAAACAATTCTAAATTAATTCTAAGCACTACAAACACACTCAATCACGACAGGTTAGTGACAGACATTCTCTCTGCATGCTAAGTTCAAAAGTCTCAAGCCTTAGGCTTTATATCCAGCAGATGCACACTCACTCAGACCGTGGTGACCAGGTCCGGAACCAAGGCAGGTTTCTCCTGGCATGGAGTGGAAGACAGTTGAGGAGAGGGTTTTAGGGAGAAGTTGCGGCTCTCACCAGGGTCCAGATGAGGTGGTAGAGTTTGAGAGCGGTGAGGATCACACAGAGGATCAGGAAAACGATGACAAGTGATAGGATGTCAGTCCAGGTCCTCATCAGGCCCTCCAGCTTCAGTGCATCCTTGTTTCGGCTGGCTGAATCCCTGATCATTAGCTCTATTATTTATACTAAATTTTGGGGCTTCTGACCCCCCTTTCAATCCTTAACAGCTACCACCAGATTTCTCCATGACATCATTTACCCCAGGATCAGAAACATCTGATCTGTTGGTCTCCACCCTGATCTTCTCGCCTTTCTCCCTTATCAGGTGAGGACAGTCTGCCAGAAGCTTCACTCTGTTTGTCAGGGTGAGGGGAAGTGACTTGTCTGAGGGCCATATTGGAGGGCTCTGTTAGGTGTGCCTACTGAGACTGTGGTTTCAAACTGGAGTTTTTAAAATGGAGTTGCTTAGGCTCAGGCCTAAGGCCATCCTCACATGTATTAAACTCATATCAGAAAAACTAGGCCCATGAGCTTATCGAACACACCAGACCACCAAATGAGGCAATGATCCATAAAAGGAGAAGTATCCCGAGACTGGACACTCTGACCCTGTCACCTGGCCACTCATCATGAAACTTGCCCAGGAAATTCTCCATAGTGATGAGTCTCTGTCCTTGGGCTTTAGCAGAATGTGGTTTCTCCTGAACTTGGCGACCATGCATGGCCCTCTCCAAGTTGACTTCTCAAGCTGACACTGTGAAAGCAGGGTTTTTCAAACTTTGCTAGGATAAATTCCTGTGCTTTGACAGCTCTGTGCCCTGACCAAGTTCTTAGGCGGGTTCTTCATCCTATATGACCACCTCCAGTGACTCTCTGTAGTCCTCTCTCTGCCAATGCTCTCATTTCAGCCTCCGGAACCTCAACCCTTTCTTAGCCTTTCTGTAACCTATAGAGGTGATTGTGTAAAATGTAATGTGTGATTGGGGCTGGGGTTGTGGCTCAGCGGTAAGATTAGGGGCTCAGGCTATAGTTTAGTGGTACAGTGTTTGCCTAGCATGTGTGAGGCACTGGGTTCAATTGAGAGAGAGAGAGAGAGAGAGAAGTATTGTGTCCATCTACAACTAAAAGTATATTTTAAAAAATTATGATTGGAGCCAGTTCAGGAGGCTGAGGCAGGAGGATCACGAGTTCAAAGCCAGCCTCAGCAATGATGAGGCACTAAGCAACTCAGTGAGACCTTGTCTCTAAATAAAATACAAAATAGGGCTGGGGATGTGGCTCAGTGTTCGAGTGCCCCTGAGTTCAACCCCTGGTACCCTCCCTCCCAAAAAATTAAGATTGGAATAAAGAATTTGTGACTGCCTGGCTCTTGACCACCAGGCGATCCACAAGTATTTACTGAACTGCCACTGATTAGAGTGGTATAGCTTGTGAATTTAATGTAATTCAATAAATTCTGACATTGTGGAAAGACACAAATGTTTTTGGTCTATGTTAATATAATAATTCGCTATGACAGAGACCCAAGTGTTACTCAGTGTTAGAGCTCCCCTAAATTCAATACCCAGTACCACAAACACACATACACACACACACACACACACACACAAAGAAATCTCTGGATTTCTCTTCTCTTGTTTAAGGAAAGGATATGGCAAATCAGAAGCCTCAGAGTGAAATAGAAACCTTTTATATGCTAGTTAAGTGTGGTGGCACATGTCTGTAATCCCAACAGTTTGGGAGGCTGAGGCAGGAGGATCAAGAGTTCAAAATCAGTCTCAGCAACTTAGTGAGGCCCCAAGCAACTCACTGAGACCTTGTCTCTAAATAAAATATTTTTTTTTAAATTTTAATATTTATTTATTTATTTTTTTTTTAGTTTTCGGCAGACACAACATCTTTGTTTGTATGTGGTGCTGAGGATCGAACCCGGGCCGCACGCATGCCAGGCAAGCGCGCTACCGCTTGAGCCACATCCCCAGCCCTAAATAAAATATTAAAAAAGGCTTGGAATGTGACTCAGTGGTTAAGCGCTCCGGGGTTCAATCTCTTGCCCCCCCCCAAAAAAAACCCTTTTATTCCTTTATCTTTTATATGCGGTCCTTTACTCCAGGCTTCAATATCCTTCCCCAGATCTCCATGTAAGCATTCAGGAGCTCAGCTCACCTTGCCCAGGTCTCTCTCATTCTCCTCAGTGAGAACCAGCATGTGACAGAATCAAAAGCCCTGCAGGTGGGAGCAGGACATTGTGGCACATGTCTGTAATCCCAGCCACTCAGGAAGCTGAGACAGGAGAACCCTGTCTCAAAGAACAAAAAGGGATGGGGATGTAGTGGTAGAGCAATCTCTAGTACCAGAGCAGGGTGGGAGGAGGTTCTACAGTAGGAGAAGGTAGAGAAGAGGAGAGAGGCCCACAGGGTGGTGCACACCTGTAATACCAACAATTTGGGGGCTTGAGGCAGGAACATTGTAAATTCCAGCCAGCCTCCGCATTTTACCAAGGCCCTAAGCAAATGAGCAAGCTCCTGTCTCAAAATACAAAATAAAAAGGGCTGGGGATATGTGGCTTAGTGGTTAAGGCATCCCTGTATTTAATCCTCAGCACACACACAAAACAAAAACAAAAACAAAACCCCCCACAAAAACCTGAGTTGTTTTTCCATTTCTCAATCTTATTGTTCAGTGTACAGATTCTTGACCATGACCATGACCATGAGCATGCTCATGTTCCTTTCATAATTATAGAAAATACTACATTTTAATAGTTTAACTAGTACGTAAAAACTCAACCTGTTTATCTCTTTCTTTGGGAGCTCTTGAACTTTCCAACTAACTTTGGGGAAAAGGCTTTCCTGTTAGAAAATTTGCAACCATGGCAAATATTTCTCTGGCACACAGATAGGTTTTGTAAACAGCTACAGATATTTCAGAATCCTGTTTATCCAAGGACCATATACCTTTGAGTTGCTTCCCCTACTAACTGTCTGGCCTAGCCTTGTGTTTATCCTTCATTAGCAGAAGGGGCACGGCCAGGGCAGATGGTAGGCAGCATGCACTCTCCCTGCCACCCATCTTTATCCTTCCTGTCACTAAAGAAAAACATTCAGGGCTGGGGTTGTAGCACTTGGCTACCATGTGTGAGGCAGAGGGTTCGATTCTCAGTACTACATAGAAATAAATAAAACTTAAAAAAAAAAAAGGTGGGGGGGGACATTCACTTGGTTTGGACATGAATCAAACCTACAATTAACCTTCCTTCCTTCCTCCCTCCCTCCCTCCCTCCCTTCCTTCCTTCCTTCCTTTCGAGTCCTGGCCACATTAGGACCTCATGCATGCTGGACAAGTGCTCTTATCACTGAGCAGTATGCTCAGTTCCCAGAACCTAAAATCTCACAATTTTTTAGTATATATAATTTTTAGTTGTTGACAGATTTATTTCATTTATTTATATGTGGTGCTGAGAATCGAAGCCCCCAGTGCCTCACACATGCCAGGCAAGTGTGCTACTGCTAATCCTCAGACCCCCCCCCCCCAAATTTCACAATTTTAGTAAATTGTGAAAAAAATGTCAGAGGCACTTGGGGGTCACTCAGCAGTGGAGCACTTACTTACCATATGGGAGTCCCTAGTTGGATCCCTAGCACTGCAAGGAAAAAAAAAGGAAAAAAAAGGTCACAATTTGACTCTATTTGAGATTCTGCTGAGCTTCAGACTTGAGCAGACTTTATAGTGTCTCTTAACCTTTCTCACACTTAATGTGTTTGTCAGGAAAATGCAGTGTGGCAAAACCGAAATCAAATTCACTTTATAATGCACCCAATCCTATTGCTAGGGAATAATCCCTGAACTTCCTGAATCTGAGGCAAGGGCTTTACCATTGAGCTTCATCTTCCAGCCCCATCCCTGACACTTAAACCCTTAGACTTTAGGTAACTAAACAATACTGTCTGATGCTTTGTGGCCTGTTCCCAGAGGTCTTATCCCCCACCCCAAAACACATACTGCACTATGATTAAGCAAGAAAAATAAAGAAGAGAGAGTGACTTTCAGAGATTAATTTATAATCTCTATATTTGAGAAACAGAATTTGAGACATTCCAAGGTAGGCCTGTTGAGGTCCTCAACAAGAAAGTGTTTGTTTTCTAAAACAATAGAAGGTAATGAAATTCAACAATGACATACTTCACAACTATAAAAAAAAAAAAAAAGAGGATAAAGGGATAGCCAGGCATGGTGGCCCACACCTGTAATCTCAGCTGTTTGGGGGGCTGATGCAGGAGGATGGCAAGTCCCCAGTCAGCCTGGGCAATTTAGTGAGATCCTGTTTAAAAATAAATAAAAAGGGCTGGCATATGGCTCAGTGGAGAGCACTTGACTAGCATTCATAAGTCCCTGAGATCAAGCTCCAGTATCTAAAAATAAAAAATAAAAAACATTATGAGGATCTCAGGATTTAGCTCTATGGTAGATCACTTACCAAAAATGTGTGGGATTCTGAATTCAATTCTAGTACTGCAAAACCAAAAACAGAATTTTTTATTTACTAATTAAAAATTGTGCATTTCACTGGGTGCAGTGGTTTATGCCTGTAATCCCAGTGACTTAGGAGGCTGAGGCATGAGTATTGCAAGTTCAACGTCAGCCTCAGCAGCTTATGAGGGCCTAAGCAACTTAGTGAGAACTTTTCTCAAAATAAAAAGTAAAAAGGGATGGACATGTGGCTCAGTGGTTAAGTGTTCCTGCGTTCAAGCCCCAATACCCCCCCCAAAAGAAGTGCATTCCAATAATTTTGAACAACAAAAAAAGGCATTCTATTGAAAATAACATCTGATTTAAAGCTATTTAAAGCAACAGCACATCTCGGACAAGTTTGGATTTTATTTAGATTTCATCTTCATCCCACACAACTTCTTCCTTCACCAACATGCAAGTTCTTTTTCTTCCCTAGCTCCGAGACAAGCAGATGGACAGGGTAGGGCCTTCCTTGACAGTAGTTCTAGATTCTTTGGAGCGAAAGGAACAGCATGGTCATTTAACCTTGATCCAGTCACAAGTTCCTGGCCAGCCTGAGCAACTTGGGGAGATCCTGTCTTAAAAAATGAACAAAGCGGGGCTGAGGCTATGGCTCAGTGGTAGCACACTTGCCTAGCATGTGTGAGGCACTGGGTTCGATTCCCAGCACTACATATAAATAAATAAAAAATAAAGTTCTATCAACAACTAAAAGAATATAAAAAAAAATGAACAAAGGGATGGGGACAGATTGCTCAGGTAGAGGGGTAGAGCATTCCAGGGTTTGATACAGAGTACTGCCTGCAGGCACATGCAAACACACACACACACACACACACACACACACCCAGACCGATTACATACATTTTCCTCACTTTTTTGTAGATTTGTTTTTTTTTTTGTTTTTTTTCATACCAGGGATTGAACCCAGGCATGCTTAACCACTGAGCCATGACCCCAATCCTTTTTATTTATTTATTAAAATATTATTTTAGTTGTCAATGGACCTTTATTTTGCTGACAGTGCTGAGAATAGAACCCAGTGTCTCACACATGCTAGGCAAGCGCTCTACCACTGAGCCACAACCCCAGCCCTTATTTTTTTATTTTGAGACAAGTTTTCCCCAAGTTGCTGAGGTTGGCCTTGAACTTGTGATCCTCCTGCCTCAGTCTCCCAAGTTGCTACTTGGCTTTTCTTTTTGTTTTTAATTTTATTTGAAATTTATTTTATGATGTGGCATTGGAGAGATTTTCACAAAGGAAATAACATTTCAGCTTTGTTGTTTCTGTCATTTGAATTCCTTTCAGGTTTAGCTAAAAGCCCCTACCTGGTACCTCCTGAGTAAATTGGGGCCTTTTGCTGTGTTAGTCAAAACAACATAAAGAACTTCCTTCATCTTTGCTCATACTGCTATTTATTTATTTATTTATTTGGGGGTCCTGGAGAATCCAGGGCCTGGTGCGTACTATGCAAGGATTCTATCACTGAGTTACACCCCCATCCCTTATTGTAGGTTTAATCCCCCTTTCTGAGACGTTGGAGTCAGAGTAGTTCAGAAAATCTCAAAGCACTAGATCTGAAGCCAGAATTACTTTGGTTTTATGGCCTCTGTGTTTTCATTTCTCCAACAGAAATGGATGGGCAAGATCTTTCCTCATATGTAGAAAAGGCGGAATAATATTTCTCTATCCCACTGAGAGGATTAACTGCAGGGATTGTACTAAAACAGCACCTGAACCTGACAAAGGGCTCAATAACAATGGTAACTAACAGTTACTAATTTTATGACATTTTAGGCATTTAGAACGCTGTAGACCCAAAAAGGGAAGTAACTTGCCCAAAGACTTGGGCAAAGGTAATCAGGCCTGTACCTGGTGAACTCAGGTGAGACCTGTTACCTTCCCCTAAGCTCCGCCCCCACGACTCCGCCCAGTGCCCCCCCCCCCCCGCATCTCCCTCGCCTCGGGGGCTGCCTTGGCCGTATCCGGAAGCTCAGGGCTAGAAGCTACGGCTCGAGACGCGAGCGCGTGACGCAGGGGGGGTGGGTCTGAGAAATAGGATGTGCCGGGATAGGTCCATAGGTTCGCGCGGAAGGGGCGGATCGGGTCAGGGGGCGGGGTTTAGCGGGAGTAGTCTTAAGGCCGGGCTTCCGCGTGCGTTGGTCTGGCGGGGGAGAGCGCGCGGCGGGGGCGTGTCCGGAGGCGGGGCGGGGCCAGCAGGGGGGCGGGGTTGCGCGCGGCCTAACGGCGGCGGCGGCGGCGGCGGCGGCGACGACAGCGGAGCTGGTGTTGGTGGGCTCCGCGCCCTCAGGTCCTGCGGCGGCGCCTGTGAGGCACCCGGGCCGCGGGCGGAGGCGCGCGGCGTGTGGCCGTCGGCGATGGTGGGCGTCCCTGGAGCGGCCGCCTTCCAGAGTAAGCTGGGAGGGAAGGCGGGCGGCTTAGGGGGGCGTGTGAGGGGCCTGCAGCTCCACCGACGCGAGGTTCCCAAGAGTTCCCGGAGCGAGGCCGGTATGGGGAAACTGAGGCCCTACGCAGGGCGGCGAGTCCAAGGTCACCGGGCGGGCCGGGCTTCGCGGGTCCCCGAGGCCACCCCTTCGCTTCCTGCGCCTCCGGGTGTCTAGCGGCTCAAGGTGTGAGTGAAACTGGGGACCGCGGCCTCGAAGCCCAGCCGGGCGGGCGTCCATCCGACTTGCGGCGGACAAGAATTGTTTTGTTCTCCAGGCGCTGGGGCCAAAAGTCCAGCTCTGGGGAAATATTACACACGCCTGATTATGAGAGCTGTGTGGTCAGTGCTGGAGCAGGTGAGAATGGCGCCGCAGAGGGGCCTGTTGCGTGCAGGCTCAGGGGTCGGACTGCCTAGGTTCCCATTCTCCCCCCCGCCCCCATTCATGTCTGTCACCTTGGCTCTCCCCTAGTCTCAGTTACCCATCTGAAAAATGGGGGTGTGAAAAACGTTTTCTCCATTCTCCAGAGTTGGGTGTAGTGAAGCTAGAGGAATGATTGGCACACCCTGGCACAGACACCAGCGTGAAAACTGTCATTATTGTAATCGCAGTTTATTAATCATTCTGTGTGAACCTCACTTGGAATAGTCTGAAATTGGACTCGTGGTTGGGTATTTAAGATTTTATGTGGTCGTTGGTTAGTCGTACTCTATGATCCAATTGTCCAATTGTTATTCTTACCTCCATTTCGCCATTCCAGCATTTATCGAATGTACCTCCTAGACTTGTGAGATCCTTGGGGGAAGGGTGGCATCTTTTAATAAGAACAATAAAATTTTAATTGTTTTAAGTCTTTTTCATTAGAATAGCAATAATAGCCAACAGTTTTCATGCACGAGGCATTTTACAATTCTATTCATTTAATATTTATTAAATCATCTCTTGAGTAAAAAGTACCATTCTAGGCCCTGAAAATATAGCAACAACAACAAAAAAAGATAGACCAGACTGCTTTTGAGTTTAGTTGAGAGAAGGAAGAGACCCAGTAAATGAAGAAACAGATAAATGGTTTCTCAGTTGTTTAAGCATTGTGAAAATCTAAAGAGCTTTGTATTTAAATACACCCATTTTGCAGAGGATGAAACCGAGTGACATTAGAACTCTAGCCCCAAAGCAGTGTTCTTCACCACATAATAAAAGGGAAGCCTTACAAAAATTGTGGTATATATGTGTATTAAGAATTGTAATGCAAAAACAGAAAGGTACATGTATAAAGGCATGAATTGGCGTGAACATACTTTATATACAGAGGTATGAAAAATTGTGCTCTGTATGTATAATAAGAATTGTAATGCAAAAAAAAGGGGGAAAGTTTTATGCAGCCTTTATTCCTTCTTTGGTACCCCTTAAATGTTGCATTGAAGAAATACAAAGTAGATTTAGTTTATGCATTTCCTAGTTAGATCTGCAGTTGCTGGTTTTGGTTTGAGCCATACCTTTTGAAATTTATCAATAGAGACACAGACAGGTGACCCCACAAGTTTGGATCTTTTATCTGAACTTAATTTTTTTTTTCCTTTTGCTGTGCTGGAGATTGAACCCAGGAACACTCTACTACTGAGCTAAATCCTCAGCCCCCTTTTATTTCTTTTTGGTACCGGGCACTTGACAACTGAGCCACATTCCCAACCTTATTTTGTATTTTATTTAGAGACAGGGTCTCACTGAGTTGCTTAGCACATTGCTTTTGTTAGGCTGGGTTTGAACTCAAGATCCTCCTGTCTCAGCCTCCTGAGCTGCTGGGATTACAAGGCATGTGCCAAAGTTTCTCTAAATTGCCCAGACTGGCTTCAAACTTGCTGTCCTCCTGCCTCAGCCTCCTGAGTAACTGATATTACAGGCATGTGCTACCATGCCTGATTGAATTTAAAATTTTTATATCTAAATATTTTGTTTTTATAAGTACTTTTGGTTCTATTAATGTAACTTTTTCTTTTTTTTTCTTTTGTAGTACTGAGGCTTTAATGCTGGGGCTACCTACTACTGAACTAAAATCCCAACTCTTTTTTGTGAAAGGTTCTCGTTAAATCCTCAAAACTTGCCTCAAACTTGAAATCTTCCAGGATAGCTGGGATTGTAAGCATGTACCACTTTCACTTGGTATACTTTCTCTTTTTCTTTCTATTTTTTGAGACAGGGTCTTTTGCCAGATAACCTCTCTAACTCCCAATCTTTCTGCTTCAGCTTCTCAGGATTTTATAGGCATGTGCCACCACACCCTACTGTACTTTTTCTTTTAATCTAGAAGAATCAAGTAAATTGCATTGAAATATGATAGTATTGCCAGGTTTGGTGACATGTGCCTATAATCACAGCTGCTAAGGAGGTTGAGGCAGGACGATCTAGGCCAGTTTGGGCAGTTTGTCTAGACCCTGTTCAAGGCCAGCCTGGGAAGTTGTCTAGACCCTATCTCAAAATTTAGAAAAGGGCTGAGGATATAGCTTAGTGCTTGCCTAACATGTGAAGGCCCTGAATTCAATCCCTAGTATGACACACATACAAAAAAATTTATAGTTGTAGTTTATATATATTTTGTAACATGCAACATTTTACAAAAGAATGAGCTAAAAATAAATATTTGTAGAAGTTCCAGTATTGTCTTTTCACATCCCAGTGTGTGAATAGTAACTATTCCTCTGGTGATGGAGATCATTGATCTTATAGTGGCACCTTTCCTTCAACCCATTAGGTCTGCTACTCCTGAAAAAAAAAAAAAATCTGGGGGCTGAGGTTGTGGCTCAGTGGTAGAGCTCTTGCCTAGCACTGGTGAGGCTGGGTTCAATTCTCAGCACCACATAAACAACAACAACAAAATAAAGATTAAATTCTTAAAAAAAAAAAAAATCTGGCTTATTCAATAGAAGTATAATGTGGCACATGTCTGTAATCCCAGTGGCTAGGGAGGTGGATTGCAAGTTCAAAGCCAGCCTCAGCAATTTAAGCAACTCAGTGAGACCCTGTCTCTAATAAAAAAAATACAAAGTAGGACTAGGGATGGGGCTCCGTGGTCAGGTGCCCCTGAGTTCAATCCCCAGTAACCCAAAAAATAAAATTTAAACTAAATTAAATGAAAAGAGTTAAGCATGGGGGCTGGGGATGTGNTTTTTTTTTTTTTTTTTTTTTAAAGAGAGAGAGAGGAAAATGAGAATTTTAATATTTATTTTTCAGTTTTCGGTGGACACAACATCTTTGTATGTGGTGCTGAGGATCGAACCCGGGCCGCACGCATGCCAGGCGAGTGCGCTACCGCTTGAGCCACATCCCCAGCCCTTTTTTTTTTTTTTTAAATCAAGGATTGAACCCAAAAATGCTTAAACATTGAGTCACATCCCCTGCCCTAAAATATTTTATTTAGAGACAAGATCTCTGAATTGTTTAGGGCCTCAAGTTGCTGAGGCTGGCTTTGAACTCTCCATCCTCCTGCCTCAGCCTTCTGAACTGCTGCTGGGATTACAGGTGTGCACCACTGTGCCTGGCCAGTCTTTATAAGCTTTGAGACTTTGGAACTTTCTCTACACTTTATTTTCCTCATCTGTGAAATTGAGACAATGAAAGTTCTTACATTAAGCCTGATGCAGTGGGACGTGCCTAATGCCAGCTGCTCCGGAGGCTGAGGCAGGAGGATTGCAAGTTTGAAGCCAGCCTGGACAATTTAGCAAGACCCTGTTTTAAAAGGAGAGGATTTAGCTAAGTGGTAGAGCATGCCTGGGTTCAATCCCAAGTAACACACACACAGCAGTCCTACTTCATTTAGAGTTTTTATTTAAAAAAAAAAAAATTTTTTTTTGTTTGTAGATAGACAAAACATCTTTGTTTTATTTATCTATTTTTATGTAGTGCTGAGGATTGAACCCAGTGCCTCATACATGCTAGGGAGGCAATCTACCACTGAGCCACAACCCTACCCCCTCATTTACAGTTTTATTGCCATGATTAATAGTTTGTTGTTTTGGTACTGATGATTGAACCTATGGGCACTTTACAACAGAGCTACATCCCCAGTTTTTTTTATTTTTTTGTGGTACTGGGGATTGAACCCAGGATCATTCTACTAGTGAGCTACATCCCAGCTCTTTTTATTATTATTATTATTATTATTATTATTTTATATGTAATTTAACCCCTGAGCCACATTTTCAGACCTTTTTATTTTTTTCATTTTGAGACAGGGTCTCACCAAGTCGTTTAGGGCCTCACTGAGTTGCTGAGGCTGTCTTTGAACCTGGGGTCTTCCGGCCTCGGCCTCCCGAGTTGCTGGAATTATAGGGGTGCACCACCATGCCTGGACCTTTATTTTTTATTTCGAGACAGAGTCTTGCTGTTACTTAGGGTGACCTGCAACTCCTGGGCTCAAGTGATTCTTCTGCCTCAGCTTCACAAATTGCTGGGATTATATGCATGCCATGCACTGGGCAAGAGTAATATATGTTAATGTGATGTTTGTGTTAATTTATGTAAACAACTTAAACAATGCTTGATAGACTGTTTTGTTTGCTTTTTGTGGTTAAGGATACAAAAAGATGACTTAGGATCTCAGTCTATGGGGACTTAAACAGTTATAAAGTGCTTTCAATGTTATAATCAAAGACTTTTGGGATACAAAGGAAGCATAACTAGTTGTTCTTTGAGGGTTTAAGTAAGGACTGGGTAAAGAGGTAGGTAACATTTACAGAGGCTTTAAACCAGCCCCAGCAACTTATAATCTTCATCAGAACAATATATGACAAGACTGGGGAGGCTGAGGCAGGAGGATCATAAATTTGAAGCCAACCTCAAGCGATATGGCAAGGCCCTAAGCAACTTTGTGAGACCCTGTTCTTTTTTTTTATTATTATTATTTATTTTCTAGGTGTAGATGGATACAACACAATGCCTTTATTTTTATGTGGTGCTGAGGATCGAACCCGGGTCCTGCCCGTGCTAGGCGAGCGCTGTACCACTGAGCCACAATCCCAGCCCAATATATTTATTTTTTAGTTTTAGGTGGACACAATATCTTTATTTTACATTTATGTGGTGCTGAGGATCTAACCCAGTGCCTCATGCATGCTAGGCGAGTTCTCTACCACTGAGCCACAATACCCCCCCCTTTTAAAGTAAACAATAAAAAGGGATGGAGGTGTGGCTCAATGGTAAAACGCCTCTGAGTTCAAACCCCAGTATAAAATAAAAAAATAAAAAACAAATAAATAAGGTTCTCTCTACATGATTCCCTCCTTCTGGGTTTGGGAAATTTTTTTCCCTTTGTTCCTCTAGCATAAAAGTGCTCTCATTGATCCCAAAGAGTTACTATTATTTGTAAATATATTATGCCCATTCACACTTGTTTACTACCTTATTAAACCCTTCTTAAATTACCTTACTGGACTATTCCATTTTTCCTGAGACTGTCATTCAAAACTTATTTGTATTCTGCATATACTTCAAACAGAAAGATGTCTGAGTCCCCAGCTCATAGCAGAATTAAATAAGCAGAGAGAGATACTTAAAGCTTGTTCTTTAGTTGTGTTTGTTTCCTTATTTCCTTCCTTTCTTTCAACAGTACTGGGGATTGAACCCAGGGGCACTCTGGCACTGAGCTACATGCTTAACTCTTTTATTTATTTTTTTAATATTTATTTATTTAGTTTTTAGCAGACACAACATCTTTATTTGTATGTGGTGCTGAGGATCGAACCCAGGCCGCACACATGCCAGGAGAGCGCGATACCGCTTGAGCCACATCCCCAGCCCCCATGCTTAACTCTTTTCATTTAATTTAGTTTAAATTTTATTTTTTGGGTTACTGGGGATTGAACTCAGGGGAACTTGGCCACTGAGCCACATCTCCAGCCCTGTTTTGTATTTTATTTAGAGACAGGGTCTCATTGAGTTGCTTATCGCCTCGCCATTGCTGAGGCTGGCTTTGAACTCATGATCCCTCTGCCTCACTCTCCCAAGCTGCTGGGATCATAGGCATCCACCACTGCGCCTAGCCTTTTAATTTTATTTTCGAGACAAGGACTGGCTAAATTGCCCAGGTTGTTCTCAAGCTTTTAGATTCTTCTGCTTAAGCTTCCCCTGTAGCTGGGATTGCAGATGTGTGCCATCATTCCCCGCTTCAATTATTTGAATTTAATGAATGTTTGTAAGTATGAAGAAAGATGTTTTAAATGGCAGTATATAATGCAGCACTAGGATCAAGATTAGTTAATTCACTAAGTTTATATCTCTTCCAAGACAAGGAATATGGAGGAGAGAGATGGTGAACTGTGTTTCTTGCCTTCAGTTTTATCTTCATTTCTTAATTTCAGAGAAGTGTTTTGAACCTCATATTACAGAAAGTGATCACTGGATTGTAAACATTTGCTTCAAATTCATGAAAGCTTGAAGGTTAATTAGAGAGAATCTTAGTTCTTGTTTGGACCTTAATAGAGCTGTGTTGACAGTGTGCGTGTGCAGTATGCACTAGTGTATGTACATGTGACAGACCCTGTTTCTGGGTTGTATTACAGTTGGTGAAATGGCTTTTTTCCTCTGTCTCTGGTTTTTGTCTCTGGCATCTTGAAGGCCTTGAGGGTATCTGAAATTACAGGGACTGGGGTACAATAAGTTATACTTTGCAAATGAGTCAGTAGCAGATATGTCAAGTGAATATGCCTTCTTTTTTTTTTTTTCCTGTTTCTTTCTTTCTTTCTCTCTCTCTTTCTTTCTTTCTTTTTGTGGTACTGGGGATTGAACCCAGCGTCTCACAAATGCTAGTACTCCACCATGGAGCTACAGTCCCCCCCCCCCCCCCCA
>NW_026000026.1:24257906-24264891 GCF_001458135.2 Marmota marmota marmota | reverse complement strand
CAGTCCCCCCCCCCCCCAAAAAAAAATATATTTTTTTAAGGCAGAATTTTGCTAAAGGTTAACCTGGAACTTCAGATCCTCTTGCCTCAGTTTCCCAAGTATCTGAGGTTACAGTTGTGTGCCTCTTCACTTGGCAGGACCATTTTTTAAATTCTCCATTACATGGCTGCTTCTTTTTACTAGACTAGAGTTTTTAGATGAATGTTCTAGAGGAGCCCAGAGGTTTCTTAAGATACTTGACTTTTCCATCATATTTCTTCAAATTTCTTTCCTTAATGTCTCTTATTTTAAAGTCTAGAGAGTCTGGGGCTGTGGCTCAGTGGTAGTGCTCATCTTACAGGTGTAAGGCACTGGATTCGATCCTCAGCTCCACATAAAAATAAAATAAAGGTATTGTGTTCATCTACAATTATAAAAAAAAAAAAAGTAAAATAAAATTGTCCTAGAATCAGATGCCTGTAATACCAGCCACCTGGGAGATTGAGGTAGGAGGATCACAAGTTCGAGGTCAGTCTGGGCAACTTAGCAGCAAAACCCTGTCTCCAAAAATGCTGCTGCTGCTGCTGCTGGGGATGTAGCTCAGTAGAAAAGTGCCCCTGGGTTCAGTCTCCAGTACCGTAAAACTAACTAACTAACTAAACAATTGTTTCTTAGAATTGAGATGATTTAAAGATGGATATCAAAGGTCTTGTTCAGGGGTGTCCTAACTTGGTCTTAGATATGAATTAGAGGGGAAAAAACATAACAGAAACTCAGCAGCCTTTACCAATCCATCCCATATGTTTCCTGATCTTAACTGTGAAGCAGATGATGGCAGTGAACATCAAAAGCTCAAGAAAATGTCCATGTTAATTTTGTATGGCTCTGTGAGGAGTTGTCAAATACAGATTCTGAACTGTGGTATATGGACTACTTTTCAATATGACTTCTTAAGATTTGATCCTTCCCCTAGGTTTTGTATTGCTTAATTAAATGTAGAAATCAAAGTAAAATTCAGAGTAACCCAGAAGTAGGTATCCTTCAGTCTGAATTTATTGTTTCAGAGATGGCTAGACCTTTTAATTAAATTAGCTGATGGGGACAAATATGTAATCTGACCTCTGCAGCAGCTCAAGTGAAATGTTAATATCAGGCATTGCAAGTCTCCCTTGACATATTACTTTGACCTTTTCTACTCTTACAAATGTCTCCCTTATTCCTTTGTTGTTAACTTAGCCAGCCATACAGAGGTCCTGCCTGCTTTTGATTTTTGAAGCCATATGAGAACAGACATTCAAATAGCACAGATTTTCACTTTAGGTTCATATCCCTAGAACTACACTAGCCATACGTAACTGAATTTCAATTAATTCATTTGTAGTTTTTATATATTTTAAATATATAATTTTTAAAATTTTTATTTCTTTTGCAGTCCTGGGTCCCTTGTAATTTTTATCTAGTTCACTGTTCTCACCATTTCCCATTACCTACTCTCTGTCCCCCAAATAAAAACTAATGTGTTGACCTTTTTGCCCCACTAAAAATGTGGCAGTTTTTTTTTTTTTTGTCTTCAATATATTTTTTTTTTTCCCCATAGGGAAATGAAACCAGCCTTGAGGGTAGAGGTCATGGTCTTGGCCTCTTTCGGATTCCCCAGGTGTTTATAGGTTCTCCTTAATTTTCCCTTGGGTTGGTCTGGCCAGATAACAGTCATGTGTTAATGACAGGAATATGTTCTTGGTTTTTGTTGTTGTTGTTGGGGATACTGGGGATTGCACCCAGGGCTTGGTGCAAGATAGGCAAGTTGCTCTGCCACTGATCTGTAGTCCTAGCCTGAAAGTAATGTGTTTAGAAATGCATCCTTAGTTGATTTTTGTCATTGTGGGAATCTTATATTGGGCTTAAACTGAGGTGGCATGGCCTACTGCATGCCTCAGTTTTTATGACATATACCACTGTATATGTATATACCACTGTATGTATGGTCTGCTGTTGATGGAAGTTTATACAATGCTTGACTCTTAGCTCTTCTAAAATATATTATGTATATTTTTGTATAAGCCGCTTTATTTTTGCAGTATTGGGGATTGAACTGGGGAGTTCTCTACCACGAACTACAACCCCAGCCTTTTTTTTTTGGTCCTGGGGATTGAACCCAGGGGGCTCTGAGCCACATCCTGAGCCCTTTTTTATGTTTGACTTTGAGATAGTCTTGCTAAGTTGCTTAGGGCCCCACTAAATTGTTGAGGCTGCCCCTGAATGTGAGATCCTCCTGCCTCAGCCTCCTGAGTCACTGGGATTGTAGGTGTGCACCATCAATGCCCGGCTTCCTTAGGGTCTTGCTAAATTGCCCAGGTTGGCCTAGAATTTGTGGTCTTCCTGCCTCCTTCTCCCAAGTTGCTTGGTTTACAGATATGCACTATTATGTTTTTATGTTTGAGACCAGGTCTTGCTGTGTTGCTGAAGGTCTCCCTAAGATGCTGAGGCTGTCCTCAAGTTTGTGCTCCTTCTGCCTCAGCCTTCTGAGTTGCTGGATTACAGGTATATGACAGCAAATCCAGCTCCTTTTCATTTTTATTTTATGTTGAGACAGGATCAGGCTGGGTTAGTGAGACTGACCTGGAATTTGCGATTCTCCTATTTCACAGCCTCCTGAGTTGCTGTGATTACATACTTGTGCCACTGTATATAGATGATTTATTTCTGTTTTTGTCTATATATGATAAAAAACATGAGTTCATGCCAATTCCTCCAATTCCAGCCCAACACGGCAAAGTTCCTTTAGCCTTTCTCCTTTCCATATTTGCAAATTTTTTGTATTGAAAAGGTCAACTCCTCTTATCCACAATCTACCTGTTTATTTGTTCAATCATAGAAGATACCAAAAATAGCTTTAGAATTACTAACCATGTTTCTATGAAATATCTGCAAGTTGGAGTTGAGTGTTTAGTTAAGTCAATCTTTCTTTTCTTTTTTTGGTACTAGAAATTGAACCCAGGGGCACTTAACCATTGAACTACATCCCTAGCCCTTTTGAGATTTTTTTATTTTCAAAAAGGGTCTCCCTAAATTGCTTAGAGCCTTGTTAATTGGCTGAGGCTGGCTTTGAACTTGTGATCCTCCTGCCTCAGCCTCCTGAGCTGCTGGAATTACAGGTGTGCATGACCACACCTGGCTTGTTCTTTCTTTTAAGCTTGAGAGTTTATAATCAATATATTGAGTTGAAAAGTTAGCTTGGGCTAGGTGCCTTGGCTCATGCCTGTAATCTCAGGTACTTGGGCGTTTGAGGGAGGAGGATAACAAATTTGAGCCAAGCCTGAATATCTTAGTAAGACCTTGTTTTAAAACAAAACAAAACTGGGCTGTGGCTGTAACTCAGTGTTAGAGCACTAGAGCACTTACCTAACATCCTCAGGACCCTGGGCCGTGCCATAACTTGGGGTCACTCCTTAATTATTTGGTTTAATTTGATTAATTAGTGATGGAAACCAGGAGTGTTCTGCCTATGAGCTAGCTACATCCCCAGACTTTATTTATTTGTGGCACTAGAGATTAGACCCACTGGTGCTTTTTTGTCTTGAGGCAGGATCTCATTAAATTGCTGAGCCTTGTCTCAAACTTGTAATCTTTCTGCCTCAGCCTCCTAAATTGCTGGAATGTAGATTAGTGGTAAATTGCCAGAGTTCAATCTCTACTACCAAAAAAAAAAAAAAAAAAAATGCTGGGGGTGTAGTTCACGGCAGAACCATGATCAATATTTTGTTTTTTGTTGAGAGCCACAGTCCCTGGCATTTTGCCAGAACTAGTGGTTGAGAGGCAAGCCATTAAGATAATGATAATTAAGTTAAGCTGTGTATGATTGCTGTGACTGGATGATGCTGGATTGAAATAGGCTATGTATTCAATTGTATATAGACTCCTGCTGCCTCTGCTCCTGGGGATTCCTAGAGAGTTCCAGTTGGTTCCTGAAGTTCCTGTTGGTGTGTGGTGTCTCTGGAAAGGCCAGGGGAGCTTGGAAATAAAGTTTGTTCCTGCTTGAGTGGCTCGTGATTTGTGCCCAGCCAGACTGCGGCAGTTTTTGTGGTACTGGAGTTTGAATCCAGGGCCTCACTTGTGCTAGGCAAATGTTCTACCACTAGGCTATATCTTCAGCCATTATTTTGTAATTTTAGGCACACATTTATTATGTAAGATTATATATATGAAAAATATTCATTTTGTATTTTTTAAGAATTTCTCCCATGTTCTGCCTTTTGGCAGAATTTCAGAATAACTTGAAATTCTTTATTTCAAATAAATATCAGCATTTCTGTTCACCTTTTGGAAGAGCTTTTAATTAACTCAGCCATGGAGTGTTTACCTTGCCCCAGATGATTAGTTTTTACATTTTATATGGGCATAGTAATTTGCACCTGCTGATTTCTTGTTTTTAGTGATAGTGAAAAGTCAATTTTTTTCTTGTGATAATTAATGCTTTAGTCTACTTACTGATTTGCCTTTGCAACTTCACAAAAGCAATTTTAGCGTGCTCATTTTTCAAATATATTTGCACATGATAACTCTGGTTTGCCCTTTTTGAAGGTTTTGAATGGGGAAAATTGGTAAATGGTGTTGAAAGTCGGGTAGTGGTAGCTACAGGAATGAGCTCTGTCAACATTATACTAATTCCTTAGAAAAAAGAAGCACCTGAGGTGACACCCCCCCCAATTGGGGATTGAACACAGTAGTGCTTTATCATTGAGATACATTCCCAGCCCTTTTTATTTTGAAATAGTGTTCTCTCTAAGTTGTCCAAGCTGGCTTCAAACCTGTTATCCTCTTGCCTTAGCCTCCAAGTCTTGGGAATTACAGGTGTTGTCCTATCCAACTCTGTGCTATTTAATTTATGTACCTATAATTTATTGATTTTGTGGTACAAAGGGTTGAACCCAGAGGTACTCTACCACTGAGCTCTACATCACCAGTGTTCCCCCCCCCCTGCTATTTTAAGTCAGTGTCTCATTAAATTGCCCAGGCTGTCCTCCAACTTGGAGTCTTCCTGCTTCACCATCCTGAGTTGCTGGTATTATAGGCATGTGTCCCTGTGCCTGGTTCTTAGGTCTTTAAGATAGAGTTGAAAAAGAAGATATGGATATCATCCCAATCTTCTTACTTTTATTTCACAAGCAATGCAACCTTGATCAATTCATATTTGGACTTTGAGTTTATTTCATCATTTGAAATGTGGATAGCCTTAACTCTTTTATTTTTGGTAGTGCTGGGGATTGAACCAGGGCCTTGTGCATGCAGCACTCTACCAACTGAGCTATACCCCCACTTTTTTTTTTTTTTGTACAAGAGATTGAACCCAGTGGCATTGAACCACATTCCCAGCCTTTTTTATTCTTTATTTTGAGACAGGATCTCACTAAATTGATTAGGGCCTCATTAGATTGCTGAGGCTGGCTTTTGAACATGCCATCCTCCTGCCTCAGCCTCATTTGCTGGAATTACAGATGTGTGTCACCATGCTTGGCAAACATCCATACCTCTTCTGTCTACCTCACAAAGCAAGAACCAATATTTGGATTGTTAACCATGTTTTGAACATTATGTTATTACATGAATAATTTTGTAATACTACTAATTTGTTTGATTTCCCTAATTTTATGGGACCAAGTTTGCTGGGGAAAAAAATGTATAGAAATAGGGGAGAAGTGGGGCATGGTAAAGTAGCACACCTGTAATCCTAGTGACTCAGGAGGCCAAGCAGGGAGGTTTGCAAATTCAAGGCCAGTTTCAGCAACTCAGTGAGACCCTGTCTCAAAATAGAAAATAGAACTCGGTAACTCAATGGTAAAGTACCCCTGGGTTCATTTTCCAGTACCATAAATAAGTAAATGTATGTATGTAAACAATGAAGATAAAGTAATACTCCTGGGCTGGGGTCCTGGCTCAGTGGTAGAGCATTTGCACTTGTGTGAAGCACTGAGTTTGATTCTTATCACCACATAAAAATAAATGAATCAAATAAAGGTCCACCAAAAACTAAAAAAAAAAAATAAAAATAAAGTGATACTCCCTTTCCTGGTCTAAGTGAAGGCAGCCATTCATTAACAACTGTATTGTGAAGTTGTTGGATGCAGGGACTTTGTTAAGTGCTGTGGAGCTGCCACGTCTGTAAGATTCCATCTCTGTCCTCAGAGAGATCTTCCAGTTTGTCTTTCCTTCTATCTTCTAACACTTTGTTGATTGTTCTTGTGAGGAAACTTTTTTTTTTTTTCCCTTTCCTTTTCTCTTCTCATGATGCTGAGGATTGAACCCAGGGCCTCACATGCCAGGCAAGTACTCTACCACTGAGCCACATCCATTCCCAACCCCAAAATGGGTTTCAGTTAAGTTTTTATAGTGGTTATTCATCTTTTTCTCTTGTAATTGATGCTGGTAGGCAGGGTTGTGTTGAGAATAGAGACACAAGAATTCTGTTTTAATCAGTGGAAGCAGAGAATTTTTCAAGAAAAATGGGATGCCATCCATGCCTCAGAGGCAGTGAGTACTTAACTGCAGCTGTGAACATCAACATTTGGTGCTATGATCTTTATATGTCTCTAAATAGTCCATGCTAATTTTGTGACCATTGGACTGTGAGGAATGATATAGTAAATGATGAGAGTTTTCATAGAATCATGGCTGTTTAGCTGTTTGAAATATAAAAATTATTTCCTTATCAGTGGATATCCTTTTTTGTGGATTATTTTTGCTCACTTGCCATTTCAGTCTCTTGGTTCTTGTTACTTTGGTAGTTTTCAATGAATCATTTATTTGAGGTGTCCAATGTTTGTATTCTATTAGAACAAGGAACCACTGGGGTTGGGGATGTGGCTCAAGCGGTAGCGTGCTCGCCTGGCATGCGTGCGGCCAGGGTTCAATCCTCAGCACCACATACAAATGAAGATGTTGTGTCCGCCAAAAACTAAAAAATAAATATTAAAAAATATTCTCCCTCCCTCTCCCTCCCCCCCCCCCC
>NW_026000026.1:24250680-24254107 GCF_001458135.2 Marmota marmota marmota | reverse complement strand
TTTTAAGAGAGAGAGAGAGAATTTTTAATATTTATTTTTTAGTTCTCGGCGGACACAACATCTTTGTTTTTTTTTTTGTATGTGGTGCTGAGGATTGAACCCGGGCCACACGAATGCCAGGCGAGCATGCTACCGCTTGAGCCACATCTCCAGCCCCTAAAACATTTTCTACTTCAGAAACCCATCTCCTGCTAGGCGCTGTGGCGGCATACGCCTGTAATCCCCAGCAATCCCCAGTGGCCGGGAGGCTGTTACAGGAGGATCGCAAGTTCAAAGCCAGCCTCAGCAGAAGCAAGGCGCTAAGCAATTCAGTGAGACCCTGTGTCTAAATAAAATACAAAATAGGGCTGGGGATGTGGCTCCGTGGGCAAGTGCCCCTCAGTTGTTCAATTTTGGGTTTACTCACCCCGTGCCACGCCGCCCCCCCCCAAAAATAAAACACTCTGCCTTTTACTTGCCACTTATCCCTCCTTCTGCTTACTATTCTGATCTCTATCACATTCATTAGTATTTCTCTTTTGGGGAACATTATACAAATAGTCATATATAGCATGTTTTTCTGTATCTGGCTTCTTTTGTTCGATAATAATACATGTTCATGTGTGTAACAATAGTTCATTCTCATTGCTGAATAGAATTCTAGCTATGTGCCACAGTTTGTCCATTCTGTTGTTGATGGATATTTTGATTGTTTTTAGTATTTGCCTATTAGGAATATGCAGGAAACAGTCTTCTGTGTCTTTGGGTACATGGATGTCATTTCCACCGCCCTATCTTGGTGCCAGGGAATGAACCTAGGGCCTTGCACATATTAACATATCTATTCATTTTTGTTGGCTACATACCTAGGAGTAGAATTGGAAGACTATATTCTTCCAATTCTTTCAATTCCAAGTGTGTGTGTGTGTGTGTATGTTTGACTTCATTAGATACTGCTACTGTCAAAACATTTTTTCAGAGTTGTTGTGTAAATTAATACTTGGATTATAGTCTTTTTAAGAGTTTTGTTTATTCTGGATGTGGTGGGTCTGCCTGTATTCCAGCAGTTTGGGAGGCTGAGGCAGGTGGATCGCAAGTTCGAGGCCAGCATCAGTATCTTAGTGAAAACCTGTCTCAAAAAATTAAAAAAAGTGCTAGGCATGTAGTTCAGTGGTAGAGTCCTCCCCCACCCCTTATTCAATCCCTAGTACTGGAACATGGTGGCATGTGCAGGTTGAGGTCAAACAGAAGACATGTCTCCAAAAAAGGAAGTGTCTAAGGAGTTCACATAGAGAAGTGGGGGAATTGACTCTGGATCAATGGGATTCTTGGTGAGGGTAAAGAATTTCAGCAGGAGCCAGTCAAAGGCATAGACAGAGGCTTGTTTAGGAAAGTAAGTAGATAAATAGTCAAGGGAGAATGGGAGCAATCTCAAGAGAAATGCCTTTGAGGTAAAGCAAGGAATACACATTCAAGGGGGATGTGGGCTCTCTTCAGGGAGGGAGAAAAGGAGGGAAGTCAGTTCTAGGGAGGGAGGAAAGAAGAGAAGGCAACTCATTGGTGTGGGGTGTTAATATTTATAGAGTGGTGGTCACTAGAGTCTGAACTAGAGGTGGAACCAAGGTGGAGCTACATAATTTTGCACCAGTTTTTCCTGTGTTTGCATATTTCCCTTGTTAAAGGGCATGGGTCAAGGGTAAGTGCTTAGGAGTTGCCTTTGTTCCAGGGCCCTTTTTGCATCTCAATGGACCATACTTAGACTTATCCTAAATCCTTATCTCAAGGTGAGAGGATCACTTGAGCCCCCAAGTTCTAGACCAGCCTGGGCAACATAGTGAAACTCCACCTCCAAGTCCGAGTGTGTGTCATGCCCCCCACCCATGAAGATAAAGAGAGGAGGGTGATGAAGAATGTTCTTTGAAAGTGAAAAACTTTTCTGAACAAGTGACATTTGTTTTTGGTAATACTGGGGATTGAACCCACCAGAGTTCCACTAATGAACCACATACCCAGCCCTTTTTATTTTGAGACAGGATCTCATTAAGTTGCTGAAACTGGCCTTGAATTTGATATCCTGTTTTAGCTGTCCTAGTAGCCAGGATTAGAGGTTTGCATCACATTTGAAAAAAGATCTGACAGAAGCACATGTCACATCTGGGACAGGAGCAATTCAGGCAACTAGAATAATAAGTATTGAGGCCCTGAGGTAGGAACATACTTAATAGGTTCACAAAATAGCATGAGGCTAGCAGGAATAGCAGTAAAAGCCAATGTTAGAAGTCAGACAGGGACTTAGGGTCTTGGTAAAGATTTTGGATTTTCTGAATAAGCCATTACAGGTTTTTGAATAGAGGAGTGACATTATACTCACTTTTTTTTTTTTTTCCCCCCCAAAAACCCCCCCCCCCCCCCGTGATCTAACCAGGGCTTTCAGCATGCTTAGGTAAGCACTATACCACTGAGCTACATACCCAGACCCACATATGGATTTTCTTTGATTTTACTTTTGTGGTTCTGGGGATTCAACCTACAGTCTCATGTATGCTAGGCAATATCCCCAGGCCCCAGCCTAAGATATTCTAAAAGAACTTCTAGTTAAACTGAGTAAAAAGTAAAAATTACCTTTCACTTCATTACTGAAAGTTTGTATTTCCAGATGTTTTTGTATATCTATTTATACATGTATAATACAGTGTTTTCATCATACTGTGTGTAATATTTTGCAGTCTTTATAAGTTCCAGTCAGATGGGAAGTCCACAGACCTATTCTATCAGATCTTTAAACAAGAGCAAAACCATTTGTCTCTTTTTGTTGTGATAAGTACCTTGGATTTTATGAACAACAATAGCAGCATTCAGTATTGTTTTTAATGTTGACTTTACATTTATTAGTAACATAAATGTTCAAGAATAAGAGAAACGGATAAAATGAACTGGGTAAGGCCATTTAATCTGTCATTTAGCAAGATATTTTCTAAAGCTATAGTGATTCTATTTTGTTTTATTAATGTGGCTATTTTTTTCTTTTTGTACTGGGGATTGAACACAGGGGTGCTTAACTACTGAGCCACATCCTTAGCCCCCCCCCACTTTTAAAAGGATTTTACATCCATCCATCTATCTATCTATCTATCTATTATGTGGTGCTAAGGATAGAACCCAGGGCCTCACCTGTCCTAGGCAAATGCTCTACCCCTGAGCTACAACCCCAGCCCTTTTTTATATTTTATTAGAGACAGGGTCTCATAAGTTGCTTAGGACTAGCTTAGTTGCTGAGGCTGGCTTTGAACTTGTGATCCTCCTGCCTCAGCCTCCCAAGCGTGTGCCACCATGCCCACCTAATGTGGCTATTTTTTATTTTATTTTTTAATGTTTGTTTTTTTTTTTTTTTTGGTTATAGGTGGACACAATATCTTCACTTTATTTTTTATGTGGTGCTGAGGATCGA
>NW_026000026.1:24239114-24244387 GCF_001458135.2 Marmota marmota marmota | reverse complement strand
TGCCGCAGTCTGGCTGGGCACAATCAGGAGCCACTTGTCAAAAGAAACTAACTTTATTTTTAGAACCACACACGCCAAACAAAACAGCCTCTCAGGAAAAATCCTCAGAGCCTCAACTGCCACCACCGGCTTTCCAACAATTTACCCTGAGATCATTTTTTTCCCTTTGAGTATAAGTCCTCAATAGTATTTTGTTATTACATTTTGTAATTGACAAAAATTGTATGTATTTATGGGTACAGTGTGATATTGCAACATGTATACAGCATGCATTAATCAAATCAGGCAGATTAGGATTGGGGATGTCGCTTAGTGGTAGAGCACTTGCCCGGCACATGTGAGGCCCTAGGTATGGTCTTCAGCACCGCATAAAAATAATAAAGGTGTGTGTCCATCTATAACTAAAAATTTTTTTTTAAATCAGGCTAATTATCATGTTCATCTACTTATCATTTCTTTGGAGCCTTTGAACTTCTCTCTTCTAGTCCTGAGTAAAATATATAGCATGTTATTGAGAACTATAGCCACCGCATTGTGCTGTGGAACACTAAAACTTACTTTCTACGTTTTCTTATTTGCTATCCTGCCTTCATCTATCTCCTCCACCCCAACCTTCCAATCTCTAATAGTCATTATTCTATATTCAAATAAACTGTTTTTAGCTTGCATATATAAAAGAAAATTTGCAGTGTTTGTCTTTAATTTATGTACCAGGTACAATATGATGTTTTGATATATGTACAGAACTCAGTATTGATTTGTTCAGTGTTAGTAATGAGATTCCTCTAAAGTGATCACACCTTTCATTTTAGAGAACTTTGCAAATACTCTGTGAAAAGACAGGTTTGTGATAGACTGCTTCATGAGTTTGCCAAGCACCATTCAAATCCTTTTTCCTCAGAAAGTGCAAGGTCGTCCATTTTAGAGCAATTGCTTCTTAAAGATGTACCTGTTACCTGTGGTTATAGGAGATAATGTTTCTATAACAGTAGGAAAAGGCATTAACCTGTGAAGTTCTGGAACCAGGCAGATTTGTGCTGGAAATAAAAATAGGTCCTTTACTACTGTTTGACATAGGAGACAGGAAGCTTCAGGTGGAACCAAGCTCTGCCTAAGTCCATAGAAGCCTTGCCAAATTAGTTCATCACCCATCACCATAAAATATACCTTGGTTTGTATTTTCATCATTGTAAACTGATTCATGAGATAGGTTATTGCATATTTTTTAATTTTTTCTTTTATTTTTGGTACTGGGCATTGAACCCAGGGGTGCTCTACCACTAAGTTACATCCCCAGCCCTTTTTATGTTTTGTTTTGAGACAGGGTTTTACTAAATTGCTTACGGTCTCACTAAATTGCTGAGGCTGAACTGGAACTTGTGATCCTCCAGAGTCTCTAGGATTACAGGTGTGTGCCATCATACTCAGCCCAGATTTTATTTTAAACTTGAGGAACATATCTTTTATTTGATTGCTTTTTATTTGATATTCCTGATAATGATATTATGTCCTTTAATAACCAAGCTTTCATATTTGTTTATTGTACTCCTGGGGCATCCTTGATTTCCAACATACTACACTACTTTCTCCATAAGCCCTCAAATTACCCTAAAATGTAAAACTTTTCAACACTCAGACTAACTCATGGAATATGACATAAATCATCTATCATCTCATGAATGTTTTTGTTTATCTGCATAGGAAATAATCACTGTTTTTAGTTCACCAATATTAATGAGTCTCCTTAGAAGAAATTCCTCTGGGAATTTAAGTTAAGGTGAAGTTGATTTAAGTTCCCACAGGGAAAGTAAAATATTTCTCAATTACAAAATTTCTTAGGTATGAAACAAGGAAGAACTTCGTATGTGTCACCTGCTTTTTATTTAACATTATCCATCCATTCAGCGTGTTTACTGCTATTGAAGTTCTGACTGCAAGTGAGTAATGAGCCTATTTTACTAGGAGTAGTATTCTAAATTAAATAGTTTGAGAAGTGATTAACGAAAACCAAATTTGTTTTTTTGTTTTGAAATGGTCTTGCTATGTTGCCCAGGATCATTTCAACCTCATGATCTCATCTCAGTCTCCTGAATAGCTGAGACCACCACACCTAGCTTTATAGCTATATTTGTAATCTAGGATTATAATACCTTATTACAATTTTTGACATTATTATAGTAACTTCAAATGGCTGTATTTGTGTTTTCGGGATGAAAGATGTATTTTAGCATCCTATAAATGTCCTTGGTCTTTATCTGGGCAGTAAAATGAAAATGTTGACCAGGGCTTGCCTGATCTGTAGCTAGTATTGTTCTAATTGCATGGAATGGATAAACTGAAACAGGTGTTTTACTTTTTAAGTGCAGCTGTACCATCTGTGCCATCAGGAAAACACAGCTGGTGAGACTTAGGAGAAGAGATAATTGATTGCTTTTCCAGTTTCATATACCTAAGCACAGCCTTTACCTTGACATAGGTGTTGACTCTGGTCAGGACAGTGACAGCAAAAGTGAACAAAAGGGGTGCAAATTTGGCTGGTGTAAGTAAGCAAATTAAGGTGTGTGTGTGTGTGTGTGTGAGAGAGAGAGAGAGAGAGAGAGAGAGAGAGAGAGATATCAGTGCTGAGCAAGTGATTTAAGGTGTTTTGGTACTGGGGATTGAACTCAGGGGTGCTCTGCCACTGAACTACATCCCAAGCCCTTTTAAAATTTTTGAGTCAGGGTCTCACTGAATTGCTGAGGCTGGCCTTGAGCTTGCAACCCTCTTGCTTTAGCTTCCCAAATCTCTGGGATTACAGGTGTGCATTACCTTGCTTGGTTTATGGTATTTTTTGTTTTTGTTTTTTTGATTCTTTTGGTACTGGGGATTGAACCTAGGGTTGTTTTAACACTGAGCTACATCCCCAGTTTTTTTTTTTTTTTTAATATTTATGTTTTATATGTAGTTGGACACAATACCTTCATTTTATTTATTTTCATGTGGTGCTGAGGGTCGAACTCAGGGCCTAACTCAGGGCCTTGCATGTGCTAGGCTAGTGCTCTACTGCTGAGACCCAGCCCATCCCCAGTTCTTTTTATTTTTTATTTTAAGTTTGCTTAGGTCCTTGCTGAATTGAAGAGGCTGGCCTCAAACTTTCGATCCTCCTTCCTCAACCTTCCCATTTGCTGGGATTATTGGCATGTGCTCCTGTGCACAACAAACCATAAACTGTAATGATTTTTTTTTTTTCAAAGAGAGAGAGAGAGAGAATTTTTTAATATTTATTTTTTAGTTATTGGCAGACACGACACAACATCATTGTTTGTATGTGGTGCTGAGAATCGAACCCGGGCTGCACGCATGCCAGGAGAGCGCGCTACCGCTTGATCCACATCCCCAGCCCCAACTGTAATGAATTAAGATAAGCAATTCTTACTTTCCAAAAGCATTTTTTGTTTTATTTTGGTGATACTGGGGATTGGACCCAGAACCTTGCCCATGCTAGGTAAGCACTCTATCACTGACCTATATCATCCTGCCCTTACTTAAATTTTTATTTACTTTTTTGCCATATGGAGGATTGAATGAACTCAAGGGAGCTCTTCCTATGAGCTACATCCTCAGGCGGCTTTTGCATTTTATTTAGAGACGGTCTCACTGAGTTGCTTAGCGCATCACCGTTGCTGAGGCTGGCTTTGAACTTTAAAAAAATTTGTTTTTTTTAGTTGTTGACACAATACCTTTATTTTATTTTTATGTGGTGCTGAGGAGTGAACCGGTGCCTCACGGGTCGCAGGCAAGTGCTCTACCACTGAGCCCTAGCCCCAGCCCTGGCTTTGAACTCTTGATCCTCCTGCCTCAGCCTCCTGAGCTGCTGGGATTACAGGTATGTGCCAGTTGTGCCCAGCTCCTTTTCTATTTTTTGAGAGGGGGTCTTACTAAACTGCCTAGGCTGGCCTCAAATTTGTGATTCTCCTGCCTCAGCCACAGCTGTCATCACAGGCATGCTCCACTGTGCCCAGTATCCAAAAGCATTTTTCATATGGGTTATTATTTAGATGAGATGAATCTTACCCAGGAGGGCTTACAGTGTAGTTGAAGCAGACCTCTTTGAAATTAAAAACAAATTTGTGATAACTTTTTCTATAGCCATTCTATCTCTCCTTTTTTTTTTTTTGGTGCTAAGGATTGAACCCAGTGCCTCACATATTGAGCTACAGCCCCAGTCCCCCATTATTTCTTAATTCCTACTTTTGAAGGTAGATGCCAAGAAAATGAAGACTGACCCATTCCCTGGCTGGTTAAGTCCACATTATCACCTATAAATTGTAACCAGTTTTGTGGGACTGGAGGACCAAACTTCTCAGTTTAATCAAATTGCATAAAATTCATTTTTCCAGACAGAGTTATCAAGACCCTGTCTCAAAATGAAAAAATTAAAAGGACTGGGTGTGTAGTTCATTGGTAGAGCGCCCCTGGGTTCAATTCTCAGTATTAGAAAAGAAAAAAATTCATTTTTTTTTTCTTTTGTACTGTTTGCCTATTTTATGTGGGCCTGAGGCTCAATCTAGCCAGCCAGTATCCAGGCAGGGTCCCTGGACTAGGCTGCTTGTAACAAGAGATAGCTAACAAGCAAACAGATGATATACTAAAACCCCAGTTGGATATACTTTGGAAAAAAGTAACCAGATTAAGGTTTTGGAGAATCTTTTGGTGTATTCCTATGTCTGTTTTTGTTTTAGTTTCATAGTGTCACTTGGTCAGGTAGGTTTTAGAGTAGATACCAGTTTTAAGGACACAAATAGGCACAGGTATGTTTTTTTTTTTTTTTTTTTTTTAAAGAATTGCCTGTGATTCAGTGCTTGGCACATAACATTTAATAAAAATTAAAATGCCTTCTGGGGCTGAGGTTGTGGCTCAGTGGTAGAGTGCTTGCCTAGCATGTGTGAGGCCCTGGGTTCAATCCTCAGCACCACATAAAAATAAATAAATAAAATAAAGGTATTGTATCCAACTACAACTAAAAAATATTTTTTAAAAAAATGCCTTCTAATAAGTCTCAAATTCTATTATTAAAAAAAATCAAGGCCAGGCACGCCTGTAGTCCCAGCAACTCGGGAGGCTGAGGCAGGAGGATCACAGGTTTGAGACCAGGCTTAGCAAGTTCCTGAGGCCCTAAGCAATTTAATTAGACTCTGCCTCAAAATAAAATAAAAAAGGACTGGGAATGTGGCTGGCCTCAAATTTGAGTAGGAAAGGGCCCCTGGAACAAAAATAAAAAAAAAAATAAAAAA
>NW_026000026.1:24202683-24238905 GCF_001458135.2 Marmota marmota marmota | reverse complement strand
CTTGAGATAAGCGAAAGGCCAAGAAATAAAAAGAAAAAAAGAAAAAGGGAGGGAGGGAGGGAGGGAGGAAGGAAGGAAGGATCACAACTTACAGTGTGACCTGCAAGTAGTGTAGGCTGATAATTATGCTTAAGACCATGCAGAAGGACATGGAATCGAAAGGTACATTATTTTGTTCCCTTTCTCATACTGTGATTTTTGTATTCTGTTGGAATCCAGTATCTGAGGATCTGAATAGAGAAGTGGTCTCCACTCTGTTGCACACCATATGGGTATGGTTTTGGAAATAACTAAGGGTTTTTTAGACTGTGGGTTCTTGAGAGATTTGTAACATTTCTCCCCCTTTGTCCCTGCCCCCTCCCAACTGCCTAGATAAGCATACTGCAAACTTGCAAATGTTCTGGTTTTCAGATGTAAGAATTTTATTGCAAATTTATTTTTTCTGTACTGGGAGTTGAACCCAGGATGCTGTATCTCTTAGCTACATCCCTAGCCCCTTTTATTTTTTATTTGAGACATGCTCTCATTAAGTTGTTGAGGCTGGCCTTCAACTTGTTATTTCTTGCCTGTGCCCCCTGAATAGGATTACAGGTAAGTGCCATTGCATCTGTTAGAGTGTATCTTATGGAGAAAATGTTAGTAAGCTTCAGGTTGCCATGTTAAAGAACTAATAGTTCAGTAGTAATGTATACATTAAGTCCGAAGCTTTAAACAGAAAAATAAAAAAATTAGATACTGATTGGTTGACAAAAACATGACTTGGAGGCTCACAGTACCCTATTCCTATATTTCTCCCAGGAGCAATGGTTCAGTATTGGTTACCTCAATTTTAGTGGCAATAGCAATAGCAAGGATTATTACTGCACTTGGTCTGTTCACTGCATATCAGAAGCCAGTTAGTCAAGAGGTCAGAGAAAGAACTTCATTAAGATGAGATAGCTGATTGGAATATGTGGGGAAGCTGATTTAGGAGTGGTGTATATAGGAGATGGGTGATAGGGGACTGGTGGGCATCATCTCAAAGTGGGAGGTTTGCGACCAGGTGTCACACATAAGATCCTAACCCTCCTCTTCTAGTCAGGAGCTGTTTTTCAGTTCTATAAATCTCAAAAACAAAGATCATTATTTCCTGAGACTATTCTCAATCACTGATTCCTTTGCCCTCCTGCAATTGCTGTCATACATTATATAATGGCCATGCTAGAGGGAGTAGCTACCCTGAGGCCCTCTTGCCCATACTCAGGGTAATTAAAGAAAACATGCCTCACTTGATTATTTTGGAAGAAAACTGTCAGGTGAGATTAAACAGGGAGTCAGCAGGAAATCTGGTATCACTGCTCAGCTTCTTGATCTACTTTACCACATTTTACTTACCTCTTCCTCAGTTGATCTTTGATTTGTTTCTACTTTTGGCTATTAAGAAACATGTTATAAACATGGATGCTAGTTTTTGTGTAGACATATTGTCTTGTCTCAAAAAATAGCTGGGGATGTAGCTGTGTATTATATGTAGCTATTAATTATATGTAGGCATATAATTTTTCCATTTTAAAATTGTCATTGGCAGTAGATGAGGATTCTAATAGTGCATAAGGGTTTTTATTGTGAATGGTTCCACATCCGTGGCCAGTACTTTTAAAAATTATTTTATTGTACTGGGGATTGAACCCAGGATCTTTGGTATGCTCAACATGCATTATACCACTGAATTATACCCTTAGTCTTTAAAAAAATTTTTTTTAATATTTATTTTTTAGGTGTAAATGGACACAACACAATACCTTTATTTTTATGTGGTGCTGAGGATTGAACCCGGTCCCTGCCCATGCTAGGCGAGCGCTCTACCGCTGAGCCACATTCCCAGCCCCCTTTTTAAAATTTTTATTTTGTGACAGATTGCTAGGTTGCCCAGACTGGCCCCCAACTTTGGATCCTCCTGCCTCACCCTCCTGAGTCCAAGGGATTGCTGGCATAGGCCTCCATGCTCAGCTTCAAAACATATTTAATGAATAAATGTATTTTATGTCGAAACTATAAAAGCATAGAATTTTTGAAGACTGAAATTCAGAAGTATAAATTACCTTCTTGGAGTACTATTGAGAGATTATTGTGGGTGTTCAACTTTTTTCAATAGGGCCAAATAGAAATTTCAAATTGATTGTAAAAAAGGAAGTATAAATCTTAGGCCATGTTTCCATGTGAAGAAGACTGTTCTAAAGACCACCCTGAGAGGGATTAAGTCTTATGTTTTAAGGTTGGAATGCCTAGAAAATTCTCTTTGTTCCATATCTTACTCCTGGCTTTTATTTCAGCATTTAGGCTGAGTCAGGCCACAAACATACACTTAAGTGAGTGCAGGTGTTCATTTGAATGTTGGTCTAAACAGATCTCTACACTTGTCAATACCTGAGTATGTAATCATTCTAAAATTTCCTAATTTTATAGGATGAATTGGCAGTAAGCAATTTTAGTTCAAGTTCTCAGCTACATGCAAGCCTATCTTTTAGCTAGCCATCTGTACATATATTTGGTAAAGTGCTAAACCCAGGAGCCTTTCTAAAAATTATTTTTCTGTATCTCTTAGTTATAATTTTATCATTTAATTTGTGTGTTTTATAAGAAGTGTTTTCTGATTATTCAGATTTCATTTTCCTGCAGTCTGGAGATTGTGATTTGTACAGATTTCATTTGTTTCAAAAAACAAAAAAAAGAAATTGTTTATGTGTGTGTGTGTGTGTGTGTGTATTTAGCAGAAAGCTGGAATTTTATATAAGACTAGTTTCTCAGATCTTCAGAAACTTTAAGTTGAGGCTTGGAGCCACACTGCCGTAAACCAGCAATATGGCCTCAATTCAGGAGGCTGGGGTAGAAGGATAGCAAATTTGGGACCTCTGTAATTAGTAAAACTGTCTCAAAATAAAATTAGCAAACAACGGCTGGGGTTATAGCTAAGTGATAGAGGCTGGTAATGTAGCTAAATGGTAAAGCACACAGGAACCCATAGTTTCAATACTCAGTACTGCTAAAAATTGACTAGATTACAGGGTGTTGCCACTTGCCTGACTGTTCCAACTCTGTGTGTGGAATCATGGATATGACTTATGTGGCCTCTTAATACCTTTTACACTTTTTTTTGCCAGAATTGTATACTCAACTGGGTTCAGCAAGCTTTATACTCTCCACTCATTTGGTTGAGATCGCTGTTTGCCTAAGAACTAATCTGTTCCAGCCAGTACCATGTCCTAAGCTCTTGGAGCCACTAGTTGGCTGGTAGGAGGAAGTGTTTATTTAACCTTTTTCTTTCCCTTTTGGGAATTTGCACTGTGGATGTCCCAGTTACTTTCTTTCTTTTATTCTAATTAATTACATATGGACCCAGTGACGTTAACTTTGACTTTTTTTTTTTTTTTTTTACCACATATCTGTTCTCTTCTAGCATTCTTTAAACTTTTAAGCTTTAACCTCCCATAATTTTTCTTCCAACTCTAGTGTAATTACTGCAGGAAATCTTTCTCTCTTTGTGTATTGATTTTGGTTATTTTTCTTTTTAGGAGACAAGATTTTTCTGTGTTGTTCCTACTTGCACCCAAATTCCTGGGTTCAAGTAATCCTCCTGTCTCAGCCTCTTAAGTAGTTGAGACTACAAGCAAGTACCACTGTTCCTAACCCTCTTTTTTTTTTGTGTGTGTGTGTTTGTGTGTGTTAAGAAAAAAAGAATAACAAGCCAGACATGAAATTACCTTAGTATCTTTGTATCATAAAAGGAGAAAGAAGTAATAATAATTTTTAAAATGAATTAAGAGGGACTAGGGCTGTAGCTCAGTGGTAGAGCACCTGCCTTGAACGTGTGAGGCACTAGGTTCGATCCTCAGCACCTTATAAAAATAAATAAATAAAGATATTGTGTTCATTTACAACTAAAAAAAGAAATGAATTAAGAGATTCAGATATGCCATTCTTTTTAAAATAAGCCTTCCCAAAGCTTCTACTAATCACTGTAAATTTGTTTTCTTTGTTATTTTCCTAATAACTTTTATTCTATGAGTCCAACATCTAAGATCAGTAAAAACCATATTCAAGTTTGTTAAAATTTGCTTAGTTATGGCTGGGGATATAGCTCAGTTGGTAGAGTGCTTGCCTTACATGCACAGTGCCCTGGGTTCAATCCCCAGCACCATAAAAAAACAAACAAAATTTGCTTAGTTATTCACGGTGACAATAGTACTATTGTCCATTATGGTATTTCCCAAAGGATATCCTGTGAAATTAGTGGTAGAGAATAAAGGTCTTCCTACATTAGCCTCTCCACTGGGATTACAGGTGTGGGCCATTATAGCCAAGTTCCTTTGGCTCTTTTAATAACGCTTTTATTTTACTCGTTTGTTTATTTGTCGTTTTGAGATAGAGTCTCAGTAAGTTTTCCAGACTGGGTTTGAACTTGGGATCCTTCTTTTTCCTCACCTTCCTGAGTAGTTACCTGAAATTATGGGTATGCACCACTTCACCTGGCTTTAATAATACTTTTATGGGAAAATGTGTTTTCCAAACTTGCACCTGACTTAAAACAGTTTTTATAATGTGAACAATTTATCATTTGGGGTCTGCTTCAAAATACCTAGCTCCACTATGAGGGAGTGGAGCTGGCTTGGAATACAGTTTTGGAGCCTACTACTTGTGTGCTCCTGTATGACAGGAGGACTTGGGTTGTTAGAACATGAAACTAGATTTTGGGCTTGAATTTTAATTAATTCTAGGGTAAGATTTGGGTCCCTTGTGATTTTTATATGTCTGATATGCAGTTGTTAGGGAAAACTAGATTTGTGTATGGAGGAGTCTGCTTGGAACCATCACTCCTGTCACAGAATTCTGGAGTAACAGAGAGGAATTGAGAACAAGGGTTTAGGCAAGTGGGAAGACAACTCTTATGTGAAAATTGGTGTTTTGCTTTTTTGTTCTTTTATTTAATGGTTTGAGCATGTCTTGTGTAGTAGACCTAAATAATATGTTTTATATATGTTACCCAGAAGGAAGAATTGGAGAAAGTTATCTTTTTCTTTTTGTTTTTGTGTATTAGAGCTTACACCCAGAGATGCTCTATCACTGAGCTATATCCTAGCCCCCTCCCTTTTTTAAAGATTTATTTATTTTTTTTTTATTTTTGGTATCATACATATCATGCTTACAAATGACAAATGCTCTCATTTAGGCCAGAATGCATCTCATATACTGTTACTATATGTTCTCTTCATCTTGTGTTTGGGGATTTTGAACTGTATTTTTCTTGGATTGTTGCCCCCCTAGCCACTGAGCCACCCCACTAGCCCTTTTTGTATTTTATTTAGAGACAGGGTCCCCCTAGTTGCTTAAGGACTTTATAAATTGCTCAGGTTGGCCTTAAACTTATGATCCTCCTGTATCAGCCTCCTTAGTTTATGAGTTGCTGGGAATATAGGCCTATGTTACCATGTCCTGTTGAAGAATGCGCTCTTATGAGAACACCAAAATAAATCAGAGTTTATAATTCAGTATTGAAGAGGAAAATAGGAGTTTTTGGGGGTGTGGGGATGGGTGGGTGCTGGGTATTAAACTCAAGGGGTCCTCCCACTGAGCTGTATCCCCAATCCATTTTATTTTGTATTTTGAGACAGGACCTTGTAAGTTGAGGCTGGCCTCAAACTTGCTATCTCCTTTTGGTTTCTGATATCTGAAAATTGGAACAATATAAGCGAGAAAGATGTATTGGTATGTGGACTGGAGTATTAGTGTGGCGGAGGGACTTCAGGACTGATTACTGCAACAACTCCATGATGTGAATTAGCACCGAGGTTCCTTTGTTTCTCTGATGTATTCTTGCTCAGGGTCTGAATTCCCTGAAAGCTGACTTCACTTCTGGTTACCAAAGTGGGCTAATGTTGCATGTTCATATACCTCTCCCATCCTGAAAGGGAACATGAGGGGACATTGTCAGCTTTCCACTTAAGAGTCTAGGAAAATAGCCTAATTTAGCTTTTAGGTCTTGTGTCCGTTTTGACTTGGCTTGTGGGATGTACCATAAAAAGTGCTTTGGGTCTTCCAAGAGTATAAGAGATGGCTTTTAGGTGGAGTAACAGAGAAGAATTTGAGAACAAGGGTTTAGGGACTAAATGCCAGGGTGCAGTGTAGTTTCAGTGTCAGAGTATAGTATACATAGGTGCTCACTGAAGGATGAGTATGATCCTCCAAGATGAAGGATGACATGATCTACATACACCACAGTTACAAGTACAGGGGAGAGTGTTAGCAAAGTCTCGGAGGTAAAAAAGTATAAGGGATGCTTACAAATGACAAATGCTCTCATTTAGGCCAGAATGCATCTCATATACTGTTACTATATGTCCTCTTCATCTTGTGTTTGGGGATTTTGAACTGTATTTTTCTAGGGAAAAACATTCTGATATGTTACAGTTTCACATTTGAAACTGCTTTAGCCTGCATCCTTATCCTTGGACCTTCCTAATAATGGCTGTGGTCACACTGGGCCTGATCTGTTCCTGTGCTAAATGAAAGCATACAATCACAAAGCTGTGAAGGCATAAATGAGAGGCATATGGGAGTGGTGTAAAAGAACTCTGAGTCTTAAATGCTTGGGTGGGCAAGCTAAACTAATAGCTCCCAGCAGTTCTTCTGAATCAGACATTATGGAGCCAAGAGTCTAGGATTTGGAATTCCACTGTCTGCACAAAGGATCTGTCTTTTATCCTCCTAACCACCATTTGTTAAATGGCTAATGACCCAGTGGACCTGTTGACAGCAAAAACGGGAGACTGGCAAAGATCAAGTTAAAAGGAAAAAGAAAAGTTCAAAGGTAGGAAAGTAAGAACAAGAAAGATTTGATCATATCTTCACCTACTCTCTCTCTTTTTTCTTTTTTGTACTGGGGATGAAACCTAGGTGCTTTTCCACTGAGCTGATTCCCCAACCTTTTTATTTTTTGAGACAGGTTCTCTAAGTTGCTGAGGCCTGGAACTTGTGATCCTCCTGCCTCAGCCTCCTAGTTGCTGGGATTATAGGTGTGCTACCACACCTGACTTCTCCATCTATTATCTCTCTCTCCCTCCTGCCCAACAATTTATTGTTGAGAATTTATTTATTTTTTGTTGTGTTTTTGTACCAGGGATTAAACCCAGGAGTACTCACTCAGCTACTGAGCCACATTGCTTAGTGCCTCGCCGCTGCTGAGGCTGGCTTTGAACTCGGCATCCTCCTGTCTTAGCCTCCCAAGCCACTGGGATTACAGTCATGTGCCCCCACGCCCAGCTATTGTTGAGAATTTTGAATAAACACAAAAGTAGACAGAATAATGCGGGTAAATCACCTTGATCACTCTCCTTATCTCCAATGAGTTACAGTTATCAGACAGAATGAAAGGAAACCAGTACTCTGATGAGCCCTGGGTTTGGTCTCCAGACCTCTCTAAGTCTTGTCACCTTTTTGAACTTCTGCCATCAACCAGTTCTTTCCCCTGTTTTAGCGCCTGTATATGCAGAACGCTGTGTTTAGACTTTGTTATGGGTAGGACATCACTTAACCTCTCATAGCTAAGGGAAATAAGTTGTTGTGCCAGTGTAGTTTTAGGGGCAAAAATATGTAATTCTATCAAGGGAACACAGTGAAAGGAGAAAGGTTTTATCAAGAAGATGGTATTTAGCTGGATACAGGGGCTCATGCCTATAATCCTAAGGGCTCTGGAGGCCAGGATAGGAGGATTGCAAGTTCAAGGCCAGCATCAGCAATATAAGGACATCCTAAGCAACTTAGTGAGACCCTGTCTCAAAATAAAAACAAACAAAAAAGGGCTGGGTATATAGCTCAGTGGTAAAGTGCCCTGGATTAAATCTGCAGTACCCAACCCCCTTAAAAAAATAAAAACAATAATAATAAGAAGGCATTTGATCTTATAATAGAAGGTTGGAGCAAGAGGGTAGGGGATGGATCTCTGAGACAGCAGTGTAAGTGATGTGTTAGCTCTTTTTTACTGGGCTGATTAGAACATGACATTTATGTTACATTTATAACGATATATTTTAGATGTAGTTTCTCTTCATGTTTGAAGCAACTTAGAAATATAAGTCTGTTTCAGATATTTTCTGGTAAACCATGTGTGTTTTTGAATACTTTTTATCAAGATGAATTACAACCCCTGAACCACATCCCCAGCCCTATTTTGTATTTTATTTAGAGACAGGGTCTCACTGAGTTGCTTAATGCCTTGCTTTTGCTGAGGCTTCCATGAAATTGGCAATCCTCCTGCCTCAGCCTCCAGAGCTTCTGGGATTACAGGCTTGTACCACTGCGCCTAGCAGTATTTCATAATTTTTGATGCTACCTTATTTATTTATTTATTTTTTAAATTTTATTTTGTGTGTTTGTGTGTGGTGGTGGAAATTGAACCCAGGGCCTCATGTTGCTAGTGAATGTTTTTCTACTGAGTCATACTGTAGTCCCGATTTTTGACCATTGCTTCTAAATAAGAATGAAGTTGACTTTTTGTATTTTGATCTTGTATTCCACAACTTGGATAAATTCACTCATTTTATTAGTTTAAAAAAATATTTCAATGGATTTCCTTTTCATTTTTAGTATAATGGGGCTTATACATGTGAAGTATGAATTCTATCCAATAGAGGCATGTTCCTGCCTTCCTCCATTGGAAATGGAAAGAAAATCACTCGGTGATCTAAGTGAGTTCTTAATACCAGTTTTTCTTTTTTAGTTTATCTCATTTGTGACTATGAAAATTTGCCTTTGGAAAATAGTGGTTTCATTCTGTTCAGAGCCATATAATGGTTCCCATGTACCAATTACATGTAGTCCTAACTTATGACTCCACATTAGGATCTTTCCCTTCCTGCTAAGAATTAATTTATAAACACCAGTCTGATTTTTTTTTTAAAGAGAGAGAGAGAGAGAATTTTTTAATATTTAGTTTTTTAGTTTTTGGCGGACACAACATCTTTGTTTGTATGTGGTGCTGAGGATCGAACCCGGGCTGCACGCATGCCAGGCGAGCGCGCTACCGCTTGAGCCACATCCCCAGCCCAACACCAGTCTGATTTATTCCAGCCCAGCTCCCACTTAAAAAATGATGGGGAGGGGGCATCAGAGTTGTTTTGGGAAATTTGATTTGAATTTCTGCTTTGTTCCTTAATGTCTATGTGTAATCTTGGGCAAGTTTCTTAACTTTTGGATTTGTTTGCTCATCTGTAGGAAAACAGTAACACAAGAGGGTCTTTTTTTTTTTTTGAGAGTAGGACAAATATCTTATTTATTTATTTATTTTTTTTTTATTGTTGGTTATTCAAAACATTACATAGTTTTTGATATATCATATTTCACCCTTTGATTCAAGTGGGTTATGAGCTCCCATTTTTACCCCATATACAGATTGCAGAATCACATCAGTTACACATCCATTGATTTACATATTGCCATACTAGTGTCTGTTGTGTTCTGCTGCCTTTCCTATCCTCTACTATCCCCCCTCCCCTCCCCTCCCTCCCCTCTTCTCTCTCTGCCCCCTCTACTGTCATTCATTTGTCCCCCTTGTATTATTTTTCCCTTTCCCCTCACTTCCTCTTGTATGTACTTTTGTATAACCCTGAGGGTCTCCTTCCATTTCCATGCAATTTCCCTTCTCTCTCTATAAAAAAGAGAGAACACAGTAATCTTAGTCATGTGCCTACAATACAATGTGAGTAGTCAGTAAATATTTAACCTGGAACTAAGGTAAGCACTGAGTGACTGAACGGATGCTTGATTCCATATCCTGTTTCTTTTTCTTTTTTCAATACTGAGGATTGAACGCAGGGGCACTCCACCACTGAGCCACATCCCAGCCCTATTTTTTGTTTCGTTTAGAGACAGGGTTTCATTGAGTTGCTTAGTGCCTCGCTGCTGCTATGGCTGGCTTTGAACTTGCAATCCTCCTGCTTCATTCTTCCCGAGCTGCTGGGATTACAGGTGCACACCACCAAGCCTGGCTCCCTCCACTTTTTTTATTTAGAGACAAGGTTTCACAAAATTGTTTAGGGCCTCACTAAATTGCTCAGGCTGGCTGTGAATTTGAGATCCTCTTGCCTCAGCCTCCCAAGCTGCTGGGATTACAGGCGTGGACCATGTGCCTGGCTTCATATCCTGTTTCTTTACTGTTATTTTTGCTGTTATTCTCATCTCAGGATACTTTTGCCTCTTTTCAGGCCGTTTGAATCTGACGCATATTCCAATGTTAATAAAGTGCATTCCAGTTACTGATTTCTCTCTATTCTTTTTATTAAATACTTTTGTTTTTGGCATGGACACCAATACCTTTATTTTGTTTGTTTATTTTTTATGTGGCGCTGAAGATTGAACCCAGGGCCTCCCACATGCTAGGTGAGCTCTCTACCGCTCAGCCCCAGCCCTGGAAATATATCTTTTGAACTTTTTTTTTTTTTTTTTTTAAATAATAGTCATTGAATTCAGGGATGCTTAACCACTGAGCAACAAGTTGCTAAAGCTGGTCTTGAATTTGCAATCCTCCTGCCTTAAGCCTCCCAAGTTGCTGGGATTATAGAAGTGTACTACCACGTTTGTCAAACTTTTTATTTTTTAAATCTGGTGCTAGGCATTGAACCCAGGGGTTCTCTACTACTGAGGTATATCCTCAGCATCTATCCCTTGCCTTTTTTGGTGGGGGGGATTGAACATAGGGGTGCTTAACCACTGAGCCGCATCCCCAGTCCTTTTTTATATTTTATTTTGAGACAGGCTGTTACTAAGTTACTTGGGGCCTCGTCAGATTGCTGAATCTGGTTTGGAATTTGCCATCCTCCTGCCTCAGCCTCCCAGGGTGCTGGGATTACAGGTGCATCATAAGCTTTTTGATAAACAGCTTAAGATCTTTCAGGTTCCTGTAAGAAGTTCTGTGGTAAGACTAAGCTGATTAGAGCAAGATGTGTCTGACTAATTAGCATATTATAATAAGGGGTTTCAAAACCGGAGATGGTTCAGTCTGCCTTTATTTATTGTGTTAAAAATCTACAGTATAGGGCTGAAGATGTAGTTTAGTGGTAGAATGCTTGCTAGAATGTGGGAGGCTCTGGGTTCGGTCACCAGTACTGCCAAACAAACAAAAACAATCTATGATATAAGCCAGATGTGACATACACTTGTTCTCAGCTACTCAGTTGAGATGGGAGAATTTTTTGAGCCAAGGAGTTTTGAGACCAATCAGCAAGATCTCCTTTTCAAAACATAAGCCTGTAATCCCAGATACTCTGAAGGCTGAGGCAGGAAGATTATAAATTGGAGGCCAGCCTCAGCAATTTAGGACCTGTCTCAAATTTAAAAATAAAATAAGGACTGGGGATGTAGTTCAGTGGTAAAGCACCCTGGGTTTATCCCTCAGTATGAAAACAAACAAAAACCCCACAATAAGCATTCAAAGCTTTTGGATCAGACTTTTCCTTAGTTGGTTAGCTTATAAATTATGTTATAAATCTTCAAATATAAGATATTTGTTGGGACACCTATTTAATATACAGTTTATAACTCTTGGGTCACCATTCACATTGCGTTCTGGAGTTGTGCTCTGTGAGGTTCTGTTCTTATAGAAAGTGAATGTAAAAGGTAACCCTGAGAGTTATGTAAGTAGGAGGTATTTGGCTTAATGCCTTTGGTTCTAATAAGTCATTGAAGTCATATGAACATTGCTTGAGAGCTAGAATTTAAGATGCACTGAGGGACACTAGAAAGTAATTTGCAGGCAGCCAGGAAATCTGAGTTCTGGAACCAATCATTAACTGAAACCTAGACTTTGTCATAGTGCCACGGAGTACTTTGGTAGATTCTTTTTCATTGCTCCTTGAATTTAGATGATAGAGTTGAAATCAGGAATAAAGTGCAGCTTTGAGAGTACTAAAAGGTGGCAGTCATGTGGTCTAGATGTCAAAGGTCAAATGATTAGAAGTTCACTCAGAGCCAAGTGGTTGGAAAGAGATTAGGCCTATTTTGGTGTCAAATGTAACCGGAAATCCACTTACCTGCCCCTTCCCTATTGACTGGAGATTGACTAGTTATCATTCTTAGATTATACTGTAGGTACATGGAAGGGACTTGAAATTGATGATTCACGTAGCTTAGCAAGGAAAGAGAAGCAGGGCTCTCTTCTTTTGTTAGATCTGGGCCTTGTAAAGTCTAAAGATAAGTTTTTTTCTCCTGCCCTATTGCTCAGACAGCGGCTTGATGTGGTAGACAGTTATGACTTATATGTTCTAGCCTAAGATGATAGCTTATCACTCAATTCTAAATCATTTTTTTAGAATCAGAGTTTTTTCCCATTTCTCTCAGTTTATAGGTATATTGCCCTAACTCATACAAACTCAAATTCCTTTATCTTTTCCATGAAGACTTTTATGTCCTTTACTTACTTGGAAGAGATTTTTCTTGTCCCTTTTGGTACTTTTTACTTCTTACTTTCTATTTCCCTACCCCAGTACTGGGGATTGAACCCAGCCCTTTTTTATTTTTATTTTTTTATTTTTGAGAGAGAGAATTTTTTAATATTTATTTTTTAGTTATTGGCGGACACAACATCCCTGTTTGTATGTGGTGCTGAGGATCGAGCCCGGGCCGCACACATGCCAGGCGAGTGCGCTACCGCTTGAGCCACATCCCCAGCCCAGCCCTTTTTTTATTTTAAGATAGGATCTCAGGCTGGGGATATAACTCAGTTGGTAGAGTGCTTGCCTTGCATGTACAAGGGCCTGGGTTCAATCTCCAGCACCACACCAGGCTGACCTTCAACTTGCAATTCTTTTGCCTCAGCCTCCCAAGTTACTGGGACCACCTGCATGTTCCAATGTGACCACATTCTTCTACTACTACTACTACTACTACTTCTTCTTTTCTCCTCCTCCTCCTCCTCTACCACCACCACCACCACCTCTACCACCCCCACCCCCCCCACACCCATGGTTGCTTTTACCACTGAGTTCCATCCCTAGTTCTTTTTTTTTTTTGATACAAGGTCTCACTAAGTGCTGAGGGTCCCTCTATCGTTGAGGCTGGCTGTGAACTTGGAATGCTCCAGCTTCAGTCTCCCAAGTCTCTGGCATTACAGGTGTGGGCCACTGCACCTGGTACTCTTTACTTTTTGAAAACATTTTCTTCATTTGATTTCTAGAGCTCACTTTCTGTTGTTTTATCCCTTATCTCCCTGTGTGCTATACTTTTACAGTATCCTCCTTTTTCTCCCACTTTTTTTTATATTTATTTTTTAGCTTTAGGTGGATACAATATCTTTTTTTTTTTTTTTTTAACAATTTTTTTTTTAATATTTTNCCCGGCTACCATTCATTCTTTACTACAATTTTTTTTTTTAACAATTTTTTTTCTTTTTTAAAGAGAGAGAGAGAATTTTTTAATATTTATTTTTTAGTTATTGGCGGACACAACATCCCTGTTTGTATGTGGTGCTGAGGATCGAACCCGGGCCGCACGCATTCCAGGCGAGCGCGCTACCGCTTGAGCCACATCCCCAGCCCCTGGATACAATATCTTTATGTGGTGCTGAGGATCGAACCCAGTGCCTCATGCATGCCAGGCGAGCGCCCTACTACTCGAGCCATATCCCCAGCCCTTTCTCCCACATTTTTAAAATTGATGCTTTATAGTTGTGAATAATGGTGTGATTTGTTGTTACATATTTACACATGCACACAATATCCTTTACAGTATCCTTTGATAGTTATCAAATTTAATCAGATCATGTGAACTCTGATAAACTCTGTTAATGAGGTCCAGTTTCCTTAAAGCTAGAGTTCTTTTTTCCTGTGGCTGTCAAGTGTTATTTGATATCTACAACAATATCTATCTATCTCTCTTTCTCTGCTCCCCATTTAACTTGTTTGAACTAATACCCTTATTGCTTTCTCAGCTCCAGCCATATAAATCTCAAGCCTTGGTCTTGCCTTAGGACATTTGCCTAGATTGCTCTTTCTTCACCTGTTCTATGGCTCATTTCTTTGTATTTTTCTCAGGCCAACCACGATATCCTATTTAAATTTATCCCCAAACCCACTTCTTATCATCTGCTAACAGACTACAGTTGGCCTTTGAAGAACATGGGTTTGAACTGCAGGGTCCACTTATGGGGCTTTTTTTTTGGGGGGGGGCAGATTCTTCAAAAATTTGACAAGAAGAACCACATAGTTTAGAAATATTTAAAAAATTAAGAGGTAGATCATGAAGATATAAAAATGTAAATAGTTGTCTATTTAACATTTACTACCGTAAAAATATATAAATCAATCATAAAAACTAAAATTTAGGCTGGTGACATAGCTCCGTTGGTAGAGTGCTTGCCTCACATGCACAAGGCCCTGGGTTCAATCCCCAGCACTACATACACAAAAATAATAATAAATAAATAAAATAAAATTTATCAGAATTTACACAAACACTTGCAAATTATGTTTGGCACCATTTGCAGTTAAAGACAAATGTAAGCAAATGTAAAGATTTAGGGCTGGGGTGTAGTTCAGTGCTGGTTCTATTCCTACCTTCTACCCTTAAATAGTGATGACTATTTTTTTTTTTTTTAAGATGTGGTCTTGCTGTGTTGCTCAGGCTGGCCTTGAACTTGCAATTCTTTTGCCTCAGTCTCCCAATAGTTGAGATTATAGATGTATAATACTACACCTGGGTACCTTGACTAGTTTTTGAAAAATATTGTTAGGTCATTTTGGATCCTAATTCATTGCTAATTACAAAACGTTCTATTTCCTTGACATAAAGAGCAAATTCTTTGACTTTTTTTTTCTTTTTGTACTGAGGATTGAACCCAGGGGCATCTAACCATGGAACCACATCCCCAGCCTCTTTTATTTTTTATTTTTGAGACAGGGTTTCACTAAGTTGCTAAGGGCCTCTCCAAGTTGTTGAGGCTGGCTTTGAACTTGTTACCTCCTGCCTCAGCCTCCCTAGCTGCTGGGGATTACAGGTATGTACCACTGCGCCTGGCTTTCTTTAACTTATTAATGGAATTCACAAATGAAATGAGTTTTTTTGTTTGTTTTCATTTGAGTTTTCCTTTTCCCAATTTACCATGAAAAATTTCATTTAAACTCACAAATTCATCTAGGCATGGGAATAGTGGTGGGGGGCACCTCAAAGTTCTGCTATAAAGCTAGGCACAGCAACTTGGAAGGCTAAGGCAGGAGGATTGCAAGTTCAAGGCCAGCCTCAGCAATTTAACAAGACCCTGTCTGAAAATAAAATTTAAAAAAGGACTAGGGATGTACATCAGTGGTAAAGCATCCCTGGATTTAATTCCAGAAGTAAAAAATCAATCAATCTGTAGAAAATCAGGTATGATAGGGAAGACTTTTGAACAAACATCTAGTGTTGAGCAAATAGTAGATATCATATTTATGCCATCTGAGGAAATATGATAAAATTTAGTTAATAAATAAATCTGTTAACATAATCTGTCATGTGCCAATTTAAATAATGAAAGCACTACTTATGGAGGGTGTTTAGTTTAATGTCCTATAAGACCTGTATATTTTTGTACAAGACCACCATGTGGTAGATACTTAATAATAGTTGGTGAATAATATAACTGAGTTATATGCTTTTTTCCCCCCCTTTTGGTACTGGGGATTGAACCCAGAGCTTGCAAGTCAGGTGTCCTACCCCCCAACCCTAAAATTGGTAATGTATTTTTTTAATAACTGACATGTTTTCTTTCCTTTTTCCTAAAAGATTTGCAGTGATTTCATAATAAAATAAACATTAAAAAGATGGTTTTGGAACTGGGAATTGAACCCAGAGGTACTTTACCACTGAACTACATCCCTAGGCCACCCCCTGCTTTTAAAAATATATTTTTAGTTGTATATGGATACAATATCTTTATTTTTATGTGGAGCTGGGGATTGAACCCAAGGCCTTGTACGTGTGAGGCAGGTGCTCTACCAATTGAGCTATATTTCCAGTGGGCCCCCCCCCACCACCACCACCATTTCTAAGACAGGGTCTTGCTAAGTTTATCAGTCTGGCCTTGAATGTGTGCAGTTCTTTTGCCTCAGCCTCTTGAGAGAGGAGCTGGGATTACAGGCAAGTACTACTGTGCCCATCCAGAGTAAAAAAAATTTTATGGTGGTCTTTATGTAGGATAAATAATGAAGGTTATAAAGCTGGGCATTAGTGGTCATACTCCAAAAGCTAGAGGAAATGAAATTTTCAGTTGTGAGTTTTGAATCCCTCTTTTTGTTTTGTTTTGTTTAGTTCCGAGTCACTTTAACTCATCATAGCCTATCTGGGTATGTTTTCTTTGCAGTGAAAAATTTATAATTTGGAATACAGAAAAATAATTTTACATTGCTTTTCTGTTTAGTTTCATTTATGAACCAGAGTTTGTTAAATGTGTGAAATAATTAGGCCTTATTAAGGAAATTATCAAGGAATATTAAAAGTATAATTTTCTATTAAGATTCATAGGAATAATTAGAAATAATTGAATAATTTGTAGGATCTTCCAGTTGGATATATGAACTATATATTTCTCTATATAAGTTCAATAGTTATTTCATAAAAGTAGACTACTATTGTTAACCTTACTATTTTGTGTTTCCAACAGAGATGTTGACTGTGTGCATGAAATACTGAATGGTTTTAAGTTTTCTTAGGTTCTGTCAAAGACAGGAAATAATAAATTTGCTTGGCAGAAAGTAACAGGTTAATATAAAAATCATACAGGCATTCCAGGGTTTGGTATTTTTTGTGGGACTGGTGATAGAACCCATGGGTAGTCTACTGCTGAGCAACATTCCCAGTTTTATTTTAAATTTTTTTGAGACAAGGTCTTACTAAGTTGCCCAGGCTGTCCTCAAATTTACTATCCTCTTGCCTCAGCTTCTTGAGTTGCTGATATTCACGTGTGCACCACCATGTTTGACACTAGGGTTTCTGAATAAAATCATTTCAATAAAACTAGTTTTAATAATCTCTCTGTGAACATTATTTTCCTACTAGCTTTTATTATAAAACAAGAAACATTTTACTGAAGAGTAGAAAAATAAATAATCCCAATATATAAAGTGAGAAATTTATAAGGAAGGCAGAGTCTCTGGATTATTCAGATTTCTTGTAAATGGTAGTACTCTTGTGATTTTTAGCTTTCACCTGTGGGATTAGTTTTATCTTGATTACTAAAGGATTTTTTCTTTTTTTGGTACCGGGAATTAAACCCAGGGGTACTTTACCACTGAGCCACATCCCCAGCCCTTTTTTATATTTTATTTAGAGACAGGGTCTGACTGACTTGCTTAGGGCTTCACTAAGTTGCTGGCTTTGAACTTGCAGTCCTCCTCTGCCTCAGCCTCCAAGCCGCTGGGATTACAGGTGTGCACCACCGTACCTGGCCCAATTACTGGAGTTTTGAGGTCTTAGTTATTTTTAGTCTTTGGATATTGATTTTTTTACTCGGTAATGGATAGACTTCAACTCGGAATTTTTACATGTATCAAAAATAAATTGTAGGGCTGGGGATGTGGCCCAAGCAGTAGTGCGCCCGCCTGCCATGCATGCAGCCTGGGTTCGATCCTCAGCACCACATACAAACAAAGCTGTTGTGTCCGCCGAAAACTAAAAAATAAATATTAAAATTCTCTCTCTCTCTTTAAAAAAGAAAAAAAATTGTTAAAAAAAAAAATTGTAGTAAAGAATGAATGGTAGCCGGGCATGATGATGGCAAACACCTATAATTCCAGCTACTCATCAGGCTAGGCAGGAAGATCCCAAGTTATTAAGGAGACCTTGTCTCAAAATGATATTTTAAAAGGGCTGGGGATATAACTTAGCAGTACAATATTTGTCTAACATGTGTGAGACCCTGGGCCTATCCCTAGCACTGAAAAAAAAAAAGGGGCGTTGTTGAATTTAAAAAGTGAAGCCATGACCATTGCTCGAGAGCTTGTAAGAGTGAGAGAGGGATAAACTTTCTGTATATGATATCACAATCGTAACCAAGTACCAGTGACATTGGAATCTCAAAATATAAAGAGAGTATCACTTTTAAAAAATTGGTTGAGGTAGCCTTTCTGCAATGGCAGAGTAATATGCTTGGCAAATCTTCTCTCCAAATGCTGATAAAATTAAAAAAAAATAATTTTAATCCTCCCAGTGCCATTTACTCAGTAGCCAAACATTTGGAACAATTTACATTCCATCAAAATGCAGATGGGGGCTGTGGCTGGGGCTTAGTGGTAGAGTGCTTGCCTAGCATGTGTGAGGCACTGGGTTTGATTCTCAGCCCCGCATATAAATGAATAAAGATCCATCAATAACTAATAAATTAAAAAAATACAACTCAATAAACAAAATGCAAATTGATAAACATTGTAACATATTGATGATATGTTCATCAACAGAACTCTGCTCAGCAGTAAGGAGGTGTGAGTTCGGATTCCTGCTACCACACAGATGTATCTCAAAGTATTCCAAGTTACTTAGAATAAAAGAAGCCAAACACACAAAAGGAGACACATTATTCTATCCATGTGCAGTGTCCAGGAAAAGCAAATTTATGAGGACAGAGAAACAGATTAGTGATTGTCTTCGACTGTGGATGAAAATGAAAATGGGATTTATGGTGAAAGGGACATGAGGGATTTGGGGGGTGGTAAAAATGTTACGGTATTGTGGTAATGCTTGTACAACTCCATATATTTATTAAAAATCATTGAATTTTGTATTTAATGTGGGTTGATTTTGCCATGCTTCTGCTGCTTGGGAGGCGGAGGCAGGAGGATTGCTTCAGTTCAGGGGTTCACGGCCAGCCTGGGTAACACAGTGAGTTCCTGTCTCAAAAATAAAAATAGTGTGTACATTTTGTCAGGAGCAGTATCACATGCCTATAATCCTAAGTACTTGGGTGGTTAAGGCAGGAAGATCAAAAGTTCCAGGTCAACCTGGGCAATTTAAAAAGACCCTGTCTCTAAAAATGACTAGGGAGAGCTGGGGTTGTGGATCAGTGGTAGAGCGCTTGCCTAGCAAGTGTGAGGCACTGAGTTCGATCCTCAGCACCACACAAGTATAAATAAATAAATAAAATAAAGATATTGTGTTCATCTACAACTAAAAAAAAAAAAAAAAAAAAAAAGACTGGGGATGTAGCTCTATGGTAGAGTGGTACTGGTTTAATTTCCCCCCAAGGTGGAAAAAAAGGTGTGTCCAACTACAACTAAAAAATAAATATTAAAAACTAAAAAATAAATATTAAAAACAAAACCAGTCATGGGCGGGTATATTATGCCTGCATGAACCCATACCCCTGGTATAAGGGTATCAAAGACATAAACCTTGTTTTTAAATTTATAAAATATAAACACCTGTCTTTCCTGAGAAGAATTTGGACATCAAATTTTGTTTTTCACATAATCTTTTTAGAAGATAGTATGAACTACAGATCTTATCCTGACCAATGTTATAATGCTTTCTGTTGTCCTTCCAAATAGGTTTGTACTCCAAGGATGAATCATATTTTATTTGGGACACAGCAGAGTAGCAAAAATGGCCCCATATTTGGGAAAACCAGCTCTGGAGCAATTATTTAAAAATAGTTATTTACAAAGTGGTCTTATTTATTAAATAACTTTTAGTCCTTTAAAAAACCAGTCACGGGGGGCTGGGGTTGTGGTTCAGTGGTAGAGCACTGCGTAAGACCCAGGGTTCGATCCTCAGCATCACATAAAAATAAATAAATGAAATAGAGGTATTGTGTCCAACTACAACTAAAAAATAAATATTAAAAACAAAACCAGTCATGGGCGGGGCACGGTGTCACACTCCTATAATCTCAGCAGCTCAGGAGGTTGAGGCAGGAGGATCGCAAGTTCAAAGCTAGCCTCAGCAAAAAGCGAGGCGCTAAGCAACTCAGGCCCTGTCTCTAAGTAAAATACAAAATAGGGCTGGGGAAGGGCTCAGTGGTTCAGCACCCCTAGGTTCAATCCCTGATACCAAAACAACAATAACAACAAAAAGAACCAGGCTGGAGTTTTAGCTTAGTGGTAGAGTGCTCCCCTAGCATGTGTGAGGGTTCCATCCTCAGCACCACATAAAAAAAAAATAAAGGTATTGTGTCCACCTACAACTGGGGGCAAAAAAAGAAAAAAAAAAAGAAAAAACAGTCATGGACTGGGGATGTATCTCAGTACTTGCCTAACATTCTCAAGGCTTTGGGTTCGTCTCCAGCATCAAAACAAAATAAAACCTTAAAAAACCACCTTGCTGGGCCTGGTAGTACATGCCTGTACCAGCTACTACGGAGGCTGGGGCAGGAAGATTCTAGGTTTGAGGCTAGCCTGGACAACTCATTGAGACCCTGTTTCAAAATATAAAATATATAAGGGTTGGCAATGTAGCTCCGAAGTAGTCCACTTGGGTTCAGTCTTTAGGATCACTAAACAAACCAACAAAACAAATAGTTATATGTATCATAAAAAATTCTTGAACAGAACATAATTTGTGTTGAATATATCACAATTAATATAGAAGTAATTCAACCTTTTGACCTTATCCTCTGTTCTCCTTTTAATTAAATGAATAGCTTTAAGACTTTTTCTAAAGCCTATGTTCTGTGGTTTGATCCTCTTAAGTTTATTTTTTAAACAAACTGGATGTTTTATGTTTATATTTCATAGTACTGGGGATGTAACCCAGGCCTTTGTGCCTCTAAGAATGTGTGCTCTAGCCAGATATGGTGACAACTTCCTGTAATCCTGTTGATTTGGGAGGCTGAGTTAGGAGGATCTTAAGTTTGAGGTCACCCTCAGCAATTTAGACTCTGTCTCAAAATAAAAAAGTAAAAGGGCTGGGGATTTTGCTCATTGGTAAAGCGCTCCTAGATTCAAATGTCAGTACTAAAACACAAACAAACAAAAACCTGTGTGTTACCTCTGAACTGTATCCCCAGTTTCAAAGAATATTTAAAATTATTTATGCAACAATTAAGCAATGAGTATGTTAATTAAAACATTTCCTTCACCCCTCAGGAAGTAGTATTGAGAACTTTGATCAACAAATAATTGGAAATCTTTACTATTAATGTACTGTCTTACTCGTTATCTTAAGTATTATCAAGTTACATGGTGGGATGGTTAATTGTTAGCTATTTCAGGAAACATCTCTCCCAAAGGCAAGATGCTTGGAATAAAAATTTAAGTATAAATCTTGGCTCCAGATAGCCTGAATAGGAAGGGGTATGGAGAATAATTGATGTGAAAGAACTGTGCATAGTAAAGGAATGAAATTAGGTCAGTGGTCTGATTTGAGTAGAATAACTGCATATCCTTCATAGTTTAGAATATAGGGTTGTGTGTTGGTTTCTTCCAGCAAATGAGAGTTTCTATATCCAGTTATTTTCTGTGATTTTGTTTCTTCAACTTTAAAAATGTTTAAAAAGTGGGGGGGGGGAGGGCTGAGGCTGTATCTCAGTGGTAAAGTGCTAGGTTCGATCCTCAGCACCACATAAAAATAACTAACTTAATAGATAAAGATATCATGTCCATCTACAACTAAAAAAGTATTTAAAAACAACAACAACAACTTAATGTTGAAATTTTAAGTGTAGCCTGACTAGTAACCATAAGTGCTGGGCCTGGTAGTACATGCCTGTAATGCCAGCTACTAGGGAGGCTGGGGCAGGAGGATTCCTGAGCTGATGACTATCTCAAACATCAGAATTATTTCAGTTTTGAGTTTTCAGAATCATTTCTAATTTTGTTTGCTTGTTTTGTTTGTGGTGCTAGAAATTGAATGGAGTATGCTTTACCACTGAGCTATATCTCCAGTCCTTTTAATTTTTCATTTTGAGACAGGGTCTCAACTCACTTAGTTACCTGGACCGATCTGGCAATCTGATCTTCCTGCCTCACTGTCCTGAGTAGCTGGGATTATAGACATGTACTGGGTGCTTGGTGCTTCTCTGTTTTTAAGTTGGCGAAAATTTTTTCCAGGCTTTGTAAAATTATGTGCATAAAACAAAATAATTGGTAAATTATGAAATATGTTAATAAAAAGGGAATCTATTGTCACGTAAATCAGAAAAGAGCCAATATTCTGATCCATATTTCTTTTTTTTGGTACTGGGGATTGAACACAGGAGCACTTATTATTTTCAAAAGCTCCTGGTATATGAACTGGTGATACAATTACAGAGTTAAATGACTACTGGTACCATGTTGAACCTCCTGGCAGAATCCCTTTTGTCTGAGTTAACTTAATCTCTCTGCCACATCCCTTTTTGTATTTTATTTAGAGACAGGGTCTTGCTGAGGCTGGTTTTGAACTCTGAACCCTAACCCTCAGCTTCACAAGCTGTTGGCATTCTAGATGTGTGCCACGGGAGCCTGGCCTGCATCTTGTTTCTGAGAGCCTCAAACCTCTATTTTATTTCCAGGTTATTTGGCTTAATGATGATACTAGAGACTATAAGGAGGACTAACTGATCTAGAGCAGTTTAAAAAAGTGCTAGATAGAAAGACAAAATTTGCAGGGGACAGCAGATACAACTTTGTCAGTCCTGCCCTCTGATTTTTTTTTTTTAAAGAGAGTGAGAGAGAATTTTTTAGTTATCCGCTGACACAACATCTTTGTATGTGGTGCTGAGGATCGAACCCGGGCCGCATGCATGCCAGGCGAGTGCGCTACCGCTTGAGCCACATCCCCAGCCCCTGCCCTCTGATTTAACAGGTGATAGGTTACCAGTTTAGATAATTCATAACTGAATTGGAACACTTCTGTAGGCTTTTTCTACTGCATTCCAAAGAAACCAATGACTGTTGAAATGTTTTCTGTAGATAACCTAAAAAGGAAAACACTCCATTTTTTGTATATTTCAAACTTTAAATGCTACTATTGTATACTGTGTCAGGCCCTGTGGATCTGAAAAGTATTAAGAGACTGTCTTTGGAGTTTTTTGAATCAAATTGCTTATGCTGTGCCCTCCACCTCAGAAAAGCTCTAGGTGGTCTTCCCTTTGCTTGTCCCTGTTTCATCTTCCTCCTATAGGTTTAATGCTTCTAGTCCTGCTGATCAGTTACTTTCCCCCCTCCCCTCTTTGCCCCGAGATTAGGTAAGGGGTGTCTGTGTGTGTGTGTGTGTGTGTGTGTAGGTGTTTCTATGTTGCCCAGGCTGGCCATGAACTTTTGCTCTCAAAGGATGGACCTGCCTCAGCCTTTGGAGTAGCTAGGCTAGTGTCACTTTATGCCCCACTCCCCTTCTTTTTATTTGTTCTTTTTAGGTATTCATGACAGTAAAATAAACTTGCCCTTCTTAATGCTTTAGCCATATCTCTTACCATCTCAAGATTTTATTTTTTTTATATCTTGTTCCCTTTGTCTGAAAAAATCTCCATCTCTTAAAACAAACACATTTCTCATGTTTTAAATTTAAGTTCATCAGAGAATAGCCCTTACTCTGTATAGCGTACCCCTTGCCCTTCTACCTTTATTTTTCTTTTATAGCACTTATTGTATATTATACATTTATTTGTATGATAATTAACTTTTTTTTCTAGCAGAATGTAAGCTCTCTGTAACTGCAGTGTTTGAGTGTAGTGTTCTTTTCTTTCTTTCTCTCTCTCTTTTTTTTTTTTTGGTACCAGAGATTGAACCCAGGGGAGCTTATCCAATAAGCCACATCCCCAGCCCTTTTTCTATTTAGAGACAGGGTCTCACTGAGTTGCTTAGGGCTTCGATAAGTTGCTGAGGCTGTCCTTGATCCTCCTGCCTCAGCCTGGCCAGCAGTGTTCTTTTTCCTTTTTTTGATACTGAGGATTGAACTCGGGGCCACTCAACCACTGAGCCACATCCCCAGTCCTATTTTGTATTTTATTTTTAGAGACAGGGTCTCACTGAGTTGCTCAGCACCTTGCCACCTCACTCTTGGTGAGTCTGGCTTTGAATTCATGATCCTCCAATCTCAGCCTCCTGAGCCGCTGAGATAATAGGTGTGCACTACTGCATTTGGCTAGCACTCTTTTTTTCTAAATGATCTTGCATTGCTATAAATCTGAGTTTAGGGTTTTTTTTTGGTTTTGTTTTGTTTTTTTGTAAGGCAAGATGGTAAACATACTTGATTCTGTGGGACAAATAAAACCTGTGTAGTTGGAAGCAGCCATTAATGGACAATATATAAAGGAACAGGCATGCTTCTGTTCTAGAGGAACTTAGGTAAGCAGACTATAGTTTGCTGACCTCTGCTGTGAACTATCATCTCTTAATTTTATTGGACTTGAAACTCTTATTACACAATCTTACAAATCCTCTATAAGGACTTCTTTTTCCTTCAGTACTGGGAATTGAACCCAGAGGTGCTTGCTGTACCTCTGAAGCACATCCTCAGGTTTTTATTTTTATTTATATTTTTATGTTGAGGTAAAGTCTTTTAGTTGCATAGGCTAGCTTGGAGCTTGGGCCTTCCACTTTAGCCTCCCAAATTGCTGGATGTGCCACCACATCCATCAAATAATCATCAATTATTAATTACAATTAAAATACAGTATTACTAGGAGTGGGAATACAGTACCTTCGTGGTAGACAGAGAGCGTTTGGCTGTATCATGTGGGAACCCTAAGTTCAATCCCCAGTACCACCAAAAAAAAAAAAAAAAAGACAAGCCCAAATAATAACAACAAAAATAATCGACTATAACAATATGGAATCCTTATCAACCACTTTACAAATAATGTTACAAAGTAACCAATTTAGAAGCTGTTTTACTATTCCTGATCATCTTGTACTGTTTGTTTCTCATTATTTTCAAAAGCTCATAGTATATGAACTGGTGATGTGATTACAGAGTTAAATGACTGTGTTGGTACCATATTGAACCTCATGGCAGACACGAATTCCTTTTGTCTGAGTTACTTAAACAAAACAAAAACTCCTTATCCATCTGTCATTCTCACGTATAACTTGGCATACTATTTAATCACTTATTTATTATTTATAGTGACATTAGGGATTTAACCCAAGGACACTGTACTGCTGAGTACATCTCCAATCTTTATTTTTAATTTTTTTAGTTGTAGACGAACACAATACCTTTATTTATTTATTTATTTTAAAGAGAGAGAATTTTTTTAATATTTATTTTTTTAGTTCTCGGCGGACACAACATCATTGTATGTGGTGCTGAGGATTGAACCCGGGCCGCACGCATGCCAGGCGAGCGCGCTACCGGTTGAGCCACATCCCCAGCCCCTCAATACCTTTATTTATTTTTATGTGGTACTCAGGAGGATTGAACCCAGTGCCTCACACATGCTAGGCAAGTGCTGAACCACTGAGCCACAACTCCAGCCCCTTTTTAATTTTTATTTTGAGACAAGGTCACAAAGTTACCAAAGCTGGCTTGAAACTTGAGATCCTCCTTCCTTAGTGTTCTGAGTACCTGGCATTATAGATGTGTGCCACTATGCCCGGCTTGTCTTTTAAAAAATTTTTAAAACCTTGTATCATGGAAAATATTAAATAGCCCCCCAGATGGACAAGATAAACACTTTGTTAGGATAATTACAAAATTGATTCTTCTTGAAGAAAATCCCAAATAACATAAACTTGTCCATAAATATTTTCATCCATATCTCTTAAAATATAAGTACTTTGCCAGGTGTGGTGGTGCATACCTGTAATCCTGGCAATTTGGGAGACTGAGAGGCAAGAGGATTACAAGTTTGAGGCCAGTCTAAGCAACTTATTGAAACCCTGTCTTGAAATAAAAAATAAAAGTGTGGGGATGTGGTTCAGTGGTTAAGCACCCATGAGTTCAATTCCTAGTACTAAAAAACATAAAAATATAAGTATTCTTCTTAAAAACAAATGTATAATTATACATGAATAAGTTAAAAATAATTTCAATATAATTAAATAGTGAGTCTTAAACATTTCCATTTATCTAACTTTTTGCTTTGTTGACTAGGCTGGTCTTGAGCTCCTGGGCTCAAGTGATCCTCCTTTATCAACCTCCTGAGTAGCTGGCATTATAGGCACGTGCCACTATGTATAGCTAAAGATTTTTTTTTTTTTTTAACAGTTGGTTGTTTGAACCAGGCCCTAATGAGGTCTATAATTTGCATTTGTTTTAGTCTTTTAATGTATAGTTTCTTTTCCACTCTTTCCCCATCTTTCTTTTGTGAAGAATCTGGGTTGTTTGGGAAACTGCCCACATTCTGGACTTGGCTACCTGTGTAACCATCTTGTTAATAACTAGTTCATACATCTCCTCAATGTCCTGTAACTTGATTGTTAGATTTAGAGGCTCTGTCAAATTCAGATTTACTTATTTCATCAAGAGTGCTTTGTAGCTATGGTATGGTCATTAGAAAGCACATTAATATCTGTGTCTTTCATCTTATATTAGTAACAATTTATCATTACTTAGATTCATTTTTAAATGTTCTGTTTAGATATACATGACAGTAGAGTGTATTTTGACATACATACATAGAGTATAACTTAGGATAGATTGATTTTTTTTTTTAATTAAATATTTGCATAATGATGACAGTACAGATATGTTATTTCTCATTTATTAGGTTTAATGTTTTGTCCAATTATTTATTTACTTAGAAACACAAGTAATATAGGAAAAACTAGTGAAATGCTTGATTCAGCAGTTTTCAGAAGTATGAATTTGTTTTCTGGTACTCCCCAAAAGGTTAGGGTTTTTTTTTTGTTTTTTTTTTTAATATTTTTTTTTCCTTGTAGTTGGACACAATACCTTTATTTTATTTATTTAATTTCATGTGCTGCTGAGGATCGAAAAACCCAGGGCCTCGCACATGCTCTACTGCTGAGCCACAACCCCAGCCGGATCAGTTAGGTTTTTACGAGTAGTAACATTATGAACTCACAGTTTTAAACATTTTGTTTTGGTTAAATCGGTTGCAATTATTTCTTATTGATGCTCAAATTATTTCATCTATGTTAGTGGGAGCTTCTTAAGGTTGGCCAAGTTCTTTGGATGTAACTCCAGAAGTCTTTGATAGCCTTATTGCCTTTTTAAATGTTTTTTTATTTTTCTAGGTTGTAAATGGACAGAATACTTTCATTTTTTAATTTATTTTTATGCGAAGCTGGGGATCAAACCCAGTGCTTCACACATGCTAGGCAAGCAATCTGAGGTACACCCCCAGCCCAGCCTGATTGCTTTCTGATATGACAAATTTTATACATTTCCTGTCTCATAATTGGGGTCCATTATTTTTCTAAAGAGCTTACTTTTATTGGGAAATGATATTTAGGATCCATAATCTGTGGTAGAAGTTAAAAAAAAAAAAAGCCAAACCATTGCCTTTTTCCTTTGTGGATAACAAGAAATATTTATTATATTCGGCAGTTTCTTTAGGTCATAATTCCAAGGTGGCTTATCAGGATGCTAATGGCCTGGTCTGCTGTCAAGATTGTTTTACTTAACATAGGGAACTAGTTTGATACTGAGTGTTGGCAAGAAATCTCAATTCATCATTAGAAGGACCTCTTAGGGCTGAGTAGTTCGGGATAGTCTGTATTATCTTTTATTTTTTTGAGATGAGGTCTCATTATGTAGCCCAGGCTGGCTTCAAACTCTTGGGCTCAAGTGAGCTAATGTCTCAGCCTCCTGAGTAACTGGGACTACAGGTACATGTCACCATACTCTGTTTCAGTAGCTTTGTGTGTGTTACTGGCATTGGAACCCAGGGGCCCTCTACCACCACCAAGCTACATTCCCAACCCATTTTGTTTTGTTTTATTTTATTTTGAAACAGGGACTTGCTAATTTGTGGAGTCTGGCTTCAAATTTGCCATCCTCCTCCTTCAGTCTCCTGAATGCTGGTATTACAGGCATGAGCCACCAAGCTCAGCTCAGTAGCATCTTTTGATTCATATTCCTAGTTGACAATAAAGAGTAGTGCTCCAGGTGTTAAGTAAGTTTTGGAGAATACCCTCATTCCCCAATCTTCATGATGTTTCAGGGAATTCGAGTAATCTCTGGCAGTTACAGAATATTCATGGTAAATCTCTACCTGCTGCTACTGTATTTACCACTACCACCAATGGAATGAACTAAAGACCTGAAACATAGTCATAAAGTTGCCCTAGATAGAAATAATATTCCTTCTTATTTGCCAAAAATTGCCAAGGCAGAAGATTTTTTTTTTATTATAGATTCTAGATATCTCAAATTGGTAGACGATTAAGGGTTAGAGAATTATAACCATCCTGTTCGATTATGTATATGAACAGTCTTCTATTTGTATTCTGTTAATGTACATTTTAGTAGTAAGAAATGTGTTAATATAATCCAGGAAGAAGCCCAGCCCTCCTCCATTAACTTTTATTTTTTTTATTATTATTATTTTTTTGTAGTAGTAGTATTAAGGATTGAACACAGAGGCCTGCTATCACTGAGTTACATCCCCAGCCCTTTTTACTTTTTGATTTAGATAGTGTCTTATTAAGTTCCCAAATTGGTCTCATATTTGTAATCCTCCTTCCTCAGCCTCCCTAGTCCCTGGGATTACAGGCACAAGCCACCACGCCCAGTTTAACCTTTTATTTTAAAACATGGATTCATAGAAAGTTGCAGTAGAAAAAGGAAAAAATGTATATGATGGTCCCCTGCACCCTTTGCCCAGTTTACCCCAATGGTAACATCTTATGTAAGTGACTCCTCATCAGTTTACCCCAATGGTAATGTCTTATGTAAGTATAATATCAATTTTTAATGATCAGTTTTCATTCAGCAGAAATCAGCTAAGCAGCTATTTATATGCCAGCTCTTGAGAGTAGATTAAACTCTGACCTTGTGCAGTTCTTCTTGTTTTTGGCTTGTCAGAATAATTGTCTCCAAATATAGTTTTTATTCTTGTGTTCTTTGTTGAAACTTATTTGCAGCTCTTTTTAATGTTAAACATTGTTATTCCTCACTTTCATATTTACTTTCTTTTAAAACAATTTTTACACTGTGTTCCCATCTTTGTTTTATAATCTTTACAGCACCAGAACCATGTTGCCTGCATTGTCTTATTTTAATCACGTGCCAGTTTTGCAGTGCTACCAAGTCTGGATCTGAGAGGCAGCTTGTGTGAATCATTTACATACATTTCTGTTTATATTCTCCAAATTAATTTGGAACTTTATATTTTTTATCCACTTGTATGTTCAAAACACATTTTAATAATTCATTTTATGAAGGAATTTGTCATGTGTGATTTAAAAATTGGCTCAAAGAGCAGAACTATTAAACAATAGCAGAAACCGCACAATATGTAGGACTTTAAATGGTAATTGCTAAACATTTGCATGTTCTCAAAAATCTTAGTGTGTATCTATATGCTATTCCACTAGGACTTGCACAGATAGGTTTTGCACAATATCTTTGCTGTTACTGTCAGCCATAAACAAATTACACGTATTTAACAAGTTAATGTCAGATTGGCCAGGAGCCACCGGGAGGTGTGTACTTAGTGACATCAGCTGGCAAAGAGCCCTGGTAACAGGGAGGGTTGGAAGGGTTGTGGAGAGAGAGGAAGCAGGAGGGAGAGAGGAAAAGAGACATAGAGAGACTGACTGTATCTGGGGATTCTGGCAAGGTGAAGAGCTGGTCTGTTTGGCAGGACCTTCCCATCTGGGATCCATCTGTGTTTCCCTGGAATGGAACAGGCAGCTCCAGTCAGTGAGAAATCGCAGATGTGAGAGAGCTGACACATGTCCAGCTAATGAAAGGAGGAGGAAGGCTGGTCTCCGATTGGGCTTTGAAGATTAGGAGGAGAAAAAGAAGAGCTTTTAAATATCTAATTCAAATAAATTTTATACTAAAAACTTGGATTGTTATAACCTGGGCGTTCAGGGTAAGTACATTTTTATTTAGTTTTGGGGGAGAAAGTGCACAATTCTCTGCCTTTCCAAGCTTTTTACTTATCTTAAATTATGGTGATGTTTGAGTTCAGTCTTCACTCAGTTTCATTTTGATGGTTCATTTTGTTCATGTTTCTATCTCATTTTTCAGTTGCCACCTTTATATTTGAATGCTGTGCTTTTTGAATGGAAAGTTTAGTTAATAGTCAGATGTAATGTATGAATTCTACAGCTAAAAGACATCCCACAAATATTTCTGTAAACTCTTCCACATTGAATTCTTCTCTGATGTGTTGAGGGAATTTCGTTCTTAAGTATGCATACTTCAAATGGGCAATATTAAGGAGATGGCTCATAAAACACATTTTACTTACAATTACTTTATTTGTCAGGTTTTATTTCAATGTGTTCAGGCAAGTTACAACTAAAAGAAATTGCAGTAAAATTAGTAACATATTTAACTAGTAGCATATTTAGCTTCTTTATGTTACATTTTTTTCCTGTGCTGTTTTCTCCTTTTTACTCCTGTGTGCAAAATAAATAATATCAAATCCAACTGGAATTGTGAGTAGGGGGTACCACATACATAACTACCATGTTCTATAATCATGGTAGTTTTTGATGTCTATTTTGGATTTTTGCTACTTTTTGCTGCTATTGTACATTGTATTCATCATGTTTTGAGACCTCTAAATTCAGACACCTATGGAAGAACATGAGTTAGTGGATTAGGTATACTTTTTCCTTCCTGTGGCACTGTGGATTAAACCCAGGGGTGCTCTTCCTCTGAGCTATGTCCTCAGCCCATTTTATTTATTTTTTTATTTTTGAGATAAGGTCTGCCTAAGTTGCTGAGGCTGGCCTTGAACTTATAATACTACTGCCTCAGCCACATGAGTCTCTGCTATGAGGCCTGCAACACTGTGTCCCATTAGTTGCCCATACTGTATAGCCATTATTCATTAGTGCTTTTATCTCTATGTTCTGTTTGAGTTTTTATTTTTGTTTAGTTCCTGATTCATGTTATTGGGGAAATAATTTGACAGTACATAGAAGGTGGTATGCATTTTAGTATAAGAGTTCCTAGATTATTTTTCTGTTGCAATAGTTTCTAAACCCTTTTGCATTTTTTCAGCTCTTGAACTGAAAACGGGTCTTGTTTGGGGCACTTATTTTCAGGGTACCTTTCCTATTGCTGCACCTACCTTCCAAATCAGCTGTATCTGTTATAAATGTTACATGCCATCTTTGCCTCTCCAAAATTATAAAGAGTTTGGAGAACATTCCAGTTCTATAATACAAATGAACCTGTTAGACTACACCAGAACAGAACTTTGAGAAAAATCAACATTCAAGAGAGAGGTCCTAAATTGCAGTGGTTTGTGACAGCACTGTTTAAATTGTACCCCCCCCCCCACTCCAAAATTCTATGAGTTCTCAAATAGAAAGTTTTTTTTTTTAATTTCAAATAAAAAGTTTTAAAAATATTTTCATTGCTTAAAGTTCTTCAATCTTATATTAGTATTTTAAGAGAACAGTACAGTACTATTCAATTTCTTTCTTTAATTTTATGGTCAGATTTCTTGGTGGAAGGAACCTTTTAAATGGACTATTGTAAAAGTTTTCTTTTATGCCAAATTGACCAAATGGTTTAGTAAAAATTGGAGGCTTCCAGTTGATAGGTTCAGCATTTTTGGGACTTGTCTGAATATTTGAAAGGATATAGTGTTTACAGTAAATTTATGTGGTATTCCCTCTTTGAGCAAACACTTTACATTGTTCCCTTAGGAGACATGATTCTAAGGAAGAGTGGGGAGAAAAAGACCTAATGCTGAATGAAGCAATAGTCTAGGCTGTGGTCTACTACGGAGGGCCTGAAAAGGGTGTTATAGTTCTGTGTGTTCATGTTAGAAAGAATACCTTTTTGTTTTACTTTTGTTGTTGTTTGTTTATTTTGGTGATGAAAATTGAACTGGCGTATGCTTAATCATGTGCTCTACTACTGAGCTACACCCCCTGATCCACAGAAATACTTTAAATGCTAGAGTTTTAAGAGACATAAGAAATGATAAATAATATGCATTATAATAAGTGAAGAATCACTGACTTTAAATAAAGGTAGTTGGTTAAACGTCCTGGTAGGATAAAACAGTTTAGGAGAATAGTTGCTTCTTACTAAGATTGTAACCAAGACATCTTTGAGTTGAATACTGCTAGAGTAAAATCATATACTTTCTGAAGACTTTGAAAGCATCTTATGAAGCTTTACTGCTATGAAGAGAAGAAAAATCTCTTGGACTGGGGATGTAGCTCAGTTGGTAGAGTGCTTGCCTTGCATGCACGAGGCCTTGGGTTCATTCCCTAGCACCACCAAAGTGGGGGGAAAAGATCTTCTTATTTGGTTTCTGGTAGTGATGGATTTTTTTTTTTTCCTTCATATCAAGTGTCTGTGTTGGACTAAAAGCATATAATGCATTTATGGCAACAAACTAGAGATGAGGTTCATGACAAATGGCATCTTTGCAACGTCAAAAAAAAATATTGCTTTTGAGTGTGAGTTAACATTTTATACATGAGTAGAAAAATCCCAAGTGGATCTGAAAGATTGGTTAAGTCAGTTCATTGATGGTTATTTTAAGGCCACTCAGTGTAAGAAATGCTCATAAGTTTCCAGTGGTGATCTATCAACAGGAAAGCATCTTAAGGATAGGTGATCTAGTCAAATGCTTTATTTTATCAGTAAGGAAACTTGAGGAAATGCTAAGAAGTGGTAAAAAGTCTGCCTGTTTAAAAGTTATAGTTGGTGATTGGACTGGGATGTGTTCAGATCTTCTAGGACATTCATTTTACAAATGCACATGCGTGTGCCACTGTGCCTGACTTGTAGGCATTTTTTGATGGCCTGTTGTGTGGGAAAATGTGTTAAGAGATAAATAAAGTGCCTATAATTCCAGCTTCTTGGAAGGGTGGTACAGGAAGAACCCAAGTTCAAGGCATCCTGGCTCCGAAAGGGAAAGACCCTGTCTCAAAAGGGCTGGAGATATGGCTCAGTGGTAAAGTGCTCCTGTTTTTTCTTTTTTTTTTTTTTTTTAAGTGAAATTTCATAGAGAAGATAAAATATTTCATGAATGCACAATAGTAGTTAAGTCTAGAAATTAGTATCAATCGGAGGAAATCAGAGAGCCTTCTTGAAAGAGGTTTGCATTTGATTAGAAAATATTGCAGGACAGGAAGGATTTGTACTCCTCATGTTTGGAAGGAACGAAGTGGATAGATAGAACTAAGTTCAAGTACCACTGGGTGTCAGTGCCTTAAGTAAGACTTTGTCAAATGCATACTTACTCAGTGTTAATTTTTACTGTGTTTTGAAGTATTCCTAGCTGTGGTGATCTTTCCAAATCCAAGAACAGTTGTTTGCTTCTGAGATACTTATCTATACTTATCACATACATTTTTATTCTCCCTTAAATTTGTGGTTTACATACCAGGAAGCTCTAATTGAAAAGGTTTCTACTATGATGGACTGTGAGGTTGTTTAATTTCCCCTCCAAGCCAGCAAATAAAGGAATTAGTGGTGGCTGTATCTTGCAGGAAAACAACCCATTATAAGTGATTGTTATATTCTCATTGGCTGATGTGCTTCTGAAATAGCATCTAACTTTTAAGAACTAGGTAATGACACAGATTTATGCTAGGAAATTTAAATGCATATGGATTTACTTTTCTAAAATATGTCAAAACCTGCTAAAAGCAACTCTTTGTGTTTTGTTTAAGCAACAGCTAGTGAAATCCTTCTATCTTTGAATCCTGAGCAGCTTGTTAGAGATCTCTGGTAAGGTGGAGTGCAGTTCTGTGTAGAACATGTATGTCCATAATATCTGCAATCGACATCTTACAGCTGGAACTAAAACAAATAGAATATGGATTTTAGTTTGGTTGTGGTGGTTAGGACAGATGGAAAAAAGGAGATGAAAATACTGTGTATAGGCTTTGGCATGAGACTGTAACTGTGAGCTAATTTAACCTTCTCTGAGCCTCTGTTTTCTAAACTGTAAGGTGGAAACAAAAATGAGTATTAAAGTATTAATGAGAGTATTTGTGAAGCATTCTAGTTACTAAGATTTATCTTTCCACGTGATATGTATGTATTTTCTTTCTGTGTTGCAGGGGATTGGCCCAGGGCCTCAACCATGCTAGGCACTGAAGCTTTCTAGCACTGAGGTACATCCTTATCCCTCAAAACATTGAAGTCACAATAACTGAAAGATTTTAGTTTAAATGTGTTTCTTGCATATTTTGAATATCTCGATTCAGACTGACCAACCCTGCTTCCTTAACTGATTCTTAGTTATGAGAGAAAGGTGTGTGTAGAGAATGCAGCAGCCTTAAAAACTCAAACCTGTTGCTGTGTGGCAAGCTGTTAATGTTTGGGAACCTTGCATTACTTACCCTGCTGATGAGCTGGGGGATGGGCCGCTTTGAGGGTGACAGATGTGCCCTCTGTTGCCGGCGGGCGCGTGCCGGCTCTGTCCCTCTGCTCCCAGCACCAGGTGCAGCCATTGTTCTGGCTGGTCTCTCTTCATCTGGCCTCGTCTGTTACTCTGCTCTTTCTAGCTCATTGTTTCTGTAGGAAATTAGCATTAAAAACCCATCTGAAACCCCCATGTCCCTCAACTGCAGGTGACTGTTATTGGCCCCAGCTGCCACCCTTGCGCTTGATTACTTCCATATGGGTCTGTGCAAAGAAGTAGTAGCCATTTATTGATTTCCACCACAACCCCCACCTCTATTACTCAAACTATAATACTCTGAAATCTATTAGACCCCCAATAGGCTGTATGGCTCAGTTGGCACTACAACTGTGATGAACGTTTTACAAGCAAAACTAATTACGCCCTCGTTCTCCCCCCTTTACCACCTCCTACCTAAATATTAAGTGTAGAAAAACCAGAGTGTCATAAGTAGAATAGTAAATCTTTTCAGTGTCTTGAGATGAATCTGTTTCTAAGTAGTAAAACTGTTCGACTTTGGATGGGCTTTTATGGAAAATTTTAGTCAGTGATTTAAATATTTCATACCACACCCATAATATTCAAGTAAACCATGGCCCAATAGGTCCCTGGAGTGGGAGTTGGGGAAACAAAAATTTTCATCACTTGCCTTTTGGTTTATTAAATTTAATTGGGGTGGGCAGTATGTTAGGAAAGGGACCTAGTTTAAAATGATAGTATGTGGGCTGGGGATGTGGCTCAAGCGGTAGCGCGCTCGTCTGGCAAGTGTGCGGCCCGGGTTCGATCCTCAGCACCACATACAAAGATGTTGTGTCCACCGAGAACTAAAAAATAAATATTAAAAAATTCTCTCTCTCTCTGGAAAAAAAAAAAAAAAAAAAACCTCTAGTTTCCTACAATGTTAAAAAAACCACAATAAAATAAAATGATAGTATGCTTTTCTGAAAAAATTATGTAACAATATTAAAAATCCTTTAGTATTGCATTATCTTGTTTGTATAAATATTGTTCTAGTTTACTTAGAATGAAAAGCACAGTAAGAAGGTTGGTGTCATAGACTTCTTCCTTAATCAGTTCACAAATTTAAGTGTTTGAAATTTAGGTTAGGGTTGCAAATCAAGATTATAAACAGGTAATTTTAAGTACCTTACTTAAAATTCTACATCCAATTTTAAGGACAGTCTGAAGTTGTTATTGGCTCCTGATGATTTGTATTGTAACCTTAGTAAAGTCACTACCCTTATCAGTTAGTGCCAAGAGTCCTGGTTGCCTGCACAAGTTAAAGGCCCAGGGAGAAGTAATTGACTTTTGATTGCTGATTGTTTAGATATGCAACTCAGTTTTAAAGTTAAGTCTTCAGTTAACTTCCAAATTAAATTATTTAATAATTCTAACATTTAAAGTAATAATGTCAACCACGAGTGGTGGTGCAAACCTATAATCCTAGCTATTCTGGAGACTGAGACAGGTAGATCATGAGTTCTAGGCCAGCTTGGGCAATTTAACAAAAAGATACCTTAAAATGAAACAAGGCTGGGATGTAGCTCAGAGGTAGAGTGCTTTTATCTAGCATGCAGGAGGCTCTGAGTTAGGTCACTAGTACTGACAAATAAAAAAAGTAACAATTTCAGTTACTTTTCCCTCCCCTCCCACCTCCCTCCCTCTTCTCCTCCCTCCCCTCCCTCCCTCCTCCTCTCCTTAAACTTAGCTACACTGAGCTTTTATCACAAATCTGGAAGGGGAATTTTTTTCCTCCCTCCCTCCTTCCTTTGTTCCTTCCTTCCTCC
>NW_026000026.1:24194762-24201324 GCF_001458135.2 Marmota marmota marmota | reverse complement strand
TGCCCACTCAGGAGTCCGCACAAAATTCTCTCCCCTCTCCCTTCTCTCCCCTCCCTCCCCTCTCCCCCTCCCCTTTCCCCCTCCCCTCCCTTCTCCCCCCTCCCCTCCCCCTCCCCTCTCCTCCCTCCCCTCCTTCCCTGGTTCCCTCCCTCCTTTTTGCCCAGGCTGGACTTAAACTCTCTATCCTCTCACATCAACTTCCTCAGTAACTGGGATTACAGTAGGAGCATGTGTTTTTAGCCTTTGTATTTTGGGACTCCTGAAGGATGGGATTTCCTTTCGTGACTATTGAGACTAATTTTCTTTTCTATCCTTTTAATTTTATGAGATATGTTTTCCTGTACCATTCTTAGAATTAATGCCATGATAAAGCTATGATAAATATTTTTCACCCTTGAATGAGAACTGCATTTTCACAAGCAAAGTTTGCTTCTGTTTTCCCAAGAAGAGAGGCATAGCAAGTAACTATATGTGCTTTGACTGCCCAAATGAAATATTTGCTGGAGACTTCAATAGGGCTGGGTCTAGTGGGGGCATGAGTGAGGTACCTAAGGTGCAGACTTTGAGACACTGTGAAGGTCAGTCCTGCACTTATTTTGGATCCCAGGCATCCTTACCCATCCCACTCATCTTAAGAAATTTTTCAAATAAGGAAGGATCGCAAACTTGGTGTGATTGATTTTCTAGAAGTATTATTTTCCATTTTTGTTTTATTTTACTTTATTGGTGCTGGGGATTGAACCCAGGGGAACTTTACTACTGAACTACAACCTCAGCCCTTAGTTTTTTGTTTTTTGTTTTTTTAATTTTTTTTTTTTAGTTGTAGATGAACACGGTATCTTCACTCTTATGTATGTGTATAAAATGTCATATAAATAGAATTATAGTATATAGCCTTCTCTGTGTGGCTCCTTTAACTTAGTGTAACACATTTGAGATTCATCTTATGTTCATCAATAGTTTGTTGGTGAAGTAGTATTCCATCATGTAGTATAGTAACCAGCTTTCTCTGTTTGCCTTGATCCTAGGAAAACATTCGGCATTGCCTTTCCATATAAATCTTAGACTAAGTTTGCAAGTAGATGGTGGTATGATATATATATGTCAGTTATTTTGATAATTATACTATGAGTATATAAGTAAATTTTCTAACTCTTTTTGTTATTGGTACTGAGGATTTAACCCAGGGGTGCTTTACCACTGAACTACATCCCCAAAACCTTTTATTTTGAAACAGGTCTTGCTAAATTGCTGAGGTGTCCTAGAACTTGGGATCCTCTTGCCTCAGCCTCCCAAGTCACTGGGATTACAGGCAAGTATCACTGTGCCTGGCCAGTCTTCTAGTTCTTAATAATTATACACTTAAGATATTTACAGGTAAAGTCATAAAATGTTTCCAGCTTACTGTCAACTGGTTTAGGCAAACAGGGAGATTAAAAGGTAGGTAGATAGAAAAAAGGAAAATGATAAAAATCGATCAATTTGTGTATTTGGGTAATGATATCTATAGAGTTCTTTGAATTATTATTGAAAATTTGAGATTATTTCAAAATGAATAATCTTTTTAAGTTGGGATAAAAGAAATACAGTACTGAGTAATAGATTCCTGTTAACAACAACAAACAGAATAATATTAAGTGGTCAGCTTAGAGTTGTCTGAAGAAGGAAACTTGTGTGTTCTGAATTGGGATGCTGATTTTATTCTGAGTAATGGGTAACCATTGAAGGGTTATCAATGTGATAGTTACGTGATCTGATTTACATTTTCAAACTCCCCATGTGGTATGAGGAAAGAATTTCATAGCAGCATGGCTTGAAGCAGAAGTGAAAAAGGTGTTTGGATGGTTTGTGGGCAGTGGAAGATAGAACAGGATAGATCATTTGATATATTTCGGAAGTAGTTGAATTTCTGCACTGGTTGATGGAGTAAATATTAATAAAGGTGGAAGGGTTCTTTTAAATAGCATCAGGTCCATCTTCTTTGTTATTCACATTTATTAAATATTTAACTGCTGACTTCACTCCAGGCAGCATTCTAGTATTGAAGTTAAATCAAGGAATAAAACAAAGCTTTTGCCTTCATTGAAATTCAATTCTAATGGAAGAGACAAACAGCAAAGTTATATATATGCAGCCTGAAAATGTTTTATATGTTTAAGGTGATTGATATTTAAAATGTTACAAAAATGAAAAGGCTAAGGAAAGAGGAAGATTCAGGTTAAGTTGAGGGTATGGGGAGGACCCTCATTGAAAGGTGATTTTGAAATGGCAAGAAGATAAATATTAGGGTTCAGCATTGTATGTGGCACATTTGTTTCAGCTTTTGAGTACATACTATGCTTAATAAGCTTGATGATAATAATTCCTTATGGGGTATAATTCTGACTCTACCTATGATATTGGCATTCATCCTTTTTAGCAGTGTAAGGCTTAAAGAAGTACAGGTCACCAGGCATGATGATGCATGCATGTAGTCCCAGCTACTTGGGATGCTGAGGTAGGAGAACCAAAAGTTCAAGGCCAGCCTCAAAAACTTATCATCGAGGCCCTGTCTCAATAAAAAATTAAAAGGGCTGGGGTATAGCAGAGTGGAATAGCACTTGCCTAGATATTGTGTGCAAGACCCCAGGTTCAATCTCAGTGGTGGGGTGGGATGGGGTGGGGTAGGGGGAGAAAAGGTGAGGTATAGGTCTTGGTAAGACAATGGAAATAGGAATGTAAAACATTCATATATAGTAGGAAATTAAGTTATCGACAGAAAAATATTCCCTATAAACAACTTGCAAGGTTATTCTGCTTTAATATTAATCTGTGAACAAGGGTTTTGAGGTATATACAACAACAACAACAAAAATGTATTAAAAAGACAACCCTTAAAATGGGCAGAGGATCAAGAGCCAAAGAATTTGAGTAGTAAAGTGAAGCTGTTGCTGCTCAGCCTTGTACTAACCTAGGTTTCCTTTTAGTAAAAATAAGGTTGTTACCTCAATCCTCTTATCTGGTTAGAGAACACACTCCAGAGAGGCTTTCAGTTCTTGCATAATGAGCCAGGAAAAGTTTCTTCTGAACGGATAATACCCAGGGCAGTTCTTGTGTGTATGAAAGTTAGCTTTGAGAAGATGAAGAGAAGAGTCCTCATGGAGGATGAAGTCGAGGGTGGAGTTAAATAAGACTGGATAGGTAACTGATGTCTAGGTTGTAGAACACCTTCTATGCTATATGTAAGAACATATATTTTATCCTATAGGTAATAGGATTAAAATAGTTACAGTTTTATTTTGTTTTTAAAAAGAGGGAAACATGACTTATTAGGTATTTTTGAGGTAATTTACTGGGAAAATATGAATTTTAGGGACGCAATTTGAGATGGTTAGGGTAGGTATAAGCAAGAGATGACAGAGGCCTGAATTTTGTAGGTGGAATAGAGAGGGAAGGGAAGAGGATTTGAACTTGTGGTGTGCGAAATGCAAAGAATGTGGTTTTAAAATACAGATTTAAAATGAAAAGGTTAACCTGATCAATTTTGCTTTTTAAAAAAATGTGGCTGATAAAGCACTTTGTGCTTTCCAAGGGAGTTTGATGAACAAACTTAGGGTACTGTATGTATTTTATTAGACATTTGGGGGTGGGAAAACAATTTCTAAAATATTTCTGGCAGCTTCATTTTCATTTTTATTTGCAAGATGAAAAAGTAAATTCTGTTGTTTTTTTTTTTTTTTTGATTAAATTAGCAGACCATATGGTGTTTGCACAGACTGACTGCTTATGTGAGGTAGCTGTGTTATTTTTCTCTTTCAGGATATGATGCTTTACCTGATGCCAATGTTCTGAAATATTTATTTTCTAGTCAACACTATGTGAAATAATTATTGTAGTCATTGTATTTTTTTTCTTGATGCTTTAATTGATGTCCCTATTTGTTTAGTGCTTAATCTGCTTTTCTATTAGTTTAATATTTAAAAATTTTAAATTTTACATTTACATAGTGTTTCCTAACCTTTTTTCACATCATAGCACAATAGAAAATAAGTTGATTGGCAATCCCAGGCTGAATAAATCAGTATCTCATTAACTCATCCATTTATCAGTGTGAATTAATATCTAGCTAATTAGTATCTAGGAATTCTGCCTTAGCAGAAAAAATATATAGAAACTTTTCTTCCACTGTATCATAGTTGATTAACTGGAATTAAGTTAGAATATATAGTGTGTCCAAATAGGACACTGGGAGCTGTGGTCATAGAAGTGAAGCGCTCCAAGAAATCAACAGTCACAGGCATAGAAAATAAGTCACTTGGTACATTATGACAGGTGACACCATAGAAGTACTTATGGGGCTGTAATGTAAGAGTGCAGATGTGGAAGGATTTAATTCTCTCAAGGTGAGTATAAGGAAGTATTCATGAAGAGGTGATGTTTGAGTTATACCTTTAAGTAGGAGTAGTTCTAAATTACCTGTGACAGGAAAGGCAGGACATAAAGAATACTGCCTGTTTAATTATCTATTGGTCTCCCCCCATACACACACACATTTTTTACACAATACTTTTATTTTTATGTGCTGCTGAGGATCTAAGCCATGCCTCGCACGTTCTAGGCAAGCACTCTACCACTGAACCACAACACCATCCCCTGAAGGTCTCCTCTTAAATGTAAAAGTAGTAGGTATTGGTATTCATGAGTTTGTTCTGATGGCATACATGGTTGTTTGCCCTGATGAAGTACCCATCTACCTTCCATTTATGTTGTTCACATTCAGTCCCAACTATATTAATGGCTTCATATTTGCATTGCACTTTTTAATTTTCAGAGCCTTTTATCCTCATAATGAACCCTCCCCCCAGGATAGGGAGGAAAACCCAGATAAATGGTATATTTATTTTTTATAGAGGAGAAAGCTGAGACATTATCATCCTATTACATTTTAGTTCCTATATTGCTGTCTAGTAGGAAGAACCTCCCTCAGTTCTCTGGGCATAGCCCAGAGAGCTGATTTAGGCAGCCACCAGGAAAACCCTGGCAAGGCACACAGGCCTAGTTGCTGATCACAGAGCAAACAGCCTGACATCTGCAAGCTGCAGCTGTATCTTTTTGCTACAGCATATCTATATTTCTACTCGCACTTGTAAAGAGTTACAGAATTTGGAAGAATGCAAGTTAAACCATTCCAAATTTATAGATGTGCTTTATCTCTGGGAGTATTCTATATTGAGTGGGGTTGTCTGTGAGATCCCACAGTTGGTACTTTTCTCAGTTCATTTATTGCCATGTTGAGGCCATCATCCCTATACCAATTTTAGTTAAATGCCAAAATAAGTCTGAGCTATCATAATAGATGAATTGAGTGGGTGCTAATTGCGTCTCTGAAGTGTTTGCCAAAGAGACTTTTTTCTAACTAGGTTTGTTCTGTCTCAGTCCTTCAGTCTGTTTTGGAAAACATAGGATCTCAGATTATGTTTTAGGGTGTTTTTGTTAAAATAGTCAATTTCAGTGAGCAGCCTTTGATCCTTTATGCCTATACTTGGTATTTATACAGTTTTCTAAAGTTTGTGGATTTTGGAAATAGTGAAGGAGTGAGCTTTCTGGATTGTTAGGTTTCTTATTGTTGTTTGTTGTTCTGGGGATTGGACCCAAGGATGCTTTATCACCAAGTTATCCTGTAACCCTTATTATTTTTTTTTAATTTTCAGACACGGTCTCACTAAGTTGCCCAGGCTGCCTTGAACTTGGACTCTTCTTGCTTTAGCCTCCTGAGTTAACTGGGATTACAGGCATGCACCATGACACCCAGTTGAATTATACTAGGAAGGAAAGTGTGATCTCTGTGGAACCAGCATTTTCAAAATCTTGATTTATTTGTTACTACACCTTAAAGTACTCCCACTGCAGTCCTCAAGCCCATTCAGTGACAGTAGGCTTGCTTTGTCAAAAATTTTTTTGATTGTCAGTTGAGGATATAAATGGGCTCCTCTTTAATAAAAACTTGTTGTATTATTTCCCTTCTAACTTTCCTAGGGTTTGCTTCAGCCACAGGCACTACTTTTTTAATTTTTTAAAATATTGTTTTCATTGTAGATAGACACAATATCTTTATTCATTTGTTTTTATGTGGTGCTGAGACTCAAACCCAGTGCCTCACGCATGTAAGGCAAGTAAGTGATCTACCACTGAGCTACAACCCTAGTCCCCCATATATTTGTGAAGAAAGACAGCAACTGTAATATGAAGTCTGTGATCAGTGCTCATTTCTTTTCTCTTATTAAATTTTTGGTCACCCACCATGTACAAGAAGCTTCATTGAGTTTTATAATAATTCACTCTTTCAGCCTCACTCAATTCAGACTTCTTTTGCTATAGTTACAGTCTCTGGAGCCCAGCAGAACTGTCACCTCTTTTTTATCTAAATTTTCATGGGCATGGTTTAATTTTGTGAGCCTTAGTTTCTGGTTGAGTAAAGTGATAAACTGGCCTCTCTTCTCTTTTTCCCTTTACAACTGACTGCTTTAGTAGCTTATTTTAAAAAGTCACCTAATTGAAAATTTGGGGGGGGGGGGGGGGTTGC